>NC_092474.1:14118199-14832219 GCF_047495875.1 Pithys albifrons albifrons | reverse complement strand
GACAATGCCTTATTCTGCTCTAAGAATTGACATCTGTTCAGGACAGGAGCCTGATGGCTCAGAAAACGTCCTCTCACACAGGTCAGGAGACAACCTGAAAGCCATGGGAGTGATCTGAGGATGGTGCTGATGAGCAGGTTTGGAGGAGGGCTTGGCATTCTAAGCCCTGCCCCTCTGAGAGTGGGCTGCCACCTGCCCTGCTGTGAGGACATCTGCAGATCTGCACTGTCCCACCAGAGAACTCTGGAGTCATTAGGCAAAAATGGGCAGGTTGCTGGGAGCACAGAGGGAAGCTCCAGGGCAGGGAATACTCTGACTTAGGTGGGAGCTCACGATTAGGATGCTTTCGGAGGAGGTCATGAGGAAAACATCTCTCTTGTGCCTACTGGAGTAATTAGAGAAGAGGCTGCACTCACTTCACAGAACAACAGTTACTGCTAATCAAATGCAGCCACAGCAGCTCTCACCAGAGTGATTCCCGTGGGAATTCAGAGCACATCTGAGCACTCGGCTTGTTATATGTGCTGGCACCAGCCAGGGGCTCAGAGCATCTGCCTTTGCAGAGACTCCCCATGCTCAGCTGGGCTTCTCCTTTTGGGTTGTCCACAGCGCTGGGATTCCGGGGTCTGCCCCGAAGGCCTCGTTTCAAGAGAAAAAAGAAAGGTTACTTTTGATGTGGATTTTGGTGGGATCACAGGCAGGTGTGGAGGGAGCACATGGCTGTGTGTGCCTGGATTCAGGCCACCATGTGACAGGGAGATCACACTTGTCACAGATGTGTGGCTGGCCCAGACCAGCAGTGATCAGATCGATTGGTGTGAGACCTGACATGGAGAGGGGCAGTTAAGCAGCTGATTGCATAGATTTGTCTGTAAAACTGGGCAATGAGGACACTGCCATTAGTAAGACTAATTGGCTGGATTGATTAGAAACAGGGAATAGTCCAGCAAAGAGATTTGTAGCACTCCACCACAGTCTCCAGCCAGCACAGGAATAGCTGTGCCAGTGGCAGGGTGTGTTTGATGCATGTGAAGTGTGTGAGTGCTGAGCAGTCCCATCATACACACACAGTGCAGAGCAGGGCAAGGAAGGCTGTGAGCAACAGGTCAGAACTTACAGTTTTGTCCTCCTAACCACACATCTCCTCGGCTCTTTGGGTGGTACCTGCCACTGGAAACTCTGTAACTGGGCTGAGTCTGCAGGTGAGAGGCTCTGACTGATGAGAGATGCAGAGCCTGGGGGACCACAAAACCTGTCCCTGGTATTTCAGGAGCAGAAATCAATACTGCTTTCTTCTTCCTCTGTCTTGATCCAGGTGATTATTGGTGGCATGTTCTGCACAGATTGTTTTTTAAATAACAATTGTGGTGTCCAAAATAGGCCGCAGAGTAAAAAACTGTCCCTGGAGAGCAACTCAGTCTCCTGATCCAGGTCTGTGCTTTGCCAAATGAATCCACACTTGCTTTTCTCAGGCTCCAGCCCAGCTGCCCCTCTTCTTCTGCAGCTGTTTGCTCCTGGGGGCACCTCCATGGGGTTCAGAAGCAGCTCAAGCATTGACTGCTAATAACTCCTGCATTTTATGTGTTGGGTTTGACTTCACTGGCAACTGGTAAATTTGGAGGGCTCTTAACTTGTTCTTGGGTTCACATTGCTCTGTAATAATGAGTCCCAAGCTACATTTGCACCAAACAGCTTAATCAAGGCTCGGTGAGAACACCCTCACTAACGGGAGGTGAACTGCTGCTGCTGGAGGGCACTTTTCCTCCAGATGGAATTGCCCTGGAGCAAGTGGGGGTTCTTTGGGCTTTATTACCCATTTGGATGGAAATGCTGGCTAAAGGATGGTGCTCCTGGTGGTGAGGGCACTGACTTGAAAGCAGGAGGTCTGGTTTTACCACTGAGAGACTTGGGATCCCATGAAACCCTCCATTTCTGTCTATGTGCTCCCTGGGATTGAGTCTCTTTTCTCAAGTCCATATTCATAACTCCACACATAAGACACAGTGCTGATGTGTATGGGGTCAGAGTGCCCATGGGCTCAAAGCCTATGAAAATGAGTACACAGTCCCTAAAAGCTTCACGGGGAGACCAACAACCCTGATGACCCATTCCAGCTCCCCAGCATGGACTTAGCTGGTTCCTCATGGAGGGGAGACCCACCCCTGAATGAGTGACTGGAGAGGGAAAATGAGAAGACTTCTGGCAATCTCCAGAAGTCCTCTGGCAGCCATGGTGTGGTGTTAAACCAGGCTGGAGATCCTGGATGTCACTGAGTGCTGCCACAGCCCTTTCTGTAAGCAGTGATGTGTTGCTGGAAGCACACAGCACATGTGGAAGGTGACTCACCGCCAAAAAAGTCACTCAGAGGAGGTGACTGGACACCCTCCTAGGGCATGTAGTTTAGTCAGAGGCAAGACTTTGTTCTTTAGGCAGGATGTCTTGATGGGATTATCTGCCTTGTGCCACACAGCAGCTCAGGCCAATGACTGGCTGTTCCCTCTGCCTTTGCCAACCACGAATCCAAAGATGCAATTGAAGTATTTTTGCAGGGGATGTATGACAGTGATTCTGTAGCCAAAGAATAGCTCAAAACAACTGTGGAAAATGCTGTGTGTTATTAAAGGCAAGAAAGTTTTGAAATAAAAGGTGATTCAAGCCCTGGGCAGTGTGTCAGTGCTCACCATCCTCACCCATTTACAGCAAGCACTGTGGTGCAGGCTATATATGAAAAGCAGTTTCTCCAGAGTCCCATGTCAGGCTCCTTCATCTCACTCATCCAACTTGCTCATAAGTCCTTGAATCACACAATGGCTCAGAGCTTCATCCTGTGGCTGGAAGTGACTCACAGGCCTGTGGAAGCACCAACATGTGCTGCTACCTGTGAGAGCTGCAGCATCAACTGCACCATCCCAACAAGGCCCCACTGCTGTTCCTCCAGGTGATTACTGTAGTTAGCCCCACCAAAATAGTCCCAGCAGAGCATGGAAAATGGTCAGGAGCCTTTGCTTCCATGTGCTTTCCTAGCTGGAAGGTCCTGTGGAAAAAACATGGCTTGTAAAACTCTTTGCCTGTGGACTTGCCAATTTCTTATGGGCTTTACTTCCCTGGGACAGCAGGGTTAGAAGTGCTGGTGAGTGCTTACGTATATCCATGGGCTTTGCAAGAGTGGGAAATTAAACCTTAAATTCAAAGGACTGTTTGCAAACTCTTTTCTTTTAGTGGGAAACAGATTTCTTCCTGCATCACCAAGTCGTGTTGCACCTGATGCTCCCAGTGCCTCCTGCACAGTGTTTGGATGAATCAATGTGGGCTATGTGAAAAGTAACTAAAATATACCCAGGATATGTATCCCAGGGGATGGAGCTTTTCTCCAAGCGTGGTTTTTTGAAGAAGCTGCCCGTGACAACAGCACTGGTTTCCTGTGCTGGGGACCTGAGCATGAGCCCAGAGGTCCCCAGCACTGGGGTGATCACAGTGATGATATTCCCTCCTCACCTCATCTCTCCAAAATGCCACCTCACCTCCTCAGGGTCTCAGTGGGCTCCAAATCCCCATTACCACCAGGAATGTGCTCCCTCCTCCCAGACAACTTTTCTTTCTGCTCTGCTCTCTGCACAGTGTTCCCTAAGGATATATAACTGAGGTTTATAATGAAGCACCTCTCACCTAGCACATATTAAATAAATTTCAGTTGCCCTTTATTACACAATAATGATAGTAAGATTTAATTACCTCTGCATCCAACGGGGACATGAATTTTAACTGATATGACTAAATCTTCCCAGTAGTGTAATTGGTGGTGTCTGCAATTGAGGGTCAATTCCAGTGCATCAGTAGGTGGTGACAGAAAATTCCTTTCTGAGGAGTGTGGATCCCAAACTGAGACTGTGGGTGGATTGAGAGACCAAGACAGGTAAGGAAAAGCTGATACAAGGAAGCCAATTGAACATTGGTGTTTAGTGGAGTTTCTGATCTGTGACAGAGATTAAAGATGGAGGAAAATGTGTGAAAATCCAGGAGCTCATGGGCATCAACAGGGCCAGAGTCTCTGTGGGCTCTGCCCTAGGGCTGTGCTGCTCTCCTCACACCTACCTTCACTTTCCACAAGTTCAAATAGTTTTTTTCAGGGTAAAGAAAACAGGAGAAAAGGCATTCTGTGAGTGGCTCTCTTTCCAGGGCTCTCTGCCACGTCTGTTTTGATTTGTGCTGGATTCTGTGTCACCCAGATACACCCCAGGCACCGACAGTTCGTGCTGTGCCTTTTACAGGACCAAGAGAAATGTGATCTCCAGGAGCAGAGGAACTGGGGAGAGCCGGGCATGGCAGTGCTGGGTGAGTAACCCTCACCCATCCCTTCCCACCACACTCTGCAGCCAAAGGAGCATTTGGGACTGGGGCAGTGTTTGGGACACTGCAGAGGAGAGCAGAAGGTCACAAATCACCCCTCCCCCTTTGCAGGGGCTCAGTTTAAGCTTTTTCTGCCCCCTTCTCTCCCCACCTCCCCCCAGTTTTGCAGGTGCTGTTGTAACAAAGAACCAAGGTGTGTTCCAAACCCTTCAGACACCATTGATTTTGTCCTGCTCGTCAGAATATGTTGCCATCAGGACCAGTTTGGTTTCTCCAGGTGCAGTTTCATTTCTCTGCCCCTTTTCTTTTGCCTTCAGTTTTGCCAAGGGTCCTGGGCTGACAGGGTCATGAGCTGAGCAGTTCCCTGCAAGGCTCCAGGGAACCTGAAGCCCTGCAGTCCCCTCGGAGTGCCTGTCCCAGCCTTCATTCTTTGATGTGTCTCTGTGTCAGCATTGCAGGTCATGCTTGGTTACTGTTCCTCAGCAGACTCCCACTGTAGATTCTCCAAGGATTTCCCAGAAAGGTAAAATCATCTTATTGTATCAGTAAACAAAAGGACAAGGCTGAGAAGAGAGGGTTGACAGGCTTGGGCCGTGTTTTCCCTGCATGCTCCATGTGATGGGATGGTGGGTCTCTGTCCTGGAGACAAACCTGGCCCGTGGCTTTTTCTGCACGTGCAACCTTTCATCTGAGCTCCCCAAAAAGAGTGTGTGAACCCATTCCAAACCCTATGCAGAGGTTTCCAACGTGTGATTCAGGCCTTTCCATTTCATGCCAAATTTCATGTCTTCATTTTCCAGTCACTGTTCCTGCAATGAATGTATTGTTCTTCATGTTTTCTCCCCCAGGTCTTTCACTCACTTTTTAAAACTGAATGATAAAGAATTGGCACATCTGGCAACTGTGGGCTCAAAGTGCTGACAAAGAAACCACATGAATCATGTGTTGCTGTTCATTTCCTTCTCTATTTTGGGATGCAGAATATATTCTGATGCCAAATCATGGCCATAAGGTCCTTCCAGTGACACCCACCACCCCTCTATGACATCCCTGGGGGACCTTTGGGGCAGGAATCATGGTGGAGGAAGAAGGTGGATGGAACTTGACTCTTGTCAATTTATGAGACTGATTTATCCTGGGATCCAAGCAAGGAATTTCTGGGGTGTGCAGGGGATACCTCCAGAAGCATCTGGTGATTCAGTGAATGGCTTTCTTGTCCTGTTTTTTTTGGGAAGCAGTGGGAAATGTCTGCACATGGCAGGCAGAGCTGACCTGCCAAGACCAGTTGCTACATGAAATATTACCAGTGCATGTCCAGCCCAGATCTGCTCCTGTGGGTCAGCACAGCCCAGACACACTGTTGGCATCAGCATTCTCAGGTCACTACATCTGTTTCCACATGTTCCAATTCCTGAAGCCCACTGCTAATTGCTCCTGCAACTCCACAGAATACGCGTGGCTAAAAACTCCTGATGTATTAAAACAAGGGTAATGCCCCATAATTTCCTCTTCCTGCAACTGCTGAGTAATTACACCTGAATTCTGAATCAATTCCAAAAGCAAGGAGATAGTAACTACCCCACAGATTAGAATAACAACTCCAGGCTGAGGAAAAGCTTGTTCCTGGTTAATTACTATAGGACTGACTAGATGAGAACTGGTGGTCACCTGGCTAATGGTTGGGTCAGCTCTGCTGCAGGATGAGCTGTCTCCAGGCAGCATTTCTCCACAGGTCCCCCGTGTTCTGTTCATTCCCTGGTGGTCCCACCCTGCTCAGTTATTGCTGTGAGCAAGGACAAGTAGAAATCTGGCTGTGGGAGTACAAAGAAGACAAGTCTAACCACACCCATTGGCACTTGGGGTCCAAAGTTTCTTCAAAGCAAGTGTGGCCACAGCTCTGCCCTCTCTCCTGCAGCAGTGACACTTGTGGCTGTTGGTCTGCAGTGTTACAGGGGTTAAGTTTTCCAGATGTTCTTGGTGCAATCTTCTGATTCATGACTGGGAATTACACCCTCAACACTCAAGCTGCACAACTGGGGAGCTCCAGCTGGTCCTTTATCTCATCACAGGATGAGTATGTTCTGGAAGAATCACAAAGATTGGATGAGGAACAGAAAGAAGGAAGGTAGAAAGCTGTAGCTGAACAGAGCAGAGCCCTCTGAGCCATGCAGTGTGCAGGAGGCTGCAGGAGAAGGCTGTGCAGAACAGGCCTGCAAGCCAGGGGATGCTTATTTTAGGGGATGCAACATCACAGGGGAAATGCATTTCCCCCCACATCAGGAGGGACTGCTCCTTCCAGCCTCCTTTGCTAAGGTCCTGACTGTCCTGTAAAGAGCCAAGATCCCAAGTACAGCAACATGAAGGTAGACCAGGGGAATCAGGGTGGGGGAGCTTTGGGACTCACTGCTCTCAGTGCCAGAAAGAGAGGTGTGAAAGAATTTGGGAGCTAAAAAGCTCTTTACAGATCTAGTAAGGATATCTTGCAGCTTTTTGTGTTCAAGTCTGCCCTTGGTGAAATAATTTCTAGATGAAAATGAGATTGACTGCTCTGGCATCTGCATTTCCTCTAGCAAGAAGGCAAGGTGAGCAACAGGAATTTCTCCAGGGCTCTGCACTGTTTCCTCCAGCCAGCCTCTCTGCCTGCCATCCCTGGCATCTGGGCAGGACTGGGAACAGGCATTTTGGTGTCTGACTGCAGTAGGAAAATACAGACCAATTTATTTACTTGCTGGAAATTTGTCTTCTCTTTATCTTGTAGGAAATGACAGGCCCGACTCGCTCAGGGCTGAGGACAATCTGGCTCTGCATGGGCCAGCCAGAGGAGTTGTTTGTTCACTGTGCCCAGACATGCTGTGAAAAGATGCTATCATAGCTTGGTTCATTTGTAATATCAGCTGAGACTGGAACCTCTTCAGGACAAGGGTTTCTACAAGTCACTGAGCCAAAGAAAGAATCAAGCCTGGAAGATGGACAGAAAAAGGAAATCAAGCAACAAATTAATCCCCAGAGACTCCTTGGTTAGAGGCTTCTTAATCAGAACAAATTGGTACAGACACTGCAGGAAGTAAAGGGATAAGGAAATACAAAGCCAAGAAGTGGGATCTCAACCTCTTCCCAAGGTGCAGGTTTTTGGATTTCCCAGTAAATCCACTCCCATAGGAGTGACTGGTTGTGCCAGGACTCCTGTCCTGCTCTCCAGCTCCCACATGACCCTAAGACTGACTGATTTTAAAGGTTGGCCAACTTACCAGGGATATTTATATAAGAGAATGTGGAGTCCTGACTTCCTCGTGGTGTCCTACTTCATCTTGTTTGCACTCTGCCATAATAAGGGCACTGGGTTTCTCTGAGCTCCCCTCTCTGACCCTGTTCTGTGGCATTCCAAGGCTGGCTGCTTCCTTTCCAGGCAGGATTCCTTCCACCCAGTGGCACATTTGGCTGAGATTTCCCAGTGAGGAGCTAGAGGATTCACAGAGCTGTGAGACTGTCATTTGTGGGAAATTGGGATGTGCCAGATCCAGACAGAGCCACAACTGCTGGAAACTGTATTCAGGGTCCCACATCTCTGACACGAGCCCATTTCTTCAGTAAGGGAATGGAACTGGCCCCAGCTATTTAAAATCCAGCTGGGCAAGACTTTCTTCTCATAGCCACCCATGAGAATATATTGAGGTGACTGAGGTCTCCAGGGGTCCCACTTTGGCCAGGCATCCTCAGGGGGGATTTAATATCCACTGGGAGTCTGCTCATCTCAGGAACCTCAGACAAGTCCTCAAACCACCCAGTGGACCAACCAACCTTGTGCTCAAAGGAACTCAGACAAGAAGCTTTACCAAATTCTAAACCATTTACAGTTTCAGATTCAGTAAAACAGAAAAAAATTTAAAATGCTGTAATTTTCAACTGAAAAATGACCCCTCAGCAGTACCCCATCAAAAGCTACTTCTGCTATAAACTGGTTGTCATTGTTTTCTTGTGGCTGTTCTTAAGGAAATGCAAATCACAGGCATTTCTGAGTGAGCAGCATATGCAGTAAAGATTCTGAAATTTATGGCAAATTTACAGCAAATTATTTATTACAGATATCATTTATCTTTGAGGATCAGTGGAAATTAAAAACCTACAACCAAGTTGGTATCCCAGTTTTCTCATAATTTGGAGTCTTTCTTATTTGCTAATTAAAGCCAGAGAAGAAAGTCAAAGAGCAAGTGAAGGCTGGAAGCTGCTTTGGTAGTTGTTTGGCACAACTGTCTTACAGTTTTCACTTGTTCACTTGTGCTGGCAGGACATGACCCAGAGGTGGCTCAGGGCCCTGAGTGCAGAGTCACTGTCCTGAGCAGCCTGTAACCATCTCTGCAATCCCTTCTGCCTCCCTCCACTCTGACCCCATCACCAAGCTTCTCTCTGCACATGTCAGACGTGAAACATCCCCCAGGAGTCCTTGCACAGAAACCCACAGATTCCATCCTCAGCAGGTGGCAGCTGAAGGCACCTCCTGAAACCTCAGGATGGGATAACTGTGCCACGCTGGGATGGTGGGCTCTGCACTGCCCTGGCAGTCCCTGCACCTGCCTGGTGGGGCTGCAGGACGCTGGAGCTGTTGGGTCCTGGAGAGAAGGAGAGTTTAAAACAGTTTACCAAAAGGAGCAGCTTCCTCAAGTGCCACTGGGCACATTTCAGTGTGGTTGAGGACTCCAAAGATCCCATTGAAGGACTTTCCTGGGACAGTCATGCACATGCTTACAAAGCACAGGACCTTAAAGTGGCTGCAATCACACCCTTCTGCAGAAGGGTTTTGACAGACCCCAAATTGCAGGAGGTCATGGTAGAGCAGCCAGACCCCCTGAGGGTCTCTGTTGGATTCCACAGGCTGCCACCATCAAGTATTTCTGGATGCAAATGCTTTCAATGGAAGCTTCATTTTGTTGTTTTGCTGCAAGTGTCCACCATGCATGGAAAAGGAGCCCTGGAAAGGTGTCTATGTCCGTATGTGTGTTTGTTTCTTATCTTCCCCACGGAATCATCTCTAAATGAGCTCCATGAGGGACTCCAGTGCTGTGCACAGAGAGAGAAAGCCCTTTCTGGTGGGTCTACAAAGGCCACATCCAAGAAAGGAAAATAATTGCCGTAGAGAGCCTGAACTTTCCTGTTTCCATGCAGCACATTTTTCTGAACTAAGCAATCATAATTCTATAGTGAGAAAAGCAAAAACTCTCCCTTAGCATTTCCAGTGCCATGGAAAATCAGTGAAGGGAGAAAAAGGTGACCTTTGTGAGTTGGTGTTTCCCTGTGAATTTCTGTCCTCTGCTTTGGGGAAGGAGTCACTTTTGAGTTGGGTCACCTGGTGTGTTGGGGGTCCCAGAGCTGTTCTGGCCCCTCTCTTGCTCCTTTGTGAAGGTTACACTGCTTGGACACATCCCATCACATTCCTGCAAGCCTGTGATGCTCTATCCCACATGTGACCCTTCCTGTAGTCCCACCTGTGGAATGAACTTCTTGATGCTGGGGAGGGTTAATACAACGTCCTGGGACTTCCACAATCTCCTTTCCTTGGTTTCTGCTCTGTGCCTTGAACAGCAGCAGTAGAAAGTCTGTGTGTGGCCATTTATGTCCAGTGATCCACAGCCTCTCTCAGCAGGAGAGCAACTTCCAGCTGCTAATTAAATATCAACCCCTGAACTGCAGAGTGGGCCCTGTGCTAAGCTCTGCATCTTATTCACTTGGGTGGTGTTGTACTTGTGGTTTGCTTCATCCAGGCACAAAGTCATGTGGAGTGAAATCTTCCTGAAGGGCTGCTGGTGTTGCTGCTTTGTCCTGGCCTCCATCCAACATGGTTTTGTGGGGGGCAGGGAGAATTTACATATCTCTGTGGCTTCTGGTGCAAGTGGTGGGGTCTGTGTCATGGGAATGGGAGTACAAACAGGTAGAAAGTGGATTCAGACTCTGCTGCAGAGGAGCAAATTTCCCTTGGAGGTGTTTTGTACTTGGTTGTCCACTGGAGATTCAGAAATCAAACCCACAAGGCTGCCCAGGGCAATGGTGGAGTCCCCATCCCTGGGGGGGTTTAACAGCCACGTGGATGTGGCACTTGGGACATGGTTAGTGGTGGCCTTGACAGTGCTGGGACAATGGTTGGACTCAATGATCTTAGAGGGCTTTTCCAACCTTAATGATTCTGGGATTCCATGAGAAGGCTCCTTTAGACCCACAAAGCTCTTGGTGTATCAGGTTGGAGCTTTGGACATCAGTGCTCAAAGTATCCACTGAGTCCAAGATGTTTCCCACTGCAGAGTGGCACTGAGAGGCTCCTCCACTCTTCTGGACACAATCACCTGAGCTGTTTGAGCTCCCCATAAAGGACAAAGTTCTGCCACTGATCCAGACAGCTTGAGCAAACTCCTTGGCCCTAGTCTGGTCTGAATGCAGTTGCCCAGCTGTGCTTGGCTCCTGGCAGTGGCACTAGAGTTGCCCTGCAGTGCTGGGTAGAACCAGCACTGGGTAAGCTTTGATGTTGTCTTGGAGTTCTTTAAACATTATAGATAGTTTTGTCATTTCTTGGAGTCATTGAAGTTGGAAAAGACCTCCAAAATTGAGTCCAACCCTTGACCTGATAGCACCTTGTCACCCAGCCCAGAGCACTGAGTGCTCTGGACTCCTCCAGGGGTGGGGACTCCACCAGCTCCCTGGGCAGCCTCTTCTAATGTTTAACAACATTTTACGTAAAGGAATTCCTCCTGAACCAATCAGAACCTCCCCTAGTGCAGCTTGAGGCCATTTCCTCTTGTCCTTTTGGTTTGCATGGTCCCATTTCACTGAGCCTTCTCCTGGGGATGAGCTGCTGATGCTGCTGCTTCTCTGATTCCCTGGAGCCCTCTGGACTTTCCCTGGTAAAATGGGGACCAGCATTTTGCCTTATTCTCACTGCATCGACTTAATAAAAGGCAGAACTGGCTTCTTTTATGTGAAGGGCTGAGATCTGATTGATCCTTCCCTCCTGGCTCTCAGGGTAAGGCTGTGTGATTGTCTGCCTTTTCATTATGTTATTGCTCTGGATTTTATTTCTCATTCTAGCAAGAATCTTTAAATTATACTCCTTGGACAATAATTGCCAGCAGAAACGTGTCTTCATGAATTTTAATGCTGCTCCTAAGCCTGGATGCAGCTCCTTTTGGAGCACTTTTTCAGGGGACTTTGTCCCTGTTGTCTTGAGTTCCTTCTTTTCACTGTGAATTTTGGGATGATCTCTCCAAAGCAAACATGCAGCATTATTTCAAAAGCTTAATGGAAATCCTTAGTAGGGACATTGTCACCATTAGATTTGCTCTCTCAACTCCTCAGTTGTCACTCCACCATCATCAACACTCTTGCCTTCCCCAGGACTCAGGGCAGGGAGTCCAGAGCCAGTGTGTTTGAGGCAGCTCCAGTTTCCCTGCACTCACAACGGAGCAGTGAGATCTTCCTCTCTTTGTCAAGTGGCAGCTGGAATCACTGGGAGAGGCTGTGCCAGCCAGAGCAGAGGCAGCTGGCTCAGACAGGAGCACACCCAGGCAATGCCAGCAAGCCTGACCATGGACACCTGAGCCCAGCTTTCAGAATCCAGCTGGGAAATTCCAACACAGAAATGTGGTCAGTCCTCAGGACCAGGTGGGAGGTGGGGCTGGGATGGGAGTTCCTCCTTTTATAACCATAGTTTATAAAAAGGCAGATGTCTATGCAGGTGAGATCCCTTTTGAAGCACCAGAATGAAGCCCCAGAGCAGAGAGGATTTCTGAGTTCTCCCCTGGAAGCATTTTTCTCAAGGAGTTGCCTTGACATTTAAAAGCAATCCCTGCAGGTCTGGGTCCACCTGACATGGGCACAGGAGAGCTGACATCAGAGCCTGGGCTGTTGGCCCTGTGATTTTGTCCACTGTAAGTCCAACAAGAACAGTGGTAGAGGAGAGACTGTTCAGGTAGGATGTGCAGCCCAGGGTGCCTCTTCCCCAGGGACATGCAGGAACCCCCTGTGGAGCACAGCACCACACACTCAGCTCCTTCTCATTTAAGGCTCATGAGGAGGAACAAACCAGGCTGAAGTCCCCAGAGGGACCTGCAGGAGAAATCCAGCTGAAAAATTATACCTAAATACAAGACTTCTCTAATTGCCTGCTACTGGCAAGGGAGTTGTGTTACCATCCTTTGTGGGTCACATGGCTCCTCTACTTCAATATGCAGAAACCCAGAGAAACTGGTGGAAATTCCACCTCATCCCAGGGAATTCAACACTGCAACACCCAAAGGCTTCAGAGCCAGGAGATGAGCAGATCTGTGTGTCTGGCTTTGTCGACCTTCTTGCAATCTGTCCCTGTGGAATCAGGCTTCATTGCTGAGGACCAAGCAGGACTGGGTCATACTCCCTGATTCTCCACCTTTGGAAACAAATGATGATGTTCCATCAATAGCTGACTGGCACCAGCCTCTGTGTGAGGCTGGTGCTGCTCTACAGAGCTGCAACTCCTTGCTGAGCAGAGTAAAACACTTGCTCAGGTGCTCAAGGAGGCTCAGTCGCCTGTTTCTCAGTGCAGGGAGCATATGCAGGGTATTTGAATATTTGCTTCCCTGTTTCTGCTTGGATGTTCACACCTGAATTTGCATTTTCAAGTCCCACACCTCTGCCTCTTCAGTGCAAAGGGCAAACCCAAGGATGAAGGCATGTGGGATCACAAGTGTATGTGTATCATGCTGGGAGAAAAGCAGCTTGTTCATCATCTTAAGTGCTGCTTAGTGCTTGTAATACGCTCTGATATGCCAAGAAACCCCCTGAGGGAGGATGGGCATAAATCCCCTGACCTGTGCATCATGTCTGGATAACAGGTCATGTTGTCCAGAAGTCCTAGAAAATACAAGAATCAAATGAGGGGCAGGTCCTCTTGGTGTATTCCCATGTGTATTCCTACAAAATCGCTTCTGTCCTTCCTTCAAGGGAGGAAGGAAGAAAAAGGAGACCCAACTGTAGGCTGTTATTTACATCAGCATCAGAGAAGCCATACTGGATCTGGTTATTTCCCAATCACCTTCCTGATCCTGCACAGTGTGATTTCCCATGCAGTGGGATGGGGTTTTCCCAGCTGAGACAAGTGTTTTGGTGATGTGACAGAAAGGAAAAGACGTGCCAGGAACCAGAAGGGACTTAGTAAAGATCTGTTATAACCCAGAAATCCACTCAACCAGATAAAACTAAACCAGAGGTAAAGACTCATCAGTAGGGACACAGTGGGAAGGGAAAGAGTTGTTTATTAGCCTTTTTATTTCTATTCCATCTGGCCTAGTCACTGAGTTCCTCCTCTTTCAGAGATGTAGTTATTCAAGTTTATATTCTAATAAAACTGGATTTAGAGTTTAAAAGCCCTCTTGGTCTTTGGAGAGAGTTCACTGCAAGGAAAGGTGTGGGCAGAAGTACCCCCTGCTCTGGCCAGCTCAGGGTCCCTGTTCCAGGAGGCTCCGTGCCCTGCAGGAGCAGCTGAGCCCCCCTGCCCCAGTGCAGACAGGTGTGGGAGTTCTGCAAGGCTGGGGACAGGAGCAGGAGTGGGAAGGCTGGAGCAGAATGCAGGAGGAGCTGCCAGGCACAGGTTGAGGAGGAGAGGAGGGTGAGGAAGCAGCCGAAAGTGGGATGCTCTGGGTTATGAGGGGCCTGGGAGGCTGCTCTGGCTCAGATTAGCTTCTTGATTACTGCACTGTGTTCTCATCACAGGAGAAGAGGCTTTGATCAAAGGAAGATTACCTCCAAACGGGAAGAGAAGGTTTCATTAGAGAGGCTTAGATGATGTGAAGTAACTGAACTCATCTCCTGAACAGCTCAGCTTAACCCCTCTCCCATCATGGCTGTTCCAGCAGGCAGCTCCCAGCATGGGCACCCACTGCCCTGAGGGAGGCCCTGAAGCTCAGGGGTGCCCCAGCACTGACACTCGGCTCCACGTGTCTCTCCTCACCATATATATATACAGCACCCGCAGGGACTCGGTCTCTTCCTGCCATGATTAACCTCTTCCAAACCCACCTCCAAAGGGAAAAGTAGGATGGGAAACCTCCAGCAATCTTGTGCACTTGCTAACCCCAAAGCTGATTTATTCAGTCTTTAAGACTGTGTGTGCTGCACCCATCTCACAGCTGAGGCTGCTGCAGTGAGGAAACTCTCATTATCCCCCTGCTCCTTGAGCCTTTGGCACACAACCCTGAGGTGTGACTGCACAAAGTGTAGCTCTGGAGCCATCATCTTCAAGGACATCTAACATCACCTTCTGCCCAGTTTTGCCAAGATTTGCCTCCAGAGCTCAGCAAATTTAAAAGTGGAAATTATTGGTTGGGTTTCATCTGTCCAAACATAGCTCTGTGTGAAGTAGATGCATCTCATCTTCTCCTGCTCCCCAGAGCTTGTTGTCTTGGTTGCCTTTACAGCTGAGAGAGAGAAAATGGCACTTCTAGGGCACAGGGAATCTCCTGCTATCAGACATGTCTGAAGAAATGTAGCTGAACTGCTCCCAGGAGCATCACTGCTCCCCACTGAGGATGGGATTCCAGACAAGTTGCTCTGAAGAGGCAGAGAAGAGAATACCCTTGTGTTTATGTGGGTATCAGGTCAGGTTTGTAAAAGCAAAATGTAGAATGAAGTTGTGAAACCACAGGAAAGTGTAAAACAATCCTGGAGCAGAGCTGACAGCAGAACTCCTCTCTTTCCTGTGGGATTCCTCCCCCAAGGTCCCTGCGATGAGCATGAGCTGGGCAGTCACCCCTCTGAGCTGGCCTGCACTTCCCTGAGCATGCAGCCCCTGCGCCTTCCCACCCTGTCTCCTCCTCCCTGCTTTCCTCTCTCTACAATCTGGTCCAGGCTGCTGTACAGACACAAGGTGCCAACAGCTCCTCTTGTAGGAGCCATCCCTGTGTGTTCTGAGGTCTGCCAGTCAACTTCCTTACACTGCCAACAACCCAAGTGTCCATTGCCCACTTGTTCTGTCAAGCAAACAGGCTTTAATTGGACCATAGAGAGTGTCCTGAGTGTGATCTGTGCTGGGACACACTCGGTAAGAGGAAGCTTTGTCCAGGTGGCTTTGGATGTGCTGGACTTTACACCCTCTACCTTGAAAGAGACCTCAGATTCTCATGCAAATATTCACAGGTGAGGAGAAGAAAGGACTCAGGATACATTGCATTACAGTATTTCTTAATATCCAAAGGCTGCACCCTGCTGTGTGCTCTGTTTAGCTTTGGACATCTTCAAGCCCTCTCTGCAGATTTACTGTAACTGCTCAAAGGGACGCTGTAAAGAGCCTAACAGAATGCTCCAGTTAAAGAGAAAGACAAAGTGGAAACAAATGGACAGACCTTAGCATTTGGGTAGGGCTGAATTGCTGGAGAAACGTCTGTTGGTTGGTCCTTAGGCTGGATCCTCAAAAAACATTCTTCTCCCAGAGCGTGGTGGGCACTGAACAGGCTCCCCAGGGCAGTGGGCACAGCCACAAGGCTGCCAGAACTCCAAGAGCATTTGGACAACCCTCTGAGGGACAACAGGATGCAATTGTTGGGATGTCTGTGCAGGGCCAGGAGTTGGACTGGATGATCTTTGTGAGTCCCTTCCAACCTAGAAGATTCTATGACTTTATGATGCTAAAGGGAGATGTAAAGAAATGAGCCATCAACATAATGATGGACTGTAAGACATTATCTCTGCCACTTTGATCTTCCAGTGCTAGGATGAAGGAATTCATCCTTCCATGACTCAGCTCCTGAGAAAATGATGAATTTAATATTCACTCTGCCTACCTGAACCAAGCCTTGAAGAAGTTGGGAACACAGCCTTGTACAGCTCCTCTCACTTACTTGGCTTTTCTTTCCCTGCATTAATTCCTTCCTGTCCCTCTTTTCCCTATTTCCCTTCTTGCAGCAGGATGCTGGATTGTCTGGGTGTAATTCCATACCCTGTGGTATTGATGAGGCCCCTGAAGGGGTTAAGCAGCTTCCTTGGTGATGTACCTTTGTGAGGTCTCCAAAGAATGGCTCATCAAATGTACTGGACCTGTGTTCCTCCAAGAGTGACTTGCAATTTGATCTCTCACCAGAGACATATTTTCTGGTTTGCTGTTCTTTTTGGCCATGTTAATGTATTTGGAGCCTTGTTTTGCCTTATAGAAAGCAAAATCGAATTCCAGCAGTGGCAGCACCTTGGCTGAATATCATTCCATTGATTTATTCCCCCACCCCCGAAAGCAGAGTTATTACTTTCTTTAATAACGTCAAAGAGGCCCTCAGACAAGGGACCTTTCTCTATTAAGGTTTTCTATTGTTAAAGAAAAGTGAGTAAGAGATGCTGTTACAAGGGAAGACTTAATGCATTCCAAATGCTTTAAATAGTCTTCCTTTCCCCCTCCCCAAACTTCTCAGGAAAGTTTACATTGGTTCTTGGTGGTTCTCATTGCCTCGAGAATGTCACAAACCCCACTCTGGGATGTGACATGGTCCTTTTTGTGCTCGGTGGTGCTCAGATCCAAATTAATCCATCAGGAGAATTGTGTGGGAAGCAAAGACCCCAGAGAGGGCATGGGAAGGATTTCAGCAGTCAAAGTAATTCAGCAATTGTGGCAGAGACAGGACAGACAAGTGAAGGTGGGACAGAATAGGACAGAGAAGAGAAAGTGGGACAGAACAGCTGAAAAAGGACCAGGAGCCATAGCAAAAGCTGGAAAGTTCGTGGCCACCAGATAAAGGTACCTGGGACTGGATACTCCTGGGAATTTTGAGCCCTGAGCTCCCAGATAGCTGCATTCAGAGGCTTTTGAACCAAGTCTTCCCTTTGCTCCCAGAGCAGCCCTAGAACAGACTAGAAGACTCACTGGTATCCCTCAGCTTCTTGTCACTGTCACTTCCACTTCAGCCTGGCTGGCAGAACTGGTGGGTTTTTCTCACTCCTGGTGTTCACCAGCCCTGCAAACATGTCCTCTGGAAACCAGACTGTATGAGCATCCCTGTGTTCCACTGGGAATCTCCCAGGCTGAGCTCAGGGCTGGTGTCTTTTGTGTGCAAATCTCCTTGGAAGATGAAAAACCAAAGGAGAGGATTTATTAAACAGGCAACAGAAAAGAGTTGCAGGTCGGGCTGTCGGAGGCAGCAGTGAAGCTGACAGAACTGGCCATGCTGCACCAGGGAGCAGACTGTGGTGCATCTGCTGCATCTCCTCATCCTGCTGATGCTCCCTGACACAGGCCCCCCACATCCCATCCCTTGCACCCGAATTATCCAGCAATGCCAGGACCAGTGCCCATGTTTGCTGGTGACTATGTGTGTGTTTAGTGGGGGGACCTATATTTTCTCAGTCAAATTCTCCTTTTCTTTTGACCTGTCCCTCAGCCTTTCCTTGTTGTGTCTTCCCTCTGAGACTGAATTAGATGTGTGGCCATTCCAGGGAGGAAGCAAAAGCAATGAAACTCTTGTTCCAAGATTTTGAGAGCACAGTGGCAAAGAGGCAGCCTGAGCTCTCAACCCTGCTCTAAGTAATAATGGCAAACCATTTTTTCCTGTAGTCTCTCCATTGCTTACTTCAAAGGAAGGAAGAAGCTCAAGGAGAGGACAGAGCCCCCAGACAGATCCCTTGGATTGCCCCTCAGCAATACATACCCACAGTGTAAATGCCTTGTGCTTGTTGACCTGGGACACACATGGGAATCACAGACCACAGAAAAGCAGATTATTATTGCAATGTACCCATCCACTGAGAGTTCAAGTCCATCACAGTCTTTATGGCTTTTCTTTCCTCCCTGAAGAATATGAGGAAAGAAGCAATGGTGACAATGCCACTATAGGGCCCAGGCCTCTGTTTCTGCCAAGGACTATGCATGGGCTGCCTGAGGACAAGGCAGGTGCAGAGCAGACCAGCAACTGCTGGTTCACCATCCCTGGAGATTTTTAAACACAGATTGGCCGTGGCACTGAGTGCCATGATCTGGTAAAGGGACTGGAGTTGGACCAAGGGTTGGACTTGATGATCTCGGAGGTCTTTTCCAACCCAATTGATCCTATGATTCTGTGATTCTATGATTTCTTCTCTGAGGATTTGACATTTTTCCTGCCCAGAGATTGGTGGTGTTCATTGCCCTGAGAATGAGTACACCAAGACTTTTTGTGCTGAAAGACCCACAAAAAGTCCCACTCTGGGATGTGACATGGTCTTCTTTGTATCCAGTGGTGCTCAGATCCCAATTACTCCATCAGACGTGTGTGGGAATCAGAGGCTCTGGAGAGGGCATGGGAAAGGTTTCAGTAGCCAAGGGAATTCTGATTTATCAAGCTGGACTGGTGCCTTGTCTTCATAGAATCCCAGACTGGTTTGGATGGGAAGGAATCTTAAAGACCATCTTGTTCCACCCCTGCCAAGGGCAGGGACACCTTCCACCAGCCCAGGTTGCTCCAAGCCCCGTCCAACGTGGCCTTGGACACTTCTAGGGATGGGGCAGCCACAGCTTCTCTGCCCAAACTGGGCCAGTCCCTCTTGGAGCTCCCTGATGTTCCTCAGCTCGTCACTCTCTGCCAATAGATGTACTGCCCCTTTCCTCAGCAATGAAACCATCAGTGATTCCCCAGACTGGATGTCATCTCTATTCTGGCCATCACTGGCAGGAAAATGCACACCAGAGACTTAAATGCAGCCAAGACTCTGGGAAGAGTCACCAGTTCTGTGTCCCACCTTGACATGACTTGCATACTAAAGGTATGGTGGACCCCTCTGAAGTTCCCCAATGCCTGGAAAAGGTCTTTTTCTTCTCCCCTTCTTCCTCCAAATGTCCCCCTTAGTGGGGTTGGGTTGGGATTTCTACAGGCCTCCCATTCAGCTGAGACAGGAGGAGGAGCAGCTGCATTTCCACCTCTCCATGAGGCACAGAAAGAGGAATGCCAGCCCTGTGTCAGCCATGCCAGCCATGCCAGGGCTCTGCTGCAGCCAGGAGTCAAACATCGTTAGCATTACTGCACATTAGAGATGGTAATTTCCTAACAGCAAAGGTACTGCACTCAACATGAGGTAATTTATTTTGGACCTCGTTATGATGGATAGAGATTAATTAATCACCATGCTGGAAGTTAGTGGTTGCCTAGGGACCCATGATCATGACCTGATTATATTTATTACAGCCAAAGAGAGAGCAGTTCCAACCAATCCTGTACCTGGAGACACACACACACTCACACGGTGCCTTGGAAAGACTCATTTCCCAAAGCTGGGGAACTAATTTGGAGGGAAATAGTAATTTTAAAAAAAGTTAATGAAGATGTGAAGTTCTTTTCTGAGATCTTATTAGGTCAGAATTTCACACCAAATAAAGATGATTTTCCCTAAAAGTCCACACTGGTTTCCTGACAAAGTGAAGGAGATATTAGAAATAAAAAAACCCACATAGAAAGAATGGAGAAAGGGAAAGAAGTCATTGGTACTGGAATGAAGTGCAGCAAGGAAAGGAAAGGGATTGATAAGGGAAACCAAAGGCAATTATAATAAAAAATAATCCATGGCTGGCAGGTTGATGAACAATGTGGCTTTTCTGAAGTGGTGTACTGAGTTTGCTTGGCAAGGTTTGGGTAGCAGGAGGCTCAAGGGGTAGCTGCTGTGAATGTGGGACAGTGATCCTCAAAGAGTGCTCTGATCCCCTCCAGATTTTCCATGGAGCTGTGATTCCTGCTGCAGGAACCCCTGGGAATTCTCACAAACACACAACCAACTTTGGCCTGCCCTGCAAGCCCTGGTGTTTCTATGCTCCATAATCAGCAGCCTCGAGATGTTTCAAGGAAAACAGAGCTTCATTCATGACCTTTTTGGCTTGAGCCAACAACTTTCCCTCTCCACCAGCTGCAGCTGGGGCTCTGCTGCCAGCCCTGGGCACGGGATCCAGATCAGTCACTCTCAGCCAATTTATTCTAGAAATGGCAGAAAGGCACAGGGAGGAGTTAGGCTGGAGCACAGAGAGCTGTAAAGTGCTTGGACTGACCCTGTTCTCCCAGCTCTTGCTGAGGTTTGAGTGGGGAAGAGGCAAGGGCTGTGCTGAGGGAGGAGTTTTCCCAAGCAAGCTGGCAAATTGTGTTGAGCAGAGGTGGTGGGAACAGCCCTTGCAACCAAAGCTTCAGCCTGTTGCCATGTCCATGGGGAGAATGGGAGCTCCTGACAGAGGTGAGAGCTCTGGGTGCAGCCTGAACATTTACTGGGTCAACCAGTCACACTCCTTGTGGCTGACACAGTCCAGCACACTGCTTGATGCTCGTGGACTCAGGACAAAGGGCTTCCATGTTTAGTCCAGACCAGTTCACTCATAGATGTGGGAGTCTGGAATGATCCAGAGAATCTAAATCTCAAAACTGGTTGAGACTAACCCTGAAGACTCTGAAAGCACCTGCAGGCTGCCAGGCTGCTTCAGGAGCTGGGGATCAGAGCCACTGCTGAGCAGGGAGGCTGCTCAAACTGGGGCTGTTCTGGCAGTTCTGCAATATTGTCTCAGTCAATCACTGACAGGATGCTCTGGGCTATGAATTGCCAACACAATTGCAATGGGTATGGCAAAAACCACAGGGAGGAATTATTCACAGGGTGTAACTGGAGAGGCAGCACCCAAGACCTGCAGATATCAACTGCACCAGGACAGCCTGGGAGGTGTTGGCACTGGGTAGGTGGAAAACAGACCTCAAGGGACAAACCCCACAATTTCCCAAGGGCTCAGGGTCTGCCTGCCTCCTCCAGGCTGCTCTTGTGCCTAAAATCTCATTATGGGCAAAAGGGAAGACACCATATGGAGCCAAGCCCAGTAATATTCTGGCAGTCTGATAGTCGAGGTCACCTAAGTGATACAGAAAACCCTATTTAGTAATGCAGTCAAAGCTGTTAGAAAAAAACTTTAAATGTCTGTCCTTTTCTCTGTGCTGTGCTCACCCTTTCAATGTCCTTTGGGTCTATGTGGACTTGGACTTGGCCCAGAGTGCCCAACTTCCTCAGGCAGAGAGATGAGGGGACCACAGGGAAGTGGTGGGGATCACTGGGAGGTGGTGGGGATCACTGGGAGGTGATGGGGATCACTGGGAGGTGGTGGGGATCACTGGAAGGTGGTGGGGATCAGTGAGAGGTGGTGGGGATCACTGGGAGGTGGTGGGGATCACTGGGAGGTGGTGGGGACCACAGGGAGGGGGTGGGGATCACTGGGAGGTGGTGGGGACCACAGGGAGGGGGTGGGGATCACTGGGAGGTGATGGGGATCACTGTGAGGTGGTGGGGATCACTGGAAGGTGATGGGGATCACAGGGAAGTGGTGGGGATCACTGGGAGGTGGTGGGGATCACTGGAAGGTGGTGGGGATCAGTGAGAGGTGGTGGGGATCACTGGGAGGTGGTGGGGATCACTGGAAGGTGGTGGGGATCAGTGAGAGGTGATGGGGATCACTGGGAGGTGGTGGGAGTTACACTGAGGTGGTGGGGATCACTGGGAGGTGGTGGAGGTTACACTGAGGTGGTGGGGATCACTGGGAGGTGGTGGGAGTTACACTGAGGTGGTGGGGATCACTGGGAGGTGGTGGAGGTTACACTGAGGTGGTGGGGATCACTGGAAGGTGGTGGGGATCACTGGGAGGTGGTGGAGGTTACACTGAGGTGGTGGGGATCACTGGAAGGTGGTGGGGATCACTGGGAGGTGGTGGAGGTTACACTGAGGTGGTGGGGATCACTGGAAGGTGGTGGGGATCACTGGGAGGTGGTGGAGGTTACACTGAGGTGGTGGGGATCACTGGGAGGTGGTGGGAGTTACACTGAGGTGGTGGGGATCACTGGGAGGTGGGGGGAGTGACAAAGAGATGGTGGGGATCTCAGAGAGTCACCAACATTCTCAGCCCTTTGCGGGGAGGAGTCTGGTGTTCAGGGTGGGGTTTCTTCTGTCTTGATTTGGGGTACCCCAGTGTTATTCTTTTATGCTCCCTCTTCTTAAACTCCCAGCTAAAGTTTGAAAGTGTCACAGGAGCCTCCCAAAGCCCCATTTAACACAAAGGGCTCTTTTCATTATACAGGACATCCTGGATTTGTTACACCATTGCCATATGCAGCTACAACAATAATAGCTCCTTCATTGCTGCTGGGCTGTTGTTAGAACATGCTAAAAGCAGCTCAGGCCAAGACACGATGAGACCAGTCCTGAGTCTCCACACTGCCAGGTCAATAAAGGGCCTTTGGCTTTCAGCTGGGAGTGACAAGAAGGGTATTTACTGGGCTACACTCTCCTCATAATCAGGGCCACCCCCCCCCATCCATCCCCCCACACACACACTCAGGTTGCCATGACCTGGCTGCTGATTTGCATGACCTGGCTGCTGATTTGCATGACCTGGCTGCTGATTTGCATGACCTGGCTGCTGATTTGCGTGCCCTATAAATGTTTTCCATCCTGGGGTTATACACAGTGCCTGTTTCACGGGCACTACACACCCCACGATGCTGTTTGTTCCCTGTATTTCCCTGCGGGCCCAGGATGAGGCCGGAGGGGTGTGGGCAGCACCAGACTGGGACAGGATGCCACTGAGCCCATTTTCCAGAGCAGCACAGGAGTGGTGAGCAGGGATCTACATCCTGGCTGCACCAGGCACTGGCAGAGGTGCAGGTGGGAAGTGCAAACCTTTCCCTGTCTTCCCTGCCCCACACTTTTCATTCAGAAATTACCAAGAAAATGTAGAATCATGGAATTGTTTGGGTTGGAAGGGCCCTAAAATTCATCTTGTACCACACTCCTGCCTTGGGCAGGGACACCTTCCACTGAACCAGGCTACTCAGAGCTCCATCCAGCCTAAATCAGTCTTGGTTTCCTGCTCCAATGGTCAATGCTCACTTCAAATCACTTTTAAAAGTGTACAATTCTTCCTATCTATTATGGGATATTCTCCAGTTCACTTTCCCCCCTCACTGAAGACCTTTCAGCCCTCCCTTTGACACATTGGTAACAGTGCCTGATAAAAGCATGTGTGCTCTATCCTGTATAATCCTCTCAGCAAACACCCTGACCTACTTTGGGCAATGGGCTCCAGTATGACCCAGGAGAGCTCAGACTGCTCCAGCCTTTAGGGCAATTCCTACTGAAGAGACCTCTCATCTGCCTGCTTGTTCATACCAGAGCTTGAGTTTCACACACAGATGGAGTTGCAGTATAAGTTCATTTCATGTCAGTGTGGCAATCTCTGAGTCATCCCGTGCACTGGGATGTCCTCACATGAGGGCTCTGCCAGCTCTTGGGGTCCCAGGGGTGCTCTGGGTGAGGTGAGTAAAGGAAGGCTCTTCCTTTTCACAGAATCACAGGATATGGTGAGTTGGAAAGGGACCCACAAGGATCATCAAATTCATCCCCAGGCCATGCACAGGCCCATCCCCAAGAGTCACACCCTGTGTCCCAGAGCATCATCCAAACCCTCCTGGAGCTCTGGCAGCCTTGGGGCTGTGCCCACTGCCCTGGGGAGCCTGCTCAGTGCCCACCACCCTCTGGGGGAAGAACTTTTTTCTAAGATCCAACCTAACCCTGTCCTGACACAGTTCCAGGCCATTCCCTGGGTGCTGTCCCTGGTCCCTACAGGGCAGAGATCAGTGCTTCTCCAGCTGAGCACACCTAGTCTCTGTGCTGCATTTCCATGAACTGCAGTGTCTGATCTCCACAGCTGCTCCTTGAGCTGCTCATGGTCCTTTTCAGACTGATGGTGTCTGTCCATCACCAGGCTGGCAGCAGAGCTGTCAGGCAGCACTGAAGGCAGAGGAGGGGGAAGGAGGAGGAATCCCACCCTGTGTCCTTGTCGACAAGTCACAGATGGCAAAGTGTCAGCTCCCTGCTCTGCCCTGCCCTGCCCCACCCCTCACACTGCAGCCATGCCAGGCTGGGGCTGCCCAGCTCTGCCAGCTCCTGTCCTGACCCTCTGCCCCATGAGGCTGAGGCAGAGGAGGCATGAGGGACTGCACACCCAGCCAGAAAGGATGCCAAGCTAAGAGCCAATAATTCCATTTTTCCAACACCTAATTTCAGCCTCTGGGATGCTCTGATGAGTGTGTGGATGTGCCACGACTCTTGATCCAACTATTTCTACAACCTCTTTGTGGAGATCAGGCTTCCTATCACACTAAAGCAGTAATATCCAGCAGCAGCAGCCCAGAGACTCTGCCAGGGAGCAGAGAGCAGGGGCTGTGAGAGGAGCTGGTCTGTGGCTCATTATCTGATTGCAGTGAATGTGGGCAGCAGAGCACTGAGAGACTCCACAGCTCCCTCATCAACTCCTGGCACTCAAAACACTTAACTCAGGTCTTCGAAAACATTATGCTGTCCAAAAATAATGAGATTTTAAAAATTAATAAACTCTGGTTCTGTTTATTTGCCTTCTTTTATTTTCATTTTTTTTCTATTTTTTTTAATGTTAGGTATGATGTTTCCAGCTTTTCTCTGCAGTAGCAAGTTGCCTCTGATGTGATTTTCATTCAAGACCAAGTGTCTTGTGTAATCCCCTGACTCTTGCAGCTGGGGCAGTAAGAAAAATAACAGCTCTCTGAGAGCTGAATCATCAGAGCTGCCAACCCTGGTCAGTCTTCTCAGGCTGGGAAAGGCAGGATGCAGAGGGGGATGTTCCTAGGGACACTGCTGGCTTTGAAACTAGTGAATCACTTTACCTGTAAATGCTTCACCTCTGGGTTTTGTGACTCTGCCTAAGACACAGAGGGCTTTTCCTGCTCCTCAGCAAATCCCAGGGCGTAACTCCCAGTGATGGGATGGTCCAGAGCATGAGCTGTGTCCACTGGCTGAGTGGTGTTTGAAGCCCTCCCAGACAGGTCAGGAGGACCTGAGTGGCCCCTACCTGCCTGCTGGGCCCATAGGTGTCCTTGCAGAGGAGGAACTGGCTTCTCTGCCTGTGAGGGCACAAGGCATGGCAAGCTGAGCTGGCTTCTTGGCTGTGACATAGGTCTGGCTTGAGAATAGCCCGAAAATCACACCACAGAATCATATAATCATGGAATGGTTTGGGTCAGAAGGGACCTTAAAGCTCATTTTGTTCCAATCACCTGCCATGGGCAGGGACACCTTCCACTACAACAGGTTGCTCACAGCCCCATCCACCCTGCTTTTGAACACTTCCAGTGATGGGCAGATACACAAATCTTGATGAATTTTTGTAAGTTTAACCATTTGCCCAGTGAACAACATCAAATTCTCACTTGTCATTTGTCCTTTGTCCTTTTTCCAGTGGCAGTTCACTTTCTCCTCATGCCAGTAATGCTGCTGTGAACTCTCAGTTTCCCCAGAGAAGCAGAGCAGGAGTGGCTCCACATCTGTCCTGGTTGTCCTTATGTCCTATGTTGTGTCCAGGCCCAATGTTTTTCAGAGTGGGCACCAACCCAAAGGATATAATTTAGTCACGTGCTTCTCCTTCAGCCCCACTTTGGACAGATTTGCTTAAAAGCTCAACCAAAGAATCGTTTGTTTTTTTTTTTCCTTAGGAAAATGAGATGAACAGGCTGCCCAGAGAAGCTGTGGCTGCCCCATTCCTGGCAGTGTCCAAGGCCAGGTTGGACAGGGCTTGGAGCAACCTGGGCTGGTGGAAGGTGTCCCTGCCCATGGAATGGGGTGAGCTTTAAGGTCTCTTCCAATCTAAACCATTCTGGGATTCTCTTAAAGGCTCAATATAAAAATTTGTGTGTGCTGACACTCCTCAGTGTCCAGTTCTCTTTGTCTGCACTCAAGAACTAAACAGGCCTGGGGAAGGAGAGAGGGGCTGTCATCCCTGGAGAGCTCTGCTTTCCCCAGGCATTCCTGAGGGTGTCCAGCAGGGTCTCAGGGCTCCTGGCCAGCACAAGGACCATTGCAGCCATGTGTCTTCCCCGGGAGCAGCACTGACTCATCCTGCCCTGGATCAGCTCCAAAGTCTCGCCGCAGTCCCCAGAGGAGAGACCTTAAAGAAGAAGATCTTTGCTAAATGTCAAAATTTGTGCACATATTTGTTTCCTGTTTTGTATCTCTGACAAACTGCACAGTCGAGGTTTGATGGGGCTTTGATGGATTAAAGTCAGTTTTATTCATCTTTTGCTTTGCCATGCTGTCAGAATGGATAATGCAGATTCCCACACGATCCCTCTAGTTGAAGAAAACCCTGACATCAGACTGGCTGACTTCCACACTGCCTGCCAACCCACTGCAGGGCAGGCAGCTCTCCAGAGCTGAAGCACTTGGGCTTGGGTCTTCTGGCAAACAGTGCTGGAAAACCAGGAGATTATAAACTCCTCCAAACTTTCCCCTTTTCACTGGGCTCAGCTGGGGGGTGAGCAGTGATCAGACCCTCTCTGGCTGACACACACCTTGCAGAAGGATGAATTTGCATAGGAAACACTCTCTAAAAAGCAGGTGTATCTTCAGGGGGACCTCTGGACAGCAGCAGAACAGGGAGCCTGCAGACACCTTCTCATAGTAAAATGCTGTCCTAGTTCAGCAGCCAGAACCAGTTTATCCCTGTGTGGGTGTGACCAAAGCTGGGTATTCTACACCCTCGATTCATTTCCCAGGAACTGTTAACAATGGACCACTTGCAGCAGCTGCCCAGGGCACAGCTGAGCCCTCAGGCTGGGAGCTGGCTGGGAAAGAAGCCTGGCAGAGGAGCTGGGAGAACTCCCCTGCAGGGAGTCCGTGGCACCTCCACACCCACCTGAGGGCTCAGCTCTGCCCATGGGCCAGCAATGATTCCAAAAATCCCCCTGACTGAGTCAGATCACCCATTGTGGAACTCCCCGCCCTGGGGGAGGCACTGGGGGCTCCCACCTGGACCTGAGGGGACAGAATCCTGGGGTTTGGAAACTTCTGGGACCACTCATGGGATCCAGAGGAGAACCAGAGCCTCAGCAGGAGGAGCTCACCACTCTCCACCAGACTGTGCCATCATCTGCACCAACAGGTTTGTCCCCTCCTTTTCCTTTGGACTCGGAGGAACCACGTGGGGCTCAGCACAGGGGCCACCAAACCCCCCTGTGTTTGTGCCCCAGAGGGCTGGGTTAGACTGCTGGGGTTTGTGGGTTAAACCCATTTTCTCTTTGTGCCATTGCATTTATTGTAATATTTTTATTAAATTGTGACTGACTTATAATCTCTCTTGAGCTGGATTCATTTCTCCTGCCAGTTTATAAACCAGCTCAAATGCAGGGACAGGGAAAGGTTTCTCAGATCAAGGCTGAGAATGAGAAACTTTGCCCTTTATAGCACAGCTCAATCCACAGTCTTGGAGGCCACACAGATACATATGACTGCAATACATTAATACATCCATCCATACATAACAGATATTTAACAGATATAAACACAGAATCACAGAATAATTAAGGTTGGAAAAGCCCTCTAAGACCACCAAGTCCAACCATTAACCCAACACTGTCAGGTTCCACTGTCAGGGCCACATTCACCTGCTTTTTGAACACCTCCAGGTATGGTGACTCCATCATTGTCCTGGGCAGCCTGTGCCAATGCCTGACTACCCTTTCCATGAAAATATTTTCTCTCATATCCAATCAAAATCTCCCCTCATATGCCTTGAGGCCATTCCCTCTCCTCCTGTCCCTGTGCCCTGGAGCAGAGCCTGACATTCCTCAGCTCCCCCCTACTGGCAGGGATTGCAGAGCCAAAGGTCCCCCCGAGCCTCCTTTTCTCCAGGCTGAGCCCCCCCAGCTCCCTCAGCCACTCATCAGACTTGTACTCCATCATCCTAAGACTTGTTATTCAAGTACATATTTTATATAAAATAATTCTCTTTGAGAGATGTGTTAATTCATTGAAGGTGGAGAGAACTTTCCCATCACCTTCTTATTTTGCCTCTGATCAAGAAAATGAGGAGGGACCTTGTCCAGTACAGCCCCTTTGACTCCCTGATTGGAGCCCAGGCTCCACCACACACAGTGTCCTGGGTAGGTCTCAGTTGGCAGCTTTGGAACATAAAAGCAGGTTTTTCAGTGCCCCGGATTTCATCCTGACAGGGCTGCTCTGTCTGTCCATCCTGACATTTCCCTCTGCACACCACAGACCTGCTCCTGTTGCTGATATTCTGTGTTGCCTCCAACAGTGGCTGTTCTCAAGGTGCAGAAACTGAGGGGACACAAAAGTGATCCATTGGCACAGGGCAAGGTGAAACAGTTAGTACTTACGTATTTGGATAGGCTGGATACGATATGATTCTATGATTTTATGATTCTATTTTGGGGACTGTTGGGGGGACAGCAGCTTTTTTTCAAACATTTTTGTTGTTGTTTTTCCCACCTGCAGGTTTTGGATGGGGCATTTTCTGTTGTATTTTAATTCATTTAGTTAAGTGGATTTTTGTGTTTTTCTTCTCTCACACCCCCATGCAGTTCATAGAATCAGAGAATTGATCGGATTGGAAAAGACCTCCAAGGTCATCAAGTCCAACCCTTGGTCCAACTCCAGTCCCTTTACCAGATCATGGCACTCAGTGCCACGGCCAAGCTCAGCTGAAAAACCTCCAGGGATGGGGAATCCACCCCCTCTCTGGGCAGCCCATTCCAATCCCTGAGCACTCTCTCTGCAAAGAATTTTTTTCTGCTCTCCAACTTCAATTTCCCCTGGCAGAGCTTGAGCCCATCGTGCCCCCTTGTCCTATTGCTGAGTGCCTGGGAGAAGAGACCAACCCCCACCTGGCCAGAACTTCCCTTCAGGTAGTTCCAGACAGTGCTGAGGTCACCTCTGAGCCTCCTCTTCTCCAGGTTAAACACCCCCAGCTCCCTCAGCCTCTCCCCACAGCACTTGTGCTCCAGTCCCTTCTCCAGCCTCGTTGCTCTTCTCTGGCCCCGCTCCAGCCCCTCAATATCTTTCCTGTGGGTGCACTGGTAGACAGAATTGTCTGTCTCTCTGTCCATCCATCTCTCTTTTTCTCTCTACTTTCCTATAGATTGTTTCAGGCTTTGTTTCTTTTCCTAAAACTAATTTGGTGCTTCTGTTTTCTTCCAGTATCATCCAGAGGTTTCTCCAGCTAACTGTCTGTGTTGCCTGGTTCCCAGTAGGGAGGTCCTTCATTAAAAAGGTTTGCACCAGTGGTCTGTGACTGCAGGGAGGGGCTGGTGCCTCTCCTGGGGCTGGGGGTGTTGGTGGGCCTGGGTGGAAGGCACTGGCTGAGAGGCTGATTTGGCAGCTGAAGGAGATGGGGGTGAAGGAGTAGAGGCACTTGCAGGAAGGATGAACACAAGAGTGACTGGTCTTTGTAAACACTTTAAAGACACAAAGAACCCGAGGTCTGTGAGTCAAAGGAGGTGAGACAGCGAGAGGTGGTGCTGGAAGGACTTTGGGTGAAGACTCCCATGAAGCCGCATGTGGATACTGAGGGCACTTGGTGTGTTCAGCTGCATAACAGGAGACTGAGGGGACACCTCATTGCAGGTCCGACTTCCTTGCAGGGGCAGAGGAGGGGCAGGCACTGAGCTCTGCTCTGTGGGGACCAGGGACAGCACCCAGGGAATGGCCTGAAGTTGTGTGAACCCATAACAGCTTTATATCCAAGAAGGAGACCAAACCCCATGGAATGGAAGGTTTCAGCCAGACCTCAGTAAAACATGAGGAGCAGGAGGAAGCAGGTGATGCTGGTCATCAGACGTTCTCTCCTGTGCAGGATGGACACATATGTCACCTGAGCTATGACACAGGAGGTTTGTAGACTGCCAGTGACCTCGATCTTGGATGTCTTAGAGATGCTGCTGAGGCTTTTTTGTCCGTTAGGCTGTTACATCTTGTTGTAAATCAGTGTAGACACAATGCTGCTGCCAAGGGACACCTGTAAGAAATCAAGATTGGCTGCAGGACTGCAAGGGTGAGAGAGAAGGATTCTTTTTGCCTGGATATTGTTATACTCAATCTTGCAAGTGAAATAAGCAAAACATGGATTGGGAAGGACTCAATGAGTTTACACTTGGTTGGTGTCACAGGCAGTGCTTTGGTTCATGTGACGTGTGTGTCTCTGTGGTGAGTATGGACAGCTGGATAAGGATGACAAAGTGGGGCAGGAGCATTTTTACCAACAGTCTGGTGAGGTTAGATTTGAAATGGGTGTGCTGTGGGATGGTGATACCAGCTGGGAATTGAGACAGAGAATAGAAGTTGATGTAGTAAATAGCTGTGAGAGGGCAGTGGACACGAGAAAGCCCTTGAAGTCCTTGGAAGTATAATGTAGGGTCAAAGGAGACAAATACCATGTGGACACACCAGAAGCAAAAATCCAGAGCTGTGTATGAGGCCATCAACCCATGATACTGCTGAGGTAAGTGATGTGTTGTGGGAATGCTTGGTGTGGTGGGCAGACATGGGCAGCCAAGGGAAGAAGGGCTGAGGAGAAGGGAATGTGCTTTGTTGGAGGAGGTGCACAGAGCTCCTGTGAGAGAGGTGAGTCTGGGTGGGACTCAGAGAGGATGACACTGTGGTGAGTTTCCTGCAGGGCAATATAGGGTGAGGGAGTAGAGAACGTCTCTCTCAAATAACGTCAGAAGGTCTCCAGATGACCCACACCCTTTTCAGAGAATTTAGTCTTTTGCACATCTGATGGAAAGACATTGGAGTAGTAGATGGACACCCGAGGTGATGCTGGGGTGATGTCTGGGAATTAACAACTTCTTGGATGCACAAACCAGGGATATTCATAGAATCACAGAATTGTGGAGAGCTTTGGGTTGGAAAGAACCTTAAAGCTCATCTTGTTCCACCTCCCTACCATGGGCAGGGACACCTTCCACTATTACAAGTTGCTCCAAGCCCTGTCCAGCCTGGCCTTGGACACTTCCAGGGATGGAGCAGCCACAGTTTCTCTCCCCAGCCTGTGCCAGGGCCCCACCACCCTCCCAGCCAAGAATTCTTTCCAAATATCCCATCTCATCCAGCCCTCTGGCAGTGGGAAGCCATTCTCCCATGTCCTGTCCCTCCAGGCCCTTGTCCGAAGTCTCTCTCCAGGTCTCTTGGATCCCCTTTAGGCACTGGAAGGGGCTCTCCCCCTCCCCTCCCCTCCCCTCCCCTTTCCTCCCCTCCCCTTTCCTCCCCTCCCCTTTCCTCCCCTCCCCTCCCCTTCCCTCCCCTCCCCTTCCCCTCCTCTCCCCTCTTCTCAGGATGCTGAAGAAGAGCAGCACAAACAGGGGGTAAGTGGTGTCACTGGCTCAGCCTGGCTTTGATATAAAAGAAAGAGCAAGTACAAAGCCTTCAGTTTATAAGTACATATGATATCTCTAGGTGATGAAAAACAACCATCTGGGATTTGTCAGAAACAAATCATTTCAAATCAGACCAATTTTTTTGACAGTAACTGGCCCAGTGGATAAAGAGAAGCAATAGTTGCCAAATATATTGACTTTCAGGCTGTTAACTCAGCACAACAGGATGTTCTCTGAGCAAACCAGCAAAACATGCTCGGGATTTCTTAAGAGGATGAGGGTTCAAGCAGGTGAAGGGTTGTCCTAACAAGCTTGTCCTAACAAGCTTTGTCAAACCAGAAGGACTGTTCAGGTAGGGCTTTCCTGAGACTGATCCTCTTCTTAGTTTTAATTCTTGGGTCACAGGACAGAATTGAGAGATTGAGAGGTTACTTCCACCTGTGTGAAGAATTCCCATCTGGAAGGAATGGAAGAATTCAAACAATGATAAAATGCAGAAATGGCCTAAGAAAAGTTACCTAAAAGGAGCTATGGAGAGGATGGAGCCAAACTCTTCCCAGGGGCACATAATGCCCACAGAATGGGTATGTGTGCTGGTTTAAAGGTGAACCAGCAGGGGAAATGAACTCACCACGAGAGAGATTGTAAGTCAGACCTAAAATTTAATAATAATATTACAATAACAACACTGACACACAAGGGGAATTGCTTTCAACTCACAAAACCTCAGCAGTATAACCCAGTGTCCTGGGGCACAAACCCAAGGGGGTTTGTTTGCCCTTGTGCTGAGACCCCTGTGGCTCCCCCAAGTCCAGAGCAAAAGGAAAAGAAAAACCTGTTGGTGCAGGTGAGGGCTGTGGTCTGGGTGAGAGCGGGGATCTCCTCCTGTCGAGGTCCTGCTGCTCCTCTGGATCCGATGAGAGGTTCCCAAGGTCTTCTTACCCACCACTTATGTACCCTCAGGGAGCACCCAGTCCCTCCCCCTGGGCGGGGACTCACCCAATGGGTGATTAACTCTGGGAGCCAGGGGGTGTTGAGCTGTTGATGGCCCATTAGCAGCTCCGCCCCCCTCAGGCTGGGTGTGAAGGTGATAATGGCTCCCTGGGCAGCTGCTGCTAATGGCCCATTGACCTTGGGGAATGAATAGAGGGGGTAGAATACACAGCTTTGATCACCCCCACACAGGGTTAGCTGGTCCCTCCTGCTGAACTAGGACAGTATGAGTTGCAACTAGGGAAATTTCAAGAAAAATACTCTTTACTTTTCAGGACCAGAGGGGTGGGGAAAATCTCAGTTCCTGGAAATTTTATAAACAGGCAGTGAGAAATCCAGTCCAAGTTTAGAGTTAGTTCTGCTTAGAGAAGAAGGGGCAAGTGGAGACTTCCAGAGGTGCATTGAAACCAAAATCTTTCTATTAATCTACGACAAGAACTTAGCTGGGCATCTGCCACTATCAGCTGTTCTGATCCAGGTTGGACAGGGCTTGGAGCAACCTGGTCTGGTGGAAGGTGTCCCTGCTCGGGGCAGGGGTATGGGTGAGCTTTAAGATCCCTTCCAACCCAGACTGTTGTATGACTCTATGATTTCATGATTTGGCTTCTGAGAAACTCAGGAGAGAAAGAGCAGCTCTGCAAAAGCCAAAGAAACTTCAGAGAAGAGGAAACTTCAGTGCACATGAAAAAGGACAATCCTTCAGTGCCACCAGACTGGCTGCAGGTTTTCCTTTCCCTCCCGAGGGCTGTGGTCTGGTCACTGCTCTTCAGCCCCACTCCTACTGCCTGTCTAACAGCACCCGTCCTTTGGAAAGCCATGTGTGACTGTAAATGAATTCCTTAATCTGGCAGAAGGTATTTTCTAGGCCACTGTTCCTGGTTTTTACACTTGTGAATCTTTTAAGCTCTTTTCCCTATTTGCATGACAAACATCCTAAAATATTTGGAGATACAGAGCTGTATCCCCACATTCCTCTTCTCTCAGGCCCCATGCAGCTGCATAGCAAAAATCCTCTTCCCAGTCCTGCTTTCCCATCAAATGAAATAAAGAAATTTTCAGAAATGTACAGGTATTTTTCAGGTAAATTTTTTTTCACAATATCCAGGATTTTCCACACTGACAACATAAGAGGAGAGAGGGTATCTCAATGGGCAGGACCACAGGCTGGGTTTGGAAAGGCTTCCTGGAGAGCTCCTTTGGACACAGGATTTTATGAGGTGGCCTCTCTGCAAGGTGACCTCAGCAGGTAGGTTAGAGAATCACAGGCTCAACCAGCTGCACTTGGCTTTGAGCTGGAGAGAATGGAAGATGCCCTGAAGATTGAACAAGTGGGCTGAGTCTTGAGCTCAGCACATTAGACTTGGCAGGTCTGGGTGGGCAGCCAGACCTGCTCCGTGCAGAGCTCCACCTACCACTGCCCTATTCCTGGTAATATTTGCCCAGAGCTGAGGGCAGATAAAATCCTGGTGAGCTTTCATGAAAGTTATCCACATTAGGACTCAGGGTCACCCTGCACTGCAGAGGATCCCACTTTTCAGTGTCAGGGTTGGACACAGGTCTTTGACAACACTGAGCTGCCTGTGATCTCATTGACCCCCATGTCAGGGCTGATACAAAGGAGCAAATGCTCTGATGTGTCCTCCCAAGAGAAAAAAGGCTGAACCCTCCAGGAATCCCTCCCTCCCTCACATTCCAACATAGAGCTCCAGGTCAGCTGTAAACAGTCTGCCCCATCAATTAAAAAATCTCTATCAAAGATCTTGGCTCTTTTTCATCTTCCCTCTTCATTTAGTTAAAAGGGCAAAAGCAAATTGTCCAAGGTCTCAATCAAATCCTGTCTGATGGGTTATCACCATTTCCTTCCCCCACTAAACAGCAGGGAGATAAATCCTAGACTGACAAAGCATCTGCCATATTCACAGAAGCATGGAATCCTGCAATGGTTTGGGTTGGAACACACCTTAAAGCTCATCCCATTTCACCCCCTGCCATGGGCAGGGACACCTCCCACCAGCCCAGGTTGCTCCAAGCCCTGGTCTTGGACATTCCAGGGATGGGGCAGCCACAGCTTCTCTGCCCAACCTGTGCCAGGGCCTCACAACCCTCCCAGCCAAGAATTCCTTCCAAATATTCCATCTAACTCTGCACACCTTCAGCTTAGGGCTATTCCCCCTTGTCCTTGGGAAGTCCCTCTCCAGATCTCTTTTAGGCCCCCTTTAGGGACTGGAAGGTCTGTTACTGTCCAGAAAAAGCAGAGGTGCAGCACCCCCCCCCACTGTCAGCCTGGCCAGGGAGAGTTGTGTGCCATGTGCAGGGCTCAGGGACAGCTCAGCTGGCTGAGGCACAGCGACATTCCCTCTTGAACTCAGGGGGATGACAAAGGAGTCTTAGAAATGTTTTGCTTTGGGAATGTTTCTAAGGCTTTTGTATTCTGCTCTAACGTTGCTTTTCTCTGAGCAGAGTGAGCTCCATTCTCCCCCTCCCCCCCCAAAAAAAAAAAGAAAAAGAAAAAAAGAAAAAAAAAAGGAAAGGAAAGGTCAGGCCAAGCGTGTGCTTGGATGAAATCCCTGGAAGAGCTGGATCCATTGTGTAGCTCAAATGCTGCATCTGCCTGTCTAAGACATGTTGGCTCCCACTGGCATACCCAGGAGCATCCACTGAGGGCAGGTGCCCCGAGAGAGCCCCAAGTCCTTGAAGGGAGCATTTCACTAGGGCTGCACCTCCTTTGCCTTAATTGCTTAATTAATACTCCATGCAGGCAGCCAGTGGCATGAAAGCCAGCAGGTGTGAGCCTGTGAGCACCCGCAGAGCTGCTGCCCATTAACAATCACTTGGCTTCTGCAGCGGCAGGGAAAGAGCAGGGCAGGGAGGGGTAATTAAAGGGCCATTCATTCAAATATTGCATTTTCATCTCCTCAAGTGCTACCAGGGAGGCTCTGGCCTTGTGGAGTTTGCCAGTGTTTTGATTAAATTTTCAGTCGTGCCCACCTGGATGTGCCAGCAAGGACCAGGTCTGGGAATGATGCTGACCCAGGATGGCTCAGGAAGTGCTGGGACTGGACCAGTGTGGAAGCAGCTTCCTGCAAACCAGGCACAGAGTAGGGAACTGGGGTGCTTAGAAAGGGAATGTGTGTTCAGAGGGAGAAGTTTGAGATGATTTTTTTCAAGTGGATAAAAGTTGTACCAGGGCTTCACCACTGAGTGCTGCTGAGGGGTCAGGATGCAGCCTGGCTGGGAATGGGCTCTGAGCAGAGCTGGGGTGGGCACTGGGAGCTGCCCAGCTACACGCTGGCTCCCTGCTCAGGGCATGGAGAGGGGACACTCCATCTGCACAGAGCATCTCAGGGATGCCTGATAAAATCAGGGAGCACATGGAGGGCAGGTTTGCCTCCACTGCTGACTCACATGGCATTATCTGGACCCCACCAGCCTGACACAGCGAGAGGAGTACAGCCCCCATGCCCCCCAGGGCACAGAGGGGTCCAGCTGGCTGCTGGCACACTGGCATGACCCTGTAGTCCATCCAGGCTGGCTGGGGGCCTGACTTCCCATCTTGTGAGGCAGCTCCAGAACTGTCTGCTGACTGCTGCTGCTGAGATAACCGTGGGCACCACAGTGGTCCAAGGTGGCATCAGGCCTTGGGGTGCTGAAAAGCCAGCCCGAATTTGTCTGGAGCTGATCTGTCAGGTCATGCTCATGCTGACCATGTGCCATGCATTGTTTCAGCTCTGATGGCTCCTGCTCAGGGTCACAGCTGAGGAGACACCTGTGTGGACACAGGTGGCACCTGCCAGTGAATCTCCCCAGCTACCAAATGGGAAAGAGGTCTCAGAACAAGCAAACACCAGCCTGACAGTGCCAGGAGGTAGCAGAGCTGCACTTGTTGATGTTTTCTGCTGAAAAAAAAATAAAGTGTGAGTTTTCCTGCCCACAGAACATGTTTTCCCACCTACAGGCTACATCACAGAGATGTAGGCAATGACATGTTCCTTCGAGTCTTTGCTGCTCCAGGAGAAGGGGCCCCATGCAGAGCTGGATTAACAGGAAACACCTTGATGGCTCCTATCCTGTTGTCATCTCCAAGAGAGACAATTCCTGCTTGGAAGTGGCAGGGAGGCAATGCTAGTGCTACTGGAGGCACAAGGGTGAGTTGGGGAATGCTCTGGTGTGGGATCCAACAGAAACCAAAGATACAATGGCCATTTCACAGCTTCAGCCACCTCTGGATCCCAGTACGACAGAATGGGTCAGGCTGGAAGGGACCACAGTGGTGCATCTGGTCCCACCTCCTGCTCCAGCAGGGCCATCCCAGAGCAACTGGCACATGATTGTGTCCAGATGGTTCTGGAATATCCCCAGTGAGGAGACTCCACACCCTCTCTGGACAATCTGTTCAGTGCTTGGTCACTGCACAGCAAAAAGTTCTTCCTCATGTCCAGGTGGAACTTCCTGGGCATCAGTTCCTGCCCATTCCATTGGTGCCATTGCTGAGTCCCCAAGCAGAGCCTGGTCTGTGCTCTGTCCCCTCCCTGTAGGCACTGCCGGACATGGGGAGGTCCCTCTGAGTGTCTCCTCTGGAGGCTGAACAGCCTCAGCTCCCTCAGCCTTTGCTGCTCCCAGAGCTGCTCCAGGCCCTTCAGCATCTCCACAGCCTGTGCTGGACCTGCACCAGGAGCTCCATGTCCCTGTGTTCTGGAGAGCCCAGATCTGGATCCAGCACTCCAGATGTGCCTGCCAGGGCTGGGCAGAGGGGCAGGATCCCCTGCAGCAGCTGAGCAACGAAAGACAGAATAAGTTTTTGTTTGGAAATTGTGGAGAGTCTTTCCCCTCCTTCCTCAGCACAGGCCCATTAGCACAAGGCAAGGACTGAGGGACCATGTGCAGAGACACCTTCCCCTATCCCAGGTCATTCCAAGCCCTGCCCAGCCCGGCCTTGGACACTTCCAGGGATGGGGCAGCCACAGCTTCTCTGAAAAACCTGTGCCAGGCCTTACCACCAAGGCAGCAAAGAGCTAATTCCTAACATCTAATCTCTTCTTTTAGTTTTAAACCCTTCCCCCTTGATCTATCACTGCCCATGTAAAAAGTGGATCTCCCTTGTTTTTATAAGCTCCCTCTAGGTACTGGAAGGGGCTCTACGGTCTCCCCATAGCCTTCTCCTCTCCAAACTGAACAACCCCAGCTCTCCCAGCCCATCTTCATAGAGAGGAGTAGAGAGACATTTTTAGAATGTACAGACACCTGCCATGCCAGTCCTGTAACTCACCCCAGGACAAGGGCACTGTTCTGCTCCAGCTCCTCTGGGAATCAACATGTCTATAAGCAATTCAGGGGCAAACACAAACTTGATGCCTTGAAGCCTGGAGATCAGTCTGGTGAAAGGCAGAGGACCCCAGAAGTTTCCAAAGTGACAGACACAAGAGGAACTGCCGGCCATGGCAGCAGGGAATCCTACCCCACTGATGAGTAGGTGTGTGCAATGGGAGAGCATTGGTCTGGTGTTGCCTCACAGCTTCCAGACTCCAGTCAGCTCTGGAGCCTGAGTGAGCCCTGCATTGAGCAGAATTCTTCCCTGTGAGGGTGGGCAGGCCCTGGCACAGGTTGGGCAGAGAAGCTGTGGCTGCCTCGTCCCTGGGAGTGTCCAAGGCCAGGTTGGACAGGGCTTGGAGCAACCTGCTCAGGTGGAAGGTGTCCCCGCCCATGGCAGGGGGTGGAACAAGATGAGCTTTAAGGACTCTTCCAACCCAAACCTTTCCATGACTCTGTGACCCTCAGGTCTCAATCCCCCTGTCCCTGCACACCCAAGAGCCCTCCTGTCTGCTTGGCTTGTGCACAAAGCTGGGAGAGGCCTTGTTACCCCAGTGATGGCCATACACTCTGCCAGTAATGCTTGGAACAAAGTGAGTGCCACATCTTTACAAATGTTCCATCTTCAGGCTGGACAGACCTGGGTACATGTGATACCTTTCCTCTTGTTTCCCAAGTCCAGCCACATTATATGGACTGAAGCCATGACCCTCCTGCCCCAAACACCACTTATACAAAATGCACAAGTGCTTTCAGGGTAAAGGCATTTCCTCAAAGATCAAAGCTCTCAACTTGGTCAAGTGATGCCTAAATAAAAGCAGAGCAGTAACGGGCTGGCTGAGTTTGCATCAGGCACAGTGGACTTTGTAATGAACACCCAAGGAAGGCTGAGCTTGTTGAACAGGGCTTGCTTGTGCTCTGGGTGGTCACTGTTACATGGCCTTCATTATCAGAAACTTGTGCCTCTGCCTGGTGTGAAGTGAGAAAAAAAGACATGACATTTTAAGCTTCTCACAGCACTATCGTCTGCTACTTCAAGAAGCTTTCTTTCAGCAAGGACTTACAAAAATAATGAGCAGGTGACTCTCTTTGTGAATTCTTGACATTTATTCTCAGTGTCCTTAACTGCCTCATTTCCCAGAGCACTGACAGCAACACTCACCTGCTCTAGGCAGGTGTGTTTGCAAAGATTTTCTTCCCAGGATCAGAGATCCTATAGAAACCCTCCAAGAATTAATCTGAATGAGCCAAATACTTCTGTTTAGTGTGGAAACCACTGGAAACCTGCTGTGGCTCTGAGCCCTTCTGCAGAGCTACAGGTACATGACACACAAAGCCAAGCCAGAGCTCAGCTAAGGAAGGTTCAGCCCCAGACTTTGTGCTGTGCCTGGATTTCCTCAGATTCTGTGTTACAAAGCAGGGTCTGGACCACGAGTCTGATGGGGAGCAGTTGAAGGAGACAGGGGAGCTCAGCCTGGAGAAAAGGAGGCTCAGATGGGACCTCCTTGCTCTCTGCAACTCCCTGCCAGGAGTGGGGAACCAGCTGGGGATCCAGGGAACAACAGCCTCAAGTTGTGCCAGGAGAGGTTCAGCTTGGACAGCAAGAAGAATTTCTTCATTGAAAGGGCTATCAGGCATTTGAAGGGGTTGCCCAGGGTGGTGGTGGAGTCCCCATCCCTGGAGATGTCCAAGGAATGATGGGATGTGGCACTCAGTGCTCTGGGCTGGCAGAAGAGGTGGGGATTGGGGACAGGGTGGACTCCATGGGCCGGGAGGTCTTTTCCAACCTGAATGACCCTGTGATTCTGTGAAAGCATCTGTGAGCACCCAGCACACTGAGCCTGTCCATGAGGGAAAGGCTGATGCAGAGAAATCTGAGAGAATTACTTGTGAAAAAATTACTTGGCTTTAAGGACTGGTTTTTCAGCAACAATTGGATATAGGTTTGCAGTATATCATCTTGTACATGGCAAAGTTGGAGGACCTTCAGCTCCATTGTTCCCTTTTTAGACCCACAGCCAACACCCCACTCAGCCACTCAAACTGTGTGGCCTCCAGACTCCATCTCTGCTCTTGTATCATGACAGTCACTGACACAAGACCTGAACTGCTGCCATTGTGCTGCTGTTTCACTGACAGCATCCCTGGGACCTTCCTCTTTTCTCAAGGGGAGTCAGGTATCACCCAATCTGTTCCACTGATCTTGAGAGGATTGCTCAGCCTAGGTCATCCTCTTCAAACACCCTACTGCTCTTCTGAGCAGGACTCCATTTCCCTTCCCTCCCATAGCACTTACCCTGGCCTGCTTTCCTGTTGGATTACACATCAGGTCATGTTTCCAGCTTCACTGACAGTTGACCCCTAGACAGTGACAGTGAATGCCTTGGGTTCATGAATCATGGAATCATGGAATCCCAGAATGGTTTGGGTGGGAAGGGACCTTAAAACCCATCTCATTTCAATGTCTCTGCCATGGGCAGGGACACCTTCCACCAGACTCCAAGCCCTGTCCATCCTGACCTTGACCTTGGGTTTATGGTTTATGGTGCCCAGTTTGTTTTTAGAAGATTTTTTTTGGTGGTGGAATGTGTTCAGATCCCCATTGAGGTCAATGAAACCCTATTGCTGTTACACACAGATGAGCCCTAAAATACAGCCATGTGGCCACCCCAGCTCCAGAAGATCAACTCTGAAATACTTTTCAGCTTGTAGGACTGCTGAGGCTTTTTGCCAGGTGAGAGCATTAAACCTTCCAACCCAAAAGTCATCCTAAGCCATTGTCCAGCAAGGACTGACTCACCATCAGGTATTCCCACCCTCCAACACCTTCCTGTGACAGCCCAGGCCACTCTTATCCCTTCTTCAAGTTCACTGAAACCAACTCCACAATGACAGTTCACCCTAAACCTTGCTGTCCCCTGAGCTCAGCCCCAAAGCTTTCCATCCTGCTCCCCAGAGATCTCAGATCCAATCTCTGTGGTCAGTCTGCTGCTGCCCCTGCTGTGCTGCCACCTGCTCAGTTATGTCCCAGACCACATCTGCTGGATAATCCATACCTGTTCCTTGCTGAATTCCCTTCCAGCTGCAGCCTGCTGAGCTCCCTCGGAGGGCTCCTCCTCCCCACAGGCTGCTCTTTCATTTTTTAATGAAAAAGCCCTCCCTGCCCCACCAGGTCTATTTTGGTCCCTCTGAGTGAGAGGAGCCACAGGAGCCTCAGCACACACCTGCCTAAGGGGAAAGACAGTTGGGAGGAGGAAATGAAATGTGATAAAAAACAGAAAGAAGAGGAGAAAAGGAGGAAATAGAATTGTCAGCCCAAAACCTGAACTGGTGACAGCACAGAGGAGAAACTAGAAATTGGGAAATATGTGTTAAAAGGAGGGGAAATCAAGAAGAAAGGTGAACAGGGAACAATTTGACCTGTGAAATATTTCCAAAAAGGATCATTGACAAGGATGAAAATTTAAAAAAATAATACAAGAAAATACAAAATATAAAAATAATGAAACAGGAAGCAGTTCTTTGCAGTTGGCAGTCATGAGTAACTCATTTTCTTCTCTGAAACTTGTTTTCTGGAGGGCCAGGATTTTTCATTTCAAGCATTTGTTCTTGCTTCTTGAGTGGCTTCAGTGCTCAAAACTTTTATTTCCACAGCAAACAGTGACAATATCACAGGGAAGGGATCCCCATCTTCCTCCTTCTGCCCTTCCTATGCCGTGTGAGGGTAAGAGTGAAAAGTTGTGCATTAGGAGATTTTGTTTCTCTAATATATTTGGTTATGAGAAGAGCAGCAGTGAAGATGCTCTGGATCAGTTCTGTCTTGGGTCTCTCCACAGATGCAGAAGGGGTTGGTTTTAGTACTGCAAGATTTCTCCTGCTTTCCTCATGCCCTGGACATGCCCTGGTGCAGGGTGGTCAGTGTGCTCCATGAACAAGTGGGCACCCCTGGGGTGAGGTGGATGTGCAGCTTTGTCCAAGTGCTGGCAGGTGCCAGTCACTCTCCTCCAGTCACAGGGATTCTTCTGTTGACCCAAATCCTGTCCCCTGTTGCCAGAGAATCCATCTGTTTCCCCACACCAGACCTCACCTGTCATTTATTTCCTTTTCACAGAATCACAGAACATGCTGAGTTAGGAGGGACCCACAAGGATCAGCGAGTCCAACTCCTGGCCCTGCACAGGACCAGCCCCAAGAGTCACACTCTGTCCCTGAGAGGATCATCCAAAGACTCCTGGAGCTCTGGCAGCCTTGGGGCTGTGCCCACTGCCCTGGGGAGCCTGATCAGTGCCCACCACCCTCTGGGGGAAGAACCTTTTCCTGACATCCAACCTAACCCTGCCCTGACACAGCTCCAGGCCATTCCCTGGGTGCTGTCCCTGGTCCCCACAGAGCAGAGCTCAGTGCCTGCCCCTCCTCTGCCCCTCCTGAGGAAGCTGGACCTGCACTGAGGTCTCCCCTCAGTCTCCTCTTCTGCAGATGAACAGAGCACTGACAGGCTGGGTCACAGACAGGATCCCTCCCAGAGCAAATCCTGTGGCCCTGCTGGAGTGCAGGGACTCCAGTTTACATTGGAAGGTCCAAATTTAACAAATACTTGTAAAAATTAAATGGTTATCTAATACCATCCAGCACCAAAGCAACAGGCACCGATCTCTGCCTGTGTGAGCAGTGACAGGACCAGGGAATGGCCTGGAGTTGTGTCAGGGCAGGGTCAGGTTGGATCTCAGGAAAAGGTTGTTCCCCCAGAGGGTGGTGGGCACTGAGCAGGCTCCCCAGGGCAGTGGGCACAGCCCCAAGGCTGCCAGAGCTCCAGGAGTGTTTGGATGATGCTCTGAGGGACAGAGTGGGATTGTTGGGGTGTCTGTGCAGGGCCAGGGGCTGGACTGGAAGATCCTTGTGGGTCCCTTCCAGCTTGGGATATTCTGTGATTCTAGTTACAGTTTTTGCCAAGTCAAGCATTATCCTGAATAGTTCACTAGTATTTAAGACACCAGGGTTAGTGGGATCACTTTACTGCAGAATCTGCTTTTAGGTGCTTGCAGAAAGACAGAAGATGCACAGATTTTGATGGGTAAATCCAGTTTTCCTTTCCTACTTACCTAGAATACCAATCTCTTTCTGTTTCTCCTGTGAAAGCCCAAGCAATCTGATGGATCAAATATATTTTTGTAAAAAATTCCTCAGAAATTAGGGAACTGATTTAAAATCCCAGATTTTTGAAGATTTTTTTTTCACCTATCTTTGAATTTTACAGATCTATTTTTCTTCTGTCCCCCTTGCCTCCCTCTCCTGTGATTGAGCCTCTGCTGCCTTTGAAAGGACAAAACAGCTTCCCAGTAGCCACAAACTCCCAGATGTTTGAACTGTTTTTAGGACTCATGTTGACTCTGCTGGTGGCAGTGCCCAGGACCCCTGCAGCAGAAAAGGAGCAGCATGTCTGCACCACACACCAGCTGGGGAGCAGCTCCTGCAGGAGCCTGGGGAGCTCCTGAGTCCATTTGGGATGATGAGGCCAGACCATAAAAGCTTCCTGTTTGGATCCCCTTGTGGAAGCTGCTCAGCATCTCTCTTACCAGTCAACTGGCTGCTCTTTCTTGCAGCTCAGGAGTCCTCCAAATGCAGGAGCTTGGGGATTGGGCCTGTATTTGCTAATATGTTGCAATTAATATTGGTTCAATTTGCTTGAAACACTAAGGTTTTGGTGGTTTGTTTCTGTCATTTTCTGAATTTTCAACAATGTTCCCAGTGGCAGAGTTTGCTCTCAACATTCCTAACTATTGATGTAGTGATGGGGTGGTGTGATCAGTGCTTTTTCCTCTGGCACTGCACAGTAACCAGCCCATTACAGTCCCAGCTCAAACCAGTGCCAGGGAGAATCCTCCCAGGGTTTGCTTGCCCAGGTCTGGGCAGCTGGCACAGGATCCAGGGGTGCCAGAGCTGAGCAGGGTTATTTCAGAGGAGTCTGAGGGTCAGCCAGCAGGGCAGGAGAGCCCAGCACAGGACACCTCATGCTGTTCCACAGCTCCTCAGGCTGCCCTCACAGTGACTGCTCTGCTCTCAGCCCAGCCAGGTGCTCCCCTCCCTCTGGCACCAGGAATTCTGAGCTGGCCAAGCCTGTGCTGTCCATGTCTGACAAACGATTCTGGTGGTGGCTCCAGCTTCCTTTGGTTTGACTCTTCCTGCAGTGTTCTGCTCCCAGCACCCAACCAGTTGTCCACAGGGGCTCAGGTGGAGGCAGTTCTTCCTCTCATTCATTTGAGGCTCTGCCTTTGCCTCCTGCCAGCAGCACGTTTAATGGTCAGGCCTTCAGGGGTTTAATCCCTACTCTACAGACCAAACTCTCAGAAGTTTGAGGAGAGAGGTGAGATGCAGGTAACAATTCTTGGCTCCAGTTTCTGGAACTGCCCCAAACCCACTACTGTTCCTGCTGTGTGCTCTCGGTGCTCTACAGGCCCTGGGTGTCCTCACCAGGGTTGTTTATTCCCAGAGCCACCCTGATCCCTCCTTCTCTCCTGCTCAGGGTGTCACAGCTGGTCAGATTGGTGGTGCAGAATGGGTTGGCAGTGCAGGGCTGGTGCCTGGCAAAGTGAGGGAGTTGAGCAGAGAAAAGCAGGATGCTTTCACAGCTAGGAATCCAGTCTCACAAGGCAGAATGGATCTGAGATGCAGAATGGAAAAACCTGACATCTGATCCATTGGTGGAAAAAAATAGCAGCAACTATTACTCAAACTCTATCTATAGATACAGATATAAAAGAAGCCTTTGGTCAATGGGGTGTACAAAGACCCTGTCCTGCTGGGAGCCACGTGAACGGGCAAACCTCCTGTGGGAGAAGGTTTGTGAGGCCCCAAGCACAGAGAAGCTGTGGCTGCCCCACCCTTGGAAGTGTCCAAGACCAGGTTGGATGGGGCTTGGAGCAACCTGGGCTAGTGGAAGGTATCCCTGCCCATGGCAGGGGGTGGACTGAGATGAGCTTTAAGATCTCTTCCATCCCAAACCAGTCTGAGATACTGTGATCCTGTAAGGTAAAAAACCCCACAAACCTGGAGAGCCCAGAGCAGTTTCTAACCTCCCTTCACTCCACTGGAGGGACAATGGGAACTGGTCTGCCATGGAAAGATCATCAGCTGTTGCAGATAAATTAAGTCCCTTAATCCGTTAAATGTCTCCAGGCTTTATCCCAAGATGGCATGTTGTAAATATGTGCCCTCTGGATCTTCACTGAGCTCCTCTCTGGCAGAGACAGGGCTGATGAGAAGCAGATACCCAGTGTTACAATGGCCAGTTACTGTGCCCCAATGATGACGTGGTTGTGGCAATAAAATGTCTGGGCCAGGCTGGGAGCAGGACAGGCCCCTGTAACACCCTTTGCCTCACTGCCTGTGATGTGTGAAATGGGGTTAAGTGTAGAGAGTTTGAAACTATAGATTAGATTAAGATTATTTGTAATTTGCATATGTTTTCCCTTGTGCTGGACAGCTGTGGGCAAAAAGCCTCCCTAAGTCTGCTAATCCTCTCCCCAGCTGTCCCTGCCATTGTGTAGCTTCTGGCAGGCAGTGTATCCATGGCAGTTCATTCTGGCTGCTCAGAGCATCCTCTTCCTGCATTTCAGCTCCAGCTGAAACCAGCAGAACCTCCTGCTGAGCCTCCACCATTTTCATGCCCTTATTGCACTCCCATGGGTTTGGATTCCAGGAGTGTTGGGTCCTGTGTGCATTGTGCAACCTGACAGAAAGGAATTCAGAGAATCACAGAATGTCCTGAGCATAGAATCACAGAACACGCTGAGATGGGAGGGACCCACAAGGATCAGTGAGTCCAGCTCCTGACCCTGCACAGGACCATCCCCAAGAGTCACACCCTGTGCCCAAGAGCATCAGCCAAACACTCCTGGAGCTCTGACAGCCTTGGGGCTGTGCCCACTGCCCTGGGGAGCCTGGTCAGTGCCCACCACCCTCTGGGGGAAGAACTTTTTCCTGAGATCCAACCTAACCCTGCCCTGACACAGCTCCAGCCATTCCCTGGGTGCTGTCCCTGGTCCCACAGAGCAAAGATCAGTGCCTGCCCCTCCTCTGCCCCTCTTGACCTGCACTGAGGTCTCCCCTCAGTCTCCTCTTCTCCAGCTGAACACACCAAATGCCCTCAGTGTCCTCACACGCTGCCCCTCCAGGCCCTTCCCCATCTCTGTGTCCCTCCTTTGGACACTCTCCAATGGCTCAATCTCTCCCTTCCATTGTGTCCCCCCAGACTGCCCCCCCACTGCAGGTGAGGCTGCCCCAGGGCAGAGCAGAGTGGGACAATCCCCTCCCTGGCCTGGCCATGCTGGGCCTGATGCCCCCCAGGGCAGGGATGTCCCTCCTGGCTCCAGGGCACTGCTGGCTCGTGGCCAACTGGCCACTGACCAGTACCCCCAGGGCCCTTTCCCAGCTCTGCTTTCCAGCCTCTCATTCCCCAGTTTATACAAACATCCAGGGTTGTGGCTTGAATCCAACTCGTGGCCCTGCACAGACACCCCAACAATCCCACTCTGTCCCTCAGAGCGTTGTCCAAATGCTTCTTGTGCTCTGGGAGCCTTGGGGCCATGCTCACTGCTCTGACCACCTTGACAGGAGTTAACCTGTTCTGGGTTGCAGATGCTCACACTGAGTTGGGAGAGCTCTTCCCTCTACTTTGGTGACAGGCAGTCTCTTCATCTAAGTTTGCCATGTTTTCTTAGTGATACTTTATGAATTCATAAACAGCTGCTTCAAAGAAATGATTTGCTGAATACTTGGATTTAGACCAGCCAGCTCTTGGGTGAGGGGAGTGAGTTATGTTCTGGTTTAAAATTCAGAAGAGTGCACATGATGCACAAAATGTCACTAAGACTTCTTTTCCTTCAACCATGGAATCATTAAGGATGCAAAAGGCCTCCTAGATCATCAAGTCCAACCTTGGACTGAATCCAACCATGCCCAATAATCTGCATTGCTGAGTGCCACTTCTGCTCATTCTTTGAGCATTTCCAGGGGTGCTGACTCCACTGCTGCCCTGGGATTCCTTAGTCAAGTTCCCAGACTCATTCCTCTTTCCAGAAGCAGCTGAGAACTGGCCAGAGGAATCATAAGCTCTTGTTAAAACAGGTGACTTTGGCGATTCCTTGCCCAGCTGAGGCCTGAGCCTGGAGTCCCTCTTAGGCAGCACAGCCTGGCAGGGAAGGGTTTTTGTGTCCCAAGGACTCTGAGAAGGGACTGTCTGTGGGGACAGGAAGAGCAGTAAAACATGGGTGACTGTGCTGTGCTGAGAATGGGATGTGCCTGGGACTTGGGGTGCTACCAGCTCCTGTGTCCTGCCCAGGGCAGTTTGCCAGGTGTGACTTGGGCAGGCCAGTGCAGCAATGCCATCTCCTTGGCTCCTCTCTCCCAGCCTGCTTGTCCTTTGCATGGGAAATGTCCCTTCAAATAGCCAAGAAACCTTGTTGACTTGCTGGCCAAAACTTCAGCTCAAGAGGCTCCATCTTTCCACTGCACCATCTCTGACAGATCAATACTGTCCGGGCACTGGAGATCCCGGGTAAATAAAGTGCTAATTATTAATTTATTGGTCAGAACAAAATTCTCCCAGGTCATAAAGAGAAGGCCACTCCCCCTCAAAGGTGAATACAACAGTAATCAGAAAGATGGACTGATAGAGCTAATATATAATTGAAGAGTTACTGAAGAGACCGAAGTCACCTCTCAGTCTTTTCTGCTCTGGGCCCTGTTTGTGACTTCTTAGATCCAGCAGCTTCCTGTGGAACCAAAAATTTATTGCAGGGAGAACTTTGATAGCAAAAGATCAAGTGCTATATTCAAAATCTGTTTCCTTTTCTAGGAAAGCCCATGCAAAAAACCAGCAACAACAACCCCCCCCCCCAACATATGTAGAAATAAAGCTAAGAAATGCATCACTTGGAGCCAGAAAATGAAAGCTAAAAGCTGTCATTGCTCTGCATCTTAATCAGGATGCAATGGCTAAGGTTTTCTTTTCCATTAGTGCATTATTTAGCAGCTAAAACGTAACAGAGGCTGTGAGCTGACAGGTCTCACGGACACCAGAGCAGCCACAGTGGGCACAGAGCTGTGCTTGCACCTGCAGAGCTCACTCCAGGTTCAACAGATCACCAAGAAACAGGGGCAAGGAATGGGCAGTGGGTAAAGAGGTTGAACATGTGAATGGAGTGAGAAGGGAGAGCCCAGACCCACAAGGGTATTTTAGCTGTGTAAGGTCTTGGCTATGGATGGTGCATCAACCACATGTCTGTGTCCTTCTTGTGTCTGACTCTCCTCCAACAGAAGAATCTCAGAATCCCAGAACCATAGAATGTTCTGAGTTGGAAGGGACCTACAAGGATCATCCAGCTCCTGGCCCTGCACAGAACACTGCAACAATCCCACCCTGTTCCTCAGAGGGTTGTCCAAACACTCCTGGAGCTCTGGCAGCCTTGGGTCTGTGCCCACTGCCCTGTGGAGCCTGTTCAGTGCCCACCACTCTCTGGGCTGTTCCCTTGGGTCCTGTCACTGGTCACCAAAGAGAAGAGCTCAGTGTAAGCCTCTCCTCTTCCCCAAGAAATTCCTCCTGCAGACATCTGAGCTCCTTCTCTCTGTGCTGCCCTTCCCCTGGGAGCTCAAGTCTTCTAGAGAGGGATCCCAGAACAAAGTGCCACCTGCCAAAGAGGTGAACAAGCAACAGTGCTTGACATGTCCTACCCCTGCTCACACTGAAGCCCCACAAACAGCCTCCAGTGCTAACCATGATCCTGTAGGGGCTGGACAGGAAGACTGGAGCCCTTGCCCTCATTTTTAGGTGCCTGGCACCTTCCCAGCCAATCCCAGAGCTTTGGTGCCATGGCAGAGTCTCAATTTGCTGGTAAACTGAGTCCCCAGTGCCAAAACAGATTTGCACTCTGACTCTCTGAGGAAAAGACATCAGTGGGCTTGACACCCAGACAGGTGGAAGGCTCCAGGAACTCGTTCTGTGCCTGTTTATCCCCTGAAGCCTCTGTTTCCTGTGCTCCTGGCTCCAGGGCTGCCTGGGCTCTCCCAGCACTGTCAGGCAAAAGGAACAGCCTTGGCTGCAGTTGTGGGTATTGACATGCACCTATATTCATGGCTCCATAAAGCTATTTTATGGTGATATAATGATCCTAAATATGGGACATATTGGCAACTGAGACTTAGCAATTCTAAGTGGTCTATCCTTAGTGAAATAAATGCCTCCCAGTTATCAATAGAGGAGCTTGATGGAGTCAAGTAAACACCACTTTTCAATATCTCTCCCTGCTGCAGCTTCACAAGGTATCAATATATCTATTGGAGCCCTTTGTGAGTAAGACATAAATCTGTGCGTTTGTTTCCTGGGAACAAATGCTTTATTATTAGCAAATTGTAAAGCAGGGTCTAAGCACTTTGCTAACAAGTGCACGATCTGCAATTCTAATGGCAGTTCATCTTCCATCTCACATACACACTCACAGACGCCCCTCCAGTAAACACCTCCGTGGGAGTGATTAGCATCTCCTGATGACTGATAGCCAAGCTTTCTCCTCCCGCTCCTGCTGCCAGTTCAGCTGCTGAAAATAAGCTCTGCAATTGCTCCTGGCCTGGCAGACGAGCAGGGGGAAGAGCTGGGCAATGTTCTCCACACAGAGTGGCAGCAGAGCATTTTGACATCTTGCCAGAATTCCTGAAAAAGGAAGGGGGGAAATCCATTTTCATTGTTTTTTTTTCAGCTTGTTGTTGTCAAAAGTGAATGGGGAGCTGTGTTTGTCAGGAGCCAGGCAAGCAGCTCATCACCCACGTGATGCTGAGAACAGACTTGGACATAACCTGGAGGTGCCTGCAGGGCTCCCCAAATTCGTGGGTTCTCAGAGCCCACTTCCATTACCTGCAGTGTGGACACCCAGACAGGACCATCTGGGAAACCTCACTGGGTGATGCTGGGGGGATACATGGGAGCCACCAGAAGTTATCAGCAGCAGTTTGGGGAACCTCCCCCAGCCCCATTCCCCTTCCCTCGTGCTCTCAGCTCTGAGCCCTGTCTCAACAGGGACCAACTGCAGGCACCAGGAAAACCCACTCAGCCCTTCCTACCTGCCTGGAAAGTGGAACAGGCCCTGGAGGCTGCCACAAGATCCTGACAGTGGATGTTAAGGGAGGTTCCCTCCTGGCTTTCAGTTTCTGAGGCATCACCATCCTGGTCTGGGGGCCAACCACGCTGTAAGCTTGGCAATGGCACATCAGATAATCCATGGAATCTAAAGGGGAAAAATTGCTGTTGTGACCATGAGTTGAAGGACTGGTGGGACAACATTCAGCCTGACTCAAGAAGACTTTCTTGTCCTCCTGGAGTTCATCTCCCCTTTCCAGTGACATATGGGCTGCAGAGCTGTCATTCTAGGGACACTTCAGAAGTGTGGTTTGCAGAGCTCTGACATTCCCAGCAGCTCCTTGGGAGCGCTGCAGAAAGGCACCTACCACCCACTCCTCTGAGAGAACAGCAAACACAGCCAGATATTTGCAAGCTGCAGTCATAATGCTTTGAAACAGCCTTTCAAGTCAATTTTTGGAAAGCTACTGGTAATCTTCCTCTCTCTCAAACTATTTTATACATTTCCGAGCATTTCATCACACATACACAGGAAGATGCCTTTCAGAGATGGCTTCTCTATTGCTTTAGCATGACACTAAGTTGTCTGTGCGACCACAGACCCTCTGGAGCCTGAGGAATGGAGCAGTCCTGAGGATTTTCCAGACATTGAGTGCCCTTCCGTACTCAAGCAGCGGTGCAAGAACTTCCCAGCCTGCAGTTTTCCTGGGCACACACCTGACAGCCCTTCTCCACAAGGCATCTGTTGGATCAGATCAGAGATGGTTGCTGTGTAAACAGCTGTGGAGGATGGAGGAGTGTTCACACAAAGTCTTCTCCTGCTGCTTTGGTGGGAACTCAGTCAGGGCATCGCAGGTGAGGCAACCAGCAAGACACGCAGACCTGGGGGACCTGCTTAGTCCCATAGCCATGGGTTGCCAGGGGCTGGTCTCCTCCACAGCTCCCTGTTCCTGCCCTGCTCCCTGAGTGTCCTGCTCACCATCAGAGATGCAGCTCGAACATGGACAGTCTCAGCACCAGGGCTCCACACCACATCACAGGGAAGGCCCCTCCAGCACTGCCCATCATCCCCAGGATACCCAGGACAGCAGCACATTTTAACCCATCTACTAACAAGCCCAAAACTGAAGTGCTGAGCAAAAATGTCAGGTTGGACATCAGGGGAAATTTCTTCACTGAAAGGGTCGTCAGGCATTGGAAGGGGCTGTCCAGGGAGCTGGTGGAATCCTCATCCCTGAAGGTGTCCAAGGAATGACTGGATGTGGCACTCAATGCTCTGGGCTGGGTGACAAGGTGGGGATTGGGCACAGGTTGGACTCGATGGGCTGGGAGGTCTTTTCCAACCTCAGTGATCCTGTGATTCTGTGAATACAGCCAAGGTGGACATTTCTAGCAGACTCTGGGCAAAGCCTGCAGCCCTACAGGTATCTCTCATAGAGCCAAAGATGCAGTTCCTGAAGGATGGAACTGCTCAGGGCTACCTTACCTGGCACTGCCGCTGTCTCAGCCGTGTGATGGCTTTACCTCATATCCCCATCACCTCATGGCTCAACACACACACATAGTCCATGCCAGGCACTGGCAGCACCTTGCCGAGCTACTGACAGTGCTGCGCTTGGAGGAGCAGAGAGCGAAGTGCCCCCTTATCCTGCCATCCCCGAGCTCGGCGGCACTAATGCAGTTCCTGCTGTGGCCGCACAGATGGCGTTCGGATTTGCCGCCGCGGACCCGCGAGCTCAGCCCCGGTGTGAGCGTGGCTTTGCCAGGCCAGCTCTACATCTGTGCATACAGATACAGATTTGAAAATGTTATGCTTTGATAGTGATCGGCCATCGCTGACTTGAATTTTTTCCCTCTGTTTCTTATTCAGCTCTGTTGCACTTACAATTCACTCCACCACTGTCACCCAGCAGCACCTTCTCCTGCTCTAAAATCCCTGTTTCCCTTCAAATCCTTAATGGGGTGACTGAGATTTGTGCCTCTGTACCCTGCTAGAGATAAGGGCAGTGGTGCATCTCTCCTCTGTGCTGCTCCCACACTGTGCCTGCCTTGCTGCTCTCCTGCTTCCCCTGGGGCAGCATGGTCAGCTCCACAACACCCTGCCAGGCTTGGCTTCCCCTGCCAGCTCCCCCGAGGTCTGGCCTGCTGTTTCCTTGAAACTTGTCCTGTACTTTACTTTGAATGCAGCAGGGAGTCAGAATTACGCCCACTGTTCTCTTCTATTCTTGGCCCTCTGCTTCCCTCACCTCCCAACCAAAATCTGTTCGCCTTCTGAAAATGGCTTTTCTTTGACAGCGAGAAAGCCTCTCTCCCACGGGGGTTGTGGTGCTGTTGCTGTCACACCCCAGCACCAAACAGCCTGGGGCAAGCTCTGCCCCTTCCCCTCCCTGACCCCTCTCTGCGGCCACACTCAGATGGCAAGTGGCTGCTCTGCCCTGTGGCAGCAGTTTTGTGGCTCCTCCAATTCCTGCTTGTTGCATTTGCCGTTTGCTTTGTGCCAGCATTGCTAAATTTACTGGATTGTTGCTGGGAATTATTGGTGTGGCTGTATTGTCTCTGTTAGTGCCTGTGGTTGCTGGGTGAGGCAGAACACACTGTTTGTCCCCTTTCCAAACGTCTCTGTCGAACCAACAAGAACAGATTATTCATCTGCTGCAGGAGGCTAATTGCAAACAGTCGTAAACCAGAATATCATTTCATTGCAAAGGAATGGACAGCACTGGCTCTGCACCATATGGCACTGTGGTTCAAACACAACCTGCCCTGGCCACCTGGGCACAGCCCTTGTGCCAGCACCCTCTGCTTGCTTAAGGGGTGCCCATCTAATAGGACATATTCCTCAGCAAGGCAGCAGCAGAGCCCCATTATTTCCAGTACAAGGAGCACCTGCAATGCCAGAAGATCCTCAAGCTCACATTAAGGCACATCTGTAACACCCAACAGCTTCTGAGCCTATAGCATGAGGAATTGTGAGGTGCTCTCCAGGGCGTTGAGGTATCTGGAGTAAAAATAAACCCAAACCTGCATCCTTGTGTTGCCCATTTTACAGTCCTTAGCCAAGGGGTGGCACAACCATCAGCACCCAGGAGTCAGGGCAAGCAGGAGCATCATGGAGGCCACTGTGCAGACCCTGAAGTTGAGAAACATGAGAACATTTTGCTGGATATGAGATTCTCACAGAATCCTCCAGCATTCATTGTTGGACTTCAGCTCTTTTGATGGATATATGGAGACATTAACCCTGGACAAGCAGCCTGAGTGTCCCTGAGTGCCTTGACCTTGTCAGGAACTGGTCAGCATTGCCTCAAGGAGCCCTGGTTCTACAGGAGATGGGAACAAGGACATTGGATTCCCAATTCCCACTGCTGCTGCCAGTGCTGGAAATCAAGCAGCTGGTTTTCAGAGAGCCAAATTTTCAATGAAAAGAGCTGATTTCCATGGGCCACTGAGCCTTCCCACAGAGATGCATTATGTTTTCCTCCAGCCTTCTGTCTTTTCCTGAAAACTACTTTCTTTTGGAAACTACGTGGGCACTTCATTTTTCCTGGGGACACACTATGCAAGAACAGGCTCTTAGTCATCCCTTCAGCCTCTTCACTGAACTGTGGAAGGAGGGACAAGCGAGTGGTCACCAGATCAGTGGGGTTCAGGTGGTGGGCTAATAACAGGAGGTCATCGAGGCTCATACACTGCCAAGACCACCACCTCCCTCTCACTGCCCATGGCAGGGGTGTTTGCTCAAACACTCACTTACATGACTTTCTTTTGCCACTTCCCACTTTGGGAAAGTGAATCAGATGCCCAAATGTTCACCTGCCTTTTGTCAGCAGAGCAAAGCCATTCGTAAAGCCTTTCTTAGGAGCTGGTTGAAGTGTTGCCACCATTTTCTTTGGGTTATTTCTTAAAGCTGAAATACTTTTTGTAAAGCCTTAATACTTCCAGCACACATCCCTCTGAAAATCCATTGTGGGCCAGAGCAGCAGTAAAGCCACAGTAATTCTGTGCTGGGTGATTAGTGTCAGCTGGGCTGTAAGACCAGCAGCTCCAGAAGGCCAAACACTGGCATTTGTTGAGATCATGGTAGTTTGGGACAATAATTGCCAAACTGGATCAAAGACAAATCCACCAGATTTGAGCTCACTGCTCAAGTATTACTGTGCTCCCCTGAATACAGAGCAAGTTTCAGGACAGAAAAAAAAGGGTTTGAAAAAGTCCAACTTGCTGCAGGTTCTCTCCAGGTCATGTTTAATCTAAAACTTCCTTAGATTGTGAGCAATACTTTGTTTCTCAAGTCTTCTGCCCAATTTGGCACGATCAGGGATGGAAAATTCTGCTCTGAATTTTGCACTTCCACATATTTACTCAATGTCCTCCATGTTACGTTTTCAGGAAAAGTTGCATTAAAATTTCATTTACTTGTTTAATTAAAGAAGACAATGCCTCACACCTCTCTGTGAAACACCTTAATGTGCTCCAGCTCAGTCTGCTGTTTTCCATGGTGAGGTGGGAAAACTTGGGGTTGCACTACAGTTTTCTAAAAACTAAAGAGCCTGGCTGTGGAATCTGAAGATCCATGGGGCACCCATGGTCAAAATGACAAAGCTGCTTAAACCTTTCCTGTCCCAGCTGAAGGTCCTGCCTCCTACGAGGACCCATGAGCAGCTCAAGCCACTTCAAAGGGAGCAGTCTTTGCAGATAACTGAACAAATAATCACTGCTATACCCCAGCTTCCTATCTTGCACCTTCCTCCAGCTCCATATGTTTCTCTTTTCCATGTACAGTCTTTCTGCTCTTTAGCCAGTTTCTCAAGCATGAAGCCCTGCCAAGTTCCAAACTCATCCCAAAGTGTGCATGGGTGTGGCACACTGAGTCCCTCACACCCCTCAGGCACAGCTGCTCGTGGTCCCCATGGCCAGGACAGTCTGCCTGGGGTCAGTGCCGTTTGTCTGGACAGATGTGCCCCCAGGAAACCTCAGGCTACTCCGAGGGAACTCATTCTTCTCCTAAGACTGTTTGGAAGGTTTCCATAGCATGAATGGGCACAGTTCCTGGTGCATCACCAGCTGTGCTGCAGCATCCAGCACACGTGCCCTTATTCAGGAATTCCATTCCATGGTGGGGCACATCTGTATGTGCCACATGTTTTGGTCCAGCTTAAAGTTATTATTTGCCTCCAGCCTGCCATGCTCTCCCATCCCTCAGCTGCGTGCTCTCCTTTCCCCGCCATTCCCCATTCCAGCTCTTTTAGTTTCCTCTCCAGGGTGGTTCCCTTCCCCTCTCTCTCTCTGATGATGGCAACAGAAAGAGGGAAGAGTCCAATTTTTGGCCTTGCATAGTCTTACCATCACTGTCTTTGGACAGCCCATGGAGCTGGTTTATGTTTGGTAGCAAATCCCCATCAGCTGGGAGGGATAACCACTGGCCAAGCATTGACAGGACACTCCAGTGTGCCTCACCATCACTGCCTGTCCCAGCACAGCACTGCATAAGGTGTAGGAGCATCCCTGGAAATCTCTGCAGGCCCTGGAGGTTTTCAAGTTAAGACATGAGCTGGAAGAGTAATCTGAAATGAATAATTTATTTTGGTGAATTTTCCTTTCCTCTGTTTACAGATTGTCTAGGAACAGATTGCAGCTTTCGCACCTCAATTCATTATTGGAAACTATTTGCAGATAGTTCCCGGTCTGCAACTCATTTGCTAACTCTGTTGGGAGCACTGCAGATCTGAAATCAGAGCTGTTTTGACTGGTCATGTGGTTCTGCCCTGCTCTCCTTCCTCCACGACATACATGTGACGTTCAGAATCAGGCTGTAGGGGCAGATGCTCCCAGTGACAAATCAGATGTTCATTTTCTACCAGTGCTCTCCAGTAGCCTTTCTGTCCCTACATCTGCCCCTGTGTCCTAGTTCAGCAGGAGGGACCAGCTAACCCTGTGTGGGGGTGATCAAAGCTGTGTATTCTACCCCCTCTATTCATTCCCCAAGGTCAATGGGCCATTAGCAGCAGCTGCCCAGGGAGCCATTATCACTTCACACCCAGCCTCAGGGGGGCGGAGCTGCCAATGGGCCATCAACAGCTCAACACCCCCTGGCTCCCAGAGTTAATCACCCATTGTGTGAGTCCCCGCCCAGGGGGAGGGACTGGGTGCTCCCTGAGGGTACATAAGTGGTGGGTAAGAAGACTTTGGTAACTTCTCATTGGATCCAGAGCAGCAGCAGGACCTTGACAGGAGGAGATCCCCGCTCTCACCCAGACCACAGCCCTCGCCTGCACCAACAGGTTTTTCTTTTCCTTTTGCTCTGGACTTGGGGGAACCACAGGGGTCCCAGCACAAGGGCAAACAAACCCCCTTTGGGTCTGTGCCCCAGGACACTGGGTTATACTGTTGGGGTTTTGTGAGTTGAAAGCAATTTCCCTTGTGTGTGTCAGTGTTGTTATTGTAATATTATTATTAAATTTTAGGTCTGACTTATAATCTCTCTCGTGGTGAGTTCATTTCCCCTGCTGGTTCACCTTTAAACCAGCACACCCTGCCAGGACCTTCACCAGCATTAGGAGAGTAGGAGTCATCCTTAAAAACAAACGAGGAACTGGACAACAAACAAACACACAGCAAACCAAGCAGGAGAGGCCATGTCAGTAACTCAAAGCAGAGGAACACTGTGCAGCAACATCCACCCCAGACTGGGATCATCACAGTGGAGACACTGCTGCCTTGGAGAAAAACAAAGAGCTGGCCCCTACAAAGGACACATGGGCTACAACCCCAATGATCAGTGTGCTGCATCTGAGGACAGCAGAGCTCTCGAAGTTCAGAGCTGGGAGAAGGACCTGAAAGGTGACCCCCAACTGGGTCATACTGGTGTGACTGGGATGGAGCACCCATTCTTCAAACTGCTGCTCTCAGGGCTCCTCCCACTCCCGGGCACTGTGTACAACACAGGGCACTGGGAGGGCTTTTCATCCCAAATACCTGCTTGCTTTGGATGCTTTGTTCTTCTGGAGGTTTGGCCTTCACACAGGTGTGGGTGAGAGTTGCCAGTGCAGAAACGGGGAGGCCATGACTGTGTTGGGCTCCAGTCACTGAGTTGGCCCGTGAGACGCAGCTGTGCCAGTTCAGCCCAGCGCTCGTTCATTCTGCAGTCAACACACATGGAGTGCACAGGGATCAGCTCCGTGGAGGAACAGGTTTTCCTTAGTCCACTTTTGCTGCCCTTCTCCACACATCCCTTGGCTCCCTCTGCACAGGCTATTGAGAATCTCCTACCCTGGAATGGTCCATGGACACATGAATCCTGGCTAGTTTACATTTGCAAGGAAAAAAAACAACCCATCATTCCCAGAAATCCAGGGGCCCAATCTGCCCCTTGAGCCAAGGTACACACAAGTACCTACATCCACCTCCTTGGAAGCAAGGATCTGGCCAGAAAAATCACTAAAAAAGACACTTAAAACTTTGTGTTTCTGCTTCTTCAGAGCCCATTTATAATCTTTGATTGAGCACTGCATCCAGCTTGGGGGTCTCCAGCACAGGAAGGACATAGACCTGTTGAAATGACTCCAGGGGAGGCCACAGAGATGCTCCAGGGCTGGAGCCCCTCTGCTCTGGAGCCAGGCTGGGAGAGCTGGGGAGGCTCACCTGGAGAAGAGAAGGCTCCAGGGAAACCTGAGAGCTCCTTCCAGAGCCTAAAGGGGCTCCAAAAAAGCCGGAGAAGGACTTTTGACAGGGGCCTGGAATGACAGGACAAGGGGAATGGCTTCCCACTGCCAGAGGACAGGGATATATGGGATATTGGGAAGAAATTCCTCCTTGTGAGGGTGGGCAGGCCCCGGCACAGGTTTTCCAGGGAAGCTGTGGCTGCCCCATCCCTGTGAGTGTCCAAGGCCAGGTTGGAAAGGGCTTGGAGTAACCTGGGCTAGTGGGAGGTGTCCCTGCCCATGGCAGGGGTTGGAATGAGATGAGCTTTGAGGTCCCTTCCAACCCAAACCATTCTGGGATTGCTCCCAGTTGTTCAGAGTCAGTGCAGAGTGAGCTCAGGGTGGCTCCAAGCCATGTGCCAGTTCTCATCCAGGTAAGTCTTCCTAAGGCTTGAACTGAGCAGCTTTCTGCAAGAGACTCCTGAATAAATCTGTGGCCCTTCCTGCACAGCCCCAGGACTCTCTAAAGATTCTTGGTGCATCCCAATCTCAGCAGCAGCGCCAAGACCAGGTGGGAACCTTTCACAGAGGGGATTGATTTGTCAGGCTGAAGCCAGTGCTGAGATGATTTACAGGAACAGCTCGTCCAAGCCACCCTGTTGCTCAGGCAGGAGAGTCCTGAAATCAGAGTGAAATCACGAAGTAGCAGCTTTGAGGCTCATAACTCACCTTCCTGAGAGAGGTAACATCCCTAGGGAATTGCTGCCTGTGCAGGGGGTGGATGCACTGACACAGGGGGAGCTTTTCTTGCTCTGCTTTTCCCACTCAGGCTCTGCAAGGCTCTGGTGTAGTTTTTCATGTCAATAGGAGCCAAACAGCCCATAGAATAACAAAAATATTCAGTGCCTTTTCCTGAACTAACGAGATGTGGTAATGAGCTGAAACAGCTGACAGGGATGGAGTGCAAGGGCCTGCCATGGGAGGGGGGTGGGTGGTTCATGGCAGGCAAAGCTCACACCAGGGCCCAGGACTCAATCATATCTCTCTGGCACGTCTTGTCTCACTGCAAAGCAGTCTAGGAGTGCCCAACTATGCTTCAGTCTTCTGATCCCTGCAGTTGTGCAGCCATCTGAGACGTTCTGGTACCCAGGGCACATCCTACTGCAGGGAAGAACTCAGACTTGACATGTAACCTGGGACTTGGAATAACCTGAGCTGGAAGGCACCCACAAGGATCATCCAGTCCAACTCCTGACCCTGCATAGATGCCCCAACAATCCCACCCTGTCCCTCAGAGCGTTGTCCAAATGCTCCTGGAGCTCTGGCAGCCTTGGAGCTGTGCCCACTGTCCTGGAAAGTCTGTTCAGTGCCTGAACACTCTCTGGGGAAAGAACTTTTTCGTAATATGTAGCCTAAACCTCCCCTGACACAGCTTCATGCTGACTCCTAATATATACATATAAAATAGGTATTTTATACATATATATATATACATACATATATATATTTAGTGAGCAGGTAAGATGATCCAATCTTGCATTCATTGTACTCTTGTCTCCTGGAACTGTCACTCTGCGAGCATACAACTTCTCTGCCCACTGGTGTCCATCAGTTCAAGTCTGGAAAATGGAGCAGTAACTGTGCTGGATGTCAGGATAAAACATGTCAGCACAGATCTCATGCCTGTGTCCAAACCTGGCCAAGGAGCTTTGCTGATTTAGAGCAAAGCTGTCTCCATATCTGTGTCTCCATATCTGCCCAATCTACAGGGTTTCAGCTGCTGGAAATGTCTAGGAGTGCACCAGGATCTACGTGCCCTTCATACAAGCCAACAGGTAGAAGGTATAACACATAAACTTGTCATAAACTGGTGGTGGGTCTGGGGACCCCTTTCAGTTTTGTATTTGAGAGTCTGCTCCGTGGTCTGCCTATGTCTGTCCTCAGAACAGGTGGGCACGACTATAAGACAAGATCTGCTTGGGCCTCTGAAGGATGATTTGTCCATGGCTCCAGAGGACCTTTATCCCATGGAGAATCCCATAAATCCTGCTGATTGCCCCTGCTGCACTGTGCACCATGTGCCTGTGTTTGCTCCTGTCTCCTGCAAGCACAGGCAGTCCAGAAATTGGCAGAGACACAACTGAAGTCCCAGACATGTTTGGCTTGTAAGGGACCTTAAAGATCATATGGTTCCAACTCCCCTTCCACTAGAGAGAGCATGCAAACCAGCCTCTCAGTGCTCTTTTTCTGTCTCCTTGCTCCAAGAGATGTTTTCAGATGCTCACAGCCACATCAGACACAGGACAGATGCAGCCACAAGGCTGTAGGGAAGAAACGTAAAAAACCTTTGCTGGATCAGCACAAGCTACACTTTATTTAATATTAGGATTCAACTGCATTAGGTTCTATTAAAAAAAAAAGAGGTGGGTGTGAGCACAGCAAAGGGCAATGACTCCCAATTTTATGTACCTTCTCTATTTCCCCACATCCACTGCCCTCTTCCACCTTCTCCTCAGTGCCCACAGACCCAGGAAGATGCTCCAAACATGTCAGGGCCCCTCTGCTCATAAACCTGGGTTAAAGAGAGCAGGTGAAGGGCTGACACTTTGCAAACAACACTAACAATCCAAGGGAAGAAAATTGATCCAAGTGTGATTAAGCATTAGGTAGAGATGAACATACAATTAGCCAGTCAAAGCAAGGTGTCTTTTTATCTCAGGGGATGTTGGCTCCTTTCCAAGTGCAAATGAGCTGCACAGAATTACACACTGCGACTGTGAGCACCTCAACTCCCCCAGGAGATCTGCTTGGGAGACTCCTCCTTCACCCAGTTCTTGGTGGACAACACCTTGACATGTTGAGAAATAGGAAGCACAAATGTTCAACATGAGGCACAGAGAGCGAGCCAAGTCTCCTGTACCTTTGGACATGAGCTTGGCAAGAGAGCTGACCCATCAGGCTGCGGAGCACTGCTGTGCATGCTAAGGTCACATCCATCACGTTGCTTCATGGTGACCTCTATGTAACAACTGTTGGGGCTCAAAGCAGCCCAAATTGATGCAGGAATCTGCAAGAAAAGTCAGTCCCAGCCCTCTACAGATGTGCTCTCTCCATTTCAATATTAACCTTTCAGAAATGTCAGCCAAACAGTCACACGCAGACGCTGCTTTCCTGGTAGAACCTGTAATTTTGGCCTTGTGACTAGAGCTTCAGTTAACTCCTTCAATGCTCCTGTACACCTTCCAGCCCTCTCCCAGGAAATTCCAGCTCCAGGGTCCTTTTATCGCCAGTGATTTTGATGCTCTGCACGTAGGTGGCCTCTCTCTCCTGATGCACCACTTGGGATGGCAAAGTCAGAGGGCACTGCTGAAACACAAGTGCTTGAAGGTGTGTTTAAAAGTGCGGAGCAGCATATTCCTAACCTGTGGTAGCTGGGCTGTCACTGCAGAAACAGCAGGGTGGGGAGGACCATCCTCTCTCCCAGATGTCCTAACTCAACAACAAAGTGTGTTGCCAGAAGATTGCAGGAGAACATCCCTTGTCTCTTCCCAGAGTTCACCTATCCCTTACCTCTGGCACTCTCAGAAAACCCTTCTGTTCCTCCAGAGCACACCTGCCACAGGCTGCCCCAAGCACCCCAGACAGAACTGTACACCTCGGAGGGTCCTACCCCATGCGGGCCAGTGCTCCCTCAGCAGCACATTCACTGGTGTGTACAGGGCTCATGGAGAACACACGGTGGGCAAGATACAGCTGGAAGCCTCCCTTATGCAGAGCAAGTAGAGGGAAGGGGGCACACAAGGCAAAAGGGATGGAGAAGGCAAGTGGATGCCTAAACTGGGATGCAGGTAGGCCTGTGGGCTGGAGGTGTGGGAAAGAAGAGGACTAGGGAATAATCTTTACACCTGTACATTCTGGAGGGGCAGAAAGACAGTGGTTGGAGGGCCAGGGAGCGCCCCCTGCCCTCCCCAGGTGTCATGTCCCCTCTCCAGGGGACTGGAGGAGACAGGTTCCAGGCTTTAGGCTACACATAACTTCACATTTGGACAGTTAAAGAGTGTCTGGGTAGTGACACTTCTCCTGGGATTTCAAAGGTCTAGTGGAAGGTGTCTCTGCCCATGGCAGATGATCTTTAAGGTCCTTTCTAACCCAAATCATCCTGTGGTTCTGTGATTCTAAGCCTGGTACCATTGGAGAGCTGAGACTGTTTCATAAACAAAGCCCACACTTGGTAAGTCACCTCCATCTAGCTCAAATGTCCAGTTAGCTCTTGCTGTGGTTGCATTTCCTTTTGCCATAGATGACTGTAAAGCACCCCACAGACCTCTGGGTGAGATGGGAGAAACATTTCCAGGCTCACACTGGAGCAGTGCCTCCACAGACAGTTATAAACTGGCTAGACTTTCGAGAGGTGTGGTTGTGACACCAACTCAGAGTGCAAGCTGCAGGAGGTGATCAATATTAGGGTGACAAACAGTGAGTGAGGAATGCATGTTCAATAGCATTTATATACCTTGGTGCACGTAGGTAAGGATATATACACACATTGCACATAGAATCATGGAGTGGTTTGGGTTGGTTAAAGACCATCTCGTTCTACCTCCTGCCATGGGCAGGGACACCTTCCACTAGCCAGGTTTCTCCAAGCTCCATCCAGCCTGGCCTTGGACACTTCCAGGGATGGGGCAGCCACAGCTTCTCTGGGCAACCCTCACAGGGAAGAATTTCTTCCCAATATACCATCTAACCCTGGCCTCTGGCAGTGGGAAGTCATTCTCCCTCATGTCACTGCAGTTCCTGATGAAAAGTCCATCCCTGGCCTTCTTGTGGGTGCTTCAGATACTTTAATGTTGCTGTGAGGTCTCCACACAACCTTCTCACTTCCAGGCTGTACAACCCCAACTCTCCTAGCCTTTCTCCATAGGGGAGGTGCTCCAGTCCCCTTACCAACTTCACGGCCTCCTCCAGACTTGCTCCACCAGGTCCATGCCCTTCTTACATTGGGGGCACCAGAACTATATGCAGTATTTCAAGTGGGGTTTCACACAGGTACAGACACACATTATACATACATCTGGTGACAGCTGAATTCTCTAACTAGCAGGGACACAGCCACAATGTCTCTATATTGAAGATGTTCAGCTTTGTCACCATTCTTCCCTCCTCCTTTTTCCCCATTGAGCAAATGAGTTCACTTAATAAAAATCCATCTTTCTGCTTCCCAGGACATCTGCAGATGGGAGTCGCCTGTGCAGTGCACACTCATCTGTTCCAGGACCGGGAAGCAGCCGGAGCAGGATGGGAAGGTGGCTTCACCTGCTTCAGCCACAGTGTGACCCTCATGCTCCTTGGGTAAACTGAGGTAAGCTGCTGTCTTTGCTCCACACAGGAGAGTGATCCCACAGGGAGAGGAATGGGATGCGGCGAAAGGGCTCGGGCACAGGGAAGGAAGAACTCTCTTTCGGACTGTAGCCAAGGGCCCCTTGCCATCTCTCCTGCGGGGAGGCAGCAGCTCCGCACCCGCAGAAACACAATGTGGTGAGGAAGAGGAAACACCGCGGGTTCGGGTGTCTGTCGCCGCCTTCCCGGTACACAGATCTAGAGCAGCGGAAAAACACCCGCCGAGGTGTCCAGAGCCTCCCGGAGGGACTCCGAGCCGGGGCCCCCGAGCCCGGGCGGTGCGGGCGCGGCTGTGGCGGAAGGTGGGGCGGGGGAAGCGGGCCCGGTGCCCGTCGCTGCCTGGGCGTCCCTCTCCGCCGCTTCCTTTAGGTGGCACCTCTCCTCCAGGAATCAGCCTCCCGGCCCCGCGCAGCCCTGCCCGGGCCGCGGCCGCGCACCGCGGGGGCTCCGCCGCGGAGCCGCCGCCGTCGGATCGGCCCCTCCTCCCCCCCGCCAGCCCGTGCCCGGCTCCCCCGTCCTCCCGCTCACTCCTCCAGCCAGTAAATCCGATCTAGGCTGATTCCTCTCACGTCAAACCACATGATCCCATAAAACATTCATCGCGTCTCCATCCCCGCTCGCTCGCTGCTCGCTCCCGGGATACAGCGCAGCCGGCTCCGCTCCCCGCCGCGGGATCCGCCGCAGCCCCGGCCCCGTGCGTGCGGCGGGCGGGCGGAGGGAGGAAGGACGGGCGGAGGGAGGAGGAGGCAGGCAGGCAGGCAGGCAGGGAGGGGGAGCCTCGCCTGGATGCTGACTCCAGCTCGGGGGCTGCTCATTCCCCCGATGAGCGAGGGCGCCGGCACCGGCAGCGCCCCCCCCTCCCCGTGCGCCGCCGCTCCGCGCTCGGGCTGAAGTTTGGCACCGGGATCTGCCCCGCTTTCCCAAGGATTGTACGGCTGCCGCTCCACTTTGCGCCTCCAGACGTGCCTTCCCCGACCCCTAAGATGAAGAGGGCGATAGCTGAAGGTAGGTGCGCCCCGTCCCCCGTTCCCCGCCCCACCGCCGGGGATACCCTGGGCAAAGCGCGGCGGCCACGGCCCCAACTTCGCCCTGCGCCGGGAACTTCCCTCGCTGCAACTTTTTTTCCCCGTGGAGTCTCCGGGAGCGGCCAAGTCCCGCGCGGGCAAGAGGGGCCGGGATCGGGCCGGGCCGGGCCGGGAGAGGAGGCGGGGAGGGCGCGAGGGGAACGGGAGCGCCGCGGCTGCGGGAGCGGAACGGAGGCCGGAGGGGGAGCGGGCACCGGGCTGCGCCCCGGCACAGCACGGCTCCAGCCGCGGAGCACGGCGGCGGGGGAAAACAGCGGGACGAACGTACTCCAGCCTCCGCCCAGCCTCGGCTCGGCTGGGCTCCGTTTGGCCTTGGCGTGACCGGGCGAAGTTGGTGTCGCTGGGGGAAGCGCATCCCGCGCTCTCCAACCTGCATCCCGACATCCCCAGTCCGCAGCCCGCGGCGAAGGGGCCGGACCGGGCGGGAGAGGGGATGGGGCAGGGCTGCCCCCCTGCTCCCCGAGCCCGTCCCTGGCCCCGCCGCCTGCGGGTGCCTCCCCGGCCTCGGGGAAGTTCGAGGAGGGTCCGGGCGCCCCGGAGGGACAGCGGTTCCCGGGATGCCAGGGGGGTTCCCCGCAGAGCCCCTCCCTCAGGGTCCCCCCGCTTCGCCTCAGCCCGGTGCCCATTAACCTGAGGCTGGGAAGAGCTGGGCGTGCAGGGCTTGGACGCCCTTTCTGCTCGCTCTGCCGGAGGAGAGGCACAGAGCATGCAGCCTGGCACAGCCCGATGCTCTGCCTGAAAACAGCCCTTTTTCATCTGTTTTGACGATAATCTTCGTTTTCTGGCTCCCGGTGTGCGGGCTGGCCTGGGGCTGGGGCTGGGGCTGGACTGGCAGCCCTGGGCGGGCGCTGCGGCGGCTCTCGGAGCCCCCCGGTCCCGACGTGCCTCGGCCATTTGCGATGGGACCGGGTGAACCCCTCAGTGCAGCCCCACATCGGCAGGAACACATGGCACTCACTCTGCAGTTCACACCGCTTGGAGAAGCATGTGCCACCCAGGTGTGTTTGCTGGGAACCCAGCCCACGGATTGCAGTTTTTAACTGGAGGGATCAGCCCATCGTGGGAGCTCCAGCGCTGCCCAGACTGCTGGGCAAGGTTGATTTGAGCATCCGGAGCCTCTTGCTGCACGGAGTCTCGGCTCTGCTGTCTCCAGCTTGCTTCCCATTCCCATCAGTGACACACATAGAATTCTTTTTTGCTCTCTATTTTGGAGAGCACTCTGGCTGGTTTATTGTGATGATCAAAGGACACATCCAAGCTCTGATCAAACAGCACACTGCCTCCTTTAGCGACTTGGTGTTGGTTTTAAATCTGAAATGGCCAATTTAATCCTGTTTGGGGAACACCTTGGGAGCAGGTTCCAGTGCCAGCTTCTCCCGTGGGCCCTTAGGGGATACTGGTGTTTCAGCCTCCATTTGCTGTGTGCTGTAGTCTGGTGCAGGAGTTACCCATCGATTTGAACCCGGTGGCTCTGGGCTCGTGCTCAGCCTCCCGGTGCCAGGCTGCTGCTGGGGGCTCTTTGTGTCCCGTGGTGCTGTTGGGTGCTGTCGGCCATGCAGAGCATCATCCAGGTGCTGGGTGTGGTACAGGCACCCGGATCCCCTCTCCTCAGCACCCGTGATCCTGCTGCAGCACAGCCCTTTCTCCACACAGTGACATTCCCGGCTGCTCCCAGCATAATGTGGAACAACACAGAGGATAATGAAATATAGAAACTGTGTTACAACAGCTTTATTTATAGAACAAGGCTTGGAGAGGTTTGGGCTTGAATTATTTTCTTTTTCCTGCCATTTATGAATTGGTCCTGTGAGAGGCTGGAGAGCCTGGATTGCTGGCAGGTTGGGCTGGAAAGTCCTTATGAACCTTGGGAGATTCTGTTTAGCTGAGTGACCATCCTACTGTATCTGGACTACATTTCCCACCGCGGGCTGCCAGGATGCTTCAAGTGCCTTGTAAGCCAGAAATAGCCACCAGGGGCAGTTGGACAGGCAGAGCTTTCCCTGTTCTCAGCACTTGCTGCCTTATTAACACAATTCATTTATACTGAAAAAGGGCTTTCCTTGCTTATTTTTTTAAACAAATGCAAACCCCTGTAATATGAGAACCTACATCAGGATCAGACACTACTTGTTCACTGATGTGAGCAGCTCTCTTTTTTTCTTGAGAGAAAACACCATTCATCATATTGGTTTATATTTCCTGTCTTTATAATATTTGCTTTTTATCCAGGGCTGCTGCATTTTCTGGGCTCGGTCCCCTCTTCCCCATCAGGCAGAACAGACCTCAGACCTATAGTCTGTGGCACCATCAAGAATCATCAAAGGGTGTGTTTGAAAGGTTTTTTTGAAAAGGAATATCCTTAAAGAGAAATTTTAGGACAAAAAAGTGGAGATTCCATTGCATTGCTCCGTGCTTGGACGTTGTGTTGGTGCAGATGTCGTTGTGTCCCCGCTGGTTGTGTGATATTTTCCCAGACAAAGCTGCCCCAGAGAACAAGTTAATGAGAATGGTGAGAAAGCCCCACGGATCTCTCCCTGCTGTGGATTGTGGGCAGCACATGCTGGGCACAGGAGGCATGTCCACCCTGGCTTAACCAGCCAGGTCCCTCATTAATTACCTGCGTCCCGTGCTCAGGTGCTCTGGGATTTGCTTGGAGAAATTCTCCTGGGAGCTTGTGCTGTCCATAGGAGTGGTGGGAAGGGGCAGGAGTTGTTGGAGGGGAGGAAGGGGACACTTTGCTACACAACGGGTCTCGCTCTGCTTTCACTTGCTGCTTGCTCACTGGGCTTGGAATGAGAGGGCAGGGAATGGTTGTTGCTCCATACACTCATCCTGGTGGCTCAGTGTAGAGTTGGAATCTGGCAAGGGATGTGGGGATCCACAGCTAATATCCCCACAGGTTTCTTGACACCCCTGTGCCAGTCACAGGCTAATAAGGCAGGCCATGTGCTGTGTAATCTTCTTCTGACACCAACAATGACTTTGGCCGTTAAAGCTTCTGAAGGAATAAACAAAATCCGCAAAATCTGCAAAATCCAGCAGCACATATGTGAATTTTCCGCCTTTTTCACCTTGGAAGCTGCAGCGAACCTGTGAGCTGGGGGTGGGGAAAGGGGGCATGCTCTGGAGCCCAGCTCTCACACCCTGCATGCACAGGGATGCTGCTGTGGGGAGTGGTCCTTACCCTGGAAAGGGCTCTGTCTTCCTTCCCTTCCCATCCTCCCAAGCCTTGTGGGAGAGGGGGAAGGAAAGGGACAATCAGTTGAGCCAGAGCCTCACCACAAAGCAGGACAAGGAAGATTGCAAAGAGCTGAGCTCTAATCTCTGCTCTGAGCCTGCACGGGCTGCTGTGCCCATGGCTCAGACAGCTCAGCCCTGCTGTGCTGCCGAGCCTATCCCGGTGGGAAGGCTGGGAAGGCAGAAGGTGCAGCCCCAGGATTCACCCTGTGGAGCTGAAGGGAGAAGTAAGGAGAGGGTCTAATTAGGTGTGTGTCCTCTTCCCCTTGGATTTGCAATGCTTTCTGCTGCTGTCACCTTCATTAAGACAAATCTCTGAGTGCCAAGCTCCTCTTTTGATGTTCTTAAAGAGGTTTTCTTTTTATGCAGTAGGCATGGACACAGTGGAATAGGAGTATCCTGCACCACTGCACGGAGGTGTTGCAAGAGGCAGCATCTCAGTATGGTGCCTGCAAGGGCTGGGAGTTGCACTGAGTCTTGTCCTTCCTGTCCATGTGGAAAGTTCTGTGCTGTGTCCTAGAGCCAGACGGGTCTGTCTGGGATTTGTGAGTAACAGGGTTTCAGGGCTTCTCCATTACAGACACAGAGAGGTGTGGGAGGGAGGAGTGAGGCTTGTGATCTACAAAGCCCAGCCTCGCCTCCCCTTTCCTGCTGTGGTTGCAACTCCTGGAGGTTTCGAGAGACTGAGGGAAAAGGGGACAATTCTACTGAAAAGTCTTAATCAGCTAAAAGAAGGAGAGGGTGAATTCTCCTGTGTTTGTGCAGAGATGCCAAAGCAATTTGTGCAGAGTTTGGTAAAATGTGCAAACTCACCTCAGCCTGCACTGGTGTGTGTTGGGGCACACAGAAATGTGAGGTTTGGGTGGCTCATTATCCATTGTAGTGGTGTTGAGATCTGATGTGTAGGCTGAGCAGAATTCAGGTGACACAGATATTCCCTGTGGTGTGTGTGCAGTGTGCATGGACAGGCACTGCCTGTGAAAGGCAGGACACATCTGCATGTATGGCTGCATGGACCCTGTCCATGTTTACTTTGCTTTTAGAGAGCTCCAAGAAGTTGGGGCTGCTAGAGTCTGGTCTTTGCCCTGTTTCTGACTTCTCTATATCCTTGACCAGGTCAGTGAGCCTTTCTGTGATGTAGTTTCAGCTTTTCCAGCTCCAGCCCTCAGAGAGAGATGCTGAGTTATCTCCTGAGGGACCCAGAATATGCTTAAAAATTCAACCCAGAGCTGAAACGTGGAGGTCTGTGCAATCACTGATCACTTCTTTAGCAGTGACACAGTGTCAGGTGACAAGACTGATGATGTTCTCCTTAGGGCTGTTGCTGCATCAACAGCAGGTTTGTCTCTCTGGACTGGCTTGCCTTCCTCCCAACCTTCATATTGGGGATGATCAATAGCACCAGTAGATTTGACAGCATTTATTGTCCCTCTCAAGTCTCTGCTCCTGGAATCAGGGGATTAGAAAAGTTTTATTTTGTATCCTTCCTGATAGCCAAGAAAAGCAGAAGCACTTCAAAGGCATGTGCAAAACATCGAGGTAGTTGGAAGCAAGAAAACACTCCAATGCTGTGATTCTTAGTGCAGTTTCTTGAGAGCTCAGGAGTTGACTCTCAAGGAGCAGACAGTGTTGGGCCCTCTCTGCATGGGTCAGAATATTTGCTGTCATAATAGCATAGAATGGTTTAAAGATATCAGCTGGATACACCTGGATTACATCTGGAGGGTACATCTGCAGGTATCCTCTTGCTCAAAGCACAGCTAATTTCAAAGCCAGTTCCTGGTTGCTCATGGGCTTGTCCTGTTGAGGATGGATGTTCCCTTTCCAAGGATGGAGGTATCCTGTCCTCCTTCATAGCTCAGACTTCTTGGCCTGTCTGGCCAAAGCTGCTTCAGCTCTTTGTCACCTGGTCTGGTTCAGCACCATGAGGGCTCACATTCCTTTGGGATGGTCTCTCACTGGGCATGCAGTGGTGGAGCGGCTGTGCTGGGTCCACCCTTGGTGGGGTAAGTCAGAACTCACTCCCTGGGAACTCAGGAGCAGGTGCTGGGGGAGGACCTGAGCGTGGGGATCACAGTCAAGGACCCTGTCAGGGACACTCAGGAAGGCAGAAGACACTTCCAGACATGGTCTTGTGCCTGTGTTTGCTTTGCTGGCTGCAATGGGGAGTGAAGCCCCTGGATATATTTTCTGAGTATTGGCTACAGCTCGCCTGGCATGGTGTCCCACATCAATGGTAATTACAGCAGAGTTTCCCTGGAGCTCTTTCACCCGCAGATGCACTCTGTGCTGGAAGCCTGTCCTGACACTGTGCAGGGCAGAGGCCTCTCTGAGGACATGCTTTGGCATGGCCAAATCCCAGAGTCCTGGAGGTGCTGGTGGGAAGGGCCCAGAACAGGGCTTTGGGAACCTCCAATCATGGAGCCTCCTTGGCCTTTCCCAGTACTGGAGCTGATTACAAAGCTTTTCCTGATGTCTGAACTGAACCTCCAAAGCTGCAGTTCTTGGCTGTGTCCTTTTGCTGTGTCATGTGGCCTCACAGAGGTGTGTTTGTCTCTGCCTTTGAGTTCCTGTAGGCAACAACTGGATTGGCTTTCACCTCCTCCTTGCCAGACCCAGCCATCCGAACTCCCTCTGCCTGGCCTTGTAGGACATACTAGGATATGTATCACCAGGGAGCAATTCTTTAGGGGTGGGCAGGCCCTGGCACAGGGTGCCCAGAGCAGCTGTCACTGCCCCATCCCTGGAAGTGTCCAAGGCCAGGTTGGATGGGGCTTGGAGCAACCTGGGCTGGTGGAAGGTGTCCCTACCCATGGCAGTGTGTGGGATGGGGTGAGATTTAAGGTCCCTTCCAAATCAGACCATTCCATGATTTAGTGATTCTGTGGTTCTATGACACACTAAAGGCTTCTGACCTTCCATGGTCATCCTGGGCCATCCCAGCCATGGTGTGTCACAGGACCAGGGCAGTGCCCCTCCCTGTGCTGGCCCTGCTGAGGCACCTCCTTCCCTGGGGCAGTTCTGGGTCCCTCATGACAAGAACATTGAGGGGCTGGAGCGTGTCCATGGCAGGGAATGGAGCTGGGGAGGGGCTGGAGCAACAGGAGGGGCTGAGGGAGCTGAGGGGGCTCAGCCTGGAGAAAAGAAGGCTGAGGGGGAACCTTCTGGCTCTCTTCAACTCCCTGACAGTAGAGGAGAGCTGGGCAGGGGTGTCAGGCTCTGCTCCAGGGAATAAGGCACAGGCAGAGAGGGAATGGCCTCAAGCTGTGCCAGGGGAGGTTTAGGTTGGATATTGGGAGAAATGTCTTCATCGAAATGGTGTGGCACTGGCAGAGGCTGCCCAGGGCATTGGTGGAGTCACCATCCCTGGAGGTGTTCAACAAATGCATGGATGTGGCACTTGACATGATTTAGTGGTCAACATGGTGGTGCTGCTGCTGTGGGAAATTTTGGACTGGATAATCCCAGAGGTCTTTCCCAACCTGAACAATTTTGTGTTTCTCTGACCGAGTTCATCCTCCATTGGAATTTTTTGTTTTTCCCAAGTAAATTTTGGACTCAGGAAACCCCAGCTGGACAGTATTGGAGGTGCAGACCCCAGCCCTGAATGGAGCTGGGCAGTGACTGTCCCACTCCACTGTCCATGCTCCTTCTTGCATAGCCCAGGATGGAGTTGCCATGTTTCTGTAAGGACAACCATTGGCTCATGTTCACCTTGATGCCATGATAGCTCCCAGACCCCTGCAGGCTGGTTCGGATGCTTGGGGTTATTGTACCCCACATGCTCTGTACTTCTTATACCATTAATGATAATACTTCTTAATACTGTTCCCCCTTTCACTTCTTCAAAAAGCTCAGACATTTAGGGGAATGATACCTACCTGCACAGGATTTATTTCTTTGTGGTACTGAAGTGTTATTTAGCAGTGGGTCAGAAACATTTGGAGAAGTCCAGGGTTCCCATCCTGCACTTCTCTTCTCCAAAGCACCGGCTGTATGTTGCTCCCTGTGTTGCTGCCTGAGTTCCACCCAGACAGCCAAGGATCAGGTAGTGCTTGACTGATTCCTTCCACCATCAGTATCCTGAAGGGATCAAAATCCTTGTTTTGCTGTTCACTTCTGGAGCTGACTCAGAAAAACTTTTTGGTCCAGCATTGCTGTGCTTAATCCATGGAGGTCTGGAGAGTCTTTGATCCCTATCCACAACCTCAATTCCACATGAAGATGAAAATAGTCCAGAGAAAGCAAATGGAAATATGACAGTAGAATGAGGTTCAGTGCCTGGATGGGAGCTTCCAGCCTGTCACAGTTCTGCTCCATCCCATGGGATCTGGACACATTCCCTCAGATGGCTTTTTGAATCCTGGTACCTTTTCAGCAGTTGTGCTTTCTTTCATCTCTCTGTGCTGCACCTTCCCTGGAAACAAAGGAATGTTTGCATTCAAATGGGATGATTTCTATTCTTCCCTGAGTGCACAGGATAATTACAGTGTCTTGCATGGACTTGCACTAATTGATCAGTTATTAGTGATAATTATAATTTACACGATGATTTTGGAAGGGGCATTTCTATGGCAGAAGTGATGCTCTGATACAACAGTTCAGAATGACTTGTGATGTGTCAGATCATCTCCTGTGAGCTGCTCACTGGGGAGATGGGTTAACTTTTATATTTTTGTTAAAAAACAATCTTTTGCAAGAACCATCTGGCTGCTAAATTCTTCTCCTGAAGCTGTGCAGTTTGCTGGGAGTTCATTTGCGTCTTTAGCTACTAAAGAGGAAGTAAAAGTGACTGATTAGTCTGAGACTGGGACCATTCACATCAAAGTGACAGATTTTGTGAGCTGGATTTGGGAAAGTGTTTAAAACTGGTGTGTTTCCATTGAATTTTGAAGACTGTGGGCAGAGCTCTGCTCTGGACACTCCAGCACAGCTCTTGGCTCCACAGCCTGTGTCATTCTGTCAGAGTGAATTGTGTGGCTGGTGAGATTTGCATGTGCTTGTTTGATGACTTTAAATACTGATTTTAATTGCGTGTGTTTCTTAAGGCTGTGAGTGATGATTGGAGCCATGGACAACAACCATGTGTGTAACACAGCCATGTGCAGGGAGATGGGAACTCAGCCTGACTCATAAGCAGAAGGGAGGTGGGAGAGGAATGGAAAATGCCTTTGGAGGGCCCAAATTCAGCTTTCCCTGCTTCCAGTCACCATGGGGGGCTTTGTCATCAGCTGCTGCACAAGTTGGAGTTTCTAAAGCCTTTTCTGACCACTGATGGCAGGCTATGAATGCTCCACACTGTCTCCTGAACAGAGGTGTCTTTGGAAATCCTAAGAGCGAATGTGTGCTGGTTTAAAGGTAAACCAGCAGGAGAAGATTATAAGTCAGAGTTACAATTTTGTGAAAGATATTACAATAAATATACTGAGAGAGAGAAATTGCTTTCAACTCACAAAACCCAGCAGTATAACCCAGTGTCCTGGGGCACAAACCCAAAGGGGTTTGTTTGCCCTTGTGCTGAGACCTGCGTGGTTCCTCCGAGTCCAAAGCAAAAGGAAGTGAAGAACCTGTTGGTGCAGGTGAGGGCTGTGGTCTGGTTGGCAGTGGTGATCTCCTCCTATCAAGGTCCTGCTTCTCCTCTGGATCCAAGGAGAGATTCCTGAGGTCTTCTTACCCACCATTTATGTACCCTCAGGGAGCACCCAGTCCCTCCCCCTGGGCAGGGACTCACACAATGGGTGATTAACTCTGGGAGCCAGGGGGGTATTGTTGAACCGTTGGCAGCCACGCCCCTCCCAGGCTGGGTGTGAAGGTGCTAATGACTCCCTGGGCAGCTGCTGCTAATGGTCCATTGTCCTTGGGGAATGAATAGAGGGCGTAGAATACACAGCTTTGATCACCCCCACACAGTGATAACTGGTCCCACCTGCTGAGCTAGGCCAGAATGCTGAGTTGGTGAAAATGGGGTTTGTCTCTGCAGAGAAAAATGGTCACCTGAAAGCCATTGTGACCTGGAGTTACAGGAGAAGGGGCAATGCCTTCCCACTGCCAGAGGGCAGGGTTAGTTGGGATATTGGGAAGCAATTCTTGGCTGTGAGACTGGTGAGGCCTTGGCACAGGTTGCCTAGAGAAGCTGTGGCTGCCCCATCCCTGGAAGTGTCCAAGGCCAGGTTGAATGGGGCTTGTGGAAGGTGTCCCTGCCCATGGCAGGGAGTGGAACAAGATGAGCTTTAAGGGCCCTTCCACCCCAAACCATTCTGAGATTCTGTGATTGCACATCCCTTTGGCATTAGCGTGTTTTGAGGGGCTGTGGGAGTTGTGGTGGGAGCAGCTGGGGAGCATATCCCTCTCCTTGGGCACAGGTTCTGCCTCAAGTACACACACCCAGCACGGATGCAACTGAGATTAATGCTTCCCATGCCTGTACAAACGTGGTTAGCATTGGCTTTACACTAGAGGGCTGTCTGTCCCTTTCCCTTTGGAGAAGAGGCTGGAGTCCGTGTGCCAGGGATATTCCTACTCACAGGATCCACAGGATTTGACAGCGTCCGTTCTGTCGTGGGGGTGAGGCAATACAGGCTGGTACTTACCACACACCTTCCTCTCCTGGCCTGGGCTGGAGGGCACCTTGACATGGTTTGTCTCAGTTGCAGTGAAGCCTCTGTGGTTGTGTCTCCAGGGGCTCTGTTCCCTGCAAGGTCAGCAGCCTTTTTCACTCAAGCACCAGGTTTCCATCCAGCCGTGGTCTTCCCCTCCTCTTTCAGGCCACTTTTGCTGTCAGGAGTGACAGCACCGAGTGTGAGCACAGGGACTCTCTCTGGGTGTCCAGGAGTGTGGCATTTCATGCTGCTGCCCTGCACATGAGGGAATCTGCAACCCTGAACATCTGCATTGCCAGCTGGGAGTGCACTCGGACAGAAATTGCTTTGGAAATGGCTCCTGCAGGCTGGAGGAGGGTCTTCAGCATCCCAGGGCTGAAGGAGATTTGGCAGCTTATGTCTGGTGGGATGGCTTCCTCTGACTCTCCTGTCAACAGCAGGGCTGGGCCCTCTGTGGGACCTTGGCCACCATGTGGGTCCACTGGTATCCCAGGTTTCATAGAATCACAGAACAGCCTGTGTTGGCAGGCACCCACAGGGATCATTGAGTCCAGCCCCTGGCCCTGCACAGACACCCCAACAGTCCCACCCTGATCCTCAGAGTGTTGTCCAAATACTCCTGGAGCTCTGGCAGCCCTGGGGCTGTGCCCACTGCCCTGGGGAGTCTGTTCAGTGTCCAACCACCCTCTGGGGGAAGAGCCTTTTCCTACTATGCAGACCAAACCTCCCCTGACACAGCCTCATGCTGGTTTCATTTACTTGGTTTGTTTAATTGTGTCAGCACTCATGTTCATCTAGACTGGCTTTAACTCAGGGGAAGAGAGAACTAGCTGAGGTTTGCCTTTGCCTAGCAGACCTGGTGTGAATTCAGACCTGTCCTTAAGGCAGTGTGCCTGCCTGGAGAGATCCAACCCCAAACACAGGCCCCTCAGTGACTTCCACGTGCCTTGTGCCAGCTGCATTTGGGGCATGCTATTTTCTGGATGTCTAAGCAGCCAAAATTTGGCTTAGTTTGGGCCAAAGTGGTGATAACTGAGAGCAGGGAAGTCCCCCGCTCCTGGCTAATAAGGATCTGCTTCAGCCAGTGGGGCTGAAGGAGGTGGGGAGTGTGGTGGGCTGGCCAGGAGGAGTGGAGGGAGGCACAGGTGGGTACTGGGTGCACTCTGGGGCTGTGTCTGGCACACACACTGGAATGCAGACAGTGATTTTCTGTCGCAAGTTGATTTATGAAGTCCAAGGACTTCTCTCCATCCCTCAATTTTCAGCTAATGTGTCCTGAGGGAGTGGGGATTAATAATGGTAATTACAGCAGTTCTTGGTGGCATTAACCACATGCACAGGGATGGGTGGTGGGAGGCTGCTCTGCCATGAGGAACATGGATATGGAGGTGGCCTGTTGGACTTGCTCTCCATCCACCTCCACCCATGGGCTGGGACAGCAGCTGCTGCCAGATGTGAGGCAGGAGAGGGATCAGCAATGGGAGCAGGCTGAGATCTGCTGTCCCCTGGACCCAGGGCAGCGATTTCCCTGGGCTGAGGGTCGGAGAGGAGCCTGCCATGGGCAGGGATACCTTCCATGAGACCAGGCTGCTCCAAGTCCTATCCAGCCTGGCCTTGGACACTTCCAGGCATGGGGCAGCCACAGCAGCAGAAGTGGCCTGGGCTGGGCTGTGTGTTGCTCCCCCCAGCCCTGCTCCCCCACGTGGGCTCACTACAGAGCAACAGCTGCTGAATCCCTCAGTTGGCTTGTGCCATTTCGACTCACAAAATGAATTTTAGGCCTTCTGGGTGAGACAGCGAGGGGATTCTGCCATCCCTGCCTGGGAATTAGAGGGGGGATATCAGCTCTTGCATACCTTGATATGGCAGTTTGAAGTCTCCATTCTGACATCAAGTGGGATGAGACTTCAGCTGGGCTTGAAGGCAGAGCCTGGCTGAGAGGCTGTGCCTCGATCTTAAGCTTGGGAAAGGTGACATCTTTGGGTTTGATGTTACCCACAGGACTGATGAGCCTTTCTGCCAGTCTTTTCAGCAAGAGCCAGTTCTACCATGACACAATTTTTGCTGCTGAGGCTCTGGCCATTCCCTGAAGGCAATGCAGTGTCTAGAAATCAGACAGTGGTTGTTTAAACACCATGCCCAAGTCAGCCAGTGCTATTCCCGTGGTCCTGAGCCTGCATCCTCTGCTGTGTGCAGGGAGGGTGGTCCTGAGCCCTGGGAGGAGGCTCTCTGAGGGTCTGCGGGTGCTGCTGGTGTTCCAGCAAAGTGCTGGCCTGGCAGTGTGTCCAAATAATAGTCCCTTTCTATCCCAGGCTGGCAGGAGCTCCAAGGGAGCAGCAGAGCCAAAGAGAGACGCTTGTACGAGTGGCACTATAAATGAATCCGAGCTGCCTCCTGGGAGCCAGCCCAGAAGAGCCTTTACTTGGCCATGGCTTTTCAGTGGGAAATGCTTTCCTTTTGCTGTGTTTATTTTTGGCTTTCCTAGTATTTTACCGGGGTTACAATTAATCCTGAGCTTCTGGGTGGCCAGCTGGGCTGTGGGGACAAAGTCTGCCTCAAAGCAGTTTGGTTATTTCCTGAGGACATTTGATTTACTGGGAGCTTGGAAGAGCTTGAACTGGGTACACCTGAGCCACGTGCACACACTGCTTTGGGTGGAGAGCCACCTGGGCTAGTGGAAGGTGTCCCTGTTCATGGCAGGAGGGTTGGAACAAGATGATCTTTAAGGTCCTTTCCACCCAAAACTGGTCTATGATTCTGTGATTCTAAGAGAAGAGGTACCTGTGGCTGCAACCTGCACAGAGAAAGGAGTGGAGAAGCTACTTGGCACTCCTTTGTCAGATGGACAAGGAATTTGCTCTCCCTTGGGAGGGATGCCAGCTGGTCTGCTGCTGCTGGGAGATGGAATGTGGGGAAGGGAACCAAATGTGTGTCACTGGTGCATGAACAAGAGACAAGGTTGCACAGTGTATGTTGTGTGGGTGTCAGAGCTGGGCCTGCCCCTCATCCAGGGGCACCTGCCATGTTTATACACAAGTCAATAGTGAGAGGACAAAGGGGATGATTTTAAACTGAGAGAGAGCTTTAGATTAGATGCTGTAAAGAAGTTCTTTACTCTGAAGGTGGTGAGTCCCTGGCACAGGTTGGGCAGAGAAGCTGTGGCTGCCCCATCCCTGAAAGTGTCCAAGGCCAGGATGGACAGGACTTGAAGCAACCTGGGATAGTGAAAAGTGTCCCTGCCCATGGCAGGGGTTGGAATGAGATGATCTTTAAGGTCCCTTCTAACTTCCATGATTCTATGATCCTGTTTTTATTGTTGTGAGAACCCCTCATTGCAGACTGTCCCTTCTCCAGCCTTGCTGCCTACATAGCTTTGTGTGAAATGTCTTGGGGTTGAGCCCTGATGGATGGGCTGCAGGACTTGCAGGCCCTGAGAGGAGCTGTGCTTGATCCCAGGGACTCCCTGCACTGCACAGTGTCTGCCTTGGGTGTGGAGGGGGATCCCAGCCCTCTGACGCATTCTGTGCCTGCCTTTTGAGCTTGTTCTGTTGGCAAATACCCAGTGGGTGCCAGCCAAGGCAGCTCTCAGTGTGCTGTGCACCCTCCTCCCTCCTCTTGCTGCAGCTGGGATGGGCTCTCTGGAAGTGTTTGCACTCCGTTGGTTTCAGCTGGATTTCTGAGTCTTTCTAACTTGCTCCTCTCCTCCTAAGGTTAAGGCTTTGCTGTGGCCCTTTCGAGCACTACTCCCTTCCATGCACCTTTGTTTCCTGCTCATAAAGCCACCCCATAAGGCTCAGTGGGGGGAAAAAGATGTCACAGCTCCTAAAGTACTCTGTGTGATGACTCTGGGTTTGTTCCACCCGCTCTGTGCTGCTGAGAGATGAATGTGGTGGAGTGAGGGCTTGGCTGTGGTGGCAGAGGATGGACAGTGAGTGGAGCACGAGGTCACCTGGAGGGGCCGAGGTGCAGCTCTGCTGCTGCCCTGCTGTCATTTAGGGTGTGCCATAGAGGGGCCATGGGCCAGTGGCTCCCACCCACCCTGGATGTGACCAGGCAGGGAGCCCCTCCTAAGGAATCCCCATCAGCACACTCTGTTCTTCTGTCCACAGGGGAGGGTGACAGTGTGGCAGAGTCCCTTGTCTGTCCCCACACCCCCCAGTGCAGATCGAACATCCCTGGGGAGGAGATGTGGAGACCTGATGCCCTCGTGGCACTGCAGAGACCATTCCAGTTGCTGTAGAGCAGAAGGATGCAGCACCGGGCTGCTGAAAAAGACCTGGGAGCCCTCCCTGCTGGCAGGACTGGGGCAGAGTGGGCACTTACTGTGCTCTCTAAAACAGAGAGATCCTGTGAACTAAAGGCCTGAGCCCAACACTTGGCACCGGGAGATGTGGGAAGTGATAATGGGAAACAGGGCTTTAATGGCACAGGAATCTCTCACTATGAACTGAGCCAAAAGAACCCCACTGTGAGTGTCAAAACGAGCAGAGAGGACAATGAGAAAACAGGGTTTGCAAGGGCACCCCAACAGCTCCTATAAAAGAGCCTTGACCCACCTTTGGCTCAGGCTGCCAGAGCAGCTCGTGTGCCCCCCAGCTGCCCATCTGGCTTCCCCAAACCCCTCCTGCTTGGGAAGGATGAGATGATGGGCACAACTGGTCATTCAGGCCACGTGCACACCCAAGTGCAGTCTTGTGGGGACCCTGCAGGCATTGCTGCATTGTGAGGTTGTGTGGGTGGGTTTGAGACCAAAATGCCCATTGCATAGTGTGGCCATACCTGGGTGTGTGACACCATGGGCACATGTGTGGGGCTGTGTCAGCTGAGGCCACACATGGGCTGGGCAAGAAGAACATTGTGAGAGCTGCATGAGGGGCTGCCCTTGTCTCTGTCATGGGACACGGGTGGAAATCGTCATGGGATGAGCACACAGTTTGTGAAGAATGGGCCGCACCTTGTTTGTCACCCGAGAGGGACAGGAAAATCAGAGACATGCACCAAAAATAATAAAACAAATGGCTGTGGGCAGCATGGCACGAGCTGAGACCTGGGTGAGCTGATGAGTTTGGAACTGGTGAGGCAAGAGGCTCAGCATTGAGAAAAGCCTGTGGTGTCCTGTCCTGTCCCGTCCTCTCCACTCCAGGGGGGATCAGGGTCTCTGTGTACAGGTATCTATGTACATCAGTGCCTCCTCCCTTGGAGAGTTATGGTTCCTTCCACTCTCTTCTCTCCAAAAAGACCTAAACCGCTGAGGACACACAGAGTTGGACATGAACAGGGGCTGGAGCTGCTTGATATCAAAGGGAGATGGAAAAGAGGGGAAGAGAAGTTGGTGTATGAGAGACAGGAGAGCGTTCCTGAGCAGGAGAGCCCTCCTGAGCTGCTCCCAGCAAGGTCCATGAAAGTCACATGGAAGGTGCAACAAGGGCCACATATTTATATTTTCAGCAAACCATCCAGCAATGCCAACCTGCAGGCCCTCCCACCTCTGGCAGGGATAGAGCAGAGCTGAGGTCTGTGTTTCAGAGGAGCTTCCCAAGGAGGTGAGAGAGAGGGAATGGATGATTCCTCAGAGTGCAACAGAAACACCTGGAGGTGTGTGAGAGGCAAGGCTTGGGAATGCACTTTTAGCAGTTTAATGCTACCACAGGACTCAAAAGTTGGACTGAATGAACTTGAAGGCCTTTTTCAGCCTCAGTGATTCTGTAATTCTTTGACTGGAGCTGAGCTTTGTGCCATTGCTGAGCTGGGGAATTCTGTGCCCATGCTCCAGGGGGACCCTCTGTGTCTTCCACCACAAGTGCTGTCCAAGAGTTTCTCCCTGTGTTTTAGGAGCTCGTGGCTGAGCCTGCGTCCTGTCCCATGGAGACTCCTCCTCTACTGCTGTTTTGCTTCTGTTTAGTCAAAGCCAACCCTTCCCACCCTTCCCTGCTGGGCGAGTCACTTGTGGCTTGTTTGGATTTGTGACAGTGCTGCTGCACACTTTGTAAACTCCCAGGGCTTAGTGGGAGCATTTTGCTGAGTCTGCAGCTGTTGGAGCTTTTTTGTGGAGGTTTTTTGTGGCTTCCCTGGACACACTGGACTGATGCAGTCCCAGGCACATTGTTGAGAGCAGTTGCTGTGCTGGTTAATGCAGAAGTGGTTCTGAGGCTCCTTCCCAGGATGGATCCCTAGAAGGGTTGATGGAGGGCTTCCTCCTCAATGCCCTGGGCTGCTCTACAGATGGAGGTCCAAAACTCAGTCCTCTCTACTGCCTGTGGTCCTTTGGTTTGCTCACTCTTTGAAGTAAAGGCCTGTGAAGAATCACAGAATCATGGAAATACTAAGATTTGAGAAGATCTCGAAGATCCTCAAGTCCAACCTTTGACCAATACTCCCATATCCACTAAACTATATTGTGAAGTGTCCTGTGTACTCATTTTTTGAAGACTTCCAGAGATGATGACTCCACCACTGGCCTGGGCAGCCTGTGCCAATGCCTGACCACCTTTTCAGTGAAGAATTTTTTTGTCATATCCAACCTGAGCCTTCTTTGGTGCAACTGGAGGCCATTACCCCATCCCTGAAAAGGTTTGTGGTGCCACCCAAAAAGGTCCCTGAGCCCTGGTGGCACAGGGTGTTGGTGCTCCCCATACAGCAGGTTGGCAGCAGCTCATCCTCAATGTCTGCCTGGCTCTTTGGAGCAGCAACAGGGAATATGCAAATTTAACCTTTGAATTTACTGTGCTGTTCTTTTCCTGGGAAATGTCACTCAGGGCATCAAGCTGGGATCCTCTGCTCTTGTGAGTGGAGGGGGTGTGAGCAGCAGTGGCAGGTGCTCTGTTTCTGGGGGTGCACCCAGCCAGCCCCCAGCCTGGAGCTGGGCTCTCCAGGGAGTGTGTAGTGCTCTGGAAGCACCAGGAACCCGCATGCTGTGCTCACTCTCAGCAGGAGCTGCCCACACCAATGTGATCTGTTGTGATGTGATGGCTGGAACATGTTTGGGTGGCTTGAGCTGGCTCCTGAGTGATGTGGAGAGGGTCATGTCCCCATGGCCAGGTGCTGGGCAGGCTGTTGTCAGCAGTGACACTTGAGAGAGGTTTGTGGGAGCCAGTGCCATTCTGGGAGGGCTCCTGTGCCTCCAGGGATGGGATTACTGGCAGGGTTGGGGCCAGGCCATGCTGCTGCAGCAGGAGGGGGTCCCTGTTTGCTTCAGTGTGCAGCAGATGGAAAGCTGAAGGGAATAGCAGCTGTCAAAGCTGGCAGTGACTGATAGGACCATCCTAGCTCAGACCAGAGACTAAGGTGAAGGATTGTTTCCAGGCTGCCCCTGGGAGGTACCAATGGAACAAAAAATGGTGTGATTACAATGGAGGCAGGAATGACTGTGCAAAGGAGATGCATTTCAGCTCAGGTGAATAACCAGAGACTGTGTCAATGTCCGTGGAGGGCTTTCTGGACCATCCATGCCAAAGCCTTTCCTGCTACATCAGCTCTGTGACTTTCAGCAGCTCCTGCCAGGATCAAGGTGCTAATATCTGCTCAGAGAATAATTCTATCATTCCATTGATGAGAAGATGACCTGGGGGGGCTCAGCCTGGAGAAAAGGAGGCTCAGAGGGGACCTTCTAGCTCTCTGCATCTCCCTGACAGGAGGGGGGAGCTGAGGGTAGGGGTCAGGCCCTGCTCCAGGGAACAAGGGGCAGGACAAAGGAAATGGCCTCAAGTTGTACCAGGAGAGGTTCAGATTGGATATTAGGAAAACATTTCTTCATGGAAAGGGTGGTCAGGCACTGGCACAGACTGCCCAGGGCAGTGTTGGAGTCCTCATCCCTGGAAGTGTTCAAAAAGTGTATGGATGTGGCACCTGCGTTGGTGGTGCTGGGATCGACTTGACGATCTCTGAGGTTTTTCCCAACCTGAATAATTCTGTCATTTCCTGTGGGCTGTGCCAGATTCTGCTGTGGTTTTGGGGAGGCAGAACATACCTGAAGAACCCTGAGAACACTTCTAGTTTTGTAGCCCTGGGGCAGAGTATTCCTTGTAGGTTTCTCCAGAGTTATTACAGGTTCCAGTTCAGGTTTGTCTTGGTGGAGGACAATATGCTTTGGGGTCTGCAGGGCAGGAACTCTCAGTGAACAGGCCAAGGGGTGCTGCTGGGCTCTGCTCCAGGACCCTCTGGGAGCAGTCAGAATGGGCAGCTCCAGGCTGTTAGACCCTGAAATACCACAGCAAAGTGGAGCTGCATTCACCAGCAGGCCTAAAAATAGCAAGATGGGATGTCCATGTGGTGGGTTTCAGTAGGAAAATAGATTCATTTCCCAGCTCCCAGAGGGATTTTTGGAAACAATAGAGAGTAAATAAGGGTTTTGAAGGTGATGACAAATACTTTGGAGGTGCCCTTCTAAGCAGTCTTAAGTGTTGGAAATTACACTCCCATGCCCAGTAGCTCTGAGAAGAGACTGGTGCCCTGTGGATCACTGGATTCTGTGTGCTCCTGTTTGCTTGGGTGCTAATTAGAAGAGTGTTGAAGCTCTGCTATGTATTCTGCAATTCTCTAAGTTGAGATAAGAGCTATTAAAATACATCACAGGGTGTATTAAAATCTCCCTAATTGATAACCAATGAACACAGTGGTCCCTGGCTGTGGGCACCACAGAGGAATGCAGGGCAGGGATGGATACCAAGTCATGGAGCAAGGAGATGGGGTCAGAAGGGTGCTGCCCACTCAGTCCTCACCCTCCAGGAGCAAGGCAGTGCAGCAAAGGCAGTGCAGCAAAGACAGAGGTAGTGACAGGATCCACGTGGGAAAACTGCTGGCCTCACACTTGATAAGCAACTGCCAGAGCCCTTGGATTTGCTGGATCACAGAATCACAGAAGATGCTGAGCTGGAAGGGACCCACAAGGATCAGCAAGTCCAACTCCTGACCCTGCACAGACCCATTCCCAGGAGTCACACCCTGTGCCCCAGGGCATCATCCAAATGCTCCTGGAGCTCTTGCAGTCTTGGGGCTGTGCCCAGTGCCCTGGGGAGCCTGGTCAGTGCCCACCACCCTCTGGGGGAAGAGCCTTTTGCTGAGATCCAACCTGACCCTGCCCTGGCACAACTTCAGGCAATTCCAATATTTTCCTGTGGCTGCTTGGGGACTGAAAAAGCACCACAGGCTTTGTCTCAGCAACAGGATGGAAAGATGGGAGCAGTGCAGGGATGGGTGTCCCTGTCCTGTGCAACTTGAAAGCACGTGGACAGGGGTGGGTGCCACCCAGGGGACACAGGGACAAGGCCCTGGGGTGAGAAGAGGGCCCTGTACCAGACATAGCCAGAAGAGACAGCCCATCCCAAAGCCCTGGAGGCACTGGAAGGTGCTGGATTATTTACACAAGGAAGAATGGCCCCAGATGGAGGTGGGGATTTGTTATGGGTTTGGCCAGGTGGGCTTAAATTTAGGTTTTAAAGCTCAGACTAAGCCTGAAATTGTCAGCTGACTTGAGCTGGGCTGAGCTAGCTATCAGCTGACTTCTTCTAGCCACTAATATTGTACTCCATACCATACTACATCATCTCAAAGGGTGTAAAATCCAGTGTGTGGGAGTGGCTTGGTCAGTTCCACTATGGCTGGAGTACAGAGTAGACTGGTGCAGTTCTTCTCCTCTGTCAGGCCCTGCTCCTGCTGCCGCTACATCGTGTTGTGTTTGAGTTCAGGGAAGTAGAAATATTTTGTTGTTATACTTTCTCTTTCTTGCAGGGTGTCTCTTAGAGTACAGAAAACCAGTACTTACAGATTTAGAGTAATACACTTGGTATTAATTGGGGAGTGTGAGGTTATTCCTTGTTATATATATATATAACTTGTGTATGTTATATTGTAGTTTTCTCTTAATTTTCTCTTTTCTGTATAAATACATATAGTTAGTTTCACCATAAACTTAGTTTGGAAGTTTTTTTTTCCTCTCTCCCTCTTCTTTGTCCCTTTGCTGGTTGGGGGGGAGGATACTTTTCTCTGTCTTGGACAGCTGGTGCTTTGCCAGCTCAACCCAAGACAGGATTGTAGTGTCACCAGCTCCCAGCAATGGTGTGCATGGAGTGTGCCCTCCCCAGGTCAGTGGCAGAGCTCAGCACTGGCAGGAGCACTCACTGAGCTGTGGCCTTGGCTGCCCATAGGATGTTCCTGTGCCTGTTCATAGGAAGCTGTCATAACTAGGTCAGCTTTTCAATGCCTAAGAGGAGAACCTCATCTCAAGGAAGTGAGCAAAGTTTACTCCTGGTAAACCATTTTAAGGAGCATTTTTGACCTGTGTTGGTAGGTAGGGATGGCCAAGTCCTTATTTGTTCTTCCCTGTGAAGGTGGGGAGGCCCTGGCAGAGGGTGCCCAGGGAAAATGTGACTGCCCCATCCCTGGAAGTGTCTAAGGCCAGGTTGGACGGGGCTTGGAGCAACCTGGGCTGGTGGAAGATGTCTCTGCCCATGGCAGGGGATGGGATGAGATGGGCTTTAAGGTCCCTTCCCAGCCATGCCATGATTCTGTTTCTCTCCTCTTTGGCTAACTGAGATCTGAACTGGCCCAAAGACTGGATGAGTCCCTTCACCACTGGAGCAACTTTGGACTTTATGCTCCTTGACCACAAATACCTCCCTGGTCTGGGTCACCCCTTACTGATGAAGTTTTACTGAAACTAGTACTGATAGACAGTTGCTGCAACATTCACATTTTCTAAATAAAAATAATTTCTTAGAAGGGGAAATCTTTTTGCCTAAAAAGAAAGGACAGCTGCAGGTGTGGTTAATACACAGATGGGGGGAGGAGGTGGGTTCCTGAGTGGGAAACTCAAGTCCCCAATTGTGGTGGGTTTATGTCCCTGCAAAGCCATGCAGAGATTTACCCTAATGCAGCTGGAACAGTTCAAGGAAATCCCATGGCTTGTTCTTTCAGGGAACTTGGGTCCTGAGAACATGGTCTCTATCACCCACTTGTGTAGGTACAGAAAAATGAAAGGTGAGCAATTCAGATCTATATGGACCTTGTGAGAACTGAAGCAGCTACCAGCTAAGAATAAACAAGGCCACAGGTGCTGCTGAGTGGTAGGGAGGAAATCACTCCCCAGAAGTTTCTCACGAGAACTCTCCTGGTTTCCCACTGGACTCCAGAGATGTACCTGAAAAGAGTCAGGATGATCTTACCAAAACACTGGACTTGTGAGATATGGATTATAACCAAATGGGATTTGTAGTTGGATGGTGTGAGATTCAATTTAGCCAATAGAACATAGCCTTAACCCCATATAAACCATGTGCACTGTGACATAAATGTCTTTCACCATAAACCTTGAAGGCTTGTCGTGTGAAGTCCTTTTCCTCCGCCTAAATATTGTTTACTTTACTCTTGCAATCTGGGACCTGACAAGGGAGGTCCACAGGCTTTCTGAGTGACATGGGCAGTTTCATCTCCTTTGTCTCCAGATCTTTTTGCATTAGCTCACTGAGGAATATTCCCATTTCAGTGAGGATTTCCTCTCCCAGATGGGTGCTGTGCTGGTGTCACCCACTTCTATGATCTGCTGTCCAGTGGGACATGACATTCACATTTCTGTGGCTGAACCTTGGGAGAAGTGTCAGACCAAGACAGACCTATCCCTCTGCTCCTTCTCTCCCTGTTGTCCTTCTAGGGAAAGGTGTGGGGACTGACCTCTTCTCACAGGTAACAGTGACAAGATGAGAAGAAACAGCCTGAAGTTGCTCCAGGGAAGGTTTAGGTTGGATTTTAGGGAAAATTTCTTCACTGAAAGAGTTGTCCAGCCCTGGCACAGGCTTCCCAGGGCAGTGGTGGAGTCTCCATCCCTCCAGGGATTTAAAGGACATGTAGATGTGGCATGTGGGGAAATGGGTCAGTGGTGGCCTTGGCAGTGCTGGCTAATGGTTGGACTTGATCTCAGTGGGCTTTCCAGCGTTAATGATTCTGTGATTCTTCCAGAAGGTCTGGGCTTTCCTAGTCACCAGTGTTTTTGGGACATCAGGGTCACTGGCTAAGAGAGATGTAGCATTCCTGCTGGGTGGGACTGAAGAAGGCAGCAAAAGGAGGTGGCCTGATTTTACTCAAGCTGTCCAAATTCCTCTGTTGGTACTGGTGGTGCAGTTCCTTCAGGAGCACAGAAGCAGTTTTTTCCCTTGCTTGGTGGATTCACAAGTCAGAATGTCCCTGAGAAGATTTATGATGTGGCTGATCCTGATAACGGGATGTCTGAGCTTGCTTGGCCTTGTCCAGGCTGCCTGTGGTGGTCCCAGTTTGTGTGGGCTGATGGGGCCACGTGTGTGACAGGCATTGGGTGCTGAGCTCATGAATCAGCAGGGCTAAGGGGGAACTTGCCAGGCACAGAGGCAAAATCTAAATAATCCTCAGATAGCATCTTAAAGCCCTGATAGGCTCCAGATGGGTGGTTTCTATAACAGCTCTGTTCTCCACCTGCTCTGGGACAGAAACACTGGTCTGTCTTCTGCTGGCAGTGCCAACAGGCTGTGCAGCCCCTCAGAAACCCACCGTGTCCTTCAGTGTCCACTCCTGGCACCTGCACCCTCTCCTGACCATTCCTGGGGGGAGCCCTTGTCGTGCTGCCAGGCCCCCAGTGCTGTGGCACTGTGCAAGGAGGCTCTGCTGGCTGAGAGTTTGTTCCTTAAGGGCAGAGCTTGGGACCTTGGAGGCTGCAAATGCCCAAATAAATACAATTGTTGTGTTTTTGTAAAAAGACTGTCTGGTTTCAGGCTCCACTGCCTATATGGATGTCCAGATGTTTAAAGGAGCGGGAGCTGTGAGGTGAAGGCACTCACAGGGACCTCCCCAGCTGTGCCAAGTGCCACTGTCCCTTCTCCCCAGGCAGGGGATCCCAGGGGGTCTCCCCAGCCCACCTCCTCGAGGACCTGTCCTAAAGGTTTCTATCCATCATTAACTATCATAGATGCATGGAATTGTCTGGGTTGGAAGGGACCTTTGAAGGTCATGTAGTCCAACCCCCCTGCCATGGGCAGGGACACCTCCCACCAGCCCAGACTGCTCCAAGCCCTGTCCAGCCTGGCCTTGAACACTTCAAGGAATGAGGCAGCCACAGCTTCTCTGGGCAACCAGAGATGTCATCTATTTGTTGGATTTTGTTACCTGTTTTAACTGCCTTTCCAGGGAGGGGACATGCCCAGTTCCTGTGACCCCAGACTGGGGCACGCACTCGGCCTCAGTACACCCACAGCATCACCAAGGGGCTGGTGGAGGGCAGGTCTCTCCCAGGTTACTGACCCAGTTAAAGCTGCAGCACAGAAGGTGGGTGGCCCTCCATGCACCCTCAGAGGTTGGCCCGGCCACCAGGACCTCTTGCACCAGCTGGCATGGCTTCTTGGACATGCATCCATCCCTGCCTGTGGCACAGGGGTTGGAATGAAATGGTCTTCCAGGTCCATTCAGGGACTCTGTCATCCAGTGTCAGGAGCTGTGGACTGCAGGGACAAAGGGGTGTCTGTCCCTGTTCTGTGTTCCTTGTGCTGCATTGCTTGGCTCTGCAGCTCCACACCTGCCCTGTGAGCTGTGAGCTGTGAGCTGTGATCTGTGTGTGAGGGCTGTGGGTCCCCTGCTGTCTGAGCAGAGGCAGGGCTGCCTGGATAAAACCACAAACACTGATGACTTACCTTTCTGGCCCCACTAAGATCATGTTCCTCGGCGTTACCGCAGGTCTCTCCTGCATCTCCAGAGACCAGGGACTTCGGTGTTGCCAAAGCCACAATGAGACAGCCCTGGGTCCTGGGGGGAGTGGGGTAACCTGTGTGCAGCTGAGGAGGTGGTGAGTCTGTGGGTCTTTGCCAGCACCCTGTCCCTGGGAGGAGAGAGGTGCTGTACCTGGCCAGCAGTGAATCATGGAATCATGGAATGATTAGGGTTGGAAGAGACCTTAAAGATCATCTTGTTCCACCTCCTGCTATGGACACTGTCTACTAGACCAGGTTGCTGTAAGCCCTGTCCAGCCTGGCCTTGGACACTTCTAGGGGCAGCCACAGCTTCTCTGGGCAACCTGAAATTCCATTAATTCTTCTGGCATTCACCTGAGGAAGAAGGAATGATGGAGGAGGAAAGTCCTGGTTCACCCATGCAGAGTCACTTTTGCAGGGAACAGAGCATCCTGCACAGCACCCTGTGGTGCAGGTATGGACACATTTGTGACTTCCCTGCCGCAGCCCAGATGTGCACAGCAGGACTGATGGGGCTCCTGTATCTGGTGATCTGTTGTGGTTGCACAAATCAGGAGCTGGAACACAGGAAGAGACTTTTTCGAAGGGAATTTAGAGATATGACAAGGGGGAATGACCTTAAGCTGAAGGAAGGCAGGGATAGATGGGAAATTGGGAAGGAATTCTTCCCTCTGAAGATGGTGAAGCCCTGGCAGAGGTTGGGCAGAGAAGCTGTGGCTGCCCTGTCCCTGGAAGTGTTCAAGGCCAGACTGGACAGGGCTTGGAGAAACCTGGGACAGTGGAAGGTGTCCCTGCCCATGGCAAGGGATTGGAGCAAGATGAGCTTTAAGGTCCCTTCCAACCCAAACCATTCTGTGATTCTATGCTCTGATTTTGGGGGAGAGCTGCAATGACAGCAGAGCTGCCTCTGCTCTGGGCCACAGGCATGTCTTCCCAAATTCCTCCAGGAACAAATGGGAGCTGCTTATCCACACATGGAACTGCAGCTGTAAAGAGAACAGCAGATTTCAAGTGGCACTGCCTGTTTTACCATTTCAGGAAGAAGTGTGTCTTGTTGTAATTGCCTTGCTTATTTGGAAAAAAACCCCACTGTAGTTACTAGAAATTCAATATAGAAATTACTGGTTACTACCCTCTGTAGACTAATTTTGAGGGTAGAAGAAGAATGAGGAATTTAATGCACACTATAATGAACGTCAATCTTCTCTCTTCATGAATAGGAATCACAGTTTGCTGCACATTGTTGGAAAATGAAAAGCATCCAAAGTTTCATTCACTTTCTTCCTTTTTTCCTTTTTCTTTCCTTTTTTCTCTTTTTTTTCCTCTTTGAGAGAGATAACACTGTGCACAGCAGATGGGTACATTCATTTGTGAACGCTGAGGATTTTTATCTCTTGCTGTACAAGTCAAGGTTTTCCTTCAGCTGAGCTTTGTAAAATTTCCTATACAAGCCAAACATAATGTTGCTACAGAGCTGGATCCTTCAGAGCAAAGTGAGGTGGGGTTTTTCACTCTCTCCTGGAAAAAAAATATCCCAAGATTTCAAAGCAGAGATGACCCAGCTTGTGCTTGTTATATGTCTGCTATTCTCAGCTCTGGCTTTGGTTGCTGGATTGGCAGAGGAGTGTGTGTGTGAGACTCTTGTGCAATTAGAAGGGTCCCTTGAAGGGACACAAAGCCTTATCCTATTGCTGCACCTGAAAGAGATACCTCCACCAGCTTCCTGATGTACTTCCCTTGCCAGCAGGGATCCCCCACTGCAAGCCCGAGGGTGAGTTGGCAGCAAGAGCTCTAAATTTGGAAAGGCTGATGTAGTTACCATGGGGCAGCCTCATCCTGGCTGAGGGGATGTGCAGGGTGTTTCATAGCAGGGAGAGGGGGAACTCAGCACCACCCAGCTCCATGGGCCTCAGCACCTGCATCTGAGGGAGGTTGTGTGGTGCAGGATCTCTGGAGGAACAGTGTGTCTTAATTTCACAAGGGGGAGAATGTCTGTGGAGCAGCAGAGCCTGTGCCAGGAGCCATTCCTGGTCCTTGTCCCACTCATGTTGCAGCTCCGTCTCCCACCCTTGGTGGGGTGCAAGGACTGAACTCCTCCTGCCTGTGGTCTCAGTTCAGGCAGGCTGGACATTGTGCTCTTCTCTGTGGCTCTGTTCATGTCTGAGCTGGCAGGGAAGCAGTTTTAGGACCCCTCACCACAGCCCCCGTGACTGGAGGCAGCAGTGGGGAGTTGTGGCTGGCAGCAGAGGGCCCAGGGGTTCCTGCTCTGGGCTGTCCATCTGCTGCACTCAGGAGTGGGGGAAGGAGGCTTTGGGCTGTATGTGGAGGCTTTGGAGTGTACGTGGAAGCTTTGAGGTGCATGTGGAGGCTTTGGGGTGTATGTGGAGACTTTGGGGTGTATGTGAGGGCTGGGGGTACTGCTCAGAAGCCTCCCCTCCTGCAGGTACCAGCACCCAGGGCTCAGGTGTGAAAGGGGTGAGTGGGTACCACAGGGGGAAGGGAAATTCTGGGGAGAAACTGAGGGACAGAGCTGAGGGCTTGGCCACGCCAACCCAGGAGTGAATCCCAGGAAACCTCCCTGGGAAGGGATGTGTGAGCAGAAGCTGGTTGGCATCTCTATGAGTCTGGATACAGAGCTCAGAGAAGGAGTGGGCTTGCAGGAGCTCTGGGAGCCCCATGGCCGTGCTCTGGGAGCTGGGCAGGGAAGGCAGCTCTCCCCCAGGCAGAGGAGCTCTGAGTAGCTCTGGAGAGGGCCTCGCTTGTGTGGTCCTGGGATCCGGAAGGTATTTTCCCTCTGCTTTCTCTCGTGTGCAAGTGCAGCCTCCAGCTGAGCGGATGCTGGTTCTGTGCCAGAGGAGTTTAGAGTTCCACTGGTTTAAAATATTTATTAATGTGAAGATGTCGTTAGCACTTAAGCTGAGGCAATACAGGCAAAGTCTTTTTGTTGGAATGGAAGTTAGTGATGCTGAAAAGCCATTAAGCTGTAAATATAAACTATATTAAGTGCTCAGTAGCAACCTTAAATATTCCTTTGTTGGTTGCTTTGCTTCTGCCAGGCTGAGTGTCTGCTGAGGGGATTATTCACAGCGGTGGCTCTGCGGTGGGGCCAGCTCTGCCCAGGAGCCCTCAGAGCGCTGGGAGTGGATTTGCAGGCAAGATTTTCTGAGCAGCACAGCACAGGGCTTGCAGTTCAGGGCCTGATTATTCCACAGCCAATGGCACACTCACAGGGACTGAGAGTGGAGAAAGAAGGCTGAGTGTTGAACCGCTGTCCAGCCTGGCCTTGGACACTCCCAGGGATGGGGCAGCCACAGCTTCTCTGCCCAACCTGTGCCAGGGCCTCACCACCCACACAGGGAGGAATTTCTTCCCATTGTCCCATTGTCCCATCTAACCCTGCCCTCTGTCAGTCTTGTCACTCCATCTCTTGACCAAAATCCAACTGCTGGACAAGGTGATTCCCAGCAGAAGGGATGCTGTTGATTCCTGGATGATTGCAATCCATGGACAGAGCTCCCAGCCTGGTGCATTCAGCCCCTGCTGAGAAGCTCCTTCCCATCTAAATGGGCCCCTTGCCTAGGATGAGATCAGTCCTGATCCTTCCATCCTCACGGATCAGGCACAAGAGGTGGGATTTACTCAGAAAGGGCTGCCAGAGCTCCAGGGGAGTGTCAGAGAGGCTCGTGAGCACAGCTCACCCTGACCCCAAGCCTTTCCTCCAACCCTTCATGCACCTGCTCCTGGGGACAGGGCTGAGGGGCGGGATGGGATGGAGCTCACTGTTCTCTGTGCTCTGCTGGGCACGACTGTGCCCCTGAGGGCCTGCTCAGCACTGGGCACAGCTGGGCAGAACAAGTCCTTGAACCCTCCTGTCTGGTGTGCTGCTCTGTGCCATGCCAGCTCTGCTGCCCAGACTGTTCCAAACATTGGTGGTTGGAGTCCAGAGGAGGCCCTGGAGATGCTCCAGGGCTGGAGCCCCTCTGCTCTGGAGCCAGGCTGGGAGAGCTGGGGAGGTTCACCTGGAGAAGAGAAGGCTCCAGGGACACCTGAGAGCCCCTTCCAGGGCCTAAAGGGGCTCCAGGAGAGCTGGAGAGGGACTTTGGAAAAGTGCCTGGAGGGAAGGACAAAGGGAATGACTTCCCACTGCCAGAGGACAGGGATAGATGGGATATGGGGAAGAAATTCTTGGCTGTGAGGGTGGGCAGGCCCTGGCACAGGTTGGGCAGAGAAGCTGTGGCTGCCCCATCCCTGGAAGTGTCCAAGGCCAGGCTGGATAGGGCTTGGAGCAACCTGGAATAGTCAAAGGTGTCCCTGCCCATGACAGGGGGTGGTACTGGATGGGCTTTGATGTCCCTTCCAACCCAAACCATTCAATGATTCTGCCTGAGCAAGACTTCAGTGTTTCCTTGGACCTGTGTGTCTCAGTGTGCTGGATCCCAGGAGCTGATTTGGGGTGGATTATCAGATCCAGATGTGCTGTCTGGGCAGCCTGGCAGAACCTGCCTGCATCTGCTGTTAGGAGATGTCCTTTGGTGCTGCAACCTAACACTGGCACTTGGCTTAGTAAACTCCCTGAGCCTGGGAGAGCTCATATTTCAATCTTTAAAACCAACCCAAATAAAGATTGCAGAAATAAGAACCCCCTGCTCTGGCTGCTGAGAGTATGAAGTGATATGGATTTTTTAGGCAATTAAATTGCACATAATAGAGTAACTAGATTGTACAGATTTAAAGAGCACCTGGAATATGCAGGCATATTCTGAAATTTGTAATCTCATATTTCAGCTCCAGACCATTAATCTGTCATATTTAAGGCCCTTATTTCTTTTCTATCCACACTGCTTCAGAATTGGGATATTGCTGGTAAGTGCAGCTCTTCCATGTTCACCTCAATCTCCTGTTCTGTCAGGTGCTGCTCCCTGACACCTTTTCCTTGTGCTCAGTATCACTTTTTTTCTGAGGAGAATGGAGCATAGCTTGTCACCTGGGAAGCAGAACTGGAACAGCTGCTTGGCAATGGGAGCACCATCAGCAGAGACAGCCCAGACCTTCCTGGGGAGAGGACGTCCAGCCTCATGATACCATAACCCATGGAGGAGCTGTGCTGGGTGGGCAATGGGAGGGATCAGCAGGTGAGGGTGGGTCACTGTGGTCACAGCCCTAAGGCTGCCAGAGCTTGTGGGGCAATTGGACAACACTCTGAGGCACAGGGTGGAATTATTGGGGTGTCCTGAGCAGGGCCAGGATTTGGGCTTGGTGATCCCTGTGGGTCCCTTCCAGCTCAGGATGTTCTGTGATTCTGTGACTGTAGAACCCACATTGCAGAAACCTCTGACAAACCCCTTTGCTCATGTCCTGCCATCTCTGCTGCCCTCTGGCTGTCACTGCTGTGTGTGCCATCACACACCCTCCCATGCCCTCTGAGCCCCTTGCACACCCTGCTGCCCTCAGGGTGTCAGAAGGAAGATTATCCCCTCCCCTGGCTGGGCTGTGCTCCGTGCATGGCCCACTTCCTCCGCTTGGAACTGATCCCTGGGTGGCAGATGTCCCTTGCCAGCAGCATCCCAGCTGGGGTGGTGCTGGGGAGCCCTGTCACCCCCAGCCTCCTGCCCGACCAGCCCAACCCAGAATGGTGTATTCTTCCCATTCCCTGCCAGCTCTGGCTTCTGGCTTGGTCCCAGGACAAGCTGGAGCATGTAATCCCCTCTCCTTTGGGCAGCTAATCCTGGTGTGCTGGCCCCTTCCCTGCCACTCATCTCTGTGCTTACCCCTAAGCTGCTTTCCCAGTCAGATGGACAGCAGTGAGATCCCTCCTGAGAGGGAGGATGCCCTGTGCCTGGTCCTGTGCCTCTGCACCTGAGCTGACAGCAGGAACCAGAACTGTTGGATGCTTTAAAGACTGAGGTGCACCAATGGGATCTGGGCCCTGAGCCTGGGCAGAATTGGGGGGAACCCCTTGTGGGCTCATAGGAGGAAATCAAGCCCTGGCACAGCTGCCCAGGGCAGAGGTGGAATCCCCATCCCTGCAGGGACTTAAAAGCCATGTGGATGTGGTACTTGTGGACATGGGTTAGTGGTGGCCTTGGCAGTGCTGGGGTAATGGTTGGAATCAATGATCTTAGAGGCTTTTCCAGCCTCAGTGATTCTGTGATTCCCTGTTTTCTGCCCTCCCCTCTGTGGCAGCAGTACCTGTGCCTTCATGGGGGCCCTTCTCTGCCCTGAGGTACAGATTCCTTGCAGGGGAGCAGTGGTGAGGGTCTCAGCTGTGTGACTCCACTGCTCCTGCAGGCTCAGCAGCTCCATGGCAGCTCTGAGGTGGCTCTGAGGGGCTGATACCCTATGGAATTGTGCCTTTGGAGGTTTGCCTCTTGGGCCAAGGAGTTAACAGGAAGAGTTTTCCCTGCATCCATCACAAGACAGTCACCCCTAGCTCTCCACATGGACCCTTGTGATCTCACTTGGGTTGCAGATGCCCAGGCCTGTTGGAAATTGGTGTATTTTGTGTACACTTGGAGAAAATCCGTGGGCTCTCTACGCAGCTGTAGACTTTGTTCTAGCAAAGTGAAAGGCTGAAGTCATGACTATAACATTGAAGACTGCTCAGTGGTAAAACAAATATGAATTACAGCTCTTGTTTGTTCCTAAACCACACGCCTTGTTCTTCTTTTGCCTTTGGTTGCTGGATCAGTTGGCAGTCCCACCCCTTTGCCACTGAGCTACAGCAGCTGCCCTAGAAGGCATTGCCATCACAGAGCTGTGGAACAGCTCCTGCCAGCCATGGGAGCTGGCTCTGGACCCGTTTCCCTGGATTAATCCAGATCCTTTCAATAGGGGTTGTGTCTGTAGGAGCACTGGACACAATGGGACCTGACTTTGGTCTGGGATTCCATCTGCTTGTAAAATCACAGAATCACAGATTGGTTTGTGTTGGGAAGGACCTTAAAGACCATCTCATCCTATCCCTCTGCCATGGACAGGGACACCTCCCACCAGCCCAGGTGGCTCCAAGCCCTGTCCAGTCTGGCCTTGAGGACTCCCAGGGGTGGGGCAGCCACAGCTTCTCTGCCCAACCTGTGCCAGGGCCTGCCCACCTTCACAGGGAAGAATTCCTTCCCAGTATCCCACCTAACCCTGCCCTCTGGCAGTGGGAAGCCATTCCCCTTGTCCTGTCCCTCCATCCCTTGTTCAAAATCCCTCTCCAACTCTTCTGGAGCCCCTTTAGGCCCTGGAAGGAACTCTCAGGTCTCCCTGGAGCCTTCTCTTCTTCAGGTGAGCCCCCCCAGCTCTCCCAGCCTGGCTCCAAAGCAGAGGGGCTCCAGCCCTGGAGCATCTCCAGGGCCTCCTCTGGACTCTCCAGCAGCTCCATGTCCTCCCTGTGCTGTGCCGCCAGGGCTGGAGACATCTCTGCAGGTGGGGTCTCACCTGAGGGAGCAGAACTTCCCCCTCTTCACCTGCCCACTCTAAATGCCAATGTTATTAATCAAGGAGCCCCTCCTAATGGCTGAGGGATTTGGAACTCAGCTGCATCTGAAGCAGGTCACAGGTTGCACTGATCATATGATTTCCCTGCCAGGCATTCCTGGGAAAAGCCTTCTGGGATGTCTGTGAATTAAGGAATCTTCAAAATGCTTGATCTCCTTTTTAGCTCTCTGCTGGGGAAGGAGAAAGGTGGGCAGCTTGGAGGTTTGGCTGCATCCCTGTTTCCAAGGTGTTCTGATGGCTCTGAGGAAACAAGGACAGGGGCAGCAGATCCAGGGCGCCATGTCACACATCCCACTCTCTGTGGTGCATCCACAGAGGCCTCTGTGGCCTCAGGGGCTTCCAAACCCTCTCTGATGCAGCTGAAACAGCCTCAGCCTCTGGGAGCTCATCTGAATTCCAGCCAGAGGGAAAAGACACTCAGCACTGACCTGGTTTTGTTTGTGTGTGTGTGCACAGTCCAGGCTGCTTCAAGTTACTGGCCCTGATTAGGAAAAACACATTATTTTTACATGGAATTGTTTGGGAATAAATAGAGGTCTGGGGTGTTAATTTGCTCTTTGTTTTTGGTAACAGAACCAAGGGGGTTTGGAGCCTGGTTGCACAGGTTTGTGTTGGTTTGTTTGCAAAACAAAGTTGGAGGAATCGACTTTGCAGAGCAAAATGAGTTAGAATAGAAGAAAAGATGTGAGTGCTCTCTCTGGGGAGCTTTAAAAGTCTGCACACCTCTGAGATGCTTTAGAAATTCAGAGCTGACCCTGCTCGCTTTGTTTAAAAAAATAAAATATAAATAAAGTACTGCTGCACATACCACCCCTCCTCCTCATCGTGGCTTTCTTTGTGAGGAACATCTGACAGACTCTGAAATGCTCTGGCTGCTGAATAAATTATAACCCCCGTCCTCGGGTAGAGCACATGGTTCAGGCTGCACATCCAAAAGCAAATTAAATACTCTTCAGTGTAATGTCAAATGGAGCCGTTTGCTTCATTTTGAAGATTGTATATTCCAAGTATTTATCTTTTTCTCAGGCTGCTCATGAGGGGGAAGCTCTGCTTCAGAGCCTGAGTGGGGAAAGGGCTGGAGGGAGGGGTGGGTGGGACATGGTGTGTGATGCTCCTGAGTGCTCCTGCCTTTGGCTGCCAATCTTTGGGGAGGGCTCAGGAGCCTTTTGAAAGCAAAGGGAGCCCTGTGCTTGGGCTGTGGAAGGGCTGCCCTGTGCTCCCCTTGCACAGCAGGGCTGAGCTGCAGAGCTGCTGTGGCTGAGCCTTCTGTGCTCCAAGAGCAGCCTGGAAATGGAGCAGCAAAGAACTGGGCAGGACTTGCCAGAGTGGTCCTCAAGGAACCTCATTTGAGGGCATTTTGCAGCCCAGCCCTGTCTCAGTGACAAGGTCCCTGAGATGCAGGACTCAGAGATCCCTGTCCCTGCTCAGCTGCTCAGGCCTCCCAAATCCTTGCAGGGAGATGATGCTCTAAGGCTGTCAGTCTGCTGAGCAGGGAGCAGCTGCAGTACCAGCACCTCTGGCTGCATGTGAGCTCCTTCTGGGGGCCCAGGAGTGTGAAAATCATGGAGAAAAGTGTGTCCAGAGCTGCTCTAACTGATCTCATTCTCCACAGGTGACAGGAGAGGCAATAGCTGAGCGTTTATACTTTAAGTTACGTAAGGATATAATAGCCCTTGATATTGTAAAGCAATTCCAACTGCACTTCATCACTCCTTCTGCTGCCTCCTGCCTCCTGTCTGCTCACTGGAGATGTGATGTGCCAGTTCCAGCTGTGCCTGTCCCCAGCCTGAGTTACCAGCTTGATGTCAGCAAAGGCTTGAAGTTTATTTGAAACATAAAGGAGAACAGAATCCCCTGTATCTTTTCCGTGAGCAGAGTCCAATCAGAAATATTACAGATTGATCAGTATTTTATCTGTGAAGGAGGATGTCTCCTTAACATCATTAGGTGGTGACCTTTAAAACTCACATTCTCCTGCCAGCCCAATCAGGCAATGGATGAAGCGGAGACAGATGATGGTGGTGGTGAATGAAATAATTTGCTGAGATCAGTGTGTGTGTGTTTTCAGTGGTGTGGAGGTCCCTGGGACACTCTGCACTGTCTCTTTTTTACAGGAGAATAAATTCTGTTTGGTGCCCAAGATGAATTTTCAGTCATATGTCATGTTTTACAAGGGGCTGACAGCTCAAATTGGAGGAGAGTAATGGTGCCCTGCCCTCACTCATCTCAATGGCTTTATTAGGTTCCTCATCCAGAGGCAGATGAGCAGGCTGGGTTCTGGGGGGTGTTCTGTGTTGGGAAGCTGATTTATTTAGTTACAGCTTTAAATTTGGGTGTGTGGTAGTGCTGTGCCCAGATGGGGCTGTGAGACAGGGCCAGGCTGGGTGGCAGCACCAGGGCCAGGAGCAAGGCTGGGGCATGCTGGACGCTCCAGTTCTACATCTGGGTCCTGCCCTCTTCACTCTTGGTGCCACTTGCTCATAGCTTGGGAATGTGAAGGTGTCAATCCCACACAGATCTGGGCAGACTTGCCTTGAGACTGAGCTTTTGGCAGCCTCTCTGTTTTTGGCAGTGTGGGGATGGGGATCTTCTTTGTCAGGCCCTGCATGGCTCCTGTGTTTGAAGCTCATGCTGGTGCTGTGAAAACAAGACCTTCTCAGGGCAGAAAGCTGCAGCATGGCTGGCAAGGGCTGCCTCATGGCATCATCTTCCAGATCCTGCAGCCTGGGCTACTGGAAGGTGTCCCTGTCCATGGCAGGGGCTTGGAACTGGATGAGCTTTAAGGTCTCTTCCAACCCAAACCATTCCATGATCCCCCGTGCCTACAGGGTTATGGCCGAGCTCCACAGTCCTGCCAGACATCAGCCAGCAGGTGCCACAGCCACCCCACCCCTGGTCCCGCAGGGGTGTGGCACTTGGGCATTGCAGGTGCTCTGGGTTCCAGCTGTCTGCAACCTGTGGGTTGTTGCTTTTGCCCCTCTTGGCTTTGACAGAGCCTGGGAGCCCTCATGCAGCTGAGCTCTTCATCTCCACTGGAGTGGCACCTTCAGACCTATTCCCCCTCCCAGACCCTGTGTCAGTGCCCCTCTGCTGCCCCCAGCCTGGCAGGTCCATCCTCCCAGGGTGGGTAAATCAACCCTGTGCTTGGAGGGCTCTGTTGGCTGTGTCCCCACAGCATGGGGCTTGTGGCAAGTCAAGGTGGGCTCTGCAGAGTGGGTGAGGCTCTTGGGCTGCTGCCCACAGCCTGATCACAGGGCTGGAGCCCCTCTGCTGTGGAACTTGGGGCTGCCCCATCCCCGGAAGTGCTCAAGGCCAGGTGGGACAGGGTTTGGAGCAACCTGGGCTAGTGGAAGGTGTCCCTGCCCACAGCAGGCGAGTTGAAAGCTTTAAGGTCCCTTCCAACCCAAACAATTCCATGATTCTATAACTAGTTGCCTGGGGCAGCAGAAATGTCCCAGGAGAAGCAAGAGAAAATTGGAAGGAATAAGGTGAAAGCTGAAGGGCTGTAACTCTGTGAACAGTTTTGGCTGCCCCAGGGCAGTTGGGACTGGTGAATCCTGTTCCTGTAGGGTCAGGGTTGGTACTCCTGCCATCAGGAGCTGGATCCTGGAGCTGGATCCTGGAGCTGGATCCAGAACAGTAAATCCCAGTTTGGTCTCTATTTCCATTTCTGTTACCTTCAGCCCTGGGGCCCCCAGCACAGCCTGGAGCACCTTTGCAGGCATCAGGGATCATGTTTGTGAGGCGGAGGCAGGGGGGGATGAGAGGGGGCAGAGTGAGCTCAGGCAGCCCTGGGGCAGGGAGGGCCAGCCCTGGGCTGGATCCTGAGCACGGACATGAGGCCACAGTGACCCACTTAGATCTGGAGGAGGAGAAGGCTCTGTGCTGGCCCAGCGTTGTCTCTGCTCCTGCCAAGATACAGTGCAGAGTCATTCCAGGGTAGTGCTTTCAGAGAGGAGCATGGAAGTACTGCATCTTTTTTATGGCCCCTCTTCATTAACCTCTGAGGGGATTGGTGAGGACTCAGGGCTCATTCCCAGACTGTCCCTACTCCAAACCAGGGGCACAGGGACAGTGGCAAAGGGGAGCTGCAGCTGAAGGGTGACAGGTCCTGGGGACACCAGGAGTAGCACAGACACCAGCTTTGGTCCCCTCTGATGACAGAAACTGGCTTTCCCCAAGCCTTGAGCAAATACAGCTGTTGGCACAAATCCTCTGCACTCCTGAGCTGAAATGTTTTCCCTCTGTCCCAGGGCTGAGTTCCCAGGGAATGGGAGGACACAATACCTGTGTCTTCAGCAAGGATCTGCCTGACTTTGGGATGTCTTTGCAGAGCTCAGACAGCCCTTAAAGCAGAAGGTTACCCTAATTTATAGTCCCTGGATTTATGGGAGGGATATATCAAGGCAGAGTGTAATAGCTTTCATGTGGCCCATCAGCAGAGGGAGGACCATCCTGGAGTCTCTGGGAGCAGGGACAGCTGCAGGATCCTTCACCAGTGTAGTTGATTTAACTCCTTCCCCTCAGGAGCATGGAAGAGGCAGTCCTGCCACTCCCTCACAGTGCCTTACAGTGTTGAACCTGTGCTGGGAGGAAGCTGCAGGCTTCTGGAAGTGATGGGGAATTTTAGAAGTGGAGATTTCCCAAAGCTCAACCAATGCAGCCTGTGGGGCTGGAGAGTCCATGCCCTGTCTGCAGGACCTTCCTGCAGATGCCCTGTGCCCTTCACATCCTTTCTCCAGGCTCATGCCCCCCACCATGGGCATGTATTTGCCCTTCCTGTCCCTCCCTGTGTTCATACTCAGAGCTGGTACTGCTGTTGCCGGGCTCTCTCTGCTCCTTGGCCCAGCCCTGGGGACCTGCCCTAAGGTGTCCCTTCAGCCAGGGTCATCTCTTGGTGCTCCTGCCTCAGTGTACCTTGTTCATCTGTCAAGCAGAAAGCTGAAAGGACAGATTAGCTCCTGTTCTACTTCCCACAACTCTTCTGAGCAGCCACGAGCCCTTGAGAAGTAGGGGACAGAGCTGTGGGGGCTGATCTCTGTCCTCCACCCTGTCCATGGTGCTGTGCCGAGTGACTCCTACCCAGAGTAATGCCCCAGGTGATGCCCTGGCTGGGAAGGTGCAACAGGCAGGAGGGGGCTGAGCTGGGCTGGCTGGAACCACTGCAGCTCTGTTTGCTTTACCTGGTGTGACACAGGGTCCTGGGAGTATCCAGCTTGCAGAGATACAGATAGCTGAAGTTCCTCTGGGAGCTGGGGATCCCAGCAGCTGCTCCCTGCAGCAGCAGCAGCCCAGCCAGAGCTGCTGCAAGAGCCTGAAGCAGCACAGAGCTCTGCTGGGTTCGGTGCCTGGCAATGCTGGGGCTGGAGAGCTGTGTGCACTGGGCTGTACTGGAGCAGAGGGTATTCCCTGCAGGGGAACTCCTTTTCTGACTCATTCCTGAGGCTGCAGGCAGGGCCTGGTGGGTGCTGAGGCACTGGGAGTCGTGGCGAGAGGGAAGGAGCAGGGGGTGTAAGCAGGTGCCAGGCCCTGGGGACTGCATTCTTCACCCCCAGCTCCATACAGGATAGAGAGCATGAACCTTCCTCACACGTGCCAAAAAGCATAAATGGCTGGAGCATCTCAGCTCCCCGAGCCCTTGTTCTCACTGAAATCCTGAAATCAGCAGGAATCAGTTGGATTTCATGGACCCAGCAGGGCAGGCTGAGCCCTTTGCCATCCAGCTGCCTCCACCAGCTGGAGCTGCACTTTTAGAGCTGATTTGCTGTGAGTGTAGGAGGATCACCGTTACAAAACTATTCTTGGGGCCTAGGCTCTCAAGTCCTTCCTCCTCCTCCTCTTCCTCCTTCTCCTCCTCTGCAGTCCCTGTGTGGAAATGGCTGTGTCCACTGGAGAAGCTGCCACTGCTGCTTGAAGATGTTCTGCTTCTTTCGCAAAGCTTCAGCAGTTACAAAAACTCCTCTTTAAAAATTGATGCTGTTCTGTATCATGTTAAATATTTATTCTTAAGGAACAATGCGTTCTCCCCCTCCCCCATTCTGCTATGATACCTATTTTGCATATGAGCTGATTAATTATTAAGCATCTACATTTTATTTTGACTAACAGAAGATGTGCTTTAGTCAGTTGGATGCTTCTTGTGTTCTGCTGAGCTGTGAATTCACCATCCCTCTCCAGACAGAGAGATCCTCTCTGGTTGTATCTTGGAGCTTTCCCATACTGGGAATCCGAGCTGGCCATCGTCAGTCCTGGACCACCTTCATATCCATATTGCTGCAGAGACTGTGCTCAGCTGGCCATGAAGAAATGCAGCATCCCCCCCTTCCCAATACACCCGGCAAGAAATCAGGATGGATTCTTCAGCCTCAGCTGTGTTTTCTCCCTGCCTTGTCACTTTGGTGACTTCAGGCAAAAACAATGTTCTTTTTCTGGTGAAGGCATTTCCCTAAGGCTGGGGCAAGAAAAAGCTGGGCAACAAGGATGGCCCAGGGCAATAGTGAGTGCCTGGATGCCAAAATTCACCCTGGTGAAACAGGAAATGGGGATAAAACTTGGCTGTCCTGGGCCAAAGGCAGCTGAATGGCTCCATGGCAAACATCGGTGATGGCATGAGGTCTGAGGGCAGTGCCCTCCAATGGGCCTTTGAGCTGCTCTGGCCCCCTCTGGGAAGCCACTGCATAAGTTGAGACCCCCAAATGGTTCCCTGGTTCAGAGGGAAAACCTGAAAACAGTCCCTTGAAACAGGGACCTGGCCTGATGATACAAAAGACTCAGTCCCTTGGGTCCATGGGACACTCCCTCTTTTTGAAGTGGTCAGTAGGTCCAGCTTGCTAACTGGAGCCCCTGTCTGTGGAAGAGGGCAGCTGCAGCTTGGTGGGACTCAGTGAGGCCACCACAGCTTCTCTGCACAGCAATTTCTTCCCAGTATCCCATCTGACCCTTCCCTTTGGCAGTGGGAAGCCATTCCCCCTTGTCCTGTCACTTCAGAGGGTGTCTGCAGCTTAGTGAATCTGGGCACAAAGCCACGGGACCTCAGCACACCTGTGCAGGTGCTGGGTGTGCATCTCCCAAGGGATGGGCCCCTTCCCTGTGCACCAGCTGCAGTGAACAAGGGAGAACTGGAGAAAACAGCTCTCCTCACGCTGGGAGCCGGTCCTGCTGCAGGGACACCCCGTGGCAATGCTGCCCTGGCACTGCCAAACTCAGGAACAAGGGCTGAGGAGAGAGCTGATCCCAGGGCAAACTCTACTCTAGGATTACCAGGAATTAATCCTTCTAAGAAAACTGGATTACTCTTCAGGAGAGATGCTGAAAATCCAGCATTTGTATTCTGTGGGAGATTCCTTGTTAACCCCTCTTCTCCTCACCCCAGATTTCCCAAGGAAGAACAGAAATAGCTCTTGAATTTTCCCATGGAAATATAATCTCAACTGCTTTGCAAACACAGGAGCATCTTGCTTTCTGTGCTTCCCAAGCAAAGTAATAGTCTTTGCACCAATAAAAATGCAGCTCCAGGATCCATTTTGGAGCTGATGTTCGGGAGCCAAGGAAAATGAAGTAAATTGCGTTGACGTGTTTGGTTGGGGAGCTCTGTCAAAACAGAAGTGATCCCTCAGTGTGTGCCCTGCAGTGCTGCAGTTTCTAAATGCCCTCTGAAAAGCACCTCCACTGGCTCTACTCTTAAGTCTGGGATCACAAAATGAAGCGACTCTGCAAGGCAGAGATTTCTGAAAGCCTTTGGTTCGGCTCAGTCTCAGGCCGGGTGTTCCCAGCGCGGTTTGTGAGCGCTGTCCCGGGATGCCGTGCCCAGGGGCGGTGGGTGCAGGCGGTGGGTGCGGGCGGTGGGTGCAGGCGGTGGGTGCGGGCGGTGGATGTAGGCGGTGGGTGCGGGTGATGGATGCGGGCGATGGGTGCGGGCAGTGGATGCTGGCGGTGGGTGGGGGCGGTGGGTGCGGGCGGTGGGTGCGGGCGATGGGTGAGGGCGGTGGGTGCGGGCGGTGGGTGTGGGCGGTGGATGCGGGCGGTGGGTCCGGGCGGTGGGTGCGGGCGATGGGTGCGGGCAGTGGGTGCAGGCAGTGGGTGTGGGTGATGGGTGCGGGCGGTGGGTGCAGCAGTGGGTGCGGGCGGTGGGTGCGGGCGGTGGGTGCGGGCGGTGGGTGCAGGCAGTGGGTACGGGCGATGGATGCGGGCAGTGGGTGCGGGCGGTGGGTGCGGGCGGTGGGTGCGGGCAGTGGGTGCGGGCAGTGGGTGCGGGCGGTGGGTGTGGGCGGTGGGTGCGGGCAGTGGGTGCGGGCAGTGGGTGCGGGCAGTGGGTGTGGGCGGTGGGTGCGGGCAGTGGGTGCGGGCAGTGGGTGCGGGCAGTGGGTGCGGGCGGTGGGTGCGGGCGGTGGGTGTGGGCGGTGGGTGCGGGCGGTGGGTGCGGGCGGTGGGTGCGGCGGTGGATTGCGGGCAGTGGATGTGGGCGATGGGTGTGGGTGGTGGATGCGGGCGGTGGGTGCGGGCAGTGGGTGCAGGCGGTGGGTGCGGGCGGTGGGTGCGGGCGATGGGTGCAGGCAGTGGGTGCGGGCGGTGGGTGCAGGCGGTGGGTGCAGGTGGTGGGTGCGGGTGGTGGGTGCGGGTGATGGATGCGGGCGATGGGTGCGGGCGGTGGATGCTGGCGGTGGGTGGGGGCGGTGGGTGCGGGCGGTGGGTGCAGGCGATGGGTGAGGGCGGTGGGTGCGGGCGATGGGTGCGGGCGGTGGATGCTGGCGGTGGGTGGGGGCGGTGGGTGCGGGCGATGGGTGAGGGCGGTGGGTGCGGGCAATGGGTGCAGGCAGTGGATGTGGGCGATGGGTGTGGGCGGTGGATGCGGGCAGTGGATGCGGGCGGTGGGTGCAGGCAGTGGATGTGGGCGATGGGTGTGGGCAGTGGATGCGGGCGGTGGGTGCAGCAGTGGGTGCAGGCGGTGGGTGCAGCAGTGGGTGCAGGCGGCGGGTGCGGGCGGTGGGTGCAGGTGGTGGGTGCGGCAGTGGGTGCGGGCGATGGGTCCGGGCGGTGGATGCGGGCGATGGGTGCGGGCGGTGGATGCAGGCGGTGGATGCGGGCGATGGGTGCGGGCGGTGGGTGCGGGCAGTGGGTGCGGGCGGTGGGTGTGGGCAGTGGGTGCGGGCAGCGGATGCGGTCGGCGGATGCGGGCGGCGGGTGCGGGCGGTGGGTGCGGACGATGGGTGCGGGTGGTGGATGCGGGCGGTGGGTGCGGGCGGTGGGCGTGGGCGGTGGGTGCGGGCGGTGGGTGCGGGCGGTGGGTGCAGGCAGTGGATGCGGGTGGTGGATGCGGGCAGTGGGTGCGGGCGGTGGGTGCGGGCAGTGGATGCGGGCGGTGGATGTAGGCGGTGGGTGTGGGCGGTGGATGTAGGCGGTGGGTGTGGGCGATGGGTGCGGGCGGTGGGTGCGGGTGATGGGTGCGGGCGGTGGGTGCAGCAGTGGGTGCAGGCGGTGGGTACAGGTGGTGGGTGCGGCAGTGGGTGCGGGCGGTGGGTGCGGGCGGTGGGTGTGGGCGGTGGATGTAGGCGGTGGGTGCGGGCGATGGGTGCGGGCGGTGGGTGCGGGCGGTGGGTGCGGGCGGTGGGTGTGGGCGATGGGTGCGGGCGGTGGGTGTGGGCGGTGGATGTAGGCGGTGGGTGTGGGCGATGGGTGCGGGCGGTGGGTACAGGTGGTGGGTGCGGCAGTGGGTGCGGGCGGTGGGTGCGGGCGGTGGGTGCGGGCAGTGGGTGCGGGCGGTGGATGCGGGCGATGGGTGCGGGCGGTGCATGCTGGCAGTGGGTGCGGGCGGTGGGTGCGGGCGGTGGGTGCGGGCAGCGGATGCGGTCGGCGGATGCGGGCGGCGGGTGCGGGCGGTGGGTGCGGGCGGTGGGTGCAGGCGGTGGATGCGGGCGGTGGATGCGGGCAGTGGGTGCGGGCGGTGGGTGCGGGCGGTGGGTGCAGGCGGTGGATGCGGGTGGTGGATGCGGGCAGTGGGTGCGGGCGGTGGGTGCTGGCGGTGGGTGCGGGCGGTGGATGTAGGCGGTGGGTCCGGGCAGTGGGTGCGGGCGGTGGGTGCGGGCGGTGGATGTAGGCGGTGGGTGCGGGCGGTGGATGTAGGCGGTGGGTGCGGGTGCTGCGCGGGGTGTGATCCCACTCCGCTGCCACAGCTTCATCAGCGAGCGGGAAGCAGCTCAGGCAGCCTGGCAGTGACAGGCACAGATGGTGCCAAACTGGGAGGGGTTGCAAACAACAGCGCAGTGTGTGATGAGAGCCCTGGGAGAGGCTGGAAAATCCGGCACAATGGGATAATGCTCAGCACACCAGCAAATGGCCCAGGGCAAAGCTGAGGATGGAGCGTGGTCCTCACTGCTGGGTGTGCTCAGGAGGTTGATGGCAGGATTCACATCCCGTGTGGGGCAGAACTGTCCTTCTCTCCACATGTGGAGGGACTCTCTGGGCATTGGGGTCACTGTCTCACTGGCTGCATAGAGTTTTGGAATTTCAGCAAAATCCTGAAAACCTGGGAGTGGAGAGGGCAGCAAGTGTGAGAGGGCCCTGGGGAGAATCACAGAATGGTTCATTTCATTCTAAGCCCTGCCATGGGCAGGGACACCTTCCACTAGCCCAGGTTGCTCCAAACCCTGTCCAGCCGAGCTTTGGACACTTCCAGGGATGGGGCAGCTGCAGTTTCTCTGCCCAACCTGTGCCAGGGGCTCCCCACCCTCACAGGGAAGAATTTCTTGCAATATCTCATTCATCCTTGCCCTCTGGCAATGGGAAGCCATTCCCCCTTGTCCTGGCACTCAGTGCTGTGCTGTTGGCAGTGTTGGGTTTGCTGCCTATCCCTGTGTGAGCACCTGTGTTATCTTCTTTCAGGAGTGGAAGGGACCAGGCACATTGAAGTCTCACATGGAAAAAGCCAGTTTTGGTGGTGTCAGGCGCTGACTGTGATTCCATCAGGGCTGTAGCACCATCCTGAGGACCCAGAGAAGGGACCTCTAATGAGAGAACTGCATGTGTTAATACACCCAAGGCCTTCAGGGACTGGCTGCCACGTCCCTCACATCAGTCCCCTGGGGGTTTGTTGAAAGAGAGGTGGTGCATTGGGCCAGCAGTGGAGTCCCTCAGACATGGAGTGCCAGGACAAGGGGGAATGGCTTCCCAGTGCCAGAGTGCACCATTAGATGGGATAATGGGAAGAAGTTGTTCCCCGTGAGGGTGGGCAGGCCTGGCACAGGTCGGGCAGAGAAGCTGTGGCTGGCCCATCCTTGGAAGTGTCCAAGGTCAGGTTGGGTGGGACTTGGAGCAACCTGGGCTGGTGGAAGGTGTCCCTGCCCATGGCAGGGGATGGAGAAAGCTGGGCTTAAAAGTCCTTCCCAACCCAAACCATCCTGTGGTTCTGTGCCATAGAGAATGAGAAATACTTGCAAAGGTGGGGACAGAGCCTTCCCTGCCTCTGTGCCAAGGCTATGCATCAGCAAATGCTCTCTAAGATTGCCTGTTTGCCACTGGTAAAGCTCAGGAGCAGGGACATGGATGGGGTGCTGCAGGTCCAGTTACACCACCAGGACTGAGTGCCAGGATGCAGCTTGTATTTTGGACTGTTGATGGAGCAGCTGCTGTTTCCCTCCACCCTTTTGGTGGTGGTTAATCACTGTGATCATTCTGAATTGAATTCTCTGGCAATAACCTTCAGCCACTGGATCTTGCTTTGCCATCCCTGGATTAAAGAGCCTTTGAGTGTCCGGTAGTTTCCTTCCCTGAAAGTGCTAAAGTGCTGTTATCAGATCACCTTTTAGCTTCTGTTTAGAGGAGAGACAGATCACGTGTCTTCAACCTCACTCCTGTTTGTCCCGACTGTTGATATCATTTTAATCTTTTCTTTACAACTGGTGTCACTCTTCAGGCTTGTGCCTTTCTCTGAACTCCCTTGGGATAGTTGTGCCCTGGAGCAATCCTATAATCCTGCTTTCCTTTTGTTGCAGTATGGGCCAATTCCCATGTGGACTTGCAGAATACCACCCCTGTGTGATCACATATATGGCCCAGGAGTGATTAGTTTTGGTGTTCAGTCCCAACACAGTGCCTTGAACTATGGCACTGAACTATGGCACTGGCTGGACGCTGCAGTTTTGATGAGCAGTTACTAGTTTGGGACATGGCCTGTCAGACTTATGGATGTGTGGAACAATTTAAGGGTTGAAACTGGTGTGTTTGGACATGGACAATGAAGTTTTGTTTTACTTTATTCCCCTCTGTGTGAAGCTGCCTAGCCTTGTGCCTCCTCTCCTCTCCTCTCCTCTCCTCTCCTCTCCTCTCCTCTCCTCTCCTCTCCTCTCCTCTCCTCTCCTCTCCTCTCCTCTCCTCTCCTCTCCTCTCCTCTCCTCTCCTCTCCTCTCCTCTCCTCTCCTCTCCTCTCCTCTCCTCTCCTCTCCTCTCCTCTCCTCTCCTCTCCTCTCCTCTCCTCTCCTCTCCTCTCCTCTCCTCTCCTCTCCTCTCCTCTCCTCTCCTCTCCTCTCCTCTCCTCTCCTCTCCTCTCCTCTCCTCTCCTCTCCTCTCCTCTCCTCTCCTCTCCTCTCCTCTCCTCTCCTCTCCTCCCCCCTCCCCCTCCCCCTCCCCCTCCCCCCACCTCCCCCCGTCCCCCTCCCCCTCCCACTCCCCCTCCCCTCCCACTCCCACTCCCCATCCCCTCCCCCTCCCCTCCCCCTCCCCTCCCCTTCCCTCCCCTCCCCCTCCCCTCCCCTCCCCTCCCCTCCCACTCCCACTCCCCCTCCCCTCCCCCTCCCCTCCCCTCCCCTCCCCTCCCCCTCCCCTCCCCTCCCCCTCCCCTCCCCTCCCCTGCTGGCACTGTGCATCCCCGAGGGTCCTGCTGGGAAGGATCTGTTCCCAGGATCCCAGAATCCCAGCTCATTTCTCCTGCTGGAAGAGCACAGATAGGCCAGAAGAGCAAGGATAATGCACTAATGGCAAGAGAACAGCATCAGGACTTGCCCAGAACTGAGCTGGGACCTGCCTTCAGGTTGCAGGGATGAGGGATTGCTCTGGGCACACTCAGCCACCCACTGCTCCCTGCCAGGCTGGACATCACTGCTCAGAGCTTTCAGAACCCTTTTCTCAGCCATGTGGATTTCAGCCAGGGTTGGATCACAGGGTTATCAGATCCTCCTGTTTTGTTCCATCACTGGGAGCTGTGGTAGGTCCATGAGAAAATCCGAGGAACTTGCTGGACATGGTTGTGCTGGGCTGTGGATTAAACAAATCAGAGTCCTTCAGCAGACCTGCCTTTAGGGCAGGGACAGTTTTAATTGCCAGTTTGAGGTTTGAGGGGGAAAAAGATGGTGCCTGAATTGCAGGGATGTAGTGGGAGCTGCAGGTGTGTGTGTGCAGCAGGTACACGTGGTGGGTAACAAAGGCAGTTGTAAATGTGCAGAGTGGCTCCTGGTTCTTTCCCTGCCCTGCAAATCTCTCTAGTAAAAATCCTTCTGGTTCTTGAGCATCCTGAGTTTTGTAGAAATACTCTTTTTGCCTAAAAAAACCATATTCCCAATCCATGGAACTGCCCAAGGCTTGGTTGGACAGGGCTTGGAGCAACCTGCTCAGGTGGAAGGTGTCTGCCCATGTCAGGGGGTGGAACAAGATGGGCTTTAAGGTCCCTTCTGACCCAAACCATTCTGGGATTCTGTTAAAGTGAAAAATACTTTCATAGCACTCAGGGCAGTAGGGCTGGGCACGAACCATAAGCCTTGTTAACAGAGGGCAGCCCCTCTTCTCTGGCCCAGGACCCTCTCCTGAGGTTGCAAGCAGTGCCCAGGCAGATGTCAGACACTGGAAGGCTTTTCTTTGGGTTTCCAGGATAGCCAGGACCCTTGTAAACCCTGGATCCCAAGATCCCTGACCTGCCTCTTCCTCTCTGCCACCATCCTGACTGGCCCCTGTCCAGGCTGTGCTGGGATTCCCTGTCTGTAGAGCTGAAGCAGAGGGACAAAGGTACAGAGGTGATGGCTTCACAGGTGTCTGAGTGGAGATAAACCCCTGCCATCTGGGCAGGATAGTCTGTCCCACAAAACCTCCATCCCAGGAGGGGCAGCACCTCCTGATCCATGGTCCACCCACAGGAGGCTGGTCCTGCTGTCCTCCTGTGCTCAGCTCCTGGGTGTCTCTCCTGAAAGGATATGGTGCCCCTGAGCTTTGCTTGCCTTGTTTTGTCTTTCCCTGCATGGATGACCTGTCCCATCGGCAAGGAGAACTTCCCCCAGCTGCAGGGAGCTCAGGTCCATATCTCCCTTAAGCAGACCCTTGTTCCTGCTGCATCTGACAGACACTTGGCTCTGCACAAACCACCAAGCAGGCACTGCTTGCTCTCCTTTTCCATGCTTAGCCATGATTTCTGCAGGAGTCCCCTCCTCCACAGGTTCTGCAGTGCCTGTTTCAGGTATTTCCTTGGGTCTCAGGAGAAGCCGAGTCAGCAGAGCTCTCCAGACAATGTGTAGGAAGGCTGATAACTCCATCCTCCCCAGTTCTCTGCTTGTCTCCTGGGAAAGGCCCCTCTTTAAATAACAGGCTGAGTGGTTTAGGTTCCAGAGTGGGTTTGCAGAGGATTGCATCAAGGACTCTTAATGCTCAACCTTTCCCATCTCACTGCAATTTCCAAGTGTGAGGCTCAGCTGTGAAGTGCCTGGAAACACTTCTGACCCCACACAGCCTGTTCTTGGCAGAGACCAGAGCTGCAGCTGTGCCCTGAGGGATCTGCCCTGGCACCCCCACTGCTCCTTGGGGTGGAATTCAGGGACATCTGGGACACCCTTTGCATGGATGGTGTTGGTGAAAAGCGCTCAGACCTTGACACATGGTTCTACAACGTGAGCTGTGCTTGTGCTGCTCCTGCTCCAGGAGGACACAGGGTGGTGGGTTGTGCTGCAGGTTTGGGTCTGCAAGTTCCCATGGCTGAAGTCAGGTGAGTCCAGTAGGCCCAGAAACAGGGACAGTGTGAGCTGGAGGAGGCTGAAGGTGCTCTCGGTCTTTGCAAGAGCAGACCTGAAGGAACTCCCTTCAACTCCCTGACAGGAGCTTGCAGCAAAGTGGGGATCGCCCTCTTCCCTCAGGCAGCAAGCAACAGGACAAGAGGAAATGGTCTCAATCTGCACCTGGGGAGGTTCAGATTGGACATCAAGAAGAATTTCTTCATGGAAAGGGTTGTCAGGTATTGGAAGGGACTGCCCAGGGAGGTGGTGGAGTCCCCATCCCTGGAGGTGTCCAAGGAGTGACTGGACATGTCAGTCAGTGCTCTGAGCTGGGTGAGAAGGTGGGGATTGGGCACAGGTTGGACTCCGTGAGCTTGAACATCTTTGGTCTTTCCCAGAATCTGTGATTTCCAGCTACAGGAGCAGGTCCCACCAGCAGCGTGCAGGAGGTAGGGAATGTGTGGGGCAGGATTTCTTCCCAGAAGGTGAGAGGGTCATCTGCCTGCAGAAGATCTTGCAGAGAGCTGTGGTCCCAGGCCCAGCATGGACACACCAACCCCAGCTCAGGTCCTACGTGAGACTGTTGGAGTGGGTCACAGCACTGACACCTGAGTGGAAAGAGCTCTTCAGACGGGTGGGGCAGGGTGAGATAAGGGTTGGTGTCCAGACCTGGAGCTAAAATCCATGTTATTTGGGGAACAGGAGCTGGCTGCTGGGCCCAGGGGGGTGGCAGGTCTGGTGTTACCACCAGGTTCAGCTGCCAGATTTTACATTTCCCTCTTGACCAGCTGTGAGATAGAAACAGAATTAAATCCAGGTGGCCTTATTGTGTCTGTGCATCAGGAGTCAGAGATCACATTTGTCTCCTAGGGCTGCCCTGCCTGTGGCAGGGATGCTGCCTGAGGGACAAGTTTGTTGGCTCCTGCAGGACCAGACCCCTCAGCTCACCCCTTGGCACACACTGGAGCTCAGGGACAGGCTGTGGGTGCCATTTGCTGCCCTGCAGGAGTGCACTGGGGACGACATGGGTTAGTGCAGTGCTGGGGGATGGCTGGACTGCACTGATCTTAGAGGGCTTTCCCAACCTGAATGGTTCCATGTCTTCGTGCTAAGAGGAGAAAGATCCTCCATGAAGACACGTACATTGGACACTGATGCTGACCCTGCTGGAGGATCCAGAGGTCCAAACAAGCACAGATCTGCTTCAAGTCCAGCTTTGCAGACAGCTGCCCATGTGTGTGAGAGGGCAGTGGCTGAGCTGTGGCCTGAGACTGGTATGTGCAGAGAAACCAGGGTAAGCACAAAGCTACAGGGGAAAAAAATAGAAAATTCTTTAAAAAGTTTCAAAAATTTAAATTAGTTTTGTTTCTTTTCATGTTGTGGGTCTGCATTTTCTTTTCCTCATTTTCTCTTGGAGGCTTGTACTGCTGAAGTGGTTGTTTTGTGCTTGTTTCTTTAATTAGTTTCTTAGCAATTTCTCAGCTTTCCTATAGAGATTTGTTCTTCTTCTGAAGTTTATTTCTTAGGGTTACGCCTTAAGTGTTCACCCACACTAAAGAGCAGCGCTGAAGTGAAAGGAAAGACTTTGCTATAGGAATGATGCAGAGACATTTGCTGAGCCACAAAGTCCACTTGCTGATAAACTGGGTCGCCCAGAGAGGTCCAAGGGGCTTTGATTTGACCTTGTAGGTCACAGAGGCACAAAGATGATTAGGGGGATGGAACAGCTCTCCTACAGGGAAAGGCTGAGAGACCTCGGATTGTTCAGCCTGGAGGAGGGAAAGCTCCAGGGACACCCAAGAGCCCCTTCCAGTGCCTAAAGTGGCTCCAGGAGAGCTGGAGAAGGGACCTGGGACAAGGGATGGAGGGACAGGACAAAGGGGAATGGCTTCCCACTGCCAGAGGACAGGGATAGGTGAGAAGTTGGGGAGAAATTGCTCTCTGTGAAGGTGCTGAGGCCTTGGCACAGGTTTGGCAGAGAAGCTGTGGCTGCCCCATCCCTGGAAGTGTTCAAGGCCAGTTGGACAGGGCTTGGAGCAACTTGGGATAGCAAAAGGTGTCCCTGCCCATGGCAGGGGGTGGAATGAGATGGACTTTAAGGTCCCTCCCAACTCGAACTGTTCCCTGATTCTGTGATTCTTTATCCCATCGTCAAAGTTTACACGTTGAACTTGGTGGGACTTTGGCTCCTCATGCAGTTAAAGGCTTCAGCAAACCTTGTTCCCTCTGGCTGGAGCATGAGGCTAATTTTATCCTCCTTCCTCTGGAAATGTCAGCTTGTGTGTACACGAATTTTACAGCAACTTTGTGCTTTGAAAACTGAGATCACTTTTTAATGCTAACAAGGAATCAATTTGTTTTGAATGTGCAAAGATTTTATGCCACTGAGAGAGAAGCTTTTTTAATATGGATATAATAAGCCTATGGTATGCCCATGCTTAGAATAATCCATGGATTTCTTATTGCCCTGCCTCAGAAAAGATGCTGGAGCAAAGGAAAAGCTTGTGAGATGGGCAGCCAGAGGGATCAGAGATACAGAGAGGTCTTGGATGGGGAAGGACCCGTGCAGAGGTTTTACACTTTTGGAGACCTTTGTGCAGAAGGTGTCAGAGCAGCATGAGGGACAGGGCAGGGGAGCACAGAGTAATTAGTCATTATTTTTAGCCCTGATAGCACTCAGTGAAATGGTGAGGCTGGAGCATCACTGCACACCCATCACTTGTGGAGATCTTTGCCCCAGGATGCTGTGGGAGGCAAAGGAGAGAGTGAGTTTAAAGAGAGGAAAGGTGAACTGGCTTTCTGGGATCCACTGTGGCCTTAAAGTGGGTGGGTCATGTGCAGTCCCAATTTTGGAAGGCTCCAAACTGCTCCCTGTTCCCTTTGGCAGCACGTCAGGGCTCTCCCACCCCTGCCTGGTTTCACTTGCTCATACCTACATGGAGACTGGTGGCTCTGTCAGAAACAGGATGAAAGCCCTGATGATCTTTGTGCTGGTTCAATATGCCAGTTCTTGTGTAAAAAAAGAACTTTCAAAAGCATTCACAGGAGCAGCTAAGACCCAGATTCAGAGCTGCTTAGGTGTTGCAGAAACAGGGATTTAAATTTTAGAAGCTTGAGATTTCTTTCTGTCTTTCATCTGTCTTTCTTACATCAATGGTTTGTAAAATTACAGTCAAGCATCCCACAGATGGTATTTTTCTGATTGGTTTATTGTCTGTGTGTGTGTGAAAATCCAAAGTACATTGGTGTCACTGCTTGGTCCCCAAAGACAGACAGACCATGCAGCAACTTGGGAGAATCATGAAGTGGTTTGGGTTGGAAGGGACCTTAAAGCCCATCCAGTACCACCCCCTGCCATGAGTAGCAATACCTTCCACTGTCCCAGGTTGCTCCAAGCTGTGTCCAACCTGGCCTTGGACACTTCCAGGGATGGGGCAGCCACAGCTTCTCTGTCCAACCCGTCCCTCTCACACAGGTCATGTGGCAAACATAAATATCATAAATCATAAACGGTAGGAATTATTTTTGAATGAAAGCTCCCAAATAATACCCATCCTAGTTCCCTGTGCTCTGATCTGTCACATGGAGGCTTTGCTGGGATTGGGGTGAGAACAGTAACTCACCTTTCTCAGCTTACTCTGAGCCAGGGCCTGGCTGTCACCTCCCAGGGATGTTTCTGTGTGTTCAGGACATCTGATATTACCAGTCCACAATTGCAGGATGGTGACAAGTGTCTGTCCCATCTTTCCATCCTCTCCTTGTGGGGTCAGAGTTTCTCTGGCTGGACTACCTGACCCCTTTAGCAAGGTGCTGCCACCACTGTCCTGCTGTCCTGGTTTGGCTGGCATAGAATTAATTCTTCTAGGAGGTGCTCCAGGGAAGTGTTTGAGAATAACACTGATAAGACACTGATGTTTTGGTTGGGGCCAAGCTGTGCTTACTCTAAATCCAGGACTTCTCAGTGTCCCAGGCTCTGGCAGTGAGCAGGTGCACAAAAAGCTGGGAGGAACCACGGCCAGGAGAGGTGACCCAAACTGGGCAGAGGATGTTCCACACCAGAGAATGTCCTGCTCAATGTGTAAACTGGGGGAAGTGGTGAGATCACCATCCCTGCATGTGTTCCATGTGTAGATGTGGTGATTAGGGACATGGTTTGGTGATGGCCTTGGCAGTGTTAGGTTAATTAGGTAAATGGTTGCACACAGTGTTCTAGGTGGTCATTTCCATTTGTAACATTTCTGTGATTCTACAGATTGTGTATATTTTTTTTCTTGGTTTGGGTTTTTGGGGGTTTTATTTTACTTTTTTTTCTTTCCTGATTCTCCTTCCCATCCCACTGGTGGGTCAGAGGGGTCCTTAGTTGCTGATTGGGCTTAAACCATGACATCTGTGTATGTCACCTTGGCTTGGAGATCTCTGGTGGTTTAAAGGCAAACCAGCAGGAGAAACAAACCAACCACAAGAGAGATTATAAATCAGTTTCAATTTAATAACCATATTTCAATAAATGCAATAGCACAAAGAGAAATTGGGTTTAACCCACAAACCCCAGCAGTCTAACCCAGCCCCCTGGGGCACAAACACAGGGGGGTTTGGTGGCCCCTGTGCTGAGCCCCACGTGGTTCCTTTGAGTCCAAAGGAAAAGGAAGGGACAAACCTGTTGGTGCAGATGATGGCACAGTCTGGTGGAGAGTGGTGGGCTCCTCCTGTCGAGATTCTGCTCCTCCTCTGAATCCCACAAGTGGTCCCAGAGGTCCCAAACCCTGAGATTATACACCCCCAGTTCCAGGTGGGAGCCCCCAGTGCCTCCCCCAGGGCAGGGAGTTCCACACTGGGGGATCTGACTCTGGCACTCAGGGGGGATTTTGGAATCGTTGCTGACCCATGGGCAGAGCTGAGCCCTCAGGTGGGTGTGGAGGTGCCAAGGAGTCCCTGCAGGGCAGTTCTCCCAGCTCCTCTGCCAGGCTTCTTTCCCAGCCAGCTCCCAGCCTGAGGGCTCAGCTGTGCCCTGGGCAGCTGCTGCCAATGGGCCATTGGGAACAGTTCCTGGGAAATGAATAGAGGGCATAGAATACACAGCTTTGGTCACACCCACACAGGGATAAACTGGTCCCACCTGCTGAACTGGGACAAGATCACACTGACCTCTTGATGTGGTTAACAGGATTAAAGTAAGTTAAACTGGTTTCACAAAGTCAAAGGGATCCTCCTTCTGGCAGCCTTTCTTCCCTGCTGCCAGATGTTGACAGACTCTAACACGTTGATAAAGCAAACCAGCAAGCCCAGTTCCACTCCCAGCAATGTCTGCATGACTCCTTTTGGCCTCTGCTCCACCATCACCAGCACTTCCACTCCATCCTCAACAAAATGAGAGTGGAGACACCAGAGGCCCATTTGGGCTGGGAGACTTTTCTCTGAGGACAGTCTGGGAGAGCTGGGGGTGTCCAGCTTGAGAAGAGGAGAAGCAAAGTGAAGAGAAGACCTTAGACTTTCTTCCAGTGCCTGAAGGAGCTCCAAAGGAGCTGGAGAGGGACTTAGACAAGGGCCTGGAGGGACAAGACAAGGGGGAATGCCTTCCCAGTGCCAGAAAGCAGGATTAGATGGGATATTGGGAAAGAATTCTTCCCTGTTAAGGGTGGGGAGGCCCTGACACAGGTTGCCCAGAGAAGCTGTGACTGCCCCATCCCTGGAAGTGTCCAATGTCAGGTTGGATGAGGCTTGGTCTAGTGAAAGGTGGCCCTGCCCGTGGCAGAGGGTGGGACTGGATGAGGTTTAACGTCCCTTCCACCCAAACCATTCCATGGCCCTATGGCTTCTCTTGCATGCCCTTGGCAGGGGGAACCACAGAGCTCATGTGCAGGATCCAAAGATGACCTGGAGACTCTGCAGTTCATATCCATCCACCTCACAGACACCATCTCAAGGATCTTTTTCTCCTGCAGTTGGCCCTTCCTTCCATTGGTGTCTTGCTGCCTTTGAGCTTCTGTGGGCCCTCAAATGAAATGCTCTTACATGGATTTGAGAGGAAATGTGAGATAAAACCGAGACCCTCAAGTGCTGAATTTCTGCCCATTTATGTTTTCTTCTAAGAGGTAGTTCAGTTTTAAGAACATGCAGCATTTTGCAGATCACACACTACAGGAGGTCCTTGATGTTCCTGAACCATTTCAGCTCAGTTTTTCTCCTCCTTGCCTTGCAACAGGAACCTTTTCACTCCCTGACAAAGAACATGCAATGAGTATTTAAGAAATCATTGTTTTCAATATTTATGACAACCTTGATGCAAATTAAGTTGCAACAAACTAGCACACAGGTGGTTACTTTGTTATTACCTAAGTTCTAAATTACCTACCTGGAACCCTTATTTATCATGGTTTCCCTGCAAAGCTCTGATGTTGCCTAAGAGCTGTCTACTTCCCCACTGTCCATGAATTTGCTTCACCCCTTTCATTGGTTCCTCCAGCAGGAATGGCAGTTCTCCCTCGGAGCTTGACATGCCACAGCCTGAGCAGGAAGTCGTAGAATCATGGAATGGTTAGGGTTGGGAGGAACCTTAACAATCATCCAATTCCAACCATGGCAGGGACACCTCCCACCAGCCCAGGTGGCTCCAAGCCCTGTCCAACCCGGCCTTGGACACTCCCAGGGATGGGGCAGCCACAGCTTCTCTGCCCAACCTGTGCCAGGGCCTGCCCACCCTCACAGGGATTCCTTCCCTGTATCCCATCTAACCGTATTCAGCCCACAGCTGGATAACGGTGTCATGGGGTGGGTGAGCAGCTGGTCATGGGTCAGACACAAAGGGTGACAGTGACATCAGGTTGGAACTGCTCACTAGTGGGTTCCACAGGGCTCCATCCCCAGCCCGGTGCTCGTCAACATCTTCATAAATGTAAGTTTGTTGATGACATTAAACTGAGATGAGCTGTTGACTCCCTCAAGGGCAGTGAGGCCCTGCAGACACCTCAACAGATTAGAGGGCTGGGCCATCACCAACCGTGTGACCTTCCACAAGGGACAGTGCAAATTCTCTCCCTGGGATGGGGCAACCCCGGATGTATGGACAGACTGGGAATGAGAGGCTGGAAAGCAGTTCCAAGAAAGGGCACTGGGGGTCCTGGTCAGTGGCCAGTTGGCCACCAGCCAGCAGGGCCCTGGAGCCAGGAGGGACATCCCTGCCCTGGGGGGCATCAGGCCCAGCATGGCCAGGCCAGGGAGGGGATTGTCCCGCTCTGCTCTGCCCTGGGGCAGCCTCACCTGCAATGGGGGGACAGTTTGGGGGAACACAATGGAAGGGAGAGATTGAGCCATTGGAGAGTGTCCAAAGGAGGGACACAGAGATGGTTCAGGGCCTGGAGGGGCAGAGTGTGAGGACACTGAGGGCACTTGGTGTGTTCAGCTGGAGAAGAGACTGAGGGCAGACCTCACTGGGATCTTCAGCATCCTCCTGAGGGTCAGCAGAGAAGGTGGTATCTATGTGTTCACTGTCAGGAGCAGTGAAGGGACCCCAGGGAATGTTTGGAGCTGTGTCAGGGCAGGGTTAGGTTGGATCTCAGGGAAAGGCTCTTCCCCCAGTGGGTGGTGGGCACTGAACAGGTTCCCCAGGGCAGTGGGCACAGCCCCAAGGCTGCCAGAGCTCCGGGAGTGCTTGGACAACAGGACAGGGATGAGGTGGGATTGTTGGTGTGTCCTGTGCAGGGTCAGGAGTTGGACTCGATGATCCTTTGAGGGTCCCTTCCAACTCAAGATACTCTGTGATTCTGTTCTGTGATTCTAACCCTGCCCTCTGACAGTGGGACGCAATTCCTCCTTGCCCTCCCTGTCCCTCCAGACCCTTGTACCAAGTCTCTCTTCAGCTCACTTGGAGCCCCTTTAGGCACTGAAAGGGACTCTCAGCGTTCCCTGAGACCTCTCCTTCTCCAGGCTGAACATCCCCAGCTCTTCCAGCCTGACTCCAGAGCACAGGGGCTCCAGCCCTGGGAGCGTCAAGATGCCATGCTGATCTCTCTGAGATTCCTTGCTTCTCATCTCCAACACCTTGGAATGCCCCAGGATGAGGTAACTCATCTGCCCCAGCAGTGAAATATTTTACATGGATCCCAAGTGTCATGAGCTTTAGGGTATCTGTGTAAGTAATCTGAGTGAGTTCTTAGTCTACATGTTGCCTCCTTAACCCCAGGACCCCAGCAAAGCCTGGTGTGGGTGCTGTGCCATCCCTTCACCCTCCTGCTCTCAGCACAACCACTTCCATAGGGCTTCCCACGGGATGACTTACCTATGGAGATGGAAGTGTTTGCATTCCCCAAACCATCTCTTCCATTGTGGTGCTCATCGCTTACAGTGGACTGATAGATGTGCTGAAAGCTGCTCTGTCCCTGTGGAGACCTACATGTGCCACTTCTTGCAGAGGTCCAATGTGTTGTTTTCCACAGCAAAGAGTAAAACAGCAGCTGCTGTGTTCAGCATTAAAAAATAGCAAGAAAAAAGTGTGTTTGTAGAACCAAAACTTTGCTGCCTTCTGGGTTTCTCTTCTCTGGCAACTGGAGCACAAACCAGATCATCAAGGTTTAATTCAGCCTTTGGCTTGAGCATCATCTCTGTAGCTTGTCCTGCAGCCCTTTCACTTCTCCACAGGCCGTCTGCCACCCCTGCATGCATCTCAGCATGGATCACCTTCCAGCTAGCTGGATGTGTTGGAGTTCTTGTCCAGAGAGGAGCCACATCTTGCTGTCTTTTATTGCTCAAACACGTATTTTTTGCTTAGGTGTTGTGGAGAAGGAGCTCCTGTAATGTCTCCTTCCCCCAGGCCTACTGTGTGCCCTGCCAGCTCTCCTGTGGGTGATGGGTGCTCCTCTCCTGGGCTTGCAGCGTGGCTGGTGTCCTGAGCAGGAGCTCTGAGCACCTCCCTCTCCCCTTGCCCAAGCTGGGATGACATTTTGTCACTCCCCTGTGCTTGCACTGAACTCATGTCCAGTTGGTTCCTGACACACTGGGACGTGCTGTGTCACCTCCCAAGCACTCCCTACTGTTTCTTGTGGTGCAGGAGCCTCACAAAGCTCCCTGAGCTGGTTTGGGGGACTCTGTAGTGTAGAGGTTTATCCCTTCCCCTTGCCCTTGAGCAAACCTCTTTCAGGATACCTGAAGGCTCACTTGCCAAGTAGAATCATGGAATCAGAGAATGTCTGGAGTTAGGAGTGACCCACAAGGATCATCAGGTTCAACTCCTGGCCCTGCACAGAACACCCCAACAATCCCACCATGTAGTTTCATGTCCCACCCTGGAGTCCCTCCTTGCTGTCTTAGCACTGGATGTGTAAGGAAGTGAATTTCCAGAGCCTAAAGGGGCTCCAGGAGAGCTGGAGAGGGACTTTGAATGAGGGTCTGAAGTGGCAAGGCAAGGGGGAATGGCTTCCCATTGCCAGAGGGCAGAGTTAGATGGGATATTTGGAAGGAATATCCCTCCTTCGCTGGGAGGCTGGTGAGTCCCTGGGACGGGTTGCCCAGAGAAGCTGTGGCTGCCTCATCCTTTGTAATGTCCAAGGGCAGGCTGGAGCAACATGGGAGAGTAGAAGGTGTCCTTGCACATGGCAGGGGGTGGGATGAGATGGTCTGTCAGGTCCCTTCCAACCCAACCCAGTCTGCCTCTGTGATGATTCTGTGGTGTGGATCCTGTGGATGGTGGGGCAGCCCCAACAGCAGGAAAAAGAGCTCCTTGGAAAACTGCAGAAGCCAAGGGGATGCATTTCCCTCTCTGCTGGTGGATCTCAGTGTGCAGAAGTCCCTCTCCCCGTGTTCACACAGCAAACCCCATCCTGCTGGCATAGAAGCGTGTCCTTGGACAGGGCTGGCTCAGCCCAGTGCCCGGCACCCAGAGGGCTGTGCTGGCACAGGCTCCAGGGAAAGCAGCATTAATACCAGGCAAATACTAATCCTAACAGGAGGAGGCAGAACCATTGTTTACGCTGCTTTTGTTAATCAGTTTGTTTCTCTTCGTGATCCCGAAATGAAATTAAAAGGCTCTGTTTACATTGCTGAATTATCATCTGCTGCAGCAGGTAAAGCACTTTGGCAGAGAATTAATGGAGCTGCAGACAGATTTGTGTCAAAAATATGTGCATATTTTCCCACTGAAGGATTTGTTTGAACTGAGCTGGAATCTCATGCCTTTGAGTTTAAATAAAACATCATCCCCCACCCACCCACCCACACATGCTGCTGAGATGCTGTGGCCCTGAAACAAGTTCACCTTTCAAACAGCTGAGCTGAAGGCTTTTCCCTTGCTCCATTCAAGGGTGATTTTCAAAGTCCAAAGGTGCTCTCAGAGCATAGCTTAAGAATTTGGAATCTTCTTGAAGGAAACATCCAATCCTGATGCCAGAGAAAGACATAAGGGTGTGCACTGGGCTGGGGTTTGTCCTCAGGATCTTGTGCTAAATTGTGCTGGGTGGAGGGTATTTCTGTTTCAACAGCAGGAACCAAATTGTCTTCTCTGGTGCCGCAGCCCAGGACAGAATGAGGCCCTAGCACCTGCCTCAGAGGACTGAAAAAAATCCAATTCTGATCATTTTTGCTCCAGCAGCACTAAATTTATAACCCAGCAGAAGGAAGACAAGATCTGAAAACCAATTTAGCAAAAAATAGCCTTTGCAACTAAAAATTAATGCTTCAAAAGGCCTAAATGAAGCTTGAAAATAGCTTTTTTTTCTTCTCCAGCCCGTGATTCACGTGCCTATTTGCAAACAATTCCAATGCAGTAAATTGAGAGGAAATATAAATCAGGTTCCTAAGTGAAGCTGCATAAATCCAATAAATGATTGATGAGAGAATCCTGTTTTAAGACGCTGTTGTCTGTCTCCAGGGCTGAGGCAGAAAATAATGGGCCCTTTGCCTGGGCCGTGCTGAACAGAGCAAGTTGCACTGACCTCTGATCCCCACCCAAGGTCAGATGCAGCTTTCTGTCTTCACTGGCCAAGCTGCCCAAAAGACAACCACAAAATAAGGCTGTCCTGACCCATGGGCCTGGCACAGATCCTTATGGTCTGTCCCAGGGAGGAGGAGGAGGAGGAGGAGGAGGAGGAGGAGGAGGAGGGGGGAATAGACTCACCAGCTGTGCTGCACAAGATCTTCCAGTGCAGCCCTGCAAGGTTCTCAGTGGTGCCCAAGAAACATGGCCATCAACTTTGGACAAGATCATGGAGGGACAGGACAAAGGGGAATGGCTTTATAGTGGGAGAGAGTAGATTTGGATTAGATGTTAGAAAGAAATCCCTCGCTGTGAGGGTGGTGTGGACCTGGCACAGGTTGCCCAGAGAAGCTGTGGTTGTCCCATCCCTGGAAGTGTCCAAGGCCAGGTTGGCCTGGAGCAACCTGGGCTAGTGGAAGGTGTCCCTGCCCATGGCAGGGGATGGAGCGAGATGTCAGCCCAAATCATTCCATGATTCTATGGTTCTCTGGACCCAATGCTGCAGCAAGTCAGGAGTCTCTAGCTGGTTCCAGGGCAAAGAAGCAGATCTGTCTGGCAATTTCTGGCTCTGCAATAGGATCATGGTATGTTCCTCCACTCTTATAACAGGTCTGGGCTGGACATGCCCTTTGTGTTCTCTCTGTGTGCAGGGACATGTCCTGCTGGCACAGGGGAGCCCTCAGCTCTCAGAGCACAACTGCAAGGGCCAGGGCAGCTGGAAGGGTGGCTGGAGCTGATGTGTTCCCAGTCCTGATGACTGTGGAACATGAAGGGCAATGCAGAGAGACCTGTATCCAAACCTTTGCTTGGAGGTGCAGGGGATGAGTGATACATGGTTCTTGTGGTATAGATGGAGGTGCAGTGGGTAACCAGTGCATGGCAGCTGATCACCAGGAAGGGAGTTGTGGTCCGAACACCTTTTTCATAGGTAATTCCTGGTCACTGAATCCCAGAATCACTGAAGGTGGAAAATGACCTGCACGATCACCGAGTCCAACTTGTGACCTATCACCACTTTGTCACCCAACCCGGAGCACTGAGTGCCACATCCTTGAACACCTTCAGGGATGGAGACTCCACCACCTCCCTGGGCAGCCCCTTCCAGTGCCTGACAGTCCTTTCAGTGAAGAAATTCCTCCTGGTGTCCAATCTGAACCTCCCCTGGCACAGCTTGAGACCATTTCCTCTCATCCTGTCCCTGTTCCCTGGAGCAGAGGCTGACCCCACACCCCAGCTCCTCCCTCCTGTCAGGAAGTTGGAGAGAAGGTCCCCCCTGAGCCTCCTTTTCTCCAGCTGAGCCCCCGCAGCTCTCTCAGCTGCTCCTGCTGCTCCAGCCCCTTCCCAGCTCCATTCCCTGCCCTGGACACGCTCCAGCTCCTCAATGTCCTTCTTGTAGTGAGGGGCTCACAACTGGACTATAGGACTTGAAATGCCTCACCAGTGTCCAAAGGTCTTCATTCCTTGTTCTCCATGCTTGGAGTGTTGGGAGGTGTGTGCTCTCACCTGGCTCTGTCCCTGCCATGGGGGCACCTGCGTAAGGTGAAGGGCAGACCCTGCACCTCCAAAGCATCAACCTGTGACCTGGTCATGGGTGTGAGCACCAGCCTGCAATAAGTGATGACCTTTAACACACCAGCAGCTATTGGAAAACCCCTGAGGGAAGAGTGTCTGAGAAATGGAGGTGTGGGTACTCTGTCCAGCACTGTCCTGCCTCCAGCACAGAGCTGATGGCAAAACATCCCAAGTGACCTGGAGGGCTGGTTGCTCATCCTGCTTTCATTGAACATCTCTGCAGGCACTGACAGGCTGAGATGTGTCACATGCTGCTGTTGCTGCCCTGAGGCCCTCAGCTTTTTCCATCCACAGAGTGATGGGTGCAGTGGGAAAGGGAGGAACCTCAGATGAGTTGCTCTGAACCCATGTGGAGGTGACAATTTTGGGAATGCCACATTTCCCATCTCTCCTGGAGCCCTCTGAAAAACAGTGGGGAACTCCTGGGGACCCTGTGGTGCAGGGCCATGCCCCGCTGGTCCTGCTGTGAGCTGTGCCAGCTGGGTTTTGGAGCAGAGCAGGTCACCCCTGAATAGACCTTGCATTTCATTGCCCTCATCCTGCCCCACTATCAGGCTCCCAGAAATGGGAGGGGAGAGGCTGGTTTTCTTGGGGAGGCATCAGTGCAACCAGCAATGTGATGCCAAGGAGCTGGGAAGAACCTGAGCAAAATCCAGACCCTCGTTGTCCCCTGCTTTGCCTTGGGAATGGGAGCTTCAGCCACTTCTTGTGCGCCTGACAGGTCAAGGCAGCTGCCACCAGATCCTGCTTCCAGGGTGCAGCTTGGCATAAATCAGCATCAGAGGAGCCAGGTGACCTGCCTCCACTCCAGCTTGTCCCTGTTTGGATTTGACTCTGACACAGTTTTCATGAAAAATTTATTTTGTGAGAAAATGGGTTTTCAATCAAACCAGGGATTTCTGCATGAAATATGGTTTGCATTGACATTTTCCCATTTTTTTTTTTCAATGATACAGTTCCCTTCCTTCCTTCTCCCACCTTCTTCCAAAGAGACAAGCACAAAAATAATTCAGAAGCAGTGTTAATTTTTCAGTGAAAGTGTCTGGCTTTGGGTAACAGAGGACTGCATATTTTTAGAGAAAACCAAATATTTTTTCTCAAAACTGAAGAAAAGTCAGTTTTCAGAAATGAAACCATTGCCTGTTTATGGAGTTGGGGATATTAGCACTATCTCAAGAGCTTGCAGAGAGGAGTTGGGGTCTGTAACCAGCCAGCACAGGAGGGGGATGCTCTGTCCGACCCAGCCCCTCAGCTCTACAGCCCTGCCCCTGCAGAGCCACTTGGGTGGCTCCTCTTCCTCATGACCCACAGCCCAAGATGTCCTTCTCCAGGACAGGGTTCCCTGAGCCCATCCTCCTGCTCTCAGCCAGCTCTGCCCAGTCCTTGGTTCCATTCTAATGAGGCTCCATCAAGCACCTAATTAATCTACTCCAGTGACAAAGGGTGTGTTGGGCAGAAGAAGCAGGAGGCAGCTCTGGGGTGTCGGGATTCCTGCTCTGTAAGGGAGCTGATTTCCACATGCCCCACGTGGGCACTGCTGCTGGGGACACTGCCAGCCCCTGGTGCCCTGGATTCCTTTGCTTTCTACCCTATTTCTTCCTGGCCCATTGACAGACCAAGGGAGGCTCAGCTTTCCAAAAGCTCCATGTGACAAAAGTCTCTTGCACAGGCAAAGTCTGCCTCACCAACCATGGAGGATTGTCCCTGGATCTGTCCTGGCATAAGTGATCTGTCCCAGCTACGGGTCCTTCCTTCTCATACAGAGCTCAGGACCAGCATGAGGGAGCCCAAGGTCACCTGGTTTATTCATCTGGAGGAGACTGAGATCAGAACTTACGAGGGTCTGCAGCTCCTCCCAAGGGGCAGCTCTGATCTCTGCTCTGTGTGACCAGTGACAGAACCCAGGCAACAGCTGGAGCTGTGCCAGGGCAGGGTTAGGGTGGATCTGAGGAAAAGGCTCTTCCCCCAGAGGGTGGTGGGCACTGAGCAGGCTCCCCAGGGCAGTGGGCACAGCCCCAAGGCTGCCAGAGCTCCAGGAGCATTTGGACAATCCTCTGAGGGCCGGGGTGGGATTGTTGGGGTGTCTGTGCAGGGCCAGGAGTTGGACTTGATGATCCTTGTGGGTCCCTTCCAGCTCCGGATGTTCTATGATTCTATGATACTATGAAGTCATAACCTGTGATCTTGCAATGCCCCCAGGCTGGACATTCACCCCACTCCCTGAGCCAGCTGGGAGTGAAGGTGCTGGTGCAAGAGAGGGGCTGAGACCATGGCTGTGCAGGACAGGGGAAGCTGTCAAGGCACTGCATGGGGCTGCTGCTGGCTGCCCTTCCAAGGAGCAGAGGTGGTTCCAGAGGGGCCTTGGTGATGTTCACCCTGTCAGCTGTGGCTGGCAGCTGGCTGGGCACACGGCCTTGGGAAATTCTTGCTGTTTTCCAGCTCTTGCTCTTTTGCAGGACTAGCAGAATTTCTCAGTGTAGAGACATTTGTCAATTTGCATAATTAAAGCACTGCAAACTCATCCAGATTCACAGATCCCTGTGCTGGCTCCCTGGAGACTCACCACTTCTCTCCCATGAATTATTTATTGGCAGTACTGTTTCTAACAGGCCCCTTTGTCTGCAGCGTTTGCTCCAGATTTCAGCTCTCTGAGGTGGAGATGATGCTGGTCCTCCGAGGCAGAGCTGGGGGAAGGAACAGCTCCATTTCCCACAGTCCTTTCTGTTTTGCTCACTCCATCAGGTGAGAACAAGGGAAATTCCTTGAAACTATGGGGCTACTGGAGAGGGAGCTGAAGGTGGGACTCAGTGGTTTTGGAGATATTTTCCAACTTTAATGATTCAGTGATTCTCTAAATGGCTGTGGCAGCAGCAGAGGTTCCTGTGGAGGTGTCTGTACCAGAGAAGCTACAGGCTACAGCCAGGGCTGTGGTCTCCACTCTGTTTCATGCCTTGGGTGCATCAGCAGCAGTGGCTCGGGGTGCCTGGCACCTCTGCCCTGGGTGCTTCCCACTGTATTCCTTCATGGCACCTGAGGGTTGTGCATGGGATAGGTGGCAATGCCTCTCCATCCCTGTACAACCCCCTGTGATGGGAACTGCTGGTGCCCCACCTCGAATCCTGGGCTCAGTCCTGAGCCCCTCACGACAGGAAGAACATTGAGGGGCTGGAGCGTGTCCAGGGCAGGGAATGGAGGTGGAAAGGGGCTGGAGCAGCAGGAGCAGCTGAGGGAGCTGGGGGGGAGCTCAGCCTGGAGAATCGGAGGCTCAGGGGGGACCTTCTGGCTCTGCAATCCCTGCCAGGAGGGGGGAGCCAGGGCAGGTCGGGCTCTGCTCCAGGGCACAGGGACAGGAGCAGAGGGAATGGCCTCAAGCTGTGCTGGGGCTTGTTTAGGTTGGATATTGGGGAAAATTGATTTGTGGAAATTGTGGTCAGGCATTGGCACAGACTGTCCAGGGCCGTGGGGGCGTCCACAACCATGGAGGGATTTAAAAGCCCTGTGGATGTGGCACTTGGGGACATGGGTTAGTGGTGACCTTGGCAGTGCTGGGGGAACAGTTGGACTCAATGGCCTCAGAGGGCTTTTCCACCCTGATTGATTCTGTGATTCCATGATTCTGTGAGGCAAAGGCACAGTCTGAGGGGTTACACTGCAGCCAGGCACCCCGAGTTCTTCTGTGTGCTCCCCATCTTGTGAGCCTCTCTGCCTCTGGTGAGAGCACCCATTGATTAGTTCTCCTGCCAGAAACTACAGTTGCCTGGTTCAGGCACAGAAAAAATAATAGAAAGCCAGAGAGATGGAAGAAGGCAGGAGCAAGTAGTTAGTACATAGAAACCTCGCTCATGTTTGCAGGCTCTCCCTGCTGGAGTCGAGTGTGTGCTTGGAAATCCCACATCAGAGGAATACAAATATTTGTGCTGTAGAAACACTTCTGATGAAGTCCTGGAGCTCTCCTTCTCAACTCCTTTTAGCCTTTCAGAGGCCTGTTTGCTTCTTGGTCTGTGGGAGACGGCAAAGATGGAGCTGCTTTTACACAGGCAGGTAGTGACAAAGAGGGACAAGGGTTTGAAATGAAAATGGGACAGGTTTAGATTATATGTTAGGAAGAAGATCTTGGCTATGAGAGTGAGGAGGCCCTGCACAGGTTGGGCAGAGAAGCTGTGGCTGGGAGTGTCCAAGGCCAGGTTGGATGGGGCTTGGAGCAACCTGGGCTGGTGGAAGGTGTCCCTGCCTGTGGCAGAGGGAGCAGTGAGACCAGAGCAGCACTTTCTAGTCTGATACCCCAGACTGACCCTGGACCTGGAGCTAGACCTGGTTGAAGGAGTTTGCAGCTGCAAATTCAGCCATAAAAAGTTGTGATCTGCCCAAATCACAGATGCCTGTGCAGTTCCATCCCCTCCCCAGCCATCAATATGGATGTACAGCAGTGGGATTTTAATAACATAAGCACTTGAATATCCTGGAGCTGTGCCAGCCCCGGGTCTGCAACAGCAGGGAATGCCCCAAAAATTAGATGAGCTGTAAAATCCCTTCCCACCCAAACCATTCTGCGATTCTATGGCTGAACTGGGAGCACTGGCATTGGCACTGAGTGAGAAATGCATGGTGCTCTGCTGCTGTGGACCCTTCAGCCCAGGATGGTGGGGCTGGGGGTCTCCTGGTGCTGCTCTGGTGGCTTTCCCTGGATGGACAGCTGAAGGCTGAGTCCTGTGAGGCTGGAGTGTTTCTTTTGGCAAGCCCAGCTCTGGCTGTGCTCATCAGAAGGTGTGATCACGCCTGCAGCACTGAGGCCTGCAAGTCTCATTTTCAGCTCCTGTCCCCTTCGTTAAATCAGACGAGGTGAGAAATGGTACAATGCAGTTGAGGGCTATTGTGAAAAACCTCTGCAAAGGCTTTTTCACAGTGTGATGGAAGTTGGAATATTCATCTGGGCGTCTTAGTTTTTGGTTTCCATTTATTTATTTATTTTTCACAGTGACTGCTGTTGCTGATGTATTATTTATATAGCAGGAAATTAGACTCTGAGGACTCAAGTATTCTTCAAATAAGCTTCCTAATTCTGTCAATTAAGAATGCACAGGCTGCTGGGGTTCTGGCTTGGGATGAGCTGCAGAGGAGTGAAAGCTGCCCCTGGTCATTGCTCTGATGTGCTGCTACAGATATTTCAGCTGGAGGAAAAATATCTTAGTCCCAAAATCAAACGGGTGATATGCTGGGAGGGTTATACAGAGCAGCTCTGGCTGATTCCAGTGGGACAAATAACTTTCCTGTGCTCTGACAGGGGAATGCTGAACTGCTGGATGTGTGGCTGCTTGTTGTTCTGTTCTGTAGTGAAATCTGAGGCTTTTCCTTGCTGTTATCAAATGGCTGCCAGGACTGGGAGACCACTGCTGGGGAGGATTTGGGGTCATTTACTCCCTAATTAGTGCAGTGATTCTTCATGTGCTCCTGGTGTAGCTCTAGAGCAAATGAGCTGATGTGTAATTAATATATAAAAGAGCATCTTCCCTCCTTTATTGCCCTTCCTTAACCAGCAGACGTTTGGAAATCCGCTTGGAATTCTCCTCCTGCACCAGGGCACGGGGTGTGTTCCCAGCCATGGAAGCAGGATTGGGCACAGGATGCCAGGACGGGCTGTTCTCACCTCCCACGGGAAAGGGAATGTCATGGGGCAGAGGACAGGAGGAAGCAGAGTGGCAGAGTGTCTCCAAAAGGCAGCTGGGCACGGGGCCGGCACCACGCCGGGAAACAGAGTGTTCCCTTCCACCTGCACAACGCTCTGTGCCCGAGCATTCCTAGCCAGGAAAATGCCAGGGGGGAGCTGGGGCCGAGGGCATTCTCACCAGCACATTCACCCAGGCTTTGGTGCATTCCTGCACGAGGATGGCAGCACAGGGAGAGCTCAGTGCTTGTCCTCCCCTTGGTGCTGCTGTGAGAAAGGTGAGACCTCTCAGAGGACAGCCCTTGGTCCCCTCCTGCCTCTCCTGGCCAGTCCCCACCGCAGGCACTCCGTGCTCTCTGCCTGGGGAGGAGGTGTATGGCTGCAGCAGAGTTGTTCTTTTTTTTCATTGCTACGAATTTAATGTCCTCTGCAAATGCAGATCTCTCCATCTGGAGGAAGGATAGACACCTGCACTGCCTGCCTTGCACGGGAGCTGGTTCTGGAGAACACAGACATGGCACAGGGTGGTGTCCCCTGCCCCAGTCCTGGGGACAGGACTGCCACTGCTGCCCTGGGTCTGTCTCTGCAGCTGCACCCGTGCCTCCTCTTCTCCTGGGGACAGGTGCTTCAGTACTACATGCCAAGGACCAGTTCAGAAAGGATTGATTCCTCTGTGCCTCTGGGAGTTTGGGGCTGTCCCTGTGCAGGCAAAGATGTCACCACCACACTCCAGCTTTTCCCAGTCCCCAAAGCCTTGCAGGGGCACCACAGTGACTGATTTGAACAAAGCCTGTGTTGACTGAGCTTGGGATCCCCAGTCACAGAGGAGGATAGAAATAATTTCCCTTGCTGTCTGTAACCCTCTATGACCCTTGAAAGTGTCTCTTTGTCTCCGTTGTCAGCTAAACAAGTTTTCCCTCCCAGCACCATCCTTTGTGGAAAAGCTGCTGGGAGCATGGGTTTAATTTTTCAAGTGGTTTGTAGATGGGAAAAGATGAAATAACTCACCCATTTGGATTCACACAGCAGAACCACAAATCAACAATTCCACAACACTCATCAGCTGTTAGAAATGCTGTTTTAGTGTTTGGATTTGTGCATGGGGAGATGGATGTGGGAAGTGTCCTCTCCACCATTTTTCATGCAGCGAGAGCTGTCCCTGTGCAAGCAGCTTCGTGTGGAGAGCAGAGATGCTGGATGTGACTGTGACCTGGGATGTTTTCATGGTCGCTGGAGCGTGAGTGACCCCTCACTGTTGCTGTAGGGTGGTGGAACATCCACAGCCCAGTCTCAGCTTCTCTGGGAGCACTGGACAGGATCACCGCTGGGCAGGATGGGGCAGAGCAGAGCTGAGAACATGTCCCATGGCCAGGGTGTCCCACCCTGCTTAATTGTTTTTGGCCATGACAATGCCCAGGCTCTCCCCCTGTGCCTTCCAGAGTCTGGCCTTTAATCTCACGTGTGTGAACCTTGCTTCCACTTCTCCTGCCTCCCACAGCACTCTTGGCCATCTCCATCTCATATCCACAGACTGCCCCTCTACCCTGTCCTCCCGCCCCTGCTGTGGAGGTTCTGGTGGTTTTGCCCTTGTGCTGGTTTCTCTCTCTGCTGCCCAGCAGTGCCCGTGGGCCAAGGGCAGCACACCCTCCTTCTGTGTGGCCACCACCAATGCTTGGATATGGTGTGAGACCAAGAAATTGAGAAACTGGGAGCACAACTCAGCTCTGAATCACTCAGGCTTCAGCCCATGTGTTGAGTTAGAAAAGCTGCCAGCAGGCACTCGCTCGCAGTCTGCTTCTGCTTTGAAGAAGCTTGTGAAATCTAAACCACACGTGGCATTAGAGTTCTCCATGTCCTTCATGCTTGGGGGAAAAATAAATGCTTTTCTTTGCAGATCTGGTGAATGCAGGGCTGAGCCTCTCCATCTCAAAACGCTGGGTTTGCTATGGAAACCAGGCCCTGTTCTGACAAGCTCTCCAGTTCTCATCCAGGCAGGAATGAGAGACGAGGCTCCTGGGTGGGGAACAATGAACAGCAGAGAGACACTGATCTTTTTCTACACCTCACTGGGGCATGTGTGGAGTAGCTGCTTGCTTGGTTGGCCTTGGTCTTGATTTGGAAGGGCAGTAATGGACAGGGGACTTGGCACAGGGAGAGAAAAACAGCAAAATTCTCCCCATTCTGCCCATTTCTAAACTGCTGCATTTCTCCTTGTTATTCCTCTTCTCAGTCTTTTTTTTAGTCCTTCCAAATAGGAATGTACAGAAATATCAGTTACGGTGTTTTAAAGAGGCAGCACACTAAAAGTAGGATACATGTCATTAAAAGTTTGGGTTATTCCTGCTTTTCTACTGCTTGTCAGGAGACAGAGCTTTGCAGGGACCTGCCAGTCCACTGCTGGGGATGTCTGTGCTCCATATCAGGCTGTGGGTGAGAAGGGAGAGCTGCACAGTGTTGGAAAGCACTTGTCTGTCATTCTCAGCCATCTCTGTCACGGGTGTGATGCTCAGTAGAAACATCCTGCAATGAACAGGAACAGCAACCCATCAGGGGTTTGCCTCCCCACTTTCCTGAGCCCCTGCCTCTGCTTCCAAGGCTCTCTGCAGTGGAGCAGGTGTCTTCAGAGCCAGGAGACACCAGGAGGAAAGGTTTGTAAAGCAGCAAGCCATCTAGAGGGGCAAAACCTACTGCCCTCAGGATCCACACAAGTTCTCACTGGAAGCCCTTGCAGGGGTGTCACTTTAAAGACAAGAGGGATCAGCCCACTGTGAATGGGCACAGCTGATCTCACTGTCCAGTGGTATTTGGCTGACCAAGCCTGAAAGTCATCTTTGCACTCTTGATAGTCAGTGAAGTCCAAAGCAGTGAGTCTCTTTCTCAACCCCTGCAGTTTCTCAGCTGAACTGTGTCCCAGGCTCTGCAGCCCAGACTGGCGGGATGCCCTCCTCAAATTACAGTGGTGAAATGCAACTGCAAGCACCATCTAACCTCTGGGATCCATGATACACAGCAAATACATGCATGCATCCCTTGAAGAGAGAGAAGAAGAATTTGTCATTACCATGGATCATCTCCAGGACTTTTGGGGGGGTCCCTGGCCCTCCCAGTCCCCACAGTGTCTCTCCAGCCAGGCCCCAGCATCACTGCTCAGGGCAGAAGAGCCTGTGCTGCTTCTGCAGCTGACACCAGGTCTGTAAATCACCTCACCCCTCCTGCCTGCCCTCCCCAGGAGTGCTTAAATCAACTCCAAATGAGGTCTTTTAAGAAAATGTAGGCAATCAGTGGTGAGTTATGGCAAGGCACAAGGGCTTTCTTAAAAGTGACGAGCACTTATTGGTCATTTGGACTCCAGAAGGCACAACCCTTTAAATCAGAGCCCACAGGCTGGGCTAAAGCAGCAACTCTGCCTCTTCCTGGACCACATTCTGTGCTGGAGGGTTCACAGAAACACAGATTATGCTGAGATGGGAAGGACCCAGAAGGATAATCCACTCCCAACTTCTGGCCCTGCACAGGACCATCCCCAAGAGTCACACCCTGTCCCTGAGAGGATCATCCAAACCCTCCTGGAGCTCTGGCAGCCTTGGGGCTGTGCCCACTGCCCTGGGGAGCCTGCTCAGTGCTCACCACCTTCTGGGGAAAGAACCTTTTCCTGAGATCCAACCTAACCCTGCCCTGACACAACTCCAGGCCATTCCCTGGGTGCTGTCCCTGGTCCCCACAGAGCAGAGCTCAGTGCCTGCCCCTCCACTGCCCCTTGTTGCCGTAGAAGTCTGTAAAAAAGACTCCAAGCCAAGTTTTGTAGGAGATAAGATAATGGGCAGGCACTTTAATGAGCAACCCCGCTCATCCAGGAATACATCGACGCGCGCGCCAGCAAGCTCTAAGTTCTATAGCTTTTATAATATAACCTATCCAATCACTACTGTCCACATGTCCAGTTCCACCTCTGTCCCCTCCCAGTTCCCACCCCCGTTGAATTGGGGCTGGGGTCGTTGGGACCCTCTGTCTTCATCCACCTCCTCTTCTTCAGTACACAAAGGTCTCTTGGACGCTCTCCAGGGCTTTGGGTCACACTGCTCCATGTTTATGTTCTCTTCTGATATGCTTTAATCAGGTACCTTGAGGAAGAGACTAAACAGCTGGCAGATCTTAGCTGCCTGTTCTGGAGCAGGGGTAGAGATAGAAGGACTTTGTGCTACAAGCTGCTAAATATTAATTCACTAAAATCTACAGCATTGCATCTACTGTGTCTCTAAAATCTACAAAATATGAAAATTGAAAAGTTAAAAAAAACCCTTTCGGCATCACCCTCCTGAGGAAGTTGGACCTGCACTGAGGTCTCCCCTCCGTCTTCTCTTCTCCAGCTGAACACCCCAAGTGCCCTCAGTGTCCTTACACACTTCCCCTCCAGGTCCTTCCTTGTCTCTGTGTCCCTCCTTTGGACTGATGCCCAAAAAGGCAGAACAAACTGTTTAGAGACAAAGTTTTAGTCAATAAACAGCAAGGTATTTATTAAGACAATGTTGGGGTAACTCTCCGATTAGTATTGGACAAAAGAGCTCCAAAATCTACAGTGAGAAGCTCCAGTATTTATACATTTCTAGTGAGGGGTTACAATATTTTTACCTACATATTCATGCACGATTATAATATTTCAATATCTAGTTATAATATTCATAGCAGGCGGAGTTGGGGCAGAGCTGTCCATTTTGAGGAATATTATCAGGGGAGATCCTGTTACTTCATCTGGTGGTGGTCGTATTTTTGCTCTTCATCCTCATGAACTTTTCAACTCGGTCTAATTTTGCTGATTCTTGCAGATTCTTGCAGTGAGTCTTGCCAAACATGGTGCTCTGGCTTTTTTCTTGAGATTAACCTCTTCGCTACATGGACCTTTAATTATGACTTCACTGAGAGTTAGATGTCTTCCATAAATTAGACCTTATCTATTGGAGACTCCCTGGAAAGTTGGGTGCTTTTAGTGAAATCTCCTAGGTTCTGGCTTTTCTCTACTTCAGGACACTGCAATGGCTCAATCTGTCCCTTCCATTGTGTCCCCCCAAACTGGCCCCCATTGCAGGCGAGGCTGCCCCAGTGCAGAGCAGAGTGGGACAATCCCTCCCTGGCCCGGGTTTTCAGCATCTTCCTCTCTCCCCACTGTCTTTTCAAAGCATCCTCTTCAGTACTGTGCATACTCAGGCTTTGGCTCCTTTTGAGCCCTTCTCCAGCTCTTTCCACACTATCCTGCTTGGAAACCATCCGGAATCAGAAGATCATGGAAAATGGTGCCCCATTGCTGAGGAATGTGGTGTCACTCCCTTCAGGGGTGATGCGATTTGTGAGTCTGTCATTGAGCGTTTCCTCAACCACCGTGTTGGCAAACAGCAGCTTCCAACCTCAGCTGTGAGGAGGGAAAGAAGTCCTCGGAGAACTCACAGTTTGGGACATTTCATTCACCTCCTTCTTTTCGAGGTTTGGGGAGATAGATGAGTTAATGTTTTCATAATGTTTTCCAGAAAAAAAAATAAAAAAAGCGCATTGGAATGAAAGTCGTGACGAGCTCCTGAGTCCAGAAGGTGGGACTTCAAAAAATGTGCTAAATATCATAAGATCAGTGACAAACCCCTGAAAGTTGGCAAGAACTGCAGTGTGTGAGTGCCCACACATCTCCCTGCTTTTGACAGCCAGGCTGAGGCTCTGCTGCAATTCTGCCCCTTCCCCCTCTCCCCCTGCCTTCCCTAAGCTGTACCAGTGAGGGGGGCAATGGGATCAGAGCAGCCTGTATTTAATGTGAAGACAAGACATTCATCATCAGCCTGGTCTGATAATTTCCATGTTGTGTGGTGGCAGTGAGTGACAGCTCTATAATCTCACTCAGGGAAGTCATCGTGTGGGTCATACTCTGTCAAGGAAACCACAGGTAATGCTTTGAGCTCCTTCTCTGAGTTCTCCTGGTTCCAAAGCATCACAGAGATTCCATGTTGTTGTCTGTAACGTCAAGGGAGTTGCAATAAAATGTCATCCCTCCCCCAGACTATCTGACTGAGGTGAGGTGTTTCTGGGTGCAGAAGTGGGCAGGAGGGGCTGCAGTTCAGCACAGGGCAGAGGCTGCAGCAGCAGTCACGCTGCACAGTTGTGTGGCAACTGTTCAGAAAATGATGTCTTAGGATGGCAAAATCTTGATGACCTCCTTCTCTCCAGGGCCTGACATCTTTCCACTCAAGCATTTGTTAATTATTTCTCCCCAGCAAACCTGCTGTATTGGGTGCCCAACCTGTAAGACACTTCTGTAGCGATGGTCAGGTACCAGCACCAACTCCCCACCTGCAGAGTGCTGAGCCACGTGACTGCTTTGTGAAAGGCAGAGCAGCTATCCCTGCACTTTAAGGGAAGTGGCACCCCTGTGCTGCACTCTCAGAACTTCTTAGGTGTTCAGTCAACATGAGAAGTCCTGAAGTTAGTGAGTCACATAATTTTCTTGACCCTTGGGTGAGGGAGGGTGTCTCCCCATGGCACAGTGACCTGCAGGGTCAGGCTGCCCATGGGTGTTTGAGGTGTCCTTGTGCAGGTTGTTCCTCTCTCCTGCAGCTCAGACTGCAAGTGGAGGCACGAACGAGCTTCATCACCTCTGGCAATCTCACTGGCACCTTCCTGCAGCTGCAGGGCTAGGATACCTCTGGAAATCATAGAATCAATGAATGGGAAGGGACCTTAAATTTCATCCAGTTCCACGCCCTGCCATGGACAGGAACACCTTCCACTAGCCCAGGTTGCTCCAAGCTCTGTCCAGCCTGGCCTTGGACACTTCCAGGGGTGGGGCAGCCACAGCTTCTCTGGACAACCTGTGCCAGGGCCTCACCAGCCTTACGGCAAAGAATTCCTTCCCAATATCCCATCTAACCCTGCCCTCTGGCAGTGGGAAGCCATTCCCCCTTGTTCTGTCCTTCTAGGCCATTGTCCAAGTCCCTCTCCAGCTCTCTTGGAGCCCCTTTAGGCTCTGGAAGGGGCTCTCAGGTGTCCCTGGAGCCTTCTCTTCTCTAAGTGAACACCCCCAGCTCTCCCAGCCTGGCTTCAGAGCAGAGGGGCTCCAGCCCTGGAGCATCTCCGGGGCCTCCTCTGGACTTACTCTGGATCCAACCCTTCAGTGTCTCATCAGTTCCTCTTGAATCTACCTGGGTGTTGTTATACTCTTGAGAGTTCCATGCCTGAGGTTGCCCTTCTTCCTCAGAGCCTCCCAGGAGCCATTGAGATGCTTCTCTGCAGTGCCCAGGTGTGGCTTTGAGCTTGTGCCAGAGAGGTGCAGGTAGACATGTTCAGGTTTCACAGGTCTGTGAAGGAGCCTCTCCCTGTGCTGGGATGCTCCTACATCAACATCACCATTATGAATCGATGCTGTTGGTGTCTTTGGCAAGAACCTGATGACTTCTAACCTGCATGTGCAACCTGACAGCTCTGCTCCGAGGATTGCCGTGCCTTGGACCAGCCCTGAGTAGCTGCTGAGTAATGGCTCTTCTCTCTGGGCAGGTGTGTCAGGCCACCAGTTTGCTGTGGGAGCTCACCAGTTGTCAGAGCTTGACCATTCTGGCCACTCTGTATGAAAATCATCATCTGGTGACACTGTAATTAGAGCTTCAGCTGATTGTTTTAAGAGGGATGTTCTTGGTTGTTAAAAGATCACGATTTATACACAGGGGCTTTGTTGTCCACCCTTTAAAATAGTCTTTCCATTTTCCTGGACTTTCTGTCATGATCTGTCGGCTCACTCACCATGGTTTAAGGTGCCTAAAATGTGTAGTGCTCTTCCTATGCAAGAATATCTTAATTTACATCTTCATTTTTGTTTAGATATGTAGCCCATCAACATCTGGTTTGGCTTGTAACGTGCTGTGTGTGGCTCTTCCTCAGTCCAGACTGGCACACCAGTGCTGGGAGTGTGGGCAGTGCTGGGATGGCACTGGACCTGGTTGTTTCCAGGCAGCCTCGATGTCTGGAGCTGATGTAAACTCTTCTTGTAGTCTAATGTTGTTTTCTCTTTCTAATGTCAGAGTCACCACAGAGGCCATGCTCTGAAATGTCACACTGTTTGTACTTTCTTTTGGGGATAACGGGTCAGTGATTTCATCTCAAGTTCAGCTTAGACCATTTCTCTTAAAGGTTGGTGCTTCATGCAAATGTTGTTAATGGTCTCAGACAGAGCTGGGACACCTTTCCCCTCCTTTGCATGTCATTTCAGTCACTCAGCGGAGACAGGGATTGATTGATGGTAAACTGACCCTGAGGTCCAGCTGACCTATTACATCACAGATGGGCAAAGAAAATGCAGAGGAGGCAGAGGTGATGGTGTGCCCTTTCTAGCTGGTCCCTCACTGGTGTGGGATCCTCTGCTCCATCAAAGCCCATTCAATATGTTCTTTAAACTGCCACACATTCTCAGTGTCTTCCATATCACAGAAGCCCAGGATGGGTCAGGCTGGAAGGGGCCATAGTGACTCATCTGGACCCACCTCCTGCTCCAGCAGGGCCACCCCAGAGCACCTGGCACAGGACCTTGTCCAGAGGGTTCTGGAATATCACCAGTGAGGAGACTCCACGCCCTCTGGACAGTCTGTTCAGTGCTGGGTCACTGCAGAGCAAAGAAGTTCTTCCTCATGTCCAGGTGGAACTTCTTGGGCATCAGTTCCTGCCTGTTCCTCTTGTGCCATTGCTGGGCCCCCAGAGCAGAGCCTGGTCCGTGCTCTGCCCCTTCCCTGCAGGCACTTCCAGGAGGGAAGTCCCTCTCAGTGTCTCCTCTGGAGGCTGAACAGCCCCAGCTCCCTCAGCCTTTGCTGCTCCCAGAGCTGCTCCAGGTCCTTCAGCATCTCCACAGCCTGTGCTGGACCTGCCCCAGGAGCTCCACACTAACCCAGAACTCAGTTGAAGCCTTTTCCTCTATCCCTCTTATCCCAAAGGTTTCTTCTGTTGGATTAGGGAGTTTATAACAAGCTCGTAAGTTAAAAATGCTGATTTCACACCTTTTGTATTTCATTTCTCTCTTCTGCTGAATTGCTGGTGCCTGGGTGAGATCTGATCACTGCTTACACAATGTGCATTCCAGTGAGTGGTTGGTAGCTGACAACCCCTTATTTATACATAGGGGTTTTTTTAATCTATGCCCTACAGCACTCATTTATTAATTTCTGTAAGGCTATGTTATGAGTTTAACCAGATAGGCCTAAAATTTAGGTTTTAAAGTTCAGACCAGGCCTTGGACTGTCAGCTGACTTGAGCTGGGCTGGGCTGGCTAACAGCTGACTTCTTCTAGCCAGTAATGGTGTATTCCATTCCATGTTATGACATCATCTCAAAAGAGGTAAAATCCAGTGTGTGGGAGTGGCTTGGTCGGTTCCACCATGGCCAACGTACAATTATGAGGTGCTAGAGCTGTTTTGCTGTGCCAGGCCTTGCTCCTGCTGCTGCCACTACTTGCCTTTTGTTTGAGTTCAGGGAAGGAGAAACATTTTGTTGTTACTCTTTCTGTTTCTTGCAGGGTGTCTTTTAGAGCACTTATAGATCTAGAGTAATGCACTTTGTATTAACTGGGGAGTGGGAGGTTATTTCTTGTTATATATAACTTGTGTAAGTGTGTGTTATATTGTAGTTTTCTCTTAATTTTCTCTTTTCTGTATAACTCCATATAGTTAGTTTCAGCATAAACTTAGTTTGGAGGTTTTTTTCCCTCTCCCTCTTGTTCCCTTGGCTGGTTGGTTAGGGGGGGAAGGAACCCTTTTTCTCTGTACTTGGGCAGTTGGTATTTTGCCAGCTCAACCCAAGACAGACTTGCATGTCTCAGATGCACCAAGGCCTGTGAGCAGCTCAACAGAAACCTTTGTGCCCCTGACTGCAAGTGCTTTTCAGTTCTTTCTTTCCCATTTAGATGTTCTTCTCAGTTTCCTGTAAATGGGCTCCCAGCCATGGGCTCCACTCCTGTTGTTATTATCTGGAATGGCTGAAATCCCCGTGCCAGGGCCAGGGGTGAGGGATCTCATCCTTCTTGGAATTGTGGGTCTGCTCCTCCTGACATGCAGGAATTATTTTGGCAGCATTAGAGAACTAGCTTTGATTTTGTGCATTAATGCTGCTCTCAGGCAGTGCTGGCCTTGCTACCGTGTCTCTGTCCTCAGAAGCTGTTTTAAGTAGTCAGACTTCCACATTTGCCTTGAATATCTTCTCCCTCTTTTTTGAAGTTTCTGCCTTTAGAAATGGGTTTAAGTACATTTAGTCTTTCATTGCAGTGATTTCAGAGACCACTCAGGCTGCAGCTGCTTTAAGTTGGCAGATTTCAGTGAAGTTCTGACTCAGTTTATGGAGCAGAACTTGGGACAGACGCACACACATATTTCTACCTTTGAAAGGTGGCATTTTGTTGCCCCTTCTTCTCCAAATATTTTCTTTTGAAATATTTCTTTCTGTGCAGCAACAAATGTCTTTCCCTTCCCACACCTTCCCTTCCCAAACCTTTCCTTCCAAACCTTCCCAAACCTTCCCTTCCCAAACTCTCCCAAACCTTCCCATGATAAAAAGGAGGCCAAATACCACTGAGTTGTGGTGCTGTGCTGGTCTGAGTGATGTTTTTTCAGCCAGATAATGGCATCATGGGATGATTTGGGTTGGAAGGGACCTTTAAGCACGTACAGTTCCACCCCTTGCCATGGGCAGGGACACCTTCCACCAGCCCAGGTTGCTTCAAGCCCTGTCCAACCTGGCCTTGGACACTTCAGGTTCTTTGTCCCAGTGTAATGCTGGGACTATTTTGTTCACAATTTCCTGGGGTTTTTTTTGTTTTTCCAGCTCTTTGCAACCTGCCCAGGGCTGACCTTGTGTGCCACTGGTTCACTGGTGCTGCAGCTCTGGCTCCACGTGTGTAAACGGCCACTGTGCAGCTCATTTCTGAGGTTCACATTTGAACTGGAGAGAACAGACAACATGTTTTCTCCTTCAGTGTTTCCACATCTCCTTGTTGATGAGGCCTATGATAGTTGCTGGTGGGGCAGCTGCTCCTCTTTCAGCTCAGTTAATTTACTTTGTGTCACTGCTTCCCCCTGACTTTTTCCAGGATTCTGCAGCACTTTGGACACACAATTAAGACATTTCAGCCTGTGCACAGAGCTGTTCCTCCAAGTTCACCTGTGGATAAAGCTCTTTCACTCACCATTTCCATAAGTTTCTTGGTGTTTTGGTTAAGCAAGAACATCAACCCCCAAGAGCTGTTGTAGCGGCGATCAATAATAACAATTGTATTCCTTCTGATAGTTTCCAGGAGCCCCAGGCAAGAACTAACACTTGGCAATACAAGCACAGAGCAAAAATTCACTCCCTAGTAACCCACCTTCCCCTCTCTCATTATCAGCCATCATCTCACAGCTCGCTGGCAGCTCCTCAGATATGGCTCTTTTATCTCCAGTCTTTCCCCTTCACACTGATGAGGTGGAAGGATGATCATTTTCCCCAGAAGGAGCATTTTTCCACCCTATAACAATCTGCCATTTTTTGCCACAACCCTTCCTGTCATTTATCTGCCCCCACTGATGCTGAAACCTTCTCCAGCTCGGTAGGGGCAAATGTAATTAACATGCTGTTTTCTCCCAATCTCATCTAGATCATTAATGAGAGTTCTAATGGGTCAGGGTCTGATGGTGCTTCCAATGGCCTATCTCAGCAGGTGTCTTCCCCTCCATGTATCTGCCAGTTAACTCTGAGCCTCAGGTGGGATCTTTCAGCCAGAAGGAGTCATTCCTCCAGTCCAACATGAGCTGCTGTCCCATGTCAGGTGTCAGGGGACAGCTGGTTGATGCTGTGATGGATGTGGTCCTGCCTTGCCCAACCATCTGGGGATGAAGGTGCAGGTCTCTGCCTCAAGTCAGGCACTGGAGGGATACAACAGATCTCTCATCATACTGTGCTTATGGGTGACAGAAGAATGGTAATACACCAGTGGACACCCCTGCAAAGCCTCCCCGTGCTCAGCTGGCCAAGCAAGGCCCTCCATGCTGAGGTTTGTCAACATCTGAGAGTGGAAATGGTAACCTTCATGCTGGTAGGTGGCAAGAAAATTTATGTGCCATAAAAATCACCAAAATTTCATCTAAATGTCACACTTAAACTTTGCAGGCAGTTGGGATGAGTCTGAGAGCTGCAGTTTAGGTGCTGGCAGCTCGTGGGGACATTTGCCACTGCAAGAGCTCCCCTTGTCCCAGTGATTGGTCACTGTTGTTGCTTCACTTATTGAATCATGAATAGTTCGGGTTGGAATGGACCTTTTAAAGGTCATCCAGTGCCACCCTCCTGCCAGGGGCAGGAACACCTTCTCCCAGCCCAGGTTGCTCCAAGTCCTGTCCATCCTGGCCTTGGACAATTCCAGGGATGGGGCAGCCACAGCTTCTCTGCCCAACCTGTGCCAGGGCCTGCCCACCCCCACAGGGAAGGATTCCTTCCTTATAACTAAACTAAATAGAGCCCCGTTTAGTTTAAACCATTCCCCCTTGTCCTTTTCAGCCCTGCTAAAAGGTTTGTGCCCACCACAAACACGAGTCCCCTCCCTGCTCCCTGAGCAGCCAGAGGGGAGTGGACTCTGCGGGAACTGGCTCAGGGAAGATGAGCAGGAGGACACTGAACATCTTTGATTTCAGTTCAGGCAGCAATTTTGAGCAAACCTGGCCATCAGACAGCTCCACCCCCCACCCTGTCGCAGGAAACCCCAGAGGGACCTTCCAAATCCAGGATTAGCCTGTTCCCTGATAAATAGCCCCTGGGCACCAGCGAGGAACGTGGGCCGTGCGTCACCTTCAGCAGGATGGAACCACGTAAGAGGAGAGGAGGAAGAAATAGCTGCTGGATTTTAATGTTAGCAAATGTCAAACCATGCATTTGGGAATGGGAAACACTTAAGGTGACCTCTAGACTGCCAGGAAAAGTGCTGGAGTATTTTGATAAAAAGGGGATTTAGGGATTCAGGAAGTGGTACCTTAAGGATGAAGGACACATGATGGCTTCAGCAAAGGATGATATCAGCTGGGAGGGCTAAAGATCCAGAAGGAATGTCATCAATTCAAGATCTGTGTGAAGCTGCCAGCTGAAGACATGCTGAGACACAGGCAGTGTGGGGACACAGGCAGTGTGGGTGGCTCCAGGACAGGACAGAGACCTCCCCATTGACTGGAGTCTGCAGAAGGAGAATCACAGAATGGCCTGAGTAGGAAGAGACCTTAAAGATCAGCTTGTTCCAGCCCCTTGTCTTGGGCAGGGACACCTCCCACCAGCCCAAGTTGCTCCAAGCCCCATCCAACCTGGTCTTGGACACTTCCAGGGATGGGGCAGCCACAGCTTCTCTGCCCAACCTGTGTCAGGGCCTGCCCACCCTCACAGGGAAGAATTTCTTTCCAGTATCCCATCTATCCCTGCCCTTTACCAGTAGGAAGCCATTCCCCCTTGTCGTGTCACCCCAGCCCCTTCTAAAAAGTATCTTTCTTGTCAGCCCCTTCAGGTACTGCAAGGCTGCAGTTAGGTCCCCCTAATCCCAATTCCCTCAGCCTTTCCTCACAGCAGAGCTGCTCCATCTCTCCAGTCATCTCCATGGCCTCCTCTGGAGTTGCTCCAGCAGCTCCTCGTCCTTCTGATGTTGGTGCCAGGGCTGGAGGCAGCTCTGCAGGTGGGAGCTCACCTGAGGAGGCAGAGTCACCTCCCTTGGCCTTCTTGCCAGGCTGCTTTTGATGCAGCCCAGGACATGTACAGAAGAGTCCAGGGTTTGTCCCTGGTTGCCTTTGTTGCCATCCTGCTGTGCTCTGGCTGCCTCCCCTGGGGCTCAGTACCGGAGGCAACTGCAGCTGCTGCTGCTTCTCCCACGATGCTGCTGCACAGTGTGGGTTTGACCCACTGGACACCAAAGGGAGATGTTTCTGTGGGGATGACAGTGTGTGTGTGGATTCCCTGATGTCTGAGGTAATTGATGAAGAGATGGATATGGAGCAGTTCAGAGTGTATCTTTGAGAGAAAGCAGTTTGGAGTTCACCCTTGAGCAGAGAGCCACCTGTAGAATGTGAGATACCTTGTGGCCAGTAGAATGTTTTCATGTGGGCCTGGTGAACTGACTAACCAGTAGTGTGGTGGCATGTTATATACAAGAGTAGATAAAAGGTGAAGCTGTGATTAAAAATAAAGTTAAGTTGTAAGCCTTCTGCTCCAGCCTTCTGATGCTGCTGTGCCCGATCTCTCTGACCATCATTAGCACCCCCCTTACCCCTACAAATGGTGTCCCCACCAAATGGTGACCCCAACAGTTTTGGGCTGTTTTCTCAGAAAAAGGTGTATGTGAGGGGAGTGTCGCCCCAAATAACGTCTCAGAAGGAAGATAGGAAGGGAGAGGCCAAGGGTGGTGAAGCAGATCTGGCAGCATCTAAATCCTGGGAGGAAAGAGATTTTCATGATGGCATAAGTAGTAAAGTAGGAACCTTTTGGACTCTAATCAAGGTGAGATTGGCTGAGTTTGCTCAATTCTACATCTCTCAATAAGTCCTTAAGGGAAGAGACTGAGGCACCAGAAGAAAAGGACAGTTCAGAATTCCTGGCTTCACTCCGAAGTCTTCATGGTTTCCCTGTGGGAAATGCGGAGCCTGATGCCCCACACGAGGCTGGAGAGGGTTTGCTGGGCTGAGAGGGTTTGCTGGGCAGTCTTGGGGGAGTTTTGGGTTTGGGAGGTGAGAATATTGACAAAGTTTGTAAGCCAAGGATGACACACTTTTGCAAAGGGAGTGTCTGGATAGTGACCTCTGGAACCAGCAGGGTTTGTGTTCCTTGTCCTTGCTCCTGTCAGAAGTGGCACAAGGTATTTCCTCAGAGAAAGGAGAGTTTATCTTACACTCTTCCAGGGAAAGGAGAGCAGGGGAACATGAGGAGACAATTTTTCTGTCTTCAAATCCACAAGATTTACTCCTTGACTTGCATCATGTGAGAAATCCTAAAGAAAGTACCAGTGAATATGTTGGGATGAGCTTTTTCCATGCTAGAAGGGATGGGATATTCTGCTTGTAAATGAATATATTTCCTTTCAGTGGCCGTTTGGGTACCTGATGTTATTGCTTCTGCAGGACTGAGCTTCCCAGTTGCATTTTCGTGATTCTGATGTAATTTCTATTCATAATTTGCCCAATTTTTTTCCTTTTTTTCACTCCAGTTAATTCCTTTGATAAGATGATTCATATTTCCCCCAAATCAGCAACTGGTCCTGGGTTTCCCTTCCGTGCTGAAGGAGGTGAATTAAACAAAGATGGCAAATGAAATGGAAAAAAATTCACTTAGCACAATGAAATATTGATAGGCACTTAGTACAAGGGGAAGAGAGTCCTGCTGCCCTGGGAGTGCTCTGTGTGGAGTGAGGGACCTGCAGTGTGTGTCCCTGGAGATCTGCAGGTCCTGTCTCTAGTGCTTGCCTTCAATGAGCCACATGGTTGGGTTCTTTTAATTAAGAAATGTGCTTCAGTCAGTGGCTGAGCATCCCTTTCTGGGCCAAGGCCAGCAGTGGGACAGCAGTGATGCCTTACCCAGGGTGGAGGAGTGGGGAAGGAAAGGGGACCCTCCACCAGGGCAGTGGTGACAGGGACACCCAGTCCTGCAGAAAACAAATCTCCCAGGATCAGAGCCAAGGAATTCTTTTGTTTTCTCTGAAATGATCCTGAATGCCTAAGCAATTTGCCTTTGAAGACTGTGAAGGAGCATCTTCTGAGAGGGATGCCAGTCTGAGATGGGGAACCATCCATCAGGAGTGGGTTGTGGACAGGGACAGTAATCCAGCCATGGATGGATGCACAAGCCTCTTCCTAAGGGGTGTGCATGGGAGCCCTGCCAAAATTAGGTCCTGCCTCTAATTCCTTATAAATACCTGAAAACTAGGAGGGTCCCAGAGGCAGGGAAGGGCAGTGCCCACCAGTGGTTGGAAGCAGCAAGTGGGAAAGCTCTGGAGGTGAGGAGAGTCTGGTCAGTGTGATCTCTGTGCTGCTGGAGAAAGAGGAGATGTTAACACAGATACTGATCAAAGGCATAATGACACAGAGAAAAGTACGTAGAAAAGCACAGGCTCAGGCTGCCCAGGGCAGTGGTGAAGTTACCAATCCCTGGAAGTGCTCAAGGAACATGTGGATGTGGCACCTGGGGACATGGTTTTGTAGTGAGCACAGCACTGGTTTGATGCTTGGACTTGGAGATCTTAGACGTCTTTCCCAACCCTATTGACTCTATGACTCCATGAAATGCCATTAATTTCCACTAGTAGATTTCCCAGAAAATATTCTTAAGCCCAGTCGAATGCTTGGGTTTTTTCTGATATAATTTTTAAAGATATTACTGTCACTATTATTTATTAATCGTGTTGCCTCAATGCCAACAAGCCCCAGGCATGGACTAATGTCCTGGTGCATTAGATGTGAACAAAAAATAACCCAGTCTCTGCTCATGTATCTGGATTATCATAATAAATTTAGCTTTATGTCAAGCACTTGATTTACTTGGTGGAGAATATACTCTCTATTGAATCAATGGGCAGTTATTAAATGGATTAAGAAGCAGCTTAAAGCTCTCCAATGTGACTGCTGCTGGAGGATCACTGCTGCACAAGCTGCTTGCACAGTGGCTTTGCAGGATTCAGCTCCCACCCAGCTGTATTTCACTGTTTTCATGAATGATCCGGAAAATATGGATAAATTGGTTTCCCAAAGTTGGCAGCTGACTCAAATTTCACCACGATAAATAATGCTGAAGAGGAGGCCCTAATGCAGAGCAATTGCAGAGCCTGGAGCTGGCAACAGCGAAACAACGGGAATTTTAATGGAGCCCCACGCTCCTGATCCATCTCAGAGAGCAGATTTTAGCCCCTCTGTCTGCCTGGGACCTGCCTGCTCCAGGGCACCGACCCCACAGCTGATGTCAGGGCCATGTTGGTAACAGGTGATTATGAACATTTAATGTCCTGGAGTGGAGAAATGGATGAGCACAGGCTCTGGATAAAGAGGAGAGGCTGAAGCCTGAGCAGGGAGTTTTTATCCACCTTGATTAAGAAGCAGGAAGGTGGTGTCATCTCTCTTGCTCTAATGAGACCTCCAGGCTGGGTGTTGAACGGAGGGCTTTCAGTGTGGAAATCTGAGGCAGATTCCTGGTGGGATGCTGTGGGATCTCTGACCTCAGGGTGGATTTGTGCTGGAGATGAGCTGAGGGCAGCTTAGCCAGGCACCAAGGGCTGAGCCTTGCTTGGCTGCAGGCTGGATCCTTGCCCTGTTGCTCATTTCCCCATTTCCTATTGTATTCTGGTTTCACAGAGTGGCACATCTCAGCGTGTGCATTTCTAGAGCTGTGGGGGTGGTGTCCCCTCACCTGGGCAGCGTGGCTGGTGGGGCAGGGAGGGCAGGACAGTGCCAGGACTGCACCAGGGCACACGGCAGCCAGGGAAGGTGGCAGCGCCTGGGGTTGCACACTGATTGAAAACCAGGCCCAGCTCCTACCTGGGCATGAAAGAATGAGCCATGTGAGCACAGCAGCGATGGATGCGTGCCAGGGAGCTGGCAGGGATGCCAAGGGAGCTGGGGAAAGGAGGGAGAGGGAGTGCATGGCTGGCCTGGGCTGCTGTCCCACAGTGAAGGGGCTTGGTGTCCCAGGGAGGGATGAGAAGGCAGCATCTGAGGGGAGACCTCATTGCAGTCCAGCCTCATCAAGAGGGGCAGAGGAGGGGCAGGCACTGAGCTCTGCTCTGTGGGGACTGGGGACAGCACCCAGGGAATGGCCTGGAGTTGTGTCAGGGCAGGGTCAGCTTGGTCTGTATCCATGTAGACAACTAAACTCAGGTCATGGAAAATTTTTGGAACAATTTTCCTTTCAAGCTCCTTCTAAATTCATCCTTGCACTCCACATCATGCAGATGCTGGGTCTGTAAGCAAAAATTGAGATAAATGCCACTTTACAGGAAAGCTGAGGAAAATGCTGCCTTGTACAAGGGGGCTCTTCCAGTGCTGAAGCTGTGGGGGTGGGATTTGCAGCTGGCTGGTGGGGTGCAGTCCCAGATGGTTGTGGGAGAGCAGGTGGAAATACCATCTGGAGCTTCACCTCTCCTTTCTCTGAGTCACTCACACACCAATGCCAGGTTTGGAGCTGCAGGAAACTGCTTCTTAGTAATGATGTTTTGAAGTATTCCTGAGATACTTTGGGCTCCACAGGAGATCTACATCATCTCAGGAACCTGACTTTACTTTCCTTGGACACCTGTCTGCCCCTGATTTTTTGCAAATATGGCACAGATAATACTGACTTCTGGAGGAGCTGCTTGTGATTCACAATGCGTATTTTCTCACTTCATTCTTCACAGCATGGGGATGGAGTGGTGGCAATGTCACAGATGATCCTGTTGATGCAATGTGCTGGTTGCATCCCATCTGGGTAAGATGGAAAGAGGATTGTGACCACTTGTGATGCCCTCACCTGCTGTACTGGGAACTGGGCACAGATTCTTTTGGTCTCTTAGGCAGCCTGGGATCTGCTGGGGTTTACTGAGCAGAGTATGGAATTTGGCCATGATAACACTTGGAAAAGGCAGTGTGGCAGGGATAGATATTAGGGAAAAATTCCTCCCTGTGGGGGCAGTGAGGCCCTGGCACAGGTTGGACAGAGGAGCTGTGGCTGCCCCATCCCTGCAAGTGTCCCAGGCCAGGTTGACAAGGCTTGGAGCAACCTGGGCTGGTGGGGGGTGTCCCTGCCCATTGCAGGGGGTGGGACTGGATGGGCTTTAAAGTCCTTTCCAAACCAAACTATTAAATGAATCTTTGATGGCTGTGATAATGCTGTGGCCATTGGTGGCTGTGACTTGAAGAAAATGCAGATGTGACATATCATATAATCATAGAATGGTTTGGGTTGGAAGAGACCTTAAAGGTCATCTCATTCCAGTGCCCCTGCCAGGTTCTCCCAGGTTGTGGGAAGGAAGGCTTTTCCTCCTTGGCTCACAGTGCTCAGTGTGGCCAAGCTCAGCTCCCAGAAGGTACCCATGGCACTCTGGGAGGTGGATTGGGATCACAGCAGAGTTGCTGTCCAGGATGGAGTCATGACCAATGGATCTGGAGAGTTCTGCATGTCCCTGCAGGCTTCCAGGGATCTGTGTGCCTCTGTCCTGCTGCAAGCCTACAGCCTTCCTGCCCCCCTCTTCCCCTCCTTGTGCTCATTTTTCCCAGGGTGCCACAGCTTTTCCAAATGCTTGTTCCAGACCTTCCCTTTGGGCACTGGGCATTTTCTGCCTCTCATCTGACATCCACACCAGATGTTGGCCTTGGATCGCTGCATTTGTCACAAACTGTCCCCTGCACTGGGTATGTCCATGAGATTTTTACCTCTCCTCCAGCTGTCACTGTTGAATTTGGTAACTGGCAAAGTAGGAAGTCAAACTCACCTCCAAATCCCATGTTTTCTGCTGAGTGCAGAGGCTGATGCTGAGGTGCCTGGGGAAGCTGTGGAACAGGGACCTTTGAGGTGTCACACTGGTGCAGAGGACACCAGAGAAGGCCAAAGCTTTGCTTGATGTGTTTAGGAGAGCTAAACATGTCCCAGTGCTAAGCAAGCACACATGATCACATCCTGAAAGGGGACACACTTCAGCAGTGGGGAAATCAGCTCACCTCTCTGGAAGAAAAGGGGAATATTGAGAGAGTTTGGGTGGCTCAGCAGCATCTGGGACCTGCACTATCTGCACAGAAAGGACCAGGGTTAAAGAGTATCAGACTGAGAATATTATAAACCCACCTAAGAGGCCTTTCCTACAGCAATTCTCCAACTCTTACTTTAAGCTCAAAATCTTCTCCTTTTAAAAGGTCAGAAGCTTTTCCCTTCCAGATGTTCCACAGACAGGAGAGGTGAACAGCTGAAAATTCTACTTCTGCTGTTTGAACTGGCAGAGACAGTCCCTCCAGGTGAGGGGGCAGAGCTCAGCACTGGCAGGAGCACTCACTGAGGTGTGGCCTTGGCTGCCCATAGGATGTTCCTGTGCCTGTCCATACGAAGCAGTTATAACTAGCTCAGCTGTTCAGTGCCTAAGAGGAGAACCTCATTGCAAAGAAATGAGCAAAGTTGGTTCCTCTTTTCATTAAAACCATTTTAAGGAGCATCTTTGACCCGTGTTGATAGGTAGGGATAGCCAAGTCCTTATTTGTTCCTCCCTGTGTGGGTGGGCAGGCCCTGGCACAGGTTATCCAGGAAAACTGTGATTGCCCATTCCTGGAAATGTCCAAGGCCAGGTTGGACAGGGCTTGGAGCAACCCGGGCTGGTGGAAGGTGTCCCTGCCCATGGCAGGGGGTGGAGTGAGGTGATCTTTAAGGTCAGGTCCCTTCCATCCCATTCTGGGATTCTGTTGTGACTATTGCTGTGAACTGCTGCAGCTTGGCTGAAGGATCAGGGACTGTCACTGCTTACAACCAGCTTACATTTCAAGATTTGGGTACAACAGTGAACTGTGATATTTCTTCTTGAAGGGAAGTGGATATCTGGGCACATGATTTGTTGCAGCAAATGGTTTCATGGTAGAATTCATAACCACAGACGAGATGGCAGATGCAATTCAGCATTTATAAACACAAAGTAATGTACATTGGCAACCAGCCCAGAGCTCTACCTAAACAAACACAGTGATGGGCTCTAAATAAGCTGCTGCCACTCAGCAAACTGATCTCAGGGACTTTGGGGAGGGCTCTCTGCAAAGCTCAGCTTGATGGCTGTGGAGGCAGGCAGAGTGCAGGAGCTCTAAGGGACAGAACAGGACATCTAAACCTCTGAAGAGTTCATCTGAACCTCTGAAAAGTTCATCTGAACCTCTGCAGTTGTCCATCTGAACCTCTGCATAAGTCCATCTGAACCTCTGCATAAGTCCACGCTGCAGTTGCATCCCAAGTATTGTCCTCCCATCCCTACAGTCAAGAGGAGAAGATGCAGAGAGGTACAGCAAAAATGCCTAGAGCAGCATTCCTCATGACCTATGGCCTGGAAAAATGCTGAGAGAGGGGAAAGAAGGTTTCCTAGTCTGTTAAGGAGACAGGGAAGTTCTGCCTCAGGCTGGTCCTGGGCCATTCTTTGCCCAGGGCTTGAAGAAGATGCCAAGGCAATGCTGCCACCGTTTAGTGTTGCTTTCCCATCCCTGGCTGCTGTGTCAGACCAGCCCAAATGTCCCTGGTCTGGCTCCCTGCAGCTCTTCTCACCTTTTTCTAATAGAGTCCACCTTCTTCTGCTGGACTCAGGGCTCTCCTCATTTCCTGGGCTCACAGGGCATCACTGGGCTGTAATAATTGATATCAGTGTTATTGTTAAACAGGGACCCAATGACTCCTGTATTTAAATCCCTTGATATTTTCCTCTCTGAAGGTTTCTGGTGACCTTTTCTTTGAAAGGCTTTCACACCTCCCTGGCTTGCAGCGAGGCTCTGAAATTCAGCATGAGGAAAACCCTCTGGCTAGAGAAGACACTTTCTTTTTTTTTTTGCCTCAATTCTGCATTCAAATGGACTGAAATATAAACTGTTAAGTAGTACCTTTTCCTTTCTCTCCCTGCCATAGCTGAGGGAAATGCTGGCAAACCACCAAAATCACAACCCTGCCCAAATGTTCTTTACTGCTGGCAAAATGCTGGCAGTGCTGGAGAGCCCTGGCAGGAACGGGGAGCCTGGTGACCTGGGAGCTGCTTTGGCACAGCCCAGGAAAGGATGGAGCTGCCCCAGAGAAGGTTTGTGCTGCTCTCAGCTCATGTAATGAGTTGTGTGGCTCAGCCTGAAGCGATGCTGAAGAATTAGCATTCAAACCCCCCTGGAGGTTTGGGAGGATGGATTCGAAGAATTGCACATGATATAACTCGCTTTTACCTTCTTCCCTTAAAAATATCCCTGCAATATTAAGTCCAAAAATCGCATTAAGGGAGTATGATTTAGGTGGAAAAGATGAACACCTCGAAGTTGGGAAATGGCACATCTATTACCTCCTTCCCCTGCCTGGATGCATTACAGAAATGACCTTTCATTCCTGACCGCAGATGATATTTTTTCTGCTGAAATCGTGTCTCCTTCAGGGGAGAGCCTGGGTGTTTGAGAGAGGCTGTGCTGCCAAAGGCAATGAAGAGCAGCACAGTCCCAAAGGTCAATGGGGCTGAATGCAGTCAGAGAGGGTGTAGGGTCAGAGGCTGGAACTAGAGAAGTCAGGGGTGGAGGTCAGGTGCCTGAACATCGCTGTCTGCTGCCTTTATATCCCACCCAGCTCCAGCTGCTGGCAGAGCACAGGTCTCACAGAGGAGCTGTGCCAAACCTGCCAGCTACCCTGCTGGCCCCTCAGACCCCCAAGGGTGTCCAAAAGGGAATTACCTCCTTATTTTTAGTCAGTTGGGTTCAGTTACTGGCACAACACATTTTGGTGTGAGCTGGGACTTGGAGCTCCAGCTCACGGACATGAAGCTGAGCCAGTCAGTGGAGCCTGGAGAAAATCCAGTACCCAGGAGCAGCCAGTGCCCTCACTGAGTGTTTGACTTGAGAGGGGCATCTGACACCCCAACACCCCCAGAGATGCAGATGTGCCACAGAACCTGTTTCAGCCCCAGAATTTTCTGCTGCAGCTGCCTGAGGATGCTCAGCAGTGGGACCTGCGTGCTGGGACCTGCTCTGCTCCTGCCTGCTCTGGCTCCTCAGTGCCCTGGAGCTGGAACACTGGTTGCTTCCCCCAGGTGCTTGTGTGGTGGCAGAGCATCACTCTTGTCCTCCCCTTCCCACTCTAAAGCCATTCCAGCTGCACCATCATGATCCATCCTTGCTCTCTGCAGTGGAAGGAGGGAAACAACAGAAGGGAGGGAAACTCCAGCCTGGCATGAGACTGGTAGGAACCAATTGTCCTTCTTCACTCATCTCTCAATTCACCTTCGACTTGAAATACATAAAAACGTTGCCCTGTTCCTGCTGGCACAGGCACAGTGACAGCACAGCCACCTTTGGCCACAGGACAAAGCAGGAGCTGCTTTGCAGAGCCTCTTCCCAAGCCACGTGCAGAATTTCAAACAATTCCCACTTCGAACAGGGAATTAAACAGAGACAGTGTGTCCCTACTATAAACAAAGGCAAAATGCTGTGTGCATCAGCAAAAGGCTTTGTGTTGTAAAGTACTCCCTTTATGTCCAAGCAGGAGAGAATTCAAATGATTATTGACCCTTCACTGCAGGAAAGCCACATTATAATATCTCCAAATCAATAGAGACAAGTGCAGAGCAGCAGAGAAAGGCCACGGCTATGCAAACTGAAAAAAAATTGCATTTTGTTTTGGCCTCTTAAAAAAGTTTGCAAAGCATCTGTTAGAGGCCCCCAGAGCCTTTTCTTCCTAATTGCCACGATTGACAACGTGGTGGCACAGGGGACTGGTGGGAAGACAGATAATGGACCCACTTTAATTGCTTCCCAGTTCCCTGAGTCATAACACTTCTGAGATGGCAAAGGGGAAGAGCAGCAGTTTGACTGAAGGAGGTTTCTGGCTTTTAAGAAAGCTCTGGAGGAAAAAATCTTGGAAGGACTGAAGGTTCCAGGTACTGGATTTTCTTTCATCTTTTGCTTTTGACAAGAACTATCGAGTTAAGTTTTAACCATGCTCTGAAAGAGGGAGGAATGGTTTCTCAAGTAAGAGATGAGGGGATAGATGTCAAGCCAAGAGCCTTTTTCTCAGGGATGGGCACTGAGGTTGGGTTCTGAGGTGGTGGAGGGTCCAGTGTCAGACAGTGGTGGTGGGAGCACACTGAGAATACAGGACTCTGAGTGGATTTAGCTGGAAGGCTGAGGGAGGATGCTCCCACTGGGAGCTGAGCTTGGCATGTGCTTCTGGGAATGGGCACCCACTGGAGTCCTGACCTCCATCTTCCCTCTGACACCAGGGAATCACAGAATCACTGATTAGTTTGGATTGGAAGGGACCTTAAACCCATCTCATTCCAACCCCCTGCCATGGGCAGGGACTCCTTCCACTATCCCAGGGTGCTCTAAGCCCTGTCCAGCCTGGCTGTGAATATCTCCTGTACTTGTGGCCTAAGGGTGGGCAGGGTGTGCTTTTCCTGGAAAAGGAGGGAGCCCTCAGCCAGAGCTCAGCCCAGTGCTCCAGAAAAACAAACACTGGTGTTTACTGCCTGTGCCAGCCAGGAGTGGTGGGCTCTTACTGCCCAGGGCCCCTGGATTCTTTTCTCTCAGTCAGGGCTTTGAGCTTTCTGCTGAGGGCAGGCCCCACTGGGACCCTTCAGATCATGGATACTTGTTGCCTCCTGAGAGGAGCAGAAGCCCAAACACTCACACTATTCCTGGCAAGTTTTAAGCTGTGTCTGTGTGATCCCTGCCTGGCCACGCTCTGGAGGTCTTTCTTTCCCTTCTGCCTCGTGCCAAGAGAAAGAAGCTTCAGTGTGGTGTACAGAACAGGGCACAGACTATGGGCACTGCCAGGATGTGTCCCAGCCTCTCTGGGGATGGACTGCTTTGCCTGGGTGCTGCTTTCCCCTCAAATGGACAAGCCCTGGGACATGGGGATTTTGGGGAGGGTGGAAGGGAGGAAGTCAGTAAAATGCAGGAGGAAGAAGGGGAGGTGGAGATGTCACTGAAAATCAGGAATAAAACTCTCTAACACTGTAATTTCAGTATTAGGAAGCAGCATTCTTCATTCTGGCTGGGGTGTGTAGCAAATGGTTCTAGCTACACAGGCTGCCTTTCAAGGTTTCCCAGTTATTTATACATTTTTAGCAAACCAGAAAAAGAGTGTTAATTGGTTTTAAGTTTCATAATTCTCTTCATTAGTTAATATTCTATTCCCTATTTGTTATTGATTTCTTACTCCTTGCACTAATTTGGTCCACAGTCTTTAATCCTCCTCTCATCCCTTTCTCAGTCAGGGAGTCTTCTCTGTATCTTCTGGTTACTCAACAAGTCCTTGAAGGGTCATAAATTTTAGATTCCAGTTGTTCAACCTTCTGCTCCCCCAGGGTCTGTTTACTGAAGCTTATCAGGGCTAGTTTAACAAACCTAAAGTTTTGGCGATTTAATGATCAAAATAACAATAAGAGTCTGGGAAAAAAAAAAAAAACAAAAACGAAACAACTTAAGGAGCTAAAAGTGCTTAGGATTAATAAAAACAACTAATTAAAATTATTTAGGGAAGTTATATTATTTCCAGTGGAGAGACGAGAAGGAGGTGGAGCACCCTGGGCTGGGCTGATGGGCCTTGGGGTGCCCAGTTCCTGTGCATGTGTCTCTCTCTCAAGTGTCCCCAGCTCAGGGCTCCAGCTCCTACCTCTCTGTCATGGCCCCAGCCCTGTGCTGGAGGCTCAGTGAGGTGATGTTCCACACCAAGCTGTGAAGCTCAGCCAGCACAGAGGCACCTGGGTCTGTCCTTTGTGTCGTGACATTGGCCCTGAAAATAGAATCATAGAATCAGTTGGGGTGGAAGAGACCTCCAAGATCATCAAGTCCAACCCTTAATCCAACCCCACTTTGATCACCAGATCATGGCACTCAGTGCCACGTCCAGTCTCACCTTAAAAACCTCCAGGGTCCGAGAATCCACCACCTCCCTGGGCAGGCCATTCCAGTGCCTGACCACTCTCTCTGTAACAAACTTCTTCCTGATACTCACCCTAAACCTCCCCTGGCAGAGCTTAAGCCCATGCCCTCTTGTCCTGCTGTTGGTTGCCTGAGAGAATAGACCAATCCCCTCCTGGCTACAACATCCCTTCAGGTAATTGTAGAAAGTGATAAGGTCTCCCCTGAGCCTCCTCCAGGCTAAACAACCCCAAATAGGTGCCTGTTTGCAGCTGATGGGCTCCATCCTTGGGACACAGGGCAGTGAGACCATTGGCCTGGCTGGATCTTGCCAGGCTTGGTCTGGAGAAAGAGATTACCTGAAAATATGAGGATATATTCCAGACAGACTGGAGCAAGCTCTGCTGGGCTTCAACCCATCCTAAACCTGTGTCAACATGGCTTATGGCCTTGATGCCAGGTCTCAGCAACCTTCCTGTCCCAGGACCCTGCCCTGTGCTCATCCCTGTCCTAAAGTGGCCACTCAGCTCCTGGTCACAAACAGCAAGGTGGTTTGCCTGGAATTAGTTCAGTTGGTTGAAACTTGGTTGTAATAATGCCAAGGTCATGGGTTCAATCCCCTGTGTGGGCCATTGACTTAAGAGTTGGACTCAATGATCCTTGTGGGTGTCTTCCAACGCAGAATAGTCTGTGATTCTGTGAAATAGCATGGATCAAAATATCCTGGTGCAAGGTCTGGATGGCTCATGGCACTTGGTGGCCACTGTGGTCTGGGAGGCACTGACACAAGACACAGCTACTGGCTGGACAGCAGGGCTAGAGAAGGTCCTTGTAGAAGCAGGGAAAAGCCATGTCAGGATCCCTCCAGTCTCTGCCATGGCACACCTGTCTGGCTGGACAGGAAAGGGTCACCTTGACTTCCATGACTGTCATCCACTCCTGCCCTTCCTGCTGGCCCTGTGCTGCCTGGGGACCCTGTGACAACTGCTGGTGCTGAGCTCTGTCATGGATCAGGCAGGACAGGGCTGAGCTGCACGGCGGGAAACTCACTGGAAAAAGGCTTTGGGGGGCGATTGACAGGAACTGTCTCCGGTGGAAGGAGCTAATCCGAGCAGCTCCTGAGCACCAGGTCCCTAATTAAAGCACACAGGCTGGTTTTGCCTGTAATTAATTGCCCTATGCTGCTCTGCTGGCTCCTGGCAGTGCCATTGAGTCACCGCTCCCGGCGGTCTCTGGGGCAGTGGCAGCAGGAGAGAGCAAGCCATGGTGCAGAGCAGAGCAGGATTTGCCCCTTCCCTTGTGCCCCCTTGTGCTGGGCAGAAGCCCCAGTATGTCTCCAGTTCTGCTCACACCCAGGAGCTGGGGCAGGACCTCACTGCCCAGCTCTGACTGTGTTGCCCATAGGGAGGGCTGGTGGTGTGGGGTCAGGGCACAAGTGATGCAGAGGGTGCTGCCAGGATGGGGTGGCACGGGGCAGGGTGCTGTTCACATGTATGGCTCACTCTGTGCCCGCTGCTCCATATTTCTCCTTCTGTCCTCGTGTATCCATGTCTTTATTTTGCACTTGCCTCCCCTGACTGGAGCTGGAACAGGAGTGTTATCATTGCAATTCCTCTCGAATAGAAAGGGTTGTTTGCATTCCCTCCACTGAGTCCCATGTTCCTGAGGCACGTGGGGTCATCCAGGTTGTGGTTGGATTTTCCGCAGGTGGGCAGTGGGCCCTGGCAGGCAGACAAGCAGTGGTGTCCCAGGCCAAGCACTGTTTCCCTGGAGTGGGTGGTGTTGCTCAGGGAGGTGACTCTTATTGCTCTGGTGTCACCCCAGCCCCCACCATCTGAAGAAAGAGGCTCCAGAAAGTCCTATTTCTCTGCCCACAGGTTTTCATTATCAGCTGGAGAGGAATTGTGCTGGCCAGAGAGTTGCCAGCATTGTTTTAATTTCCCAGGAGGCCTCTCTTGGTGTGACATGTCTCCAGCAGGGAATTTCAGTTGTCTCATGTTCCTTTGCTTCATACAATGGGACGTGACATGTCAAAACATGACAAGGCAGCCAGAAAGTGTCATAATACTGCACTCAACACGCTGCCTTCTCAGCAGCTAATAATATCAGGCTCGAATTATCTCGGCATGCTGAGCTGTTATTTTTCTCCCATGTGGACTATGATATATAGGAGTCTGCTGCCTATATTGGACTGTTGAATCACAACAGATTTATTAGCCACACACAGTGAATCATTTTGACTAAACTGAAACTCAGACCTGAGATCCTGTTATTGCACAAAAGTGACTTTCCCGCCTTGGCTTCTGCAATTGTTGTTGCTTCAAAAAGCAGTTTGGAGAGGTTTCCATCTGATTGAGTCCTCTGTCATGGGTGTTTGGGGGTGCTGTTCGGGCAGAGGTGATGTGAATTCATTAGCCACACAATTGCCTCTCAGGCTGTGAGGGGGGAGCCCTGTCTGCAGAGGAGGGGCCTGTGGCAGCCACTGGGGCTGGATGTGCTGTGCTCTCCACAGTGTCCCCACTTCATCCCACTCTGCATCACTGTGCTGTTTCACCTGCCTTTTTGAACTCTGCTGTTTTACCTTACACTGTAACGAGGCACCAACGTGCCTGAATAATATTTTCCATCTTTCAAGGAAGGAAAAACCCTCGCACAACAGCGAAGAGGCAAAGCAGCTGTTGTCCGTGGGCTGCAGATCCCCAGGGATGGGGAGGAATGTGTCCTCTTGCCAGAGGTGCTGTGATGAACTGGGAAGGAGACACACGTGCCCCTGCCCACATGGGATCTCCCACATGGAGCCTCCCACTGCTCCACTTGCTGCCCATTGGTTTTAGCTGCCCTTTGTGGTTTGAAGGAAGGTCTAATTACTTGCTGCCCGTTGCTGGTTAAGCACTGCTGAAACTGCCTCTCTTGCCCACCACGTGTAGAAAGAGCAGGTCTCTCTGCAGGTCTCTCAACTGCAGGTTCTCACTGACCCTCCCTTCCAGGTCCCTTTGCAGAGGATGATGATCTGCCCACCTCTGCCCTTCCTCCAGGCTCTTTCCCAGCAGCCCAGCTGGGGCTGCGGCATTTGGTGAACCCAAATGCTCCAGATTTCAGAAGCCAAATGTGATCCCAGAGCAGCCCAGCTCCTGGTGAGCAGGTGGGCATCACCATGAAAAAATGTTCTGCTTAGGGGCTTTTCATCCCTGGTGGGCTGCCTGTATGCTTGGGACACATGGAATCTACTCCTGCCCTGTAAGATTTGTGGAATCCCTGAATCCTTTGTGGAATCACAGAATGAAGCCTTGCACATGCTTTCCTCCTACAGCAGCACTGCCCTCTGTGGAAAATCCTGCTGTTTCCTCCTCTTCCTTACTGGCTGCTCAGATTCAAAGGAAAAAAATAAAAGAGAGAGGAAAGAAGTAAGAACATATGGCTTAAAGTTTTGACCAAGAGAAGGAAAGGATGCTCTTGGCTCTGAGACCTCTGCAGGCAGGTCTGACCTGAAAGTTATTCTGGGAATCTCTCACAGTTATTTCTTCCAGGAAGACCAGATCAGTCCAAAATGATTGGTGGAAAGTCACAATTAGGGTTTGAGAGCAATGTGGGGGTACCTCTGCTGTTTTTGGAGTACTGTTCAATTATTCTGAAGAGTAAGAAGCTGGTGGCACTGCTGGGATGGGACTTGGAGTTGCCTGGGACATCCCTGTGGCTGCAAGTGCTTTCTCACAGGCTGAACTGGTCTAAGTGTGCCCATGGCAGAGGAATGGCCCCCAGCAGCCAGTGCCTTTCCTCACAGGTAAGATCTGTGAAACGGCTTGTGTTGGGTGTGCATCCACAGTGCACATCCATAATGACAATCCCTCTCCTCCACCACCACAGTCAGAGGCCTCCCCAGTGTGCAAGGCTGAGGAGGTGCTCAGACTTCATCTCTACAAGTGTATATTGATTTAAGCAATTGAGTTGAGTGGTGGAACGTTTGTAATTCTGCATTTTAATTGTCGGCTGCCCTGGCATATGTTGTTTGTGGTTAGTGGGGGATTTTCAGGCTCATCTATTAGCTGCAGAGAGAAGCTCTCTCCATGACCCTGGCTAATTTGCATACTATTTTTGTTATCCTTTAGGAAGCAAACTGCTGATTTTGGTGCTTTGCTTGAACATCCAGTCAGAAGTGGAGTGTTGCCCCGGGGCCTGCGTATGCTACAGTGAACCCAAGATTACAATAAGTTGTCAGCAGCAGGGACTGACAGCAATTCCCACAGAGATCCCCATCCAGAGCCAGCGCATCTTCTTGCACAACAACAGGATAACCCTGGTGAGGTCCACCAGCTTCACCTCCTGCCGCAACATGACCATTCTTTGGATCCACTCCAATAACATCAGCCTCATTGAGCCTGGAGCCTTCTATGGGCTCAACAAACTGGAGGAGTTGGATCTGAGCGACAACACGAACCTGAAATCTATCAACCCCATCACCTTCCGGGGTCTTGTTCACCTCCACACCTTACACCTGGATCGCTGCGGGCTCCTGGAGCTCTCCACAGGGCTTTTTCGAGGGTTGTTCTCCTTGCAATATCTCTACCTTCAGGATAATAATCTTCAGAACCTGCTGGATGACACCTTCATAGATCTGGCAAACCTTACCTACCTGTTTTTGCACGGTAACAAAATCAAGAGCTTGTCAGAGAACGTCTTTCGTGGACTCATCAACCTCGACCGGCTGCTTCTGCACCAGAACAGGGTCCACCTGGTCCATCGACGGGCGTTCCACGACCTTGGGAAAGTGATGACTTTGTACCTGTTCAACAACAACCTGACGGTGCTCACGGGGGAGACCATGGCTCCGCTGGTGTCCCTGCAGTACCTGCGCCTGAACGGCAACCAGTGGATCTGCGACTGCCAGGCTCGCTCCCTCTGGAATTGGTTTAAGCAGTTTAAAGGCTCCTCCTCGTTGTTGGAGTGCCACCTTCCCCCTCGTTTGGCAGGGAGAGACCTCAAAAAGCTGCAGAGTTCCGACTTGGAAGGGTGTGTTGACTCCTTCAACCAGATACGAACAAGTGTTTTTAGCACTAAAACCAGATTGGGGAAACTCCCGACCGGGATGCCCCCTCTGGGTTCCCACGACGGCTCCTCCAAGTGCTGCCATCCAGAAACAGATAAGTCTTTTATTTATGAAGCTAAAGGCAAGGCAGGTCCTTCTTCCCACAGCAGCCGGTCATCCAACAACCACCTTAAGGAGAAGGAGAACATGTCCAGACCCAAGTACATGGAGACAGACCCTTCCAAAAATGGCAGCAACAAGCAGATAAATGATTCCCCCTTTGGGACCTTCCCCAGCATTGTAGACCCTCCTTTGACCAAGTTGAGACCAGAATTTCTAGAGCCTATTGAACCTTCTACAGTCCCAACCAAAAAGAGGCAGGGCTGCTCTAAAAAGAACAGATCAAAGGCCCAGTGCCGCCTCACCCAGCCAGGAAACAGCTCCACGTTACAGCTCAGCCTAAGCCTTTTGATCCCCCCCTTGGTATGGAGCTTACTGTTATTCTGCTAAAATTAACTCTTTTCCTGGGTTGATGACACTTTAATACTAGACTTTTGCTGACCTCCATAAATGTTGCAAACAAAAGCAAAACTACCATCCACCCTGAGAAAGCTTTGATACACAAAAGTTAACTGGATGCCTTTATTAAAAAAAAACAAACAAACAAACAAAAACAAAACAAAAAAGACAAACACTGAGATGTACATAATTTATTTGTCCTGAAACCTGTGAATTATACCTTTGGTCTTCGGAACTGCACTTGCCCATAGAGCAGCCTTTGCTACAGCAGATGGTAAAGAAATATGGTTTATTTACAGGAAAAAAAAAGTGTAAGAAATGCTCTGAAAAGAATGTTGAAAATCTGTTTGTAACTCGCCATCTCACTGAACAATGTTGCAGGTTCCCATTTGCAGAGGTAATGAATTTGATGCTGTTTTAATCCTATGTTTATGAATATTGCAGTTTTTCCGTACTCATTCCATCACGCCATGTTTACGGGCAGGATTTGTTAAAGAATGCTGCCTCTTCCTTCACAAGATTGCAGTATATATAGATATGCATTTTATTTTACTTGTGTACAAGTATACAAAAAAAATATAAAATAAAGATTTCTTTTTCCTAAGTGGTTGTCATCTGCAATGGGTGAAGGAGGTTAAGTTGGAAAATTAAAAGGATATGGAGTAATCCGTGATCTAAAGGCAGGCTGAGCATTTGGCACGACAGTAATAAATAATACTGGGCATGGTTATGCAACCTTTAACTGGTGCCAGCAAAGGAGTTTGTTTCATGAAACATGACCTGTTAATGCTCCTGTTTCCCTCTGAACTATCCCAGGCCTGACTTTGTTCATATTTCAGGATGCTTAGAGTAGCAAGAAATACTGTCCAGCCCCTCAGAGATGAGGAGTCCACGTTGTAGTTTGAGGAATGTTAGAAACCATCCCAAGAAGTTGGGTAGGGCCATTTAGCTTCTGATGTGCACAGGTGAGGAGGCTCAGCAATGTGTTAGATCCAGGATGGAGCAGCACTCAGGCTTGAATTCATTAAATAGGCTCTCTCCCCACAAACACAGTTCTGGCCTTGGCACTTGGGCTGTGCTGGAGAGCTGGGATCCATTCCTGGCGCCACCAGTGCTCCATGGAATCACTGTACGAGTGACTTCATCCTCAGCGTGACCTCGGGATGCTAAGCCAATAAACCCCTGTGTAAGATGGGCATCACCACCACATGACCCAGTGGGCCACAAAGCTCCTGCCCAGGCCTTGGTGAGCAGTGCTGGTGCTGCAGCCCCTGCTGTGTGCCAGGTTAGGGCAGGGTGTGCAGAAAGCTTGCAGGAGGTTGTTTTTCCTTATCAAATGGTAGATTTTCCTCTGTGCCCCTCTCTTTAGGTGGACTCTTGAGGTTTTGAGGTCTGAGCATGCAAGACCAGCCTGTCACATGCAGGGGACGTGACTGGGGCTGGAGGAGAGCGAGGGCAGTGTCCCAAGGTCCTGGGAACATGCCCTAGAGGGTTCTGTGTGGAAGTCAGGCTGAGAGTCTCCAGGCTGCCCCATCCACCACTGGGTTTTCCAGCACTGGCACTGGGACTCAGCTTCACAGACCAGCCACATATGGAGGAGGGAGGGACTGTCAGCTAGGACTGAAGGACATCAGCAGGGCCATGGCTTAGTGTCCAGCCTTGTTCTAGGCTTGATGGTTCAATGGGAGGGAACAGTGGCCATGGGAAGAAGCAGGAGGTTGCTTGGATGGCTGATGTCCCAGAGGCTGCAGGCTTAGCACCACCTGGAACAGCTCCTGGCATGTTTCTGGGGGCTTCCTACCTCTGCCGTAGCCAGTTCCCACCTGTGTGAATGACAGGGAGGACAATGCCCAAAATGTTGGGTTTCTGAGCTGTTTCCTTCAAATCCACCACTGAGGCTGCCAAAAAGATGAGTCACTGGTGGACAGCTCACCCTTGGTACTGAGATGGGCACAGCTCTGTCTGTCCCAGCTGTATCACTGGGCAGGACATGCTGGGCAGAATGGCCCTGGGATCCCAGTAGATCTGACTGTTGCCATCCCAGCTCCATGACCAGTCTCTGCAGAGGAGAGAGGGATGTCTCAATGCAAATACATCGTCCTGCCCAAAGGATGAAGTGAGAAATGTGTGCCCTGTGCATGGCACTTAGTGCCATGGTGAGCTAGACAGCCTTGACAGCCCTGCTGCCTGCCTGCCCAGTGTGTGTGTGTGAACTTACCCACACACAGGTGAGTGATTGGTTTCCATCTGCTTTCTGCCATATTTGGTTGGATTTACTCCATCAGACCATTGCTGCAGGATTTGCGAAGGTCCTGCCCACCCAGAGTGTGCACTGTCCTCTCCCACTCATCCAAAACCATCATTCAGACTCTTCAAGGATTCAAACCTACACTTATATCTGAAGTACAGCAGCAAAGAGCAGCTTGGTTATGGGATCAACACTGCTGCAAAGCCCATGAAAAAGCCAGAAGATTTGCTGGATGCTGTGACAAGTTCCTGTGGAACCTCCTGTTTTGGTCATAATCTCAGGGCACACTGTATGTCTGCCTTGTACAGTAGTTAGTGAGTCTTGTGGTCCAAATGCCTGGGCTAGTGCCCACAGCTCCATGGACAGGAGGAAACAAGACAAGGTGGCAAAACCCAGGATGAACCTGAAGGGAAAAAAAAAAAGGAGAAAGAGAACAGCTTCCCAATGTGGCACTTCCCCACAGCAGCTGAATGGGCCCCGAGCAGAGCTGAGATCTGGACTTGCCCATGCCCAAATCAGTATCTCAGGAGTTTGGCTCTCGTGCTCCCAGTGGACAACACAAAGCACATGAGCAATTACTGTCACTTATTCTGAATGCACCAGGAGTCACATTCTGCCAACCCAGTGACACTCTTCCTGCTTTCTAGAGCTTGACTCTGCTGTGCTTTCAGTGGCTCCTAGGACTGTATATTGGCCACAAGCCCAGAAGAATCCCTTGTGCTAATTTCCTAGATTTCCTGCTGTCCAGATGCCAATTCCTGTGTTTACAGGCATTAGAAGGCCATTTGAATGACAAATATTGAAGAAGGGGGTGCAATGGGCATCAGGAGTTCCCATAGGAGCTTGGGAGAGGCAGAGAGGGAGCTCTGGTATTGGTGAGGGTAGGGAGTGACTTCAAGTGAAGGGAGTTTCTCTTCCACTTTGTGCTGTGCTGGGCTTGGCACAACTCTTCCAGATATTCCTAAATGTATTTTACGCTCAGATGTCACTGAGTTAAGTGGAATTTACCCAGCAGGACTCAGGATCTTCATGACTGTTCCCCATCTCATGATTCTTTCTCTCCCTTTCTTTCTTGCTATGCAAGTCACAGTCAATTTTCTGCTTGTGTTGTTGATGCCAGGAATGAAATCAAATAGACAAAGGCACCAGCAAGGAGCCAGAATGGGTTAGGGAGGCAGTCCAAATGTCCCTGAGAAGAATGGACTCCCCATCTCAGAGCACAGGGCTGCACAACTCAGCCCCTTTGCACTGCCACCATGCAGACCCTTGGCAGTGCAGTGGGCACTGCTGAAGATGCAGTAAAACCTTCCAGCAGTGGTGGAAGGCATCATGTTCATGCTTAATTCTTAGTAATTTGTCACCATGGATCCTTTGCTGGCAGTTCCACCAGGCAGGAACAGAACCAAAAGAGAATCCCTTTTCCCAAGTTTTCAGGTCCCGCTGTAAGGACAACCAGTCTCCAAGCTGGCCAAGGAGACAATGATGCCCCTTCTTGTCGTGGTAGCCTGTGAAGTGTATTTGTCCTCTGCCTCCTCTCTCCATCTTCCTGTCCTCCTGCAGAGGACACAGGACTGTAGCTCTGCCTGTGGATGGGGAAGTGGATCCCAAAACCATGAGCAGGTGGTGATCTGTCCCATCCTAAATGGGGTCCCTGACACAGGTATGGTGAGCCCCACTCCAGAGGTCCCCACCTCTGCAGCCAAAATCTGATGTAAAAAAAGTAATTTCATCAAACAGGTTTGGAAAGCTTTTTCCTCCCCCCTTTGTTAATGTATAACTGATTCACCAGCAGTGCTGTGCCCATCAGCAAGACCTTTGGATCAGAGCTGGGGGGAAGAGAGAAGTGATGCAGTGGGAGAGAAACCCCACTAATGATCTGACTTGGAGATATCGTGGACATTGATTGGAAAGGACTGAGATGCTCTGACACATGTAGCTCAAGCAGTTCAAGCTGTGATCTCGTGAGGATTCCTCATTTCCCTGACCAGAACCCCCCCAAGCCTTCAAAAGGTGAACAGGCTGAGTATGGGCATTGCAAATGCCCCATGGGGCTGGGACTGAACCTCGTGGCTCCAGCTTCTGAGGCAGCCTTGCTGGGAACACGGCAGCAGGTGGCCAGGAGAGGCTGGGAGCAGGACAGGGGCAGCCAAAGTGACCATGGGCAGGCTCTGGCCCTTGGTAGCTTTGTTCTCTGCCCACTGCCCACAGAGTCTGAGTTCCCAGGAGTGGTCCAGGAACAGGCATTCTGCTGCATGGAGGGGATTGAGGAGAAGTGCAACACCCTGAGGGAGTCAAGCTCAGGCAGTGCTGGAATCACAGTATCATGGAATATCCTGACAAGGAAGAAGCCCATAAGGACCATTAAGTTCAAATCCTGGCTCTGCACAGATACCCCAACAATCCCTCAGAGTGTTGTCCAGACACTGCTTGAGTTCTTGCAGCCTTGGGGCTGTGCCCACTGCCCTGGGGAGCCTGCTCAGTGCCCTCCACCCTCTGGGGGAAGAGCCTTTTCCTGAGATCCAACCTGGCCCTGCCCTGGCACAGCTCCAGCTGTTCTCTCAGGTCCTGTCCCTGCTCACACAGAACAGAGATTGGGGCATGCCCTCGTGGTCTCTCTTGGCTTCAGACTTTAGAAATCTACAGTTGCTCAAATGTATTTGTGGCACCTGCTTTCCTCCCCTCTCTTTCCCTGGGTATGAGAGGACATGCAAACTGCCTTTGCCTCTCCTGCCCTTCCCCTGAGACAAGGCAGTCCCATTTCCAAGCTGTTCCTCCAGAGAGCAGCCCTGGGGACTCTCCAACTGCTAAAAAATACTGCTTGGCTCCCCAAACTGAAGTCAGCTTCTTGATGAAGCTCCTCTGAGTTCTGCTTAACTGCATCCTGGGTTTGGAGACTGTATTTCCAGGCTTTTCTTATTGGAGGCTGGAGTCTCCTCATTCCTCCTCTGAACTTGGGAACCAACAGAGAAACACCAAATCTCACAAGGTTGAGGACAAACTTGTGTGTCAGGGAGTTATCTGTCTGTGAGGACACCTGGGCTGCAGGCCAGTGGCATCTCTGCCCCACATTTTTCCCAGAGAATATCGTGGGGCAATGTCCTGCTGCCTGGGACTCCCCAGGGCACATATCTCTGCTCCTGAAGAGTCTCTCCTAAACCCTGTGAGCAAATGGAGTTTCCGCTCTTCTGCTCTGACACGGAGAAGATTATCTGAGCTGCTGAGTTTTACTCCAAACAAACATGATGCATAGAAATAATAAAGGCTGGAAGGTTTTTTAATTTGAAACTGTGTTTCTGGATTAGTTCCCCATCATTAGGCAGTCAGGGAGTAGAGTTACTGCTGCTCTGGTTCCTTCTCAAAATCAGAAAAGGATAAAAAAAACAGGGTTGTTCAGAGCTGGGGATGGGCAGGAGAACAGAGGACAGGCAAGGGAGACATTAGCTTTTTTAGGGATGATACTGGTCCTCGGTGCATGGTTGCTGGTGGGAAGCTCTGAAGACAGAAGGAACTCTTGAGTGCAGCCATGGTGAGGACAAGGAATCTGTGAAAACCTTCCCTGTAAATCCAAGACCAAACCTTTGAGACTGACTCAGGACAGAAACCCTAATTAGAGACCCCTCGATTTGTGTCATAACTGGGGCACTGCAGGGGGAACTGCTGAGGCAGGTGAGACTTAATAGAATTGCATCTCAGGATATCTATAAATAATGGAGACTTGGCAAAAAGAGGCACAGCGAAAATAGCGGTGTACACACTGCCCACTCCCTGAACAGAGAGGCACTTCAGATCTCAGAATGACCCACCTTCAGCACCGTTGGAGAGACTTGTTCTAGGTCAGCAGGTACCAAAAAGGCCCAGCTGTCATCAAGCATAAAAACAGTAACGTTTTGGGGGATGAAATCATAGCTTTAGATAGCCTGTTTCACTGCACATGGCACCAGCACAGGCATGAGTCACAGGCTGGGCTCCTTCGCAGTCTTTGGGGGTGGCTGGTTCCATCTGCAGGGCTTTACTGGGGTCAGGGCCATCTGCAGGGCTTTAGTGGGGTCAGAATTCACCTTCAGTGATTTCCAGGCTGCCTCTGCTGGCAGTGGTTTGCTGATGGCTCAGATAGTTGTGGCTGGGTTCTACCTGCATTTGTTTTTCTGTGGCTGGTTTTGGGTGTTACCACTTGATTTTAAACTAGAAAAGGAACAACTGCAAGATCTGGTGTGAAGATGGAGTGCTGGACTTTTCCATGTGAGTGGGTAGCTAACATTTCTAAACACCCACTTGGGTGGTTGTGTTTGGTGGAGTTTAAACTGGCATTCCTGCAAGTCCCTGTTGTGCTGTAAGATCCTGCTCTGCTTTCTGCAGAAGCCTCTCTAATGCTGGTTGACCCAGCATCTCCAGAGAAGGACCAGGAGCTCGGTGGCACAGGCAGCTGAGCCAGCCCAGGAGCACAGCAGCAGCTCTCCAGGGCTGCTGTGGGCTCCCTCTCATAACCCCCAAGGCCAGGGCTCCTCCCTGCTGCCCATGAGCAGGAGGATGTGCTGAGCACTCATGTGTCCGTGGTTGGCCCAACACGTTTCTGGTACAGCACCCGCCGTGGTCAGTCTCCAAATCCACATGGAGCTGCCCCCCAGACCCTCAGTCATCAGCCTCCCCACCCCTGTTTGCCTCTGAGCCTTGGGGCAAAGCAACAGAGATGCTGCAGCCTCCAGCAGTGTCCCATGCACACAATGAGACCTCGAGGGAGTCATTTCATCTCTTTCCCAAGGTCTTTCTGAGTGTGGTGGGATTGGTGGTAGGAGACTCTGCTGGTTCTGCTCACACATCCAAGCTTCATCCTTGGCAGGAGAAGGGCATGCTGCTCTACTGCTCTGTTTCCAGTGGATCTAAGCCCTGGAGTGGCTGCCTGAGGACTCTTTAGCCACATGCCGCTAAGTAAGGGCAGAGCTGCTCTTTTCTCCCTGGTATTTCCATTCAAACCACAACAACAGCAGGAGCAGCCGCTCCCATGGAATATTTATAAGCTGTTTGCAGAAATGTCAAGAAGAGCCAGTGGTTGTATTAACACACTCTCAGAGCAGCAGACTCGGAAAGTTATCTTATGTGATTCTTAGTCAAAGTGCTTTATGTAATAGTCACAAGTGCTTACAAATCCCTGTGACATTTTCTTGTTTCCTGACAAACCGTCGCTTGGTGTCCTGACACTGAGACAGGAATCAATCACTATTGCTCGTTCATTAGCGTGCCCATCCTCCCTCCCAATAACACCGGGTTACCTGGAAGGCTCGGTCCCTCTCTGCATGCCAATGAGAGCCTGAGCCCGGAGCTGCAGCAGGGCTGGGCTGCAGGCACGTCCCTCACTGCCATCAGCCACCCGCACGCATTTCAGGTTCACTTCAAGACGCTGGGACTGAATGTTCCCATTTGCTTTGGGCAGTAAAAGTTGGAATTCTAACGAGGTTTCCAAGCAAGACTATTAAATTCTGTATTTCGCTAAGTGCCTTTTTTCTGTTTGTCACCATCCCTCCCTCGCTGCCACACTGACCTTGCTGGGACTGTGGGGATGAGGCAGGTGGGGATGAAGGGAAAGCAGCTTGAATCCTCCCAGACAAGGAGGTCTGGGAATGCATCCATACACACACAGGTGAGTTAAGGGTGGGAGAGGAAAGTTCACTGGGATGTTTAGCTTTGATTTGTATCTTTGAGGTTGTGTGTCCCTTCTAGAAGTGTCTCAGCAAGGCAGCTCACCAGGACATTCAATACCAAGGGCTCCCAACTTCATGTGGGTAAGTTCTTGAGGCATTGTTAGTTTGGTAGGACCTGAGTCATGCTTAGGACTTTGACCACATTGTTCTTGGCCAACCTTTGATACCTTAAGAGGTCAGGAATATTTTGGTGAAGTCAGAGGAGGATTCAGTTTCTGATTTGTTTCCACCCTTGGAACATATTACTTATTTCCACCAGAGTTGTGATCTTTAAACAAACTAAGAGATTATTTCCAACCACTTGAAGAAACAGAGGCCATCCCAGAAGGAATTACAGAATGTCCTGATTTGGAAGGGGCCATCAAGGATCAAGTCCAACTCCTGATCCTGCACAGGACACTCCCAAGACTCCCACTGTGTGCCTGGCCTTGAGGGGAAGAGTCAATTTTCTCCTGCCAGATAGTTTGGGGAAGGAGAAAACTGACACAGAGCCATTTTCCTTTGTGTGTTTCTGGATTGCTCGTTCAGTTCACATCCTAACAGGGCCTCAGGTTAACTAATAGGTCCTTGTGGTTCTGACAAGCCTTGTCTGGGGCTCTCCACAAGAACTGTGAGTCCAGTAGCTCTACGTAAGTTCATCCTGGTGCTGTTCTGGAGTGGCGCTGATCTACAACTCATCCACAGCCATGTCCCTGCCTTCCTGTGGAGCTCTGTTGCTCTGTGAACTGATTTCATGGCTTGACCTGGGACCTGTCACCTCACTGTGAATCTGCAGGATGATCACTGGACCTTGTCCTGACCTGTGGATTGGCTTCCTGGCTTCACTTTGGACCTGCCCCATGGCTGTGACGTTGCCCGGTGATGTGAACTCTGGGCTGGACCTGGCCACCAGCTCTTGGTCTTGCTTCCTCCCTCATGTTCTGTGGGAAAAGCTGTGGCTGGTGGAGTCCCTTCCAGTCGTGGGATCCTAATCAGCCCCTGCCTTGCCTTCCCTGAGGGAGCAGCCCTGCTCTTGCTGCTGCCTGACACATCTCATGAGATCACGAATCTTCCAGACTCCAGCTGGAAGATCAGAAGGGACCAGCAGAACAAAAGGCCACCCAGGTGGCCTGAAGCCTGTCTAAGGTATGGCCCCAGCCTTCTCCAGAGTTGCTAAATTTTGCTGCCTGTAAAACCTTTTGTGGTGCTGGAACAATGCCTGTATGTGTAAGGGGTCTAGTCAAAATTTCTACTTTCCAGGCTATTTTTGGTTTGCTTGGAAAAAAATGAGGAGGAGAGTGTGCTCCAAACCATGTACCAAAGGCTGGAAAGGAAGCATCTGGCGTGCCCAGGGGTTGTCATAGTGAAGATGAGTGACACATAATAATGATAAATCCAGAAACTTTCACCTTGATTTCCCTGCCTGTTTGAGCTTTGAAGTGAGCCTCTAATATAATGTTAGCAGTTTATTGTGTGTGCTTCATTAAAAATACATCACAGGCTTTTCTGAGCTGGAAGGGACGCAAATTAGGTCATCCAGTGCAGCCTCCTGCTGCTCTGCCAGGGCTCTGATCCTGCTAATGACTCCAGCCCAGCACTGACAGGGGCTCGTCTGGCTGCCAATTGAAGCTCTGGGCTGACAGGGGCAAACAGGCTCCACTGAGATGATTTCACTTTTTAAAACTTTCAGCCTTCTTATTAAGTGGGGTTTTATTTGAGGTTCCCACAGACCTGCTCAGTCGGTGTTGGAGCTGCAAGAAGGGCAGCTGGGGCTGCTCTGATGTGCTGCACATCCCCTGGTGCTTTGAGCTGGGCACAATCAGCCTCTGGATCCAGCTGTGGAGCAGGGCAGGTGTAGGCAGGTGTGGCACAGGAGCTCCTGACCAATGGGATGTCTTCTCCAGAGCTGGAAGCACTTTGGTGGAGCAGTGGCTCCAGGACATGGCTGTAGTGGTGCTTCCTCATGGCTCCCTTTTCCATCTTTGCTTGCCTTTTGTCTGTGCCCTGCTGTTTCCTTTGGCCACTCCTTTGGGATGGTGGGGCACAAAAAGGTGTCTGTCAGCACCACCAAAGGAAGACAAATCCCTTCTTCTTGAGTTCTGTGATGTCAGAAATTTAGGTTTGCTTCAAACTCTTGGCCAATCTGAGCTGGAGGACACAGAGGGCTGAGGGAGACCAGGGTAGACCTAAATGAACACACCTACCTGCTGCCATCCCACTGTCCTGGACTGGCTCTGTGGAGTGGTGAAGCTCTTGGGGTTTGGTGGGGCCTCAGCACCACCCAACTGGCTTTGAGGTTTGGTGACTGATTGCTGTGATTTAGCCTCGTTGAGCCCAGCATTTCCTGCCAAGGGAACTCTCAACAGAGCTGAGCTAAAAGCTCAGCAGTGCTGACTGGTGGGTGAACAACCAAGGGGCTGCCCCCAGTGTGACCCCTGGAATGAGAAATGTGTGCGTGGAAGAGCAATGAGACCCTGGCTGGCTGGAGAAAGGATGGAGAGCAGCTCTGGAAGAAGGACTAGGGGTGTTGGTGAGGGAGAGGCTGGACATGCCCTGGCCAAGGGTGTTGGGCTGGTCCCACAGTGTGGGCAGCAGGAGAGGAGGGGATTCTGCCCCTCTGCCCCCTCATGTCAGACCCCACCTGCAGAGCTGCCCCAGCCCTAGGACCCCACCAGGAAAAGGATGTGGAGCTTCTGGAGTGAGTCCAGAGGAGGCCACAGAGATGTTCCAAGGGCTGGAGCCCCTCTGCTCTGGGACAGGCTGGGAGAGCTGGGTGTGTTCACTTGGAGCAGAGAAGGATCCAGGGACACCTGAAAGCCCCTTCCAGTGTCTAAAGGGGCTCCAGGAGAGCTGGAGAGGGACTTGGGACAAGGGATGGAGGGACAGGACAAGGAGAAGGGCTTCCCACTGCCAGAGGGCAGGGATAGATCGGATATGGGGAGGAAATTCCTGGCTGTGAGGGTGGGCAGGCCCTGGCACAGGTTGGACAGAGAAACTGGCTGCCCCATTCCTGGAAGTGTCCAAGGTCAGGCTGGATGTGTCTTGGAGCAACCTGGGCCAGTGGAAGGTGTCCCTGCCTATGGCAGGGGGTAGAACAAGATGAGCTTTAAAAGGTCCTTTCCAACACAAACCATCCCTTCATTTTGTGATTCTGTGATCCATCACCTCTCCTGTGGGCTCTGTCCAGCAAACACTGCACCACTGAGATCGACTGAAGCTGTGGGTTCTCCCTGATGTGGGTCTGCACTGGCTCTCAACAACCTGCGAGATGCATCTGAGATGTGCCCCAGCCAGGAACAATCTGATGCAGCATTTGCTGCTCCTGGAATAAGTGGTTTGCCAAGGGTCAGTGTGGTGCTGGCAGAGCTGGGGCACAAACAGCAACAAAAATGCAGGAGAGGCACCAGTGGGGTTTGCCCTGAAGGCCCATATCTCATGATGTTGGTGTGCTCTGACCTGAGGTCTACAGTCCTGTGGGGAAATCAGTGCCTGTGCCTCCTCTGAGAGCTTGGGGACCCCTCACTCACTTCCTGCCCAGCAAGGTCTGGAAAGTCCAAGCACCCTGAGGTGGTTTTCCCTGGACTTTGTGGAAGAAGAGACTTATTCCAGCTTGAAGATGCTCCTGTTTTTCACTCAGACTCTGTGCCTCCCCCAGGGCCAGGAGAGCACAGCCCTTCATTAGCTGTAATGACTGTCTGTCTTGGGTTGGGGCCACGGGCCCTGGGCTGTGCCCTTTTTTTGTCAGAGCCGCGCTGAGCAGTTGGGCTTGACCTAGAAAAACCTCTTAATGTGTTGTTCATTTTGTAAGGGGCAACAGTCTCATCTAATCACAAACCACATCCTTCAGCAGCAGAGCCACTGCAGCCAAGTTAACTCAATTAGGAAATCACCACGCCGAGCTATTTAGAGACAGTTCTTAATGGCTGTAGCAACAGGAGGATAATAATATAGAAACAAAGTGCACTCATATGCTGTGATGGGATAACTGGCCTCCCTCTGCACCCCTGCAGGGCCTGGGCAAAGCAGGGCTGTTCCATGGGGCTCTCTCCTCTGCATCCAGCCCCCTCCCCAGCCCTGTTCCCTGGGGCTCCTTCTCTGTCACCTCAGCAGTCTCAGAGAAGCTCACACATTTCCAAAGCATGTGAGTTTGAGAGGGGGTGGGGTGGGTTTTTTGGCTTTTTTCTTTTTTAGCTTTCCCCAACGATCTTAAGCCTGTCCTCCCCCTCTTCCCTGCTCCAGGGCTAGTTTACCTTGAGTTCACCCACTTGAGACGTGGGCACCTGCTGTCCCCTCTTCTGGGGGGAGATGAAGTCCAGGTGCTATGCTGGATATGGGAGGTTCACCAGGGAATGGGGACAGTCCCTGTAAGGGTGTTTGCACCCTGGGACCACGGCACTCCTGAGTCCTTTTCTATCCACCTACAACAGCGACACGTGGCCAAAGCAGAGAGGCTGGCAGGGTCAGGAGACCCCTGTGTGACATAAGCCAAGGAGAAAGGCAGAGCTCCTGCTGCTCTTCAGTCTCTCTAGGAAGGGATTGCCATTACTGATGGGAGAAATGAAGGCTCTGAGTGGGTAAAATGCCCCAGGTGGCTTTAGAGAGTAATAGGAGAAGTGGGATTAGAGCACAAACTGCTGTGTTTTCTTCCAGGGCTCATCAAACAATATCTTGAGAATTTAAATCCTGAAGTGAGCAACAGTTGGCATCCTCTCCAAATATAGATGCACAAAAATACGTATATTCAATTATATATGTCACAGAATATTCTGAGTTGGAAGGGACCCACAAGGATCATGGGGTCCAGCTCTCAAGGGACTGGCCCATGCAGGGATTGAATCCATACCTTGGTGTTCCTGGCACTATAGTCTCCCCCACTGAGCTAATCTCAGACTTTTTATGGTTTCTTCTTTGCATATAGCCTCATGTTTCTCTAACAGTGGAATATACCTGAGCCAGTTTTGGAGGCATTTCCCCCCTGAGTGCAGCTGCAGCTGGAAAGTCCGGCTTCAGGAGCAACCTTGTGGTAGGATGGTGCTCACTCAAATGCCATGGAAGGAGGAATCCCAGGGCTGCCTCCCCATGTGGTCATGCTGCAGACTCCTTGCAAACAGGCCTGTGGATGAGGAACTAAATGATCTCATCATTTTCCCACGTGGCCTCACCTCACTCAACCTACAGAGTACTCGGGGTGGATCCACAGCTCTGTTCTGCCTTGCACAGGCTCCCTTTAATGTGTGGCCTCTCACCCAGCCCTGCTCTGAATGCAGCTCTATAAATGGCCTGGTGCTTATTGCTGTGGCACCTGAGTGCTTCCCAGCCAGCCTGGAGTGGTTTCAAGACCATTGCAAAATAGGGAGATTATTTTAACAGCATTGTAGGCAGTGTTTTCCAGGTGCTGGGAGAGCAGGATTTGGTGTTGCTGCCCTCTCATCTGATCAAAAAGGCACATGGGATTTGGCTTGTCAGAGCAGTAAATTGCAAGGAAGTTGCTCCCAAACTCCTCCCTTTGGGCAAATTACATATCTATGATTTAGCTGCTCTGAGGACACCACACAAGTTAAACAAAACCCCTGCAAGGACAGCAAAAAAGCCCGAAGTTTGTGATATTTCTAGTCTTTTCCTACCCAAAATGCTAACAGGCAGCATTGATAAAATCATGGGATGGTTGGTGGGAAGGGAGGGACAGTAAAGCCCATCCAGTCCCACCCCTGCCATGGGCAGGGACACCTCCCACCAGCCCAGGTTGCTCCAAGCCCTGTCCAACCTGGCCTGGGACACTTCCAGGTATGGGGCAGCCACAGCTGCTCTGGGCAAACTTCTCAGCTACACCCACTGACACTGGTGTGTTTATACCACTGGCATCTGGGGTCCCACTTCCTTCCCCTGCACTTGGACCTCACAGCTCCATGTTCAGCATTTCCATGGTCACAACTCCTGGTGCCCATCCATGTCTTGAAGCTTTGCCAGCAGTTTTGTGCCCAGAGTCACTTCCCAGGGCAGTTTGGAAAGCTCAGTGCTCCTCCCTCCATCTCAGCAGGGAGCTGACTCAACCAACGTGCAAATAATCCTGGAGGCATAAAGTGGCCAAAAGAATTGGACCCAATAGAAATATCTGTGTTTTTCCGTGTTATTCTTTTTTTTCCCTCAGGAGGACTGAAAAAACTGTGTGTTCAACAGAAAAAAAATCCATTAAATTGTTTCTATTTCAGTTTTTACAGTGGAAGCAAAGCTCAGAAATAGCAGCCTGCACTTAGGTGGCAGTCCCTGAGAGAGGCAGTGAAGGCCATCTCCTCTCCTCCAGCCCAGCCCTGGAGGTTCTGCCAAGGATGAGGAACACAGGTCTGGTCCCTTCTCTCCTTCTATCCCTCAGGAGAGCAATCTCAGCAGTGGCCAGCCAGGGGAGGGAAGTGATGGAAGTGAAGAAAGGTTCCAGAGCATCACCCCTGCTCCTTCTTGTGGTGCATGTTGGACTTGGTGTGAAATCCCTGAACTCCCTCCTTGATGGGAGTGTGTCCCCAAGTTGCAGCATCAGCCCAGCTGTTCCCCATGGCAGACACTGGGGGGCTTTGCTGCAGAGGGTGATCTCTGTGAGATGGGACTAAGGAATCCCACCTGCCCTGGGGGCTGCAACACCTTGGCCTGACGCAGGACTTGTGCAGAGCTGAGTGGCTGTGGCTTTGCCCCACGGTGCAATAAGGGGTCTGGTGCCCGAATGTCACAGTGGTGCCACGTCCCACACTTGACTCCGTGGTTCTGGGTAGCAAATTCATTCCCTGCACTTGGATCCCACACCTCCAGCTTCAGCCTTTCCATGGCCACCAGCTCGTGGTGCACGTTGGTGTCTAAGAATGATAGAACAGAATCACAGAATCATTTAGGTTGGAAAAGATCATCAAGTCCAACCTTGGACTGAATCCCACCATGGCCACAAATTCACATCCAGAAGTGCCACATCTACTCATGTTTTGAACACCCCCAGGGACAGTGACTCCACCACTGCCCTGGACAGCCTGTGCCAAGGCCTGAACACTCTTTCAGGTAAGAAATTTTTCCTAATATCCAACCTGAAACTCCCCTGAAATCCTGAAGGTATGCAAGCACTTTTGTTCCCAGTGCCACTTCCCAGGGAGGATTGAAGGCTCAGTGCTCCTACATCAGTCTCAGGGAACTGAGTCACACAAAGCCTACAGAGTCTCCAAAACATCTCAATTACTTTTATAAGCTTCTCTTTTCAGCTTCAGGAAATGTTTTTGCATGTTGAGAACAGCCTGGGTGCCTCATGCCTGAGATCAATGGGCTTTTGGTCAAGATGGGCTGAGTGAACCCACTAAAAAATGGATTTATGCCCAACATGCCTGAGAACATCTGGGAACCTGACAAAGCCTGGATTATTTTCTTCTCAAGTTTTTGCTGTAAATATTGCAACAGGAACATCTCAACAAGGGCACAAGGGGGAATGGCTTTAAGCTGAAGGAGAGGAAATTTAATTGAGTATTAGGAAGAAATTGTTGTCTGTAGAGGTGGTGAGGCCCTGGCACAGGTTGGGCAGAGCAGCTGTGCCAGCCCCATCCCTGGAAGTGTCCAAGGCCAGGCTGGATGGGGCTTGGAGCAACCTGGTCTAGTGGAAAGGGGTGAAACAAGATGATCTTTAAGGTCCATTCCAATTCAAACCATTCCACAATTCCATGTTCCATCACACTGCAGCTTTCACTGAAAAAAAACCCCAACATACAACAGCTTTTGAAACATGAAAATTTTAGTGGAAAACTGAAATTCCTGGGTGATTTCCTTTCCCAGTGCTAAGGGGAAATTTTGCAAAAAGCCCAAATTTTCCTGCAGAGAAGTGGGAGCTGTGCTGCTCTCCAAGCAGCTGTAGCATGAGCTCATAGAGGCAAAATAGAAGTGCAGCCTGTGCTCTGGGGGCGAAGGCTTCTGGGGAACAGGAGCAGATTGTTGCACCAGGGAAAGGCATTAAGATTCAACAAGTGAAAGCTGACAATCACGAGAAAGGAGCATGGAGGAGAGGATCAGGTTAATTAGCCTCCCAGAGGGATTGGAGGCCACGAGCTCAGCAGAACTTTGCGGAGGAATTAATTAAAGGTTTGTTTGTAGCTGAGCTTGATGATAAAAAAATAAAAAAAAAAAAATCCCTTCTTGTATCCTGACACACCGAGCTCATCCTGGAGCGCTGCCAAGCACTCACAGCCCGGTGTTTACACCTCTAAAGAGGCAGTGGACAGGAGGGAGAATTAATTGCAGTGAGCCCAGACGAGGCTGTCAGAGGAAGTCCATCAGAGCTGCTCCATCGCGGAGCTGCTCAGCGGGAGGGGAGCCTGAAGGGATGCGGGGCAGCGGGAGGGGACGCTGAAGGGATGCAGGGCAGCGGGAGGGGACGCTGAAGGGATGCGGGGCAGCGGGAGGGGACACTGAAGGGATGCGGGGCAGTGGGAGGGGAACCTGAAGGGATGCAGGGCAGCAGGAGGGGACGCTGAAGGGATGCAGGGCAGCGGGAGGGGACGCTGAAGGGGTGCAGGGCAGTGGGAGGGGAGCCTGAAGGGATGTAGGGCAGCGGGAGGGGAGCCTGAAGGGATGCAGGGCAGCATCAGGCAGCCCCTGGCTGACCCTCGGGACAAAGACCTGCCAAGCACGAGCCCTCCAGAGCTCCTTTCACCCCTCCCTATGGATAACCCCTTCCATGTGCCCACAGGATCATAGGGGAGGACTGGAAAAAGCAGCGGGGGCAGGACAGAACCTTGCAGAAAGCTTGTGCTACTGCTGGGGTATCGGGAAAATTCCTTCAGGAGGAGCACTAGGAATACACATGTTCTGCTTCAGGAGGGCCAGTCCTCAGGGCAGAGTGAATTCCTATTTGGACTCAGGTGCACAGAACCATAAATCTCAGAAGGATTGCAAGGGACCTTTAAGCTCATCTCATTCCACCCTCCTTGCCATGGGCAGGAACACCTTCCTTGTGGGTCCCTTTTAACTTGGCATATCCTGTGATTCCACTAGACCAGGTTGCTCCAAGCCCCAACCAGCCTGGCCTTGAACACTTCCAGGACCTTGGGCACTAATCTTTGCCTCTGTGCTGTTGAGAGTTTCAAGGACCTTTGTGTATGGAGGGAATAAAGCAGGACACACTGACACAATAGTTGGGCTCCATGGCACTGAAGTCTCTCTCAGCTTGGAGCTGACAGATATAACCCATGAAAGGCTTTTTCAAGGGATCTGACATCACATTCTGTTTTTAAACATTAGTATTGGGCATTACCTAATCCATGTTAAATGGGTTGGGAAGTGACAACAGACTACAGAACGCTAGTAATCAACACAAAACTGTCACTGAATGGGGACATTTCTGTTGGGATCTCAAGGAAACAGTGAAGCTTTTGTACTTTTCAACTCTTCTATCAATTATCTAAAAATAAAACCAAAATTTGCAGGTAACATCAAGACTGGCAGAGTGGCATCTACAGATAAAAGCAGGCAGCTTTACAGCCTGAGCTGAGTTCCTGGGTGAGTGGGGCTGCTCAATTAAAACGTGTTTTCTCACCAGCAGATGAGTGTTTGGTGCAGGGCAGCTCGAGCTGTGGAAGGCTCCAGCCCCGACAGGGATGTGTGCAAGGTGAGCCTGCTGGCTGTCACTGCCAGCCCAGCAAACTGGGGGAGGATTCAAAGGAACGAGGGCAGGGGAGAGAAGGTAATTTTAACTTTTATATAAGACACTGATGGAAGTGGTAGAAAGATGCTTTTCCTTTGATATCCTCTGCTTAGTGAATTCCACGGAATATTGATGGTGTGGGATTACTGGCATCTCCCTGAGCATCATGACTGGTGTTACTGGTGGGCACATGGCCAAGCTGGGGCACTGCAGCCCCACTGCCACCCCTGCTTTGGGCACTCCATGCTCCCGGTCCTGTTTGAGTGATCAGTTCCCCTTCAGCAGGAATCACAGGGTGACTTCCATCCCCAAATTCTTGCCAGATGGCCATGGAGAGGGTGTTTGGGGCTGGGCTGTATGACAGGAAGTGCTCTGGGACCAGGGTACCCCACAGACATGCCCTGTGTTGGATCACTGAAGGTGCTTCCATCACTGGATGCACCAGGACACGCTCCCCTGGACACCACACAGCTCAGGCTGCCCCAGGCACTGCTCTGGGCTCAGACTCCAACACACAGACCCCTCTGTGGGACCCAGGTCTGCTGTGCCAGGACCTCATGGGGCAAAAGAGATAAAAATCAAATGTACACAACCTTTTTAGCTACATCTTTCCTCCCAAGGGAGTGTGTGTCAGGTAGGACCTGAAGGGACATCAGCGTGGCATCTGTGAGGACAACCAGGAGTTGGGAATGCCCCAGCAGGACGGTGTAGATGCAGGTGACTCTAGAAATGTCCTTCAGTGTCTCATAGAATAATTTAGTTCAAAGGAACCTGAAAAAGGTTCTTGAATGCTCTATTTTGTCTCAGCTCTCTTTCATGGTAATCATTTCAATTTTACACTTGAGTAAGACCATTCCTGTGCACCAGGGCACAGGGTCCCCTCCACTTCTGCAGCTGTGTCTTAAACCTGTTTCTGTTTCGTGGAAGGTTATAAATATCCTGTGAAAGAGTTTATCAGGCACAACTTGTTCAGCTTTGAGGTCAAAGCTGGGCCTTCACTCTGCTTGATCAGCACATGGATGGAAAGGAACTGCCCTTTACATAGATGCAAGTCTTCAGCAGCTCGGGGGCCACATGGCTGCCTGGAAAAGAAACAGTGGATGTGTCTCTAAAAAGAGAAATTTTAGCAGAAAATCCAGTTTTACAGGAACTGTCCATGCAGCCTTAGAGGTGACTTGCCCTCCCTCATGCACAGAGGGGCAGGAGGAGCAGGGTCTGGTTGCAGCCACTGCCACTGCTTGATAAAACTGAAGGGTGAGTCCCTTGGCAGGCTGTAGAGATCAATAACGGGAGCTGGGGCCAGAAGAAAGGAAGCTGGGAATGCTCTGGGGTGCTGGGCTGGCTTCAGAGGCAAAGCTCTGCACAAGGCTTTTCTCAGGCATCTGTGCAGAACTAATGATGCAGCTAAAGAGGGAGCGAAATGGTACAGGGATCCTGAGATCAGAAGGAAGATAAGCAGATGTAAACATCTCAAATTCCTACAATGGGGGGGTTCTTTTTCTGAAAGTGCTGAAGAGAATAGAAGAATGTTACCAGCAGCCCCGGAGCTGATTGGGGGTGAGGCAGCAGCCCCAAGCCTCCTGAGAGAGGGGGTTTTATTTAGAAGACATCCACAGGCAAATATGGTCTTTTTTCCTTCCCTTGCTTTTTGATGAGGAATATTGCTGGGATCAGCTCAGGGGAGGGAGGCTTTGATCATGCTTTCATAGAGAAAAAAAAGCTACTTTGAATTCTGCTGCAAAGCAAACCCCAGGAGGGGCTGGTGTGTGCTGCTCACTCAGGGGGAGAGGCCCCTGTGCAAGTGCTGGGACTGTCCAGGGACAGGGACAGTCCCCTCTGCACATCCTGCCCTTAAAATAGATATGAATGGGCAATGGAATACTGACCTCACAACTCATGGAATGGTTTGGGTTGGGAGGGACCTTAAAGATCATCCAGTCCCACCCTCTGCCATGGGCTGAGACACCTTCCGCTAGACCAGGTTGCTCCAAGCCCTGTCCAACCTGGCCTTGGACACTCCCAGGGATGGGGCAGCCACAGCTTCTCTGGGCAACCTGTGCCAGGACCTGCCCACCCTCACAGCCAGGAATTCCTTCCCCACATCCCATCTATCCCTGCCCTCTGGCAGTGGGAAGCCATTCCCCTTGTCCTGTCCCTCCATCCCTTGTCCCCAGTCCCTCTCCAGCTCTCCTGGAGCCCCTTCAGGCCCTGGAAGGGGCTCTCAGGTGTCCCTGGAGCCTTCTCTTCTCCAGGTGAGCCCCCCCAGCTCTCTCAGCCTGTCACGTCCTCCCAGTGCTGCTGCTGAGCTGAGAAATTAAAGGGAGTCCCCAAATCTGAGCTGCTCCTTGCAGAGTAACCCAGAGCACCAAGGACTTCCAGAAGACAACACAAACAAACCATCTCAGTACCTATTTTAAGATAGAAACATCCAGATGCTGAAGCTGGTGTGGAGGAACCCAAACTGCCAATACCATGTGGTAGTGGAAGGACAGAAGGTTCCTCCTGCTGCGCTTGTGGAGTGTGTGGGAGAACCACTGCCCAGATGAGGTCTCAGTGTTGTGGGGGCAGGAAATATAAAGACTGGGGTGGGCAGATCCATGGCAGGAGATGTTAAACCTGTGCCTGTTCACCATGCCAGGAACAGCAGTGATGTCACAGTAAGAGAAGAACAGAACTTCTGTGTTGAGGTGGGTCACAAACACACTTCACTCATTCATTGGGATTTTGAACAGTGACATTAAATCTTCTCAAGGACAGAGAGGATCCATCTCCAGTGCTATAGGAATGTAACAATCCAATATATGTAGATTTGCCTATTTGTGTTACACTGAAAAACAAAGTGTTTGTCTGGATGGTGCTAATTGGAGTAACATGAAAAATTCCCAAAATAAGTATCTTTTTTTATTCAAGAAACAGTGTTTCTCTGAAGGAAATTGCTTTGAGGGAATGACACTAATTTTCAATTACTTTCCTCATTCACTGCTCTATTTTTAAGCAAAATATTTGAGAAACAAAACTTTACAGGACTTTGAAAGTGCCTTCTGTTGAGTTTAGGGATTTTTTTTTCTCTTTAGCCACTGAAAAACCCACGAGAACAAAAGAAATCCAACTTCTCCCATGTGGATATTGACTTCCCACATGATAAAATCACATTTTTCCAAGGGTAGTTTTCTCTAGGAAATCAGGAATATTTAAAACCAACACCTCACCTTTTAAAAATGAGAAGTTCCCCTCTGCTTGCCCACATTTTTGAACTGGATAAAGTTCAAATGAGAGGGAAAATCACAAACTCCACAAGGGAAAATGAAATCTTCCTATGAAAGCAATGGTGAAGAGATTTATTTTCTTCCAGAAAATACTGTAATTGAAAAAAACAATCAGTTTGCCTTAGTTTGCTTATCAGTTTCTGTGCTGTTATTTCCCTGAGCTATTTTGCAAGATTTTTCTCCGACTGCTGATGGAGACAAACCAAGTAATATTTGTTCCCAACACCTGGATGATGTGGCAAAGAGCTGCAGGTTTCCCAACAGGCATCCACAAAGTAGCTGTGGCATCCTTTCTGTCAGGAAAGCCCGTCCTGGCACCTCTGCTTTTCCCATTAAATCCCATTTATCTCCCCCAGTGTGATTAAAACTTTGGAAGGGTGGTCTGGGCATAGCCCAAGCAGCAGTGCCAGGCCTGAGCCTGCCCAGGAAGGCCCTTCTTGGTCTCTCCAAGTCCCTGCCAGGTGGGAGGAGCAACATGGGGTCAGGCTCTGCTCCAGGGAACAGGGACAGGAGAAGAGGAAACGGCCTCAAGTTGTGTTAGGGGAGGTTCAAATTCACAGAATCACAGAACTCTTAGTATTGGAAGGGACCTCTAAAGATCACCCAGTCCAACCACCTTGGTAAGGCAGGGTCACCTGGAGCAGGTGACCTTGGAATGTGTCCAGGTGGGTTTGGAACATCTCCAGAGAGGGAGACTCCGTGCCCTTCCTTGGCAGCTGTTCCAGTGCTCTGCCGCCCTCCAGGAAAAGATGTTCTCCCTCATGCTGAGGTGGAACTTGTTGTGTTTCAGTTTATGGCCATTGCTCCTTGTCCTGTCAGAGACTGGCACCATCCTGACACCCCTTGGAGACATTTGTGTGGGTTGATAAGATCCCTGCTTGGTCTTCTCTTCTCCAGACTGACCAGACCCAGCTCCTGCCATCTCTTCTCATCAGAGAGATGCTCCAGACCCCTCATCATCTCTGTGGCCTTAGCTGGACCCTCTCCAGTAGCTCCTGGTCTCTCTTGTCCTGAGGAGCCCAGAGCTGGATGCAGCACTGCAGATGTGCCTTTCTAAGGCTGAGAAGAGGGGCAGGATCCCCTCCCTGACCTGCTGGAAATGCTCTTCCTGATGCATGTCAGGATCCCATTGGCTCTCCTGGCCTCCAGGGCACATGGCCAGCTCATGGTCACCCCCAGGACCCCCAGGTCCTTCTCCACAAAGCTGCTCCCTGGTAATTCAGCTCCCAGCCTGTGCTGGTACCTGGGGTTATTTCTCCCCAGAAGCAGGACCCTACACTTGCCCTTGTTGAACCTCATTAGATTGGCTATGAGGAAAAACCTCCTTCACTGCAAGTGTGGCTGGGCATTGGAATGTGCAGAGGGGGAGTCACCATCCCTGGAAGTGTTCAAGAAATGAGCAGATGTGGCACTTGGGGTTGTGGTTTAGTGGCCGTAACGGTGTTGGTCAAAGGTTGGACTTGATGAACTTGGAGGTCTTTTCCAACCTCAATGATTCCATGATTCTGTGATTCCATGCCCCACAGCATTCCTTGCGGTGTCAGAACCAGCTGGGCTGGATCACAAACTCCTTCCTCACCTCCCCTTTAGTGCAGTTGATCCCAGACTTCTCTTGCTGCTTGGAGGTGTGAGAGGAGAAGCAAGGACACAGCAGATGCTGTGGGCTCAGCCCCAGCTGCCTCCACCCTCTTCCACACACAACCTCCTGCCCTTCCAGGCTCTCCTGGGAGTGGCTGTGGTGCCAGGGCCCTGCTGTGTGCCCAGGCTCTGCCCCTCCAGAGCACACAGCTTTGCACTTGGCTGCTGCCTTTGTTCTCTTTTCATCTTGCCTTTATCATCTCCAGCCAGGCAGCACTTCCAGGCCAGCAATTAACAGTCACAATTAAGAGTTGCAGAGGTAGGTGTTTCCCCTCCGAAGGGACCTGATGTTTTCCATGCTGAGCATGAGAGAGATTCCCACCGAGGGAGCTAATTTGTGCTGATTAGTAACTGCAGCTGAATAGTCCTTGCTCCAACATGGTGAGCTAAGTCTGAAAAGTTGCAGAGTGTTCAATCAGGTTTTTTCACCTACTGAAAATCTCCAGTTACTGTCAAAAAATGGAAGTACATAAATTTCAGGTGATTGAACAGCCTGTGCTCTTCAGAGTTGCTAAGCTGTTTAGAAAATCAGGTAAACAAGGAGGAAAAACAGTAGTTACCCAGGAAAGGCCTCTTTGCCCACATCCATTGGAAGGAAATGGTTGTTCTGTGAAAGGTAAGATATTAATGTTGTCCAGAGGATACAGCCACTGCTAAGCAAATGGTGAATCAAAATGTTTCTGTTGAGCCTCTCCAACCCTTCAGTGAATGATAAAATGGGAGAAGCTGGGAAATAATGGAAAAAGATAATCTGGACCCAAATGGAAAACTGTACTTGCAAAAATCTAATCAAAACACCAGTGACATGGAGTATTTTCACTGACTTTCACCTCCTGAATTCAAATATGCTTCTGGTGTCCAATAATGACGTTTTATGTCTTGTGCAGTGCCAGCCTGAAATTAAGAGTGAAAATATGTATTTTTCCAAATAAGGCTGTTTCTCAGTACCTGCAGGGTAAAAGATGTTCAGGTCTCACCCTGCTTGTTGCTCAAAGTGATCTAATGCTGTGAGTGAAACAAGAAAAGCCTCCAACACTGTCTGTGTGGTGATGAGAAATGATTAATCCAATACCTGCTGGAATAGCTTGGGAGGCATCCCCAGGACAGCTGGATGGATTATACCCTCCACAGAGATGTGGCACTGTGCAAATAAAACAATGGAGAAATAAGGAAGTGTTATTGATGGAGATTATTTCTCCCTTACTTGATCATAACAGTTTTATATGGGTGTAAAAATGAATTCTGGTTGGTAATGTGGTCTTTGGGAGTTGTATTTATTCTGTTTATTGGTATCAGGAACTTATTACTTTGCATAAATTATTCATGGGAATTAGACATGCTCCTGATACTCACGTGATGTGTTTTGGGAGGGATGGGGAACAGAAAGTCATGAGAAAAATTCTTTGGAGGTTCTTTTGAGAAAGAGGACTTGGAAATGGTGGGACATTGGAGAACCCCAGTGTGAATGGCATCACCCTGCCCACCCTGCTCACTCCCAAGCACTCCTGGCCACGTAAGACATGGGAAGTTGGGAGGTCTTTGCCAGGCAGGGTAGAGCCAGCATTGGTGGAGCTCTGTGGGGGCACAGAGAGAGCCCTAAAAGCAGCTAAGGGAAGTAGAGAAGCTCCCCCCTTAGCAAGGCACACAGTCCAACCCCCAGTCTTTAAAGGTGAAAGATTCTGTGCAGACAGAGCCTTTAGGGGAGATTTAACTGCTTGCTGGAGCATCTGTTCTCTTTTAGCCATGGAAAAAGGGCTGGGTGGTGATGGCTCAGGGATCAGCAGGGGATGGGAGCAGAGCAGCGTAACTGCCCTCCCTGTGAAGAATTTGTAACAGGGAGCACAACCAATTCATTGACAGAATCACAGAATCATTCAGTTGGAAAAGCCCTCCAAGATCATCAAGTCTACCCTGTGCCCAATGCCCACCTTGTCACCCAGCCCAGAGCACTGAGTGCCATGGCCAGTCGTTCCTTGGACACCTCTAAGAATGGGGACCCCATCACCTTCCTGAGCATCCCCTTCCAATGCCTGACCACCCTTTCCATGAAGAAATTCCTGCTGATGTTCAACCTGAACTTTCCCTGATGCAACTTGAAGCCATTTCCTCCTCGTGTTCTGTTGTTATTTGGGAGCAGAGCCCAAGCCACCCCTAGCTCCACCCTCCTGTCAGGGAGTTGGAGAGAGTGAGAAGGTCTCCATGTCAGGGAGTTGGAGAGAGTGAGAAGGTCCCACATGGAGAGAGTGAGAAGGTTGGAGAGAGTGAGAAGGCTCCTTTTCTCCAAGACTCTGGTGGGTTGGTGCAGAAGGGAATTCTGCACAGACTCCAGTCCCTGGCACGTGTGTGAGCATCAGCTTTCCAGGAACAACTGCAGATGTTGGCATCAACACAGAGCAAGTACATTTTGCAGGCAGTGATATTCACTGGTCTCCAGTGGCAGATGCCAGGCAGGAGAAGCCCATGAGATGAGTGACAAACCTCTGGGACTGTGCTCCCAGCTGCTGCTTGACTTGCAGGTCACCCACGAGGGGCACACGTTGGGGTCTGGGCCTTGGAGAGGAGCTCTTGCAAACCAAGCACCTTTTCTTTCCCTCTTCAGTCACTGCATCTTAAAAGCCCATTTCTTCCCTAATTTGATGGAATTATGATTAAAATATTATTCATGTGTGGACCTGGTCTCAGGAGCTGTGTTTGGAAGGGGTGCTGCCAGGGAGGGCCCCAGCAGCTGGAAGGGCTGGAGCTGCTGTGCCTCTTGCCCAGCTGTTCTCACTTTCCCAGGGCTGGTTCTGCAAAACCCTTCCCCCAAAGAGCTGCTGTTCTGTTGCCTTTGTGCAGGTGGTGGCTATTGCCTTTCTGCATGTCAGAGGCCTGGCTGATGTGCACTTTTTCTGAGAATTCTTGGAACAGTTGGGGTGTTTTTTTGTCCATCCCATTGCAGCTGGACCTTCATTAACCAAACCCCAGTGGTGATGCTCTCAGCAAGCTGCAGGATGGCTTGGCTGCACAGTCTGTCTTGCCATCCCATTCTGAGCAAAGCTGGAAAACCCTCTGGAGCAGCTTTGTGCAGCTGCTGGATGTATTTTCTGTACAGAGTTCAAATCTCACACCTGCACAGGGTGGGGTTTCACACAACAGCCCTGTCCATGGGGCTGAGTGAGGAGCAGAGCCTGCACTGAGGCTCTGGTGGCTTTATTAGAGGAGAAGAGCAGCTCTCTGGGAGCATCACAGGCACCAGATTGCAGCACCAGGGGCTGGGTGTCAATTTGAAGCTGTCAAGTAGCTCAGTTCTCCTCCAGAAGCCTGGGCAGCAGTGAGGGAGCTGGCCAGGTGCTCTGTGACTGGCTCTTCTCCACTGACAAGGGAAGAATGGAGGATCCTGGCAAAAGCCACACTTCAGTGATGATGGGGCAGTGGAGGAAAAACCTGTGATATGAGTAACTAGCAGCTTCTTTCTCAAAGCACACAGGAATAACTTAAAATCTTCCTCTTATCTGGATGAGGAGGATGGGAAGGAGCTACTTTCTTCCCCACAGAGTGGTGTCATCCCACACAGGAAATCTTACACAGCAAACCATCTCCCAGGTGCACAGCCCCTGCAGTGACCTGCCCACTACCCCCTTCTCTGGCTGCTCAGGGTCTGTTCCCACCCCAAACCACTCAGCTTCTTCACAGCTTGGATGGAGTGACCTACAAGAGTCTTAAAATGCTGGAGAGAGATGGCAGGTCAGTTGGAATGCATCAGTCTTAGGCATAGCTGGGGTCTGCAGCTCTGTGTGAGCAGTGACAGGACCCAGAAAACAGCTGGAGCTCTGCCAGGGCAGGGTCAGGTTGGATCTCAGGAAAAGGGTCTTCCCCCAGAGGGTGGTGGGCACTGAACAGGCTCCCCAGGGCAGTGGGCACAGCCCCAAGGCTGCCAGAGCTCCAGGAGAGTTTGGGCAACACTCTCAGAGCCAAGATGGGATTGATGGGGTGTCTGTGCAGGGTCAGGAGTTGGACTGATGGTCCTTGTTGCTCCTTGCCAACTCAGGCTAGTCTGTGGTTCTGTTGTTTGAATAACAAGCATCCGAAACCACCAGACACAGATCAAGGCACAGACAGCACAGATCAGACTTATGATATGAGAAATGGTAAAGCCCCGACCCCACAAATGACTTGGAGATGAAGAGAGATAACAATATAATGGATCCCAAGATAAGGAAACTGGGATGGTGAACAGGAGCCAAAATGCATTCACAGGGAAATGGCAGCTGGATAGAAAGAGGTGGTGTGATTTTTGCACACACCAATAGGCAGAGCAAGATAAAACACTGCCTCTGTAGTTGATACCCACATTGTTAAAACACGTTGTCAAGCTGGAAAAGGTAGACAAAGACTTGCAAGGATGAGTCAAGGTTTGGAAAACCTGCCTGCATATGGCAAACAGAAGGAGCTCCATCTTTTAGTTTATTAAAGTGAAGTTTCTGAATAATAGTCACAGCATAAAAATCCACCCATAGGGTGCAGATTCCTGATAGCAAAACAATGTCTAGTTTTGCAGATAAGCACAGATCAAGATCTAATGGTAGGAAATTGCAGGCATGGAAGGCTGAGTCTGGAAATGACACACAGACTCAGTTCCTGATAACATTAAACATTTAAAATGGGCTGGATGTTTTGTTGGAACCTCTGAAAATCAGACACAATGAAGCTGTGCACTGTGGGCTCCAGCCTGGAAGGAGCCTGTATCTTGCACAGAAATCCAGGGCCTGGGGATACACAAAGTCCAAAGCAGCAGATCTTTTTTGGCAGCAGCCTGAGATGGATTGAAATTTCGGAAGTATGTTCCCAAATTACACCCAGAGGCAGGTCCACCACCCACATTTTCCTGAGTGTTGCCTTGTTGGTCCCTAATCCTTCAATGCGCTCAGAGAAGGAGGGAATGCTGAGCCACAAGTTCACATTTCAGGCAGAAATAGCAAGGTCAGGCTGTGTGGGATGTCAGGCTGGCCCCTAAGGGTCTGCTTCCCTTGCTCTGAATCCCAAATATTCCCTGCTCACCGTGTGCATCCTGCTGTCAGCATTTCACACACCATGAGGAATTCGCTCCTGAGCACAGATATAAAAGTCAAGGGCAGAGAAAGATCAAGGTGCTGGTGTCAGTCTGTCCTTCTAAGGTGTGACTTGGTGCCACAGATTGTCCCTTTGGATGGAGATGGAAATAACACTAAAACCCCCAAAGAAAATAGTGGAAACCATTGGAAATCAATCTCAGAATGAGCAGTGAACAAGAAAACACACTTTCTATCCATCCTGCCTGGCATCTCCAGCTCCATCACAGCTTTGAGGTGATGGGGGCTTGAGCAGATACAGAGTCTGCAGTTGTGAGTCCCCTCTCACAGAGGAGGATGTGGGGTTTGCTTGAGACATGGAGATGTGAACCTGCAGCTACAAGCCTTGGGAAGGGTTTCTCTTTTACAACTCACAATGTATATGCTCCCAGTTTTCTAAATGTCTGGTTTTTATGCTCTTGTTGGCTAAAAGAAATGGCAGCACCAAGAGTAGAGCTGTGCTCCAGTACATACACAGATAAAATCGTCAGGATGTCTCTAAGAAACTGCACATACTTAATTATCAACAGCTCTGGGCCAGAACCCGTCATTATTAGATCACCTCTGTAATCAGTGTGATTGGAACAGCCCTTAATTGAGGTGCTGGGTTCTCACTGAGCTCCCTGCCTTTCCTAGAAACATCAGTGCTGGCTGTGACGTGGGACTCTGCTGCATTTCCTTTCTCTTCCAAAAGCCACTTTTCTGTGAATCTCCAAACCACATCCATTCTGTGAATCACAGCCCCATCCCTCCCTCACTGCTCCAGGGAAAGGAGCTCAACAAATAATTAACTTTCCTGCTTCCTGTAAAATCAGTTGTTTCTCTGGGCCTGGGAGGCAGGAGCTGACAGGACCTTGTGTTGGGGACAGCTCAGATCTTTCACCTCCTTCTGCTACTTTTGCAAATGGGGGGCAAGGCTGCCCTGTGTGACAGTCACAGCAGGGATATGCAAGCACTTGTCGAGAAAAAAAGAATTGTTTGAGGCTGCCCCAAAACTACACCTTTACAGAGATTTTGGTCAAGTGAAGCTGCTCCTCTTGGGTTAAAATGCCAAATGAAAACAATTCTCTGACATGAAGTAGATTGTTTTATCTTGGGGAAATTGTTTTTAATAGGATTTACTCTGCAGCTGCTGATGTGGCTTGTGTTGGAGCTGGGATGGGAACAGCAGCACTCCTGTGATTGGGTGGCTGGATGGACACAACCCACACTTGGCTACTTGGCAAAAATCCCAGAATCACGGAATGGTTCTGGCCAGAAGGGACCTAAATGCTCATCCAGTTTCTTCTCCTCTTACAGGCAGTGGAATAAAAAGATCCTTGAGATGGTGTCAGTGATGTGGATGGATATAAATCCAGAGTCCCCACGACATCACTGGATCCTGCGCCTGAGCTCTGGTGCCTCCTGCCAAGGGCACATACGAGAAGTTACAGAGCCATGGAACCACAGAATGCTGGAAGGGTTTGGGTTGGAAGGGACCTTAAAGTTTATCTCATTCCATCCCCTGCCATGAGCAGGGACACTTTCCACCAGACAAGGTTGCTCCAAGCTCTGTCTAACCTGACCTGGAACATTTCTAGCTATGTGGAGTCAGGAGGACAGGACATGACTCTGATGGTGTGAGCCCTTCATGACATGAGCTCTCCCTCCTGCCGTGTGCCAGAGTGACCAGGAGCCTGGCCAGGTTCATCTGCACAAACACTGAGGCAGAGTGGAGAGGCCTCCATCTGAGTTATCATCTAGAGTCCAATTATGGTCCGCAGTGAGAGATCCCCTCTGCCAGGGAGCCATCAATCCTCCTGTCAGAGTCATCTCTAAGGAGGCAAAAGCAGTGACCTGCATGCTGAAACCTGGGTTTTCCCTCTCCCTTGGCTGCATGTGCCTGGGCTGTCAAAGGATTATCTGAGCTGATAAATTTGTCCTTTCCTTGCTCCTTCCTCAGTTTCCAGTTTATTCCCGAAACAGTGGGAGCAAGACTGGAAGTGCTGAATCCCTGCCCCTTGGCCGAGGTTCAGCCACACCCAACCCTGGGGGCTGCCCTGAGCAGCACAGCCACCTCCTCTTCCAGCCTCAGTGTCCGTGGACACCACCCCAATGGGACCTTCAGAACCCTCCAAAAGCTGCAATTGTTCTCTCAGCCATTGCAATTCATGAGTTTCAGCCATGCCTTCTGATGCCCCACTGTGGCCACTCTCAGTGCTGGGGTTGTGTTGTCCTCACCAAATGCTCAGGCATTTTGGGAAATGCAGTGCTGAGTTTGGACAAGGAGAGCAGTAAGAAAAAGTGAGAAGGGCTGGAGGTCACAAGAGAGGGAAACTTTTGTAGGAAGGCCAATGCCTGTAGTGCCCACCAGTGCAGGGCCCAAATTCCCCTTCCCACAGGTTGGGTTTGGGCAAAGTGAAGCTGAAGCCAACAGAGGTGCAAGGAGCAAAAAGCAAAGGCACTGGACAGCTCTAGTCCCACTTGAAGCCACTGTTTGGAAGTTCTTTGTCTTTCTCTACCGCTGGATCCCAGCCATGACTGTTGGGTTTCCATCCTGGAAGTCCTGGTTTCTCAGGAGGGTTGGGAGCATGAATAAAGTTGTCTGCTCCTGAGAAAGAGAAGACCTTATTTCAACTATTTCCACAACCAGTGTAGGATAAGCTCCAGAAGCTCTGCTTACCCACCCAGGCATTACACTCTTCCCTCCTTTTTTATTTGTTTATTATTTTCATTATCACCCCCCCCAGGAATTAGAAGCACCTTGTGTGATGGGAATCCGGTAAGAAGAATCACAGAATCACAGAATATGCTGAGTTGGAAGGGACCCACAAGGATAAGCCAATCCAACTCCTGGCCCTGCACAAGCCCATCCCCAGGAGTCACACCCTGTGCCCCAGAGCATCAGCCAAACACTCCTGGAGCTCTGGCAGCCTTGGGGCTGTGCCCACTGCCCTGGGGAGCCTGGGCAGTGCCCACCACCCTCTGGGGGAAGGACCTTTCCCTGAGATCCAACCTGACCCTGCCCTGACACAATTCCAGGCCATTCCCTGGGTGCTGTCCCTGGTTCCCACAGAGATGGGATTTGTATTGTACTGTGAAGGCACCTCCCTGGAGACTGTTTCCCACATTCTGGATCTCTCCATCCTGCCTGTGAGAGAGAAGTGAGGGACTCAGGGAGCAGCCCCAGGGGAGGGTGCCCTTTGGCTTCTCCCATGCCCTGGTTTTGGTGGTTCTCTCACAGCAAAGTGCTGATGTGAGCTTTTGGCTCACAGTGTGTCCACCCCCTTGCCCTCATCCTAGAGCACCTCTGATTTCTCCCATTTGTCACTGGGGCTTCCCTTCCCACCCACAGCTCTCAGAAGAAGGGCTCCATCCAGGATATCCCAGTGCAGCCCTTGGGTCCACACCAAGCACAGGGAAATGGGGAGCACGTTTGGGGAGGGAGGACAACTATGTGTCCATGAAGAAGTCACTGACACAGTGGGAACTCAGGAAACCCCTGTGAAGGTCCAACCCACACAAGACCCCTCAGGGGCAAATGGCAGAACACCAAACATGACAATTTTCCAGTGGGGCAAAGGTTTTTAACAGAAATAAGTAGCTGAGAATGGAGAATGTCCCTTCATGTGTCCTTCAGTTCCCAGCACTGATTTCATCTGGATTTTGCACTTGAAAGGAAGAAGAAAGGAAGTAGAAGAGATTCTGACTAATTTGCTGACTAAGTATTTATTAAAATAGACTTAGCAATTAAAGACAAAGCTCCCCCAAGTTAGGATGCAAATTGAAGAGCCAGAAAACACAAAAGGAGAGGTTCTGATGACGACTTTAACTCTGTCTGAGCTCATGGATAAATGCAGATTTTTTCACAGAATCAGAGAATTCAATTCCAAGCTAAAGCCAAACTGAAAACGAAATATTTGGAAAACCAGAAACTCAAAAAGAATTTCTTTTGGTTAAAGTGAAAATTAGTTTGACAAACCAGAAACGTTTCAATTTAAAATTGGGGCATCCTTTTTTTTTTTTTCCTCTTTTTAATTAACCTCAAACTCTCAAAAGCACAATGATTGGAAACCAAAGAATGTGACATTGCCCAAGTGTCTCTAATAAATGCACAAGCTGCAAAACAAATATGGATTTGCAAAACATTTTGTTGTTAGCACATTTACATTTTCACTCACTAGAAGTATTCCTACAAAATTTCAGCCAATTCCCTCTCTAATATTCTGCCTCCTTAATGCAATCATTTAATACTGATTTAAAGTCTGTGAAATGAAGGATGAAGAGATGATATTTCTCTGTAACCTTTTGAATTTCTATATTCTGACTTCGGTCCATTTGATCCATAACATCCAGATTGCAGGAACATAAGGGATTTTTTACATTTATTTTCATAATTTAATGTTTGTTTTAGAAAAAGAGGGGAGGAAAAGCTGCCAGGGCTTAATCATGCAGCAATCTTGAATCTTCCCATGACTGGGGGAGGAAAGGAAGGTTTGGCATCTCTGCTGCAGTGCTAATTTGCATTGAGGAGGATCTTTACCCTTCGCAGCTAAAAAAGATGAAGTGCTAAGTTGCAAAGTGACATTTTGGAATTTGTGTGGAGGTTCTCACGCTGCTGGGGCTGCCTTCAATGCTCTGCTTCTTTTATTGAGGCAGGGATGGCAAATTTGTCCAGAGGAATGGATGCTGTGGGGGAAGGTGGTGGTAATGTGTAACTCAGGAAGGGCAGTTTTAGCCCACAAATAAATCATTGTGGTAGCAGAAGCAACGACTCTCGACATGCAGGAGGTGGAAGGTCCTGATAACCAAGGCATGAGTTCCTCAGCAAAGGTCCCCTTGACCCCCACCCAAGGGCCATTCTCACCTTTCTGGGCCAAAATCAAGCAAGAGGAAAAGCTGCATTTGCCCACAGGGTGACAAAGGCTCTGTCTGTGCAGCTGAGGCTGTTTCACAGCTCAATTCCCCACTGCTGGGACAGGGCAAGGTCCTACATCTGACCAGGGCCAGTCCCAGGAACAAACTCAAGCAGAGCAGGGAGAGAGCAGCTCTGGGAGAAGGATTTGGGGTGCTGGTGAGGGAGAGGCTGGACAAGCCCCAGCCTAGAATCACCACCCTGTGTGCTGGGCTGGTCCCACAGCGTGGGCAGCAGGGGAGGATTGTGCCCCTCTGCCTCCTCAGGTGAGACCCCACCTGCAGAGCTGCCCCAGCCCTGGGCCCAGCACAGGAAGGACGTGGAGCTGCTGGAGCGAGTCCAGAGGAGGCCCCAGAGATGCCCCAGGGCTGGAGCCCCTCTGGGCTGGAGCCAGGCTGGGAGAGCTGGGGGGGCTCACCTGGAGAAGTGAAGGCTCCAGGGACACCTGAGAGCCCCTTCCAGGGCCTAAAGGGGCTCCAGGAGAGCTGGAGAGGGACTTGGGACAAGGGATGGAGGGACAGGACAAGGGGAATGGCTTCCCACTGCCAGAGGGCAGGGATAGATGGGATATGGGGAAGGAATTCTTGGCTGTGAGGGTGGGCAGGCCCTGGCACAGGTTGGGCAGAGAAGCTGTGGCTGCCCCATCCCTGGGAGTGTCCAGGGCCAAGCTGGACGTGGCTTGGAGCAGCCTGGGCTAGGGGATGGTGTCTCCATGGCAGAATGTGGAACTGGGTGGGCTTTAAGGTCCCCTTTAAAGTCCCCTCCAACACAAACCATTCTGTCCTTCAGTGATTTGTGACTTGTGCTGATGCCTAAAGCTGATTTTTCTCAAAGCATCACTGCACAGGCAACCAAAGTGGGCAGGGAAAAACAAGTCCTTGTTCTGCAACTCTGCCTGGAAAAGGCTTAGCCAGAGCTCCTATGATGGACCTTCAGACTGTTTCCAGTGACAAGCACCCTGGTCCATGCACAGCACCCCAGTCCTGGGTGCAGCACTGGGCACCTTTGTGGCACAGGGGCTGCCACGAGCTCCTGGCTTTACTGTAAGTGTATCCATAAGGAATGTGTGTGAGTGAATGGGAGTGTGATTTGTGTGTGTGTGTTCACAAGGTGAGGAGATTTTCTGCTTGTCTTTCTCTGCCACTGCAAGCCCTCACCCTGGCAGTGTCCTTGGAAATGCAGCATCTGAAGGCTCAGGATGGTGTCTTTAGTAATCCAGGTGGTTTCTTTCCAGTTACAATTCAGAAAGTATTTCTCTTCATTAAACGTTAATGAGAAGTCTGAGTAATGGCTGTCCATGTGGTGCCAGTATGGAGCAGCTTTGGCAGCTCATGCCAGTCAAACCTTTCATCCCAGGAGTTTGTGCTCAGCACTGGGGCAGAGGGATCACATGAAGGAGTGACAGGCACTGAGCACTGCTCATTTCTCCTCAGTGCTCAAAAACAGGTGCAGAAAGCTCTTCCAAGAATATTTATTGGTGGGCTATGGATTTTTGTTGCACTGAAAAGACTTGGTCCTGGGAAGAACAGGAGCTTAGATTTGTGTTTAAAGTGCAGTCTGGCAGAGGGGAGATGCTTTCCCAGCCTTTGAAGCTTTTGGCTATTTTTATAAACACTGGGAGAGAGAGGAGGGCCAAGCATGCTGGGGCATCCTGGATTTGGGGTTGCACATGTAATGCTTAAAAGCTGTCCTCCCATTTCCCTCCCCTGCTCACTGTCCCTCAGCCAAGTTGGTTTTGGAGGAGACAAACACGCTCTGAGCAACCTGGTCTAGTGGAAGGTGTCCCTGCCCATGCCAATGGGATACTCCTTTCATCCCAAACAATTTGATGATTCTGTGATTTCATTTTGAGCCTGGCAAAATGTCTGGTTTGGATTTGTGGTAACTTCAGGCTCTGCTGGAAGGGACAGGTCACAGGAAGGGTGCTGAGGGGACCAGGGATCATTAGGGGAAGAATTCCATTTTACCCCTTAATTTGAGGGAAAACCCAAAATGTTTACCAAAAAGCAGAGGAGAGGATTCCTCCACAACAATCACATCACTCTTTATTAAAGTTAAGAAAAAGGAACTTTAATTAGAAAATGGATATAAGAAGGATAACTGTTCTTAACTACTATATATATACATATATAGGTAGATATGGATATAACTGTAAACAGATCTGAGCAAACTACTCCCCCAGCACCAAAAGTAAAAACAAAAGAGAACACCACCCCCACCACCACCCCCAAAACCGGTGGGTTCCTCCTGGAGAAGTTCCATGCATGGACAGTGTCAGTGTCACACCTGGGCTGGCTGCAGGGTGAGTTCTCAGTCTTTTCCCAGCGAGGCAGAGACGAGCAGATGAACTCACATGGACTCTCTCTCTCTCCTTGTCCTCTGTTCCCGTTGAAGAAGGAAAGCTGGAAGTGGAGGAAATGGTGATAATTCCCTGGAATCTCCTTGCAGTCCAAATCTGTCCCCAGGAGGAGAGAAAAAAAACAAAGGTCTGCAGTGTGTCCTGAAGCAGCTCTGTCTCTCCTCTCTTCTCTCTCTCTCTGAAGCTCAGGGTGCCCAGAGGTGGAGGGGGAAAAGCAAAGAGCAGAGCCAGAAAAAATGGAGCTCTCACCAGCAAACAGTGGCTCCTTTTCTGCAGCTGCCCAAAAGAAAAAAACCCAAAAAGTCAAACCAGCACACACAAAACAGCAAAAGAAAAACTTCTCCCCACACCCAGGTGTTAACTCAGGTCATCAGCTTGGAATTCAAAGTGGTTGGGCTATTCCTTTGTTCTGTAGTGGGAGGGAGAGAATTTACATTATCATTCAAAACTACAACAACTCCCAAGGCTTTTTTTGCATTTATGGGTGTCCCAGATCAGCAGGTGGGACCAGTTTATTGCTGTGTTGGTGTGACCAAAGCTGGGTATTCTAAACCCTCCTTCTCATTTCCCATGAACTGTTCCCAATGGCCCATTGGCAGCAGCTGCCCAGGGCACAGCTGAGCCCTCAGGCTGGGAGCTGGCTGGGAAAGAAGCCTGGCAGAGGAGCTGGGGGAACTGCCCTGCAGGGAGTCCTTGGCACCTCCACACCCACCTGAGGGCTCAGCTCTGCTCAGGGGCCACTTGTCGGATCCAAGGAGGAGCAGACCCTGGACAGGAGGAGCTCACCACTCTCCACCAGACTGTGCCATCATCTGCACCAACAGGTTTTTTCCCTTCTTTTTCCTTTGAATTTGGGGGAACCACGTGGGGCTCAGCACAGGGGCCAACAAACTCCCTTGTGTTTGTGCCCCAGGGGGCTGGGTTACACTGCTGGGTTTGTGGGTTAAACCCATTTTCTCTTTGTGCCATTGCATTTATTGTAATACTGTTATTAAATTGTAACTGGGACTTATAATCTCTTTCATGTTGGGTCCATTTCTCCTCCGGTTTGCCTTTAAACCAGCACAATGGGGAAAAAAATCAAAACTAAAAGAGAACTCAGGTCTCCTTAAACCCTTTAAAAAAGCTCCTCTCTGCCATATGCTTAGTTTCCAAGCCTGGTCACCAGGGACTGGTAGGAAACGTAGGCAGATGATTTAGGCTGCTGCTTTCATGCATGGCTAACTGGGGCTGTCCCAGCTGGCTGCAAGGTCACATGAAGGGACTGTCTTCTGGCTCCTCACTGGGACATCCCATCACTTGACTGGGCATTTGGGCACATGGGAAAAAAAAGAAAAAAAACAACAGAGTAAGACTAAGCCTTTGTCTTAGTTTGAGGGGAAAAAACAAAATGTTTACCCACAAACGGAGGAGGGGATTCCTCCATAATAATCATGTCATTCTTTATCAAATTTAAGAAAAGGAACTTTAATCAGAAAATGGATATAAGAAGGACAACTGTTCTTAACTGAGATAGATAGATAGATAGATAGATAGATAGATAGATAGATAGATAGATAGATAGATAGATAGATAGATATGTATGTACAGATATAACTGTAAGCAGAGCAGAGCAAACTGCTTCCCCAACACCACAAGAAAATAAAACAAAGAAAAACAACCCCCAAACCGGCAAGTTTCCTCCTGGAGAAAAGTTATACTTCTGGGCAGTGTCAGTGTCACAGCCCGGCTGGCTGCAGGGTGAGCTCCCAGTCCCTCTGCAGCGAGACGGAGACGAGCGGTGAGCGCTCAGATGAATTCTGTCTCTCCCTCTGTGTCCCTTGTCCCAAACGAAGAAGGAAAACTGGGAGTGGAGGTCTGCAGCGTGTTCCGGAAAACAGCTGTAACGTCTCTCTCCCGAGTCACTGCCGCGGTGGGGTGGGCAGCAGTGACACTGCAGGTGACGGTGAACCCCAACATCGAACCAGGAGAACAGGCATGGCAAGGAAAACAGGATCCAGCTTGCTAAAAAAAAAAAGCAGCAGCAGCGAGGAGCAGGAGAAACAGCTTCTCTTCCACAGCAGCACACCCGCAGCTCCTGCGCTCAGACGAGCTAAAAAAAAATGGAATGTCCTCAAAAACAAAAGAGCCAGTCTGCCCCCCACCGAAACGATCCAGAAGGAGCCGGTAGCTCTGGAATAGGGAGACCCTCCTTCACCAGGGTGGTGTGAGAAACAAATCAGAGGAAGAACTTCAGACTGAGGAGTCAGGAGGAAGGTTTTAGACAGAATCGATACAGTGAATAATGACAAATTGCCAGGCCCAGCTGGCATTCACACAGGCACTGTGAGAAGCCCAAGGATGAAATTGCTGGTAACCCACTGCTTAAACTGGCCTCAGGGCCAAAGGAAAAGGAGGTGAAAGACAAGATGCCAATGCTTAAAATGAGCTCCCAGGGAAAGTGAGGAAGCACAGAGTGGTAAGTGCTGCTCTGGGAGAGTTGGAGAAGCCTGGAGAGCAGAGTAAATGAGCAGTCATGGATGGAGAGTGGGAAGAAATGCTTCAGACATTCATCTGTGAGCCCTTGAGAGAACTGACAAGCAGGTAAAGGGTGATCCAGGTTCATACACCACACCTGGATCCTGCAGGTCCTCATCAGGAGCTCCTCAAGAACTGGCTGCCTTGGCATCGGTGGAACACATCAGAAGTTAAAGAAGGGAATAAGGGGCACAAATAAATGAAGCTGGTTGCCAGTGGTGTTCCCCAAAGGTCTGCACTGGGATTTTGGTTGTATAATATTCCTAAATTACCCAAAAAGGAAGCAAAATGAAAGGAGGCAGTGTTTGTATATGAGTGTTAGAGAGAGCAGCCAAATCTGAGGCTGGCTGGGAAGGAAATGAGCAGCATTCAACAACATCAATGGGCTGGGGGTTGTAAGGAATGTGCCAGGGTTGAGAAAGGCAAAGAAAAGCACATGGGGAAATAATCAATCTTTTCTGCATGAGTACAGGGCTGAGCTCTAAACTACTCCTTTTTGGCCAAGGTGAAGAACTAGATGCAGCTCTGGAGTCTTTAGAGTGAAGCAAAGGGCAGCTGAGGAAGGTGGGGAATAAGGACAAGAGCAGTAGGAAGCATTTGCACCCTACGTGCTGTGTGCCCTTCTGGTGGTCTCATTTCAAGAGCACTAGAGTAGAATTAAAAAAAAATAGTTGGAAAAGGGCAGCAAGAATGAAGAGAGATACAATCCACTCTGATATGAGCAGAGAGTACTCCAGCTTCCCAAAGAAGGGACTTCTTGTCATATGGAAGATGAGGATGGAGCTGGATGAGGAATATTCATTGGCATCAGGGGTTTTTGGCACAGGGTTAGTTCAAACTGCCTTTGGTAATGTCAAATATTTTGTTTGAGTATGTTCATAGAAGCACAGAATGATGGAATAGTTTGGGCTGGAAGGAGCCTTAAAGCCTCTCCAGTTCCACCCCGTGTCATGAGCAGGGACACCTTCCACTAGTCCAGGTTGCTCCACCCTGGCCTTGGACATCCAGAGATGGGCCAGCCACAGCTTCTCCGGGCAACCTGTGCCAGGGCCTCTGCAGACCCACAGTCAAGAATTTCTTCCCAATACCAATCTAAGCCTACTCTCTCTCCATTTAAAGCCATTTCACGTGGTTTTGCTTTTGCTTTGTTTTAGCAGTGGTGTTAGGACTTCTAATGCTCAAAGGTGTGGCAAATCCAAGCTTTCCTGGAGACACAAGCACTGAAAATGGGATTCGACTCACTCCCTGGAGGTGGTTCCAGTAAAGATGCCTGTATCTGTCATCCATGGACCACTCTTCATGGCCTGAGACGTGAATCAGCAGTTCTTCCTCCAGCAGGACCAGCTGATTAGGATGCAGCCATGTGTCAGCCCTGGCGTGCAGGCAGCCTGGAGACCCTTCCTGTCCTTCAGCTGCAGAGACATGGCCATGGGGCTTGAAGACAAAACAAGCAAATCCCAATTTTTCTGGTTCTGGCTTTGGTTCCCCCCTCCAGGTCTTACTGGTGTATCCATGTTATGGTCCCAGTGCATCAGGTGGGATGTGATGGCCACATGGAACTGGCAGTTTCCCAAAGGCCATTTCCAATCCCTCAGGTCAGGGGAGCAACTTTCCAAATACAGGAGAATTTCTTCTTTCCAACTCCCTAGGCAGCTGTGGCAGCCAGAACAAGCAAAGCCAGAGGGCTTGGGCAAAGCTCCTATTGAGGTGCTGAGATGTCCAGACTGTGATGTTCCCATTGTCATTATCTACATTTATGGGTGTCTGATCACCATACACTCCCTGAGCCTGCCCCATGTTCCAAAGTGCTCTCTTAAGTTCTCATCTTTTCTTTCAAAGCTCAGACCTCCAACGAACAGTTTGCTCAACTACTCTGCTCCTTTGGTTCATGCCCTCATTCAGTCTGTGGTATTTCTGTGAGGATTGCCTTCCTTTTCTCTTGTGCTTTTCCACATCTCTCCCTTAACAGCAGCTATTTTGGAGGGGTGCTCTGACTCAGCCTTTCTTTTAGATCTGGGAAACCTGTTGCTTTCCCCAATGAGGCTCCACCCTGGGCAACGTGAAGTTCTTGGGCATGGCCTCTGAAGGCCACAATGGGCAAAAGAGAGGAGTCTTCCTGCTGATGCACACCATCAGCTGAGAGGGAGCACAGCCCTGTCCAGGCCCATTCCCATTCCGCCTCATAGAAAGTTGTTTTAAAAAAAGCTGACAGCATTAGATTTTTTAATTCTTATCACCAACATAATACTCTATTCAACTCTAAATAAAGATATTCAGAATACTTGTATTATTCAATGTTGGTTAAACCAGCATTGAACAGTTACGTACTGCAACTGAACTACAGAACTGAGAGTAGTCTCAGAGCAAATCTGTTAGTTATAATGAGGATAAAGTCACTAGATGTCTCATTACTCAAAGGAACTTACAGTGCTGCTGTATCTCTTACAGGAGACAAGAAGCTTATAAAGGCAAAACAGGCATTCCTGAGATGGAAGTTTACCTAAGGCAGTGGGCACAGCCCCAAGGCTGCCAGAGCTCCAGGAGCATTTGGATGATGCTCTGGGGCTCAGGATGTGACTCTTGGGGATGGTCCTGTGCACGGCCAGGGGTTGGACAGAATGATCCTTGTGGGTCCCTTCCATTTTGGCATATTCTGTGCTTCTGTATATAGACTATGCTGAAGACCATCCCCTGAGAGGATCATCCAAACACTCCTGGAGCTCTGACAGCCTTGGGGCTGTGCCCACTGCCCTGGGGACCCTGCTCAGTGCCCACCACCCTCTGGGGGAGCAACCTTTCCCTGAGATCCAACCTGACCCTGCCCTGACACAACTCCAGGCCATTCCCTGGGTGCTGTCCCTGGTCCCCACAGAGCAGAGATCAGTGCCTGCCCCTCCTCTGCCCCTCCCGAGGAAGTTTGACCTGCAATGAGGTCTCCCCTCCGTCTCCTCTTCTGCAGCTGAACACACCAAGTGTCCTCAGTGTCCTCACACGCTGCCCCTCCAGGCCCTTCCCCATCTCTGTGTCCCTCCTTTGGACACTCTCCAATGGCTCAATCTCTCCCTTCCATTGTGTCCCCCCAAACTGCCCCCCCATTGCAGGTGAGGCTGCCCCAGTGCAGAGCAGAGTGAGACAATCCCCTCCCTGGCCCAGCCATGCTGGGCCTGATGCCCCCCAGGGCAGGGATGTCCCTCCTGGCTCCAGGGCCCTGCTGGCTCGTGGCCAACTGGCCACTGACCAGGACCCACAGAGCCCTTTTCTGGCACTGCTTTCCAGCCTCTCATTCCCAGTCTATCTGTCCATCCAGGGTTCCCCACCCCAGGGGCAGGATGTGGTTCTGGGTGCTGTCACTCAGGGTGCCCGTGAAGCCCCTGCTCAGCATCTCCTCAGCACACAGGGCACTGCCCCAGCACAGCAGCAGCAGGTGCAGCTGTGGCAGAGATGTCAGATCAGCTGCTTTGCTTTGTACCAAATATTTCATGGGTCATTATCTTTTATATGAATCCCCCTCTCCAGTGCTCTTAAGGCCTTGGGAGATTGGCAGGTGCTCTTTGCTTTTTACTCACATGGCTCCTAATTGTCCAATGATAAATCTGAATCATGGAGCCCGAGGCCAAGGCTGTGTGTGCAGGGCTGGGGGTTCCCAGCTGAGCAGAGCTTTGCCTTTGGCACAGCTTCTTTGCAAAACCTGTCACCTCAGCATGGAAGTGTCAGCATTTTCCTCAGCGTCACCTGCCTGCCTCTTCCTCACAAACTGGGGGTGATTTTGCTCTTGGAAAAAGCACAATTAAGAAGTGAGCAAACAGACTCTTTGATGTTAAGGAAACCTGGAGTGTTGCATGTGGAGAATCCTGGCAACTGCTGAGGGCAACTTCATCCCTTGCCTCGATGTCCTGGGAACTCATCCTGGCAGAATAGGGACAGACTGTAATGCAGGGATCAGGGAAACCTCTGTAAAGCCTAAAAGCTGCTTATGCAGCTGTGCTGATGGTGTTTGTGCTGGTTTAAAGGTAAACCAGCAGGAGAAAGGAACCCAACATGAAAGAGATTATGTCAGTTACAATTTAATAACAATATTACAATAAATGCAATGACACAAACAGAAATTGGGTTTAACCCCCAAACCCAGCAGTGTAATCCACCCCCTGGGGCACAAACACAGGGGGGTTTGGTGGCCCCTGTGCTGAGCCCCACGTGGTTCCCCCAAGTCCAAAGTAAAAGGAGGTGTAAAACCTGTTGGTGCAGATGATGGCACAGTCTGGTGGAGAGTGGTGGGCTCCTCCTGGCCAGGGTCTGCTCCTCCTCTGGATCTGACGAATGGTTCCAGAAGTCCCCAAACCCTCGACATTATATCCCCTCAGGTTTGGGTGGGAGCATCCAATACCTCCCCAGGGCAGGGAGTTCCACACTGGGGGATCTGACTCTGGCACTCAGGGGGGATTTTGGAATGGTTGCTGGCCCATGGGCAGAGCTGAGCCCTCAGGTGGGTGTGGAGGTGCCAAGGAGTCCCTGCAGGGCAGTTCTCCCAGCTCCTCTGCCAGGCTTCTTTCCCAGCCAGCTCCCAGCCTGAGGGCTCAGCTGTGCCCTGGGCAGCTGCTGCCAATGGGCCATTGGGAACAGTTCATGGGAAATGACAAGGAGGGTTTAGAATGCCCAGCTTTGGTCACACCCACACAGGGATAAACTGGTCCTGGCTGCCGAACCAGGACATGTCCATGGTGTAACAGGGTGTGGTGCTCACCAGGCAGCTCCTGGGAATAACCAGCACAGCCTGTGTCTCGTAAACCATCCCAAATCCATGCCAATCAAACATTCATGAGGTGCTGTCAAATATTCTGTGCAGTGCTCAGAGATTTACAATGAAAACAATTCCTTCAGGCCTCTGCCATTAATATGCAGCTAATTTGATAGTGATCAATATTGGAGGGAGACTGTTACACTCATTATATCTCCAGGTCAAAATAAATATGGGCAGTCCATGAGCCCAACTGCAGTCCAGCCAGGTGAGACTTTCATCAGGCTCAGAAAAGAAACAGTAAGGATTAAAAAAAAAAAAAAAAAAAAGAAGAAAACAGCTAGGAGGGGATAAAGACCAAGAACTGCTTAATGACCTCTTCAGGGACTGCAAGGATTCCAGAACAAATTCAACAGCATTTTCTGTGCTCTGCAGGAGAGGGATCTGGGGGATGGGAACAGGGTGTCACTTGCAATGTGGAGAGAAGGGCAAGTATTTTCTGCCCAAACTGTTTCTGGATGGGAAGTTGGATTCTTGACTAAGCCAAATTGATTTCAGAAAATACCTGATTCCTGTAGGGATACAAAATCATATTTTCAACTGAAATTTTTAGGCAGAAAAAAAGGAGAGTTGTGATGAAAAGTCAGCTCCAAGAAATAAGCTTCTATCTGCAGCTATTTCCCTCCTGATCCAATATTGTTACAGCTGGTTAATATTTCCCCAGTTAAGCTCTATTTTGATGGAGAACTGAATATTTTTTCCTAAGCCATTTTTTTTACTAAGTTTCTCTTCTGCAGACTGTTGAACTTTTAACAAAAACACTTCAGATAAACCCACTGCTTTAATTTTTTAATGAATAATAGAAAATGCTTAGGGAAATATTGAAATCACTTTCCACAGACGTTTTCATTCAGACAAAACCCATCCCTCACCCAGGCCCAAAGCAAGATTTCCCTGGCTGCTTCTGCCCCTTCAAGCTCTGTTTTTCTCTAAAGTTGGTGCTACTTAAGCTCCCCAAATCCTGGAGACCCTTTGTGCCAGGCAAGTTCTGATGGACACACACACACACACTGGCTCTCCCAGAGCTTCTCCCCTTGAGTGGGGAGGCAAAGGCTGTGCCAGGCAAGGCTGGGGGCTCATGGCAGCACCTGAACCAGCCTCAGGAAAGGGATGTGTGAGGTACAACTACAGGCTTGGGAAATGCTCAACCTGACTCTTGTTCAAGGCCAGGTTGGACAGGGCTTGGAGCAGCCTGGTCTAGTGGAAGGTGTTCCTGCCCATGGCAGAGCTGGAACTGGAGGAGCTTGAAGGTCCCTTCCCACCTAATCCATTCTGGGATTCTGGGATTCCACTGCCTGTGGATAATCACGGAGTGTCACTCAGTGCTCCAACATCTCTGGGGCTTCATCCCTGGGGAACTTGTTTAGTGCACAAGTCAATGAGCAAGGGGAGGAAGCAAATGAGGCATGTGAAGACAGCACAACTCAAAATAGCCATCTCATCATGGCTTTATGAGATACCAGACAATGATTTCACAGAATCATGATCACAGAATCACAGAATACCCTGAGTTTGAAGAGACTCACAAGGATCATCAAGTCCAACCCCAGGCCCTGCACAGGACCATCCCCAAGAATCACACCCTGTCCCTCAGAGCATCATCCAAACACTCCTGGAGCTCTGGCAGCCTTGGGGCTGTGCCCACTGCCCTGGGGAGCCTGATCAGTGCCCACCACCCTCTGGGAAAGAACCTTTCCCTGAGATCCAACCTGACCCTGCCCTGACACAGCTCCAGGCCATTCCCTGGGTGCTGTCCCTGGTCCCCACAGAGCAGAACTCAGTGCCTGCCCCTCCTCTGCCCCTGCCAAGGAAGTTGTCCCTGCAATGAGGTGTCCCCTCAGTCTCCTCCAGCTGAACACACCAAGCTGCTCTTTGACCTGCCAATACTGATAGACCATATTCTGGTGGACAGTGTAGCCAAGATGATTTGAAGGACCTGTGTGATATTCTGGGAGCAGGGTGGGAAGTCATCCAGAGGGAAAACTTATGGGAGGGAAAAGGCCATGACTCTCCAGTCAAAGGGGGCCATGGAGACAGAGGTAGCACCTCAGGTTGGCGGCAGAGAAGGATAGAGAAGAAAAGTAAAGGCATGAGTGAGACACAATGGAGAAAAGAGGAACCAGCTGGTGAAAGGAACAGGGGGAAGGAGAGCAGGGGAGATTTTGGGATCCTGGGATGGTGGTTTTCTGCTCAGAAATTGCACCAAAGTACAGTGGGTGCACTCGTCATGCAGAGGAGGGAGAAAGGCAGTGAGGGGGCACGAGGGAGACTTGCAGCAACATCAATTAATGCTTGAGCAAGTCAGCTGCTATTGAATGAGATTTGAATTTCACACCATTGCTGGAAACCTCAAAATAAACCTTTCCCCTTGCCAGTGCGTCAGAAATTCTGCCTTATAAGGCAATATTGCCTGCTGGATATTGTGGGGGCAGAAAAGAGAGAGAAAATAGGCTCCAGAGCCCCTCTCCTCTTGTACCTCTCTAGCCCTTTATTTTGCTCTACTCCCCAGGTCGTGGTAGAGTTGGGAAGAGCTGTTTTCACTCAGCCTGAATCAGGAGGGAGAAGAATTCCCATGGGATGAAGAGCAACAGAATGACAATTTCAGATTCAGTGCCTGTAGTCAATTCAGCATCCTGCTGCTTGTTAGAGGGGGGAAAAAAGCATCTGTCAAGGTGTGCTCTCCTGGGAGGCCCTGCCCTGCCTCTCCTGAGAGGAAGGTCCTGCAGGAGCAGGGGAGGATGGTGGAGGCAATTCAGTTCCACAGATGGCTTGGGCAGACTGATTTCAGTGGCACTGAGCTGTGGGGCAGAGCAGGGGCATGTTTGTAATGAGATTTACTGAATTGGTGTTGTCCTCTGCATCAAAGGGGATTCCAGGTCCAGGGGACTGCAAAGCTTTTCATTCCTGAATGAGCACAGAAATACCTGCCTGATAATCCTTCCTGAGCGCTTCCTAACTTCAAACAGCTCTGCCAACCCCAGAGAAAAGTCTCTCAATGCTGCCCAGAGCTGGATCTTTCTTTGCATTTGCACCTGAGTTACATCACTGAGGCCATGGAATGCAGCTACAGCCAGCCCATAGAATCACAGAATCATGGAATGGTTTGGGTTGGAAGGGGTCTCAAAGATCATCCAGTCCCATCCCTTTCAGGACACCTTCCACCAGCCCAGGTTCCTCCAAGTCCTGCCCAACCTGGCCTTGGACACGTCCAGGGATGGGGCAGCCACAGCTTTTCTGGGCAACCGGTGCCAGGGCCTGCCCACCCTCACAAGAAAGAATTGCCTTCCAGTATCTAATCTAAATCTACTCTTCTTTGACTTGAAGAAGGGCACAGAGCCCTTATTTCCACATATCTGACTGCTGCCAGGGCACAGGCAGTGTTGGCAGCACTGTGCAGCTTCCAGGGTTAGCTCTGGATCCCCACACCTTTCCATCATCATTTGTCTGCTGCTCATACTGTGAGATGCTTTTGCCAGGAATTCTTCCCTGAAGATGGGCTGTCCAGTGAAACCTCTCTTCCCCCTGAAAAAAGCATTGGTTTCAAACCTCCTCCCTCTCCCCTGGATTCACTGTTTCTTCCCATCCCTGCAGAGAAAATTTCATCCCTGTGGACATCTTTTCCTGAAGTCACATCTGGTTTCTGCTGCCAGTCGACTCGATCTCCCACCCATTTCCAGCACAGTGACAGGGCCAAGACCTTCCCACCACATACAACCTCCCCACCACATACAACCTCCCCACTGCACCCTGTAGCTTCACAGGGGACCTGCAGCTGAACCATGGGCTTTTCTTTTTGTCTTTGGAGCCACCCACTTCTGTTGTTTCCCAGCCTTCACACCAGTTTCTTTTCTTTCTCCTGAGCCATTTCCCCACATCCATCTTGCCCAAGCTCAGAGTCCTTTGGGTCATTTAAGGAAAGACCAAACCCAAGTTTTGTGACCTGTGATCAGTTCTCATTTTTTTATAGCTTTTATGTTGTGCAGACTGAGCTGGTGATTCTCTCTGACATGTGTAAAAACCACAGTTTTTATCATATCTAAACCACTGGAATTGTATGAGCTTGTGCAAAACCTCATTAAAGGATTTATAGAGCTGAAAGAGTTAATTACTTCTGCCATAGATTACTTCCAGAATGTTGATTTCAAATGCAGAGGGGCTAAAGAACTGCATTTATTCCCTCTGATGAAGATAAATGTAGGAGTGGTCCCAGCAAGCACATGGTGATGTGCTTCACCCTATCCCACTGTGTGTGCTCTGGGAAGTCCCATGGTATGGATTCCCCACCCTTTTCCATAGGAAATGGCAACAGGTTTACTTCTCTGTCTCCCCATCCTCCTCTTATCTCCCTTTCCCTGAGGAAAATCTAATGTCTTCCAGCAGGGTTTTTTCCAGTGTAATTCGAAACAGCTGCACCAAGCCTGGTCCCCTTTTCTCCTGCTCCTACCTGGATTCCTGCTCATGTGGACTCCTGACTCCCTCTGCACCATCTTCCAGTCTCCTCAAAGATATCACCACTTATACCTCCATCCTCCCTCCTGGGACTCATTTATCCTGCCAGATCTGTGCATGGGAAACATCTCTTTGGGTGTCTTTTTATGGATGGATGGATGGATGGATGGATGGATGGATGGATGGATGGATGGATGGATGGATGGATGGATGGATGGACGGACAGACGGACAGTGCAGGGCTGACAAAGACCATCGTCTGTGCTCATGATGCCAGACTGCAGCTCCACCATCACCATCTCTGTTTCTGAGGATCCTGACTTGGTGCCCAGCTTGTGCAGCAGCTCCAGATGAGTCATTTCCTCAGCATGACGTGCTGAAGTCGCTGTGTGCTGGAATGGAAGTGAACCAGTGACTTCCTGAGACCTGCCTTTGAACTGGCAGCCCAGAAAGCACAGAGACAACCTACCTGCCCACAGCACTGCCCTTCATGGGGGACAATCTGGTCCTTCTGGCCCTGGAGCAGGATCCACACTGGGGGTCCCCATGACCTGCAAACTGGACGAGTTAACCACAAACATCCTCTCTGGCATCTCAGCTGTTCACTGTTGGCCAATCCATCCTTCCCTTAATGGTGATTTATTCCACAACATCTCAGCAGAGGTAATTTCCATATGGCACAGACTGCTGGAGTGGGCATTTTTCATGATATTTAGAAGCCAAGTCACTTCAATTTGCATAATATTAAAATGATTTCTAAACGTTGAAAACAGTTCATGGGAGAAAAACAAAAAGGTTACTTATAAATTCCACATCCTCTCTCCTGCCTCTGGCTGCAGGGAAGCTGGTCAAGATGCAGATGATGCATCCTGGATCCCTGTTGGGAGAATAGGGAGTGCCCTTGGAGTTGAAGCTGGTGGGAAAAGTGAACCTGGTGGAAAGGGGAATGTGCATCTCATGTGCCCATGCAGAGAAGGAGGAGGTTTCAGGGCACTGTTAACTGTCAGAAAGGTTGGTTAGATCTGAGAATTTAGCACCATTGCCTTTTGTCCCACAGTGATGACATGATGTCCCAAGGGCTTTATCTCCCTGCCTACCTAGGCTGCCCCATCCTTTCATTTTCCTTGTCTGGCCAACCACTGTGACCTGGGGAGCTGTGAGCAGGGAGGCAGGGAGACAGGAGACCTGCCTTCATACCGTACATCTTCCATCACACACCTTCTGTCACACACATTCCCATCACACACATTCCATCACACACCTTCTGTCACACACCTTCCATCACACACCCTCCATCACACACCCTCCATCACACACCTTCCATCACACACCTTCCATCACACACCCTTCATCACACACCCTCCATCACACACCTTCTGTCACACACCCTCCATCACACACCTTCCATCACACACCCTCCATCACACACCTTCCATCACACACCCTCCATCACACACCTTCCATCACACACCCTCCATCACACACCTTCCATCACACACCCTCCATCACACACCTTCCATCACACACCTTCCATCACACACATTCCATCACACACCTTCCATCACACACCTTCCATCACACACCTTCCATCAAACACATTCCCATCACACACCCTCCATCACACACATTCCATCACACACCTTCCATCACACACCTTCCATCACACACATTCCATCACACACCTTCCATCACACACCCTCCATCACACACATTCCCATCACACACCCTCCATCACACACCCTCCATCACACACCTTCCATCACACACCTTCCATCACACACCCTCCATCACACACCTTCCATCACACACCCTCCATCACACACCTTCCATCACACACCCTCCATCACACACCTTCCATCACACACCCTCCATCACACACCTTCCATCACACACCTTCCATCACACACCCTCCATCACACACCCTCCATCACACACCTTCCATCACACACATTCCATCACACACCTTCCATCACACACCTTCCATCACACACATTCCATCACACACCCTCCATCACACACCTTCCATCACACACATTCCATCACAAACATTCCCATCACACACCTTCCGTCACACACCTTCCATCACACACCTTCCATCACAAACATTCCCATCACACACATTCCCATCACACACCTTCCATCACACACCCTCCATCACACACGTTCCCATCACACACATTCCATCACAAACATTCCATCACACACATTCCCATCACACACCTTCCATCACACACCCTCCATCAGACACCTTCCATCACACACCTTCCATCACACACCCTCCATCACACACCTTCCATCACACACCTTCCATCACACACCTTCCATCACAAACATTCCATCACACACCCTCCATCACACACCTTCCGTCACACACCTTCCATCACACACCCTCCATCACACACCTTCCATCACACACCCTCCATCACACACCTTCCATCACACACCCTCCATCACACACCTTCCATCACACACATTCCATCACAAACATTCCCATCACACACCTTCCGTCACACACCTTCCATCACACACCTTCCATCACAAACATTCCCATCACACACATTCCCATCACACACCTTCCATCACACACCCTCCATCACACACCCTCCATCACACATCCTCCATCACACACCTTCCATCACACACCTTCCATCACACACCCTCCATCACACACCTTCCATCACACACCTTCCATCACACACCTCCCATCACACACCTTCCATCACACACCTCCCATCACACACCCTCCATCACACATCCTCCATCACACATCCTCCATCACACACCTTCCATCACACACCTTCCATCACACACCTTCCCATCACACACCTTCCATCACACACCCTCCATCACACACCTTCCATCACACACCCTCCATCACACACCTTCCATCACACACCCTCCATCACACACCTTCCATCACACACATTCCATCACAAACATTCCCATCACACACCTTCCGTCACACACCTTCCATCACACACCTTCCATCACACACCTTCCATCACAAACATTCCCATCACACACATTCCCATCACACACCTTCCATCACACACCCTCCATCACACACCCTCCATCACACATCCTCCATCACACACCTTCCATCACACACCCTCCATCACACACCTTCCATCACACACCCTCCATCACACACATTCCCATCACACACCTTCCCATCACACACATTCCATCACACACCCTCCATCACACACATTCCATCACACACCCTCCATCACACACCTTCCATCACACACCTTCCCATCACACACCTTCCATCACACACCCTCCATCACACACCTTCCATCACACACCTTCCATCACACATCCTCCATCACACACCTTCCATCACACACCCTCCATCACACACCTTCCATCACACATCCTCCATCACACACCTTCCATCACACACCCTCCATCACACACCTTCCATCACACACCCTCCATCACACACATTCCATCACACACCCTCCATCACACACCCTCCATCACACATCCTCCATCACACACCTTCCATCACACACCTTCCATCACACACCCTCCATCACACACCTTCCATCACACACCTTCCATCACACACCCTCCATCACACACCTTCCATCACACACCTTCCATCACACACCCTCCATCACACACCCTCCATCACACACCTTCCATCACAAACATTCCATCACACACATTCCCATCACACACCTTCTGTCACACACCTTCTGTCACACACCTTCCATCACACACCCTCCATCACACACCTTCCATCACACACCCTCCATCACACACCTTCCATCACACACCTTCCTTCACACACCCTCCATCACACACCCTCCATCACACACCCTCCATCACACACCTTCCATCACACACCCTCCATCACACACCCTCCATCACACACATTCCCATCACACACATTCCATCACAAACATTCCATCACACACATTCCCATCACACACCCTCCATCACACACCCTCCATCACACACCTTCCATCACAAACATTCCATCACACACATTCCCATCACACACCTTCCATCGCACACCCTCCATCACACACCCTCCATCAGACACCTTCCATCACACACCTTCCATCACACACCCTCCATCACACACCCTCCATCACACACCTTCCATCACACACCTTCCATCACACACCTTCCATCACACACCTTCCATCACACACCTTCCATCACAAACATTCCCATCACACACCTTCCATCACACACCTTCCATCACACACCCTCCATCACACACCCTCCATCACACACCCTCCATCACACACATTCCATCACACACCCTCCATCACACACCTTCCATCACACCCCTTCCATCACACACCTTCCGTCACACACCTTCCATCACACACCTTCCATCACAAACATTCCCATCACACACCCTCCATCACACACCCTCCATCACACACCCTCCATCACACACCCTCCATCACACACCTTCCATCACACACCTTCCATCACACACCTTCCATCACACACATTCCATCACACACCCTCCATCACACACCCTCCATCACACACCTTCCAACACACACATTCCATCACACACCTTCCATCACACACCCTCCATCACACACCTTCCATCACACACCCTCCATCACACACCTTCCATCACACACCCTCCATCACACACCTTCCATCACACACCTTCCATCACACACCTTCCAACACACACATTCCATCACACACATTCCATCATACTCATTCCCATCATACACCTTCCAACATCCAGTTGCTTCCCAGGAGGGCGATACCCCAACATGTGCAAGGGGGGAGGATTCCCTTGGTCCTCACAGGAGCTACCAGGGCAATCAGCATATTCCACACGGGATTCTCATCAGGGCTGGAGATCCCAGCCCTGCTCCCTGAGCTGATGACTGCAGCAGGATCTATTCCATGCTTCAGCCTGTCTTCCCTCTTTAGCTCATTCCAGGGTGGCTCCTTGCTGTATTTCATTCTATGTAAACCTTTTCTCTTTGTTTACCTTTGACAAATATTAGCAGATTTAGTAGCTCACATCTTGGGAGGGATTATGCAAAAATCACTGTCACCCCCTCCAACTCATGTACAGTATCTGAGATCTGATAACTAACTCGGGCCCTGCTCCTGCAAAGCCTTGAGCTGGGTTTTGCCTACAGGTTGCCTGCCCACCTGGGTCCCTGTCAGTACCTGGGAACGCTCTGTGAGACACTGGGCAGAATTTAATGCCTTGATTTCAATGGAAGAGTATAAATAGGAAGGCAACTCCCCTTGCCCCAACCTCCAGGCAAATTCTTTGCATTCCACTGGCTTTGATACAGACCCAGGTTTTGTTTGCTTTTTAAATGTTTGTATTACCTATATATATATATATGATTCAAGAGGGATTTTTTTAGCCACTCCCTATCCTTCTCCCATGCCTAGGTTTTGGGTTTGGGGTTTTAGGTGTCGTGGCTGGTGGAAGAGGTCAAGTGGCACTGTAGCTTCACTGGGGACCTGGAAAGGTTCCAAGCTGGGAGCTGGGAATGGGGGCAAAAAGGTGGCATGCAGAGGAGAGGCTGAGCTGCATTATTGCTGGAATGGGAAGCACCTCCCAGTATCACCTCAGCATTGCCTCTGTTCTTCTGGAGCATAAATAACCAGCTCATCCCTAATGACTCTGCTCTTGTTAGGAGAAAGCTTCATTTGGGAGCGCTGTGCAGCCACTTAACATGCAATCTGTGTCCTGCTGCCTGTGAGTCAGTGTCTCTTTGATCCCACAGTGCTGTGGAGGATAGTGCTGAGCAGGAGAATCTGTGTGCAGTACCCCCCCTCAAAGGGTCTCAGACCTGCTCTGTCCTCTGGCATGTTCATTGGCAGGGGGGCAAGGAGGGGTGCTCTGCTTGCCATGTGGGCGCCCAGGCCTGGTGCAATCCCTCCTTCCCCACCCGCTTGAGGGAAAAGGGGCTGCTGACCCTGTGTGGAAGCACTGCCTCCCCCAGCTGAGCACACTGATCTGGACGTGTCCTCGAGAGGAACATCTCCTGCAAGATCCAGTTGCACTTTCCATAGCCCAACCACCTGGGAATCATGCGAGAGGCAGTTTTGGCATCACACTGGCATGAAATGCCACAGCAGTTCCCCAAAATATGTTCAGGGCAAGATGATCCCACTGCACCCTGTGGCTTGCTGGCTGCAGTCATCTGTTTCCCGTGCTTGAAGCTCTTTGGAGAAGGAAGAATCTCATTTTGTTTGTTTGTTCAGGGCCCAGCATAGTGTGATCTCTGCCCATGGTTGGGACACTTGCATATTCCATGAATACCAATGTAATTAATTAATGAAAATAGCCAGTGAGAAGCCAGAGCTCATGGCTAGAGGGACCGATTCCGGGCACCAATATTTCCATTATTCATTCCAAGTTCTTCTGTGCAGGAAGCTGCTCTGTAAGTTGGCATGAACGTCCAAAAGTTCTTCCACTGTTCCCAGCATTAACCTTGGCAGCACCAGCTTGGCCAGTCGAGTGAGATCCCAGCTGGCTGGGAGGTCTTTTGAGCAGAGCCCCTCAGCAGCTCTGGAAGGTGGCTTTGGAAGGTTGAAGAGTCCCTTTGGCATCTCTGTCCTGGGCAGGGAAGAGCTGCAGGGCTCCTCATTAATCAGCCTCCATGCAGGGAAATTCTAGTGTCTTCTAGCAGGCTTTTTGCACTGTTTTAGGAAGCAGCTGCCTTTTAATTAGAGGACATCTAAGTGCTGCCTTGTGATCTGTGAGGCTGTGCATATTTAATAACGCCAGCTCCCATCTGCTGGTGCTGTGTTTGAGGAAGTGCAGGCTGGAAAGTCCCCTTTGATGTTTCCTCAAGCTGGCTGTTCTTGAAAACAGTGAGAGCACGGCCATTGAACCATTCCAAAATCCAGGGGAAACCACATTGTGCAGGGAGGTTCCTCACCTGACTGTGTGGACATTGATCCAGCTGCCTTAGCGGTGGGGGAGAAGGTCCAGCTGGAACAGGAGGGCTTTTTGAGCTGTGGGTGCTCTCAGGGAGGAGCAGGACCAACCTGAAGTGGGAAGGGGAAGGAGGACACTGCTGCTGCCCCTCCTTATCCAAGGAGCCAGTCTGAACTCTGCTAATGGTTCCTTTTCCTGGTGCTGGTGGGGAGAGAGATGGACATCAGTCTGTGTGAGCAAAGGCTCCAGTTCCTCAAACAGAGACCTTCCACAGCTGGCTCCCAGCCTTGCTGTCACCTTGGCTGAGCCAGCAGCCACAGAAGGTGGCAGGAAGAGCTGTTGGAGTTCTTCCAGATGCTGAGTGTGTCAGGGAGCACAGAGACCTTCTGCCCAATCATGCCCAAGTTGGACAAAACACAGTAGAAACAATCCAGCTGAATATTTTGTAACTATCCTGTTCAACTGAGTTTTAAGACTGTCCACTACCATGGTTTTTCCCTGGCACAACCAGAAGATAATTAATAAATAACAAAATTAAACAGGGACAAAATGCAGCCAACTTGTGACTTTAGGGGTATGAGGATATTCTAATTTGAAGTGCTGAAGAACAATCAGATGATGCACAACGTGACAAAAGAACTTAAGGAAATCATCCAAATCCAAATCAAATTACCCATGGAAAATCCACAGTCATGACCAAATTCCTGAAGACTTATTTCGTCCTAGAAAGATAACAAAAGGACCAAAGCAAAGTAACAATCTATCAAGTCTTCCCTCATAATTTAACACACCACCTGCAGTCTCCAAAGCCCTGTTCCACCTCAACACTGGGGACTGTCTTTGTCCTGCAGAGCTTGATCTGCAGCAATGTGATGGAGGAAGGAGAACATCAAGCTCTGACATGTCCATATTCCAAAGCAGTACCAGAGTCAGAAGTAAATGTACTTCTTTCTCTGAGGGCTGCAAAAGCCCAACCTCAGCATCAGCCTTGTCTTTGACCTTGGTCACATCATTTAAGTGCTGCACCTTCACAGTGAGATCTTACAAAACTCCAGAGTGCAAAGCCAAAAACTCCCTGCAAACCCCAGCATGTCCACAGCCCTGCTCATGTCCCAGCCCTGGCTAAACTGTGGCTGAGATACTCTTCTCTCTGTGTTTTCTGCTTCCTGGTCTATGTTCTCCAAGTAGCTCTCGAGATATTTCCAGGTCTATGGCTCCTCCATTTCCTGATCCTCCCTGAGGCATTTTGCAATTTTAAATTACAGTGCTTTGGCTCTCACCCTTTCCAGCTCAGTGCATTTAGGTGTCCCCAAATTGCTCTCAATATCTTTATTTTTCCTCTTTGAATGTCAGGAAAGGGCTCCACAATATTCAAGTAAAACTCCAGTGTAGGAACCCATCCATAGAGGAGTAAATTCTCCCAGCTCTGCACTTGAAACCACAATTTGGAATTCAGAGGGGCTGAAAGAGGAGGCAGCTCCCAGCAAGAACAAACCTGGCTGCATTGATTTTCCTCGTCTGACATGGGGAAAATGCAGGAAGATAATAAATCACTGGAAAGGAGGAGACATCAGGTTGTCATGGCACTTGTGCAGTGTGGTGTGAACAACACAGGCAAAGCTGGAAGTGTCACATCCCAGTGTGCCACACCAGGAGCCTGTCCCAGCAGAGTCATGTGGCCTTGGAGATGCTCCAAGTGTAAAACTGGGACCATGCCAGGTGGCATAAGCATTTGCTTTGTGAGAGTCTCTCCCTGGCACAGGGGGAGCAGGGGCTGGCTTGAGCTTCTATTGAAGTAGCCCTGCAGATGCTCTTGTGGCACTGGGAACCAGCCTGGTACCTGTAGCTGCTAGTCCCTGGGTCCCTAAGGACTTAGGGAATAACAGAATCTTGGAGTCACTGAGGTTGTAAAAGGCCTCCCAGCCCATCCAGTCCAACCTGTGCCCAATCCCCACCTTATCACTCAGCCCAGAGCATTGAGTGCCATGTCCAGTTGTTCCCTGGAGTGGGGGCAGCCCCTCCCTGGGCAGCCCCTTCCAAAGCCTGGCAACCTTTCAGTGAAGAAATTCCTCCTGATGTCCAACCTGAACCTCCCCTTGCAAGACTCAAGGCTGTTTCTCCTTGTCCTGTCTCTTGTTCTCTGAAGCAGAGCCCGACCCACCCCAGCTCCCCCCTCCTGGCAAGGAGTTGTAGAGAGCTAGAAGGTCCTCCCTAAGCCTCCTTTTCCTCTTCTTGCTCCCACTATAGCCATGTTCCTTGTGCCATCAGTGCCTCCTTCCTCTGTTGCCAAAGTCCTTCAAAGCAGAGGAGCAGCCCCTGCAGTCAGGGAGGATTCAGAGAGGATGACAAGGACATCTGGTTGCTCCTCTCTGGAATTTCCCAAGGCAAGGGGTTGCTTCTGAGGTGACCTTCTCCATCACCTTCCCTCTTGGACAAGTGGGCTCTGCAGTTCAGGACTAAGCTCAGACCACTTCTCTACAGGGAGATTTAGCAAGACTCCCAACTCCAGGAGCCCTGGGGTACCAGGAGCTCAGAAAAAACAGATGCCCAGTTGCTGTAGCTTGGTCCATTTGGAAGGCCAGGCAGAAGCAGCTCTATAGGCAGCCAAAGCAAGGTGCCTGCAGGCTTTGTTTGCAGGAACAGAAGCAGATTTTGGATGGGATGAAGACAGCCAAGAGGCTGATCAGGGAATTTCCTAAATATTTTTTTCATTGCCAGCCTTGATTGTTTGTTTATTTTTTTTTACTTTTTGTCAAAAGTGAAACGTCTTGCTGGAAAGTCTCCATTAAAGCTGAACTGGGAAAGCTGCCAAGATTTGGGATGGGATCTCAGGTCAAAAACAATGTCCTGGGGAGGCAACCTAAAAAGCAAGTCTCCTGTGCAGAGGATCTGCCATGCAGTGGGAGCTCTGAGCTCCAGTCTCTTCTGGAGGATTAGAATTTCTTTCCAGTCCTGTGTCAATGCCCCAAACACAGGGCAACATGTTGTTGTAGTTCTGTCACTCACTTATTGAAAGTTTGCTCCTGGACCAGAGAAACTGTTTTCCCATGAATATTTCATCAAACCCGATGTGTTTGGGTGGAAAAAAAATAAAAATAGATGAAATGGGCTTTTCTACAAAACAAACACACACTGCATCAAACCAAATTCCATGCACAATGCTGCCCATCCCCACTCCTGCCGTGCCAGCATTGCCCTCCTGAGTCCTGTGAGGCTCTTGGATCAAAGCCCAAGCAGCAGGAGCCTGAAACCAAGCTGACCATGGATTTGTGGCCCTGAACATCCTTTCCTTTCCACTGCAGAAGAAAGGGGCATTTAACCTCTAATTCTGGCAAAAGGAGACTGAGGGGAATCTCATTGGGGTCTGCAGCTCCTCCTGAGGGGCAGATCCAATCTCTGCTCTCTGTGAGCCATGACAGGACCCAGGGAACATCTGGAGCTGTGTCAGGGCAGGGTCAGGTTGGGTATCAGGAAGAGATCCTTCCCCCAGAGGGTGGTGGGCACTGAGCAGGCTCCTCAGGGCAGTGGGCACAGCCCCAAGGCTGCCAGAGCTCCAGGAGTGTTTGGATGATGCTCTGAAGGACAGGGTGGGGTTGTTGGGGTGTCTGTGCAGGGCCAGGAGTTGGACTCAATGATCCTTGGGGGTTTCTTCCAGCTCAGGAGATTCTGTGATTCCATGATTCTAACATTTCACCTGGAAAAAACTCAGGCTAGATGGGAAGTAGAGACCTGTTTCTATGCATTGCAGCCCCATCTGGCCATGGATGCAGCTCCTGGCCTCGGGGTGGGTGGAGAGGATGCTCCAGGGATGCTGCTGCTGCTGCTGCTGCTGCTGAAGGACACGTCGTGCTCCTCAATCCTCACCAGTGTTGGGCAGCAGAGCTCCTGCTCAGCCCACTCTGAGCAGGAATTCAGTTCATATCTCAATAACAAATCTCCTAAACTGGAGCCCCCGTGGGGCTGGCATTGATCACTGATCCTCAGAGCTTCATTCTTTCTTCCCTCAAATCTTCCCTAGGCTGGAAAGGCAGTTCTTATTGACATTCCAAGGCAAATGCTGCAGTCTTTCAAATACTGTCAGGCTTTATGAAGAGCTGTTAATAAAATGGATTCACCCAGCAGCAGAAACAAAGAGAAGGGGAGAAAAAAGGCTGGAAGGAGGCAGAAGGGGCATTTACAGGCAACTGAGGGCTTTTCCTATGCTGCCTCCAAGGTCTTGGCTCAGGATTATTCAGGTACAAGAATTTCAAGGCCAGGTGGTTGGGTTTTTAGCACAGGAGCAAAGAGCTTATGTTCAAGATGTGTATTTAGTGCTGAGATGGACTTGACCTGAAGAACTTGGATTCTTCCATCTTCAAGATCTGGATTCCAGAGCACCTTTTACTTTGCAGATGAACCCTGGGAAGCAAGTGGGCAGCCATCCATGTTCTCCAGCACGTGGGCAGATGTTTGATAATGAAAAAGAAGAACTGGGTCAGAGGATTGGGACCTTAACCAGCCCAGCACACAGCCCTGTGGCTGAGGCCTCAGTATGTGCTGTGTTCTGTACCTCTGCCTTTGCAGGAAGAATGTCACATCCACCAGGGCACTGTGGAACTCCTGTGCCACAGAGAAACCTTCCCATCAGCTGGGACAACAGTGGACACTTGTTTCCAGAACCTCTGAGTTTTCTCTTTAATAGTGGGGAAGTCAAGAAAACCAAGTCATTTAAGAGAGATCAACTTGAAAAAGCAAGTCCAAGATAAAAAAGGCATTCCAGCAATGCCTGAAATCAAGGCATTTCCTAGGTGTTGACAGCAAGGAGGAGGAAGGAGGTATACTTGGCTCCCAGCAGCTGGAAAAGAGAGCTGAAAATGGTTTCTTTCCTCCTCCTCCCTTTGCTGAGTTTTCTGGTCACAGCTTTGCTTGGGGTCTGCATGGAGAGTGCAGGGACCTCCCAGGAGCTGTGATGGGCTGAGGGGCAGGTTCCAGAGGGGCTCTGCTCATAACTTTCTGGGGTGTAGCTGCTCCTTCTGGGCAGTGAGAACACAATGTCCTCTCCCTCTGGGAACCTCCCTCACAAGCTAGGTATGTGCCCCTGCCATGGGTCCCACCTGTCCCTCCACACCCCTTGGGCTGGACAGGCTGTGGGTCACACATACCTGGGCTGGAACATGAGAACAGCCCTGAGCCTGCCAGAGCTCACGGACCTTTGTCCAAACTCTCAGGCACAGGGTGGGATTGCTGGAGGTGTCTGTGCAGGGCCAGGAGCTGGACATGCTGATCCTCGTGGGTCCCTTCCAGCTCAGGATATTCTGTGATTTCAGGATTGTCCTTCTGGTCCAACACCACACTGAGGTCTTTGGCAATGCCACACATTTTTAAAGGCTTCTGAAAAGCCATGTCTGACAAACAGGCCTGGATGGTGGAGCTGGGTGTAAGTGCAAACCCAGGCTGTGTGTGCCATCCACATCCTCTGGCCATCCCTCCCAGCCTGGGTAGTCCCTGCTCTCCTTGACATTGGCATCGTGGTACAGTGATTACAGTGCTCTTGTCTGACAGCTGCTACACTGTGGGATTTAGTTACTTGATTTGTCAATTTGGAAAGTCATTGGGGATTCAGGGGCTGAATGGCCATTGTTTACTTCAGTCCTGGGAAGGACAGCAGAGAACATGCCCACAGTGCTGCGCTGGGAGATTGACTTGGACACACAACACAAAAACTCTGGGAAGCCACAAAACACAGAGTGACTCATCTGCTTCAGAAACGACTTTCAGCATCCTCAAAGGTCACTATTGCTTGTCTTCACTTCTGAAAGGTTGTTTACATGAGGGTAAAGTCCTCCAGAAGAGTCACAAGGAATCTGAGGCATTTGAGTTCTTCCTTCAGGTGAGACTCTGCAGCCACAGCCCTCCACCTGCCTCCTGAGCCTCCCAGTGCCATGGAGGTGCCTGCACATTTCAGCCAATCTGTTTTGGAAGGGGCAAGAGCTGCCACTGAGCAGGAAAAGAAAAGACTTTCCAAGTGGTCTGCTGAGGGTTCTAACCCATTCACAGCCCAATGCCCTGTCTCAAACCTCTGCAGGGCACCAGCCCTTGCTCCTGGCACCATCCCAAGGCCCAGAGACCCAGCACAGCTCCAGCTGCTGGGGGTGAGGGAAGGGGAGGCAAGAGGAGTTAGAGCTGACTTGTTCCTCCAGCCCAGGACTGGCTCATTAGCAAAGGACACTTTTTAATGTCTGGAAGCTCAGGCCACCAGAAAGGTCGCAGATGCCTGGCAGAAACTCCCCCCTGAGCCTGCTCTTCAGCGAGCACATGGAGAGGTGGAGGACAGGGAGAGCACAGCCACAGTAATCAGATCAGCGGGGCAGAGCCGAGCCCTGCGGGGGGAAGGTCGGGGTGTGCCGGGAATGTGCTCCCGGGAGAGCACAAGGTGTGCCGAGACAGAGCAGAGGTGGGAGACAGATGGGGAGGAGGGCACTGACTTGACAGTGATGATGTGCTGCATCTCATGCTGCATCTCCGTGCCTTTGACCTGGCTGCTCTCAGGGGCTTGGTTCAGTTTGCACATTCACTTTGAAAGGGCATTTTCATTAAGGCTGTTCCCGTCAGGCAGCTGAGCACCAGGGAAAGTCCCACTCTGGACTTAGGCAGCAGTGGAGCACCTGCCAAAAAGATGTCAAGAAACAGCTAGATTGCTACTTAATTATTTATCTCTCTTGCCTTATTACTAAAACTTGGTCTTCCACTCCCTTTCTTAAGATCTCTGGGCATGTTTATAAATGACAGTTTAACTCAACAGGTTTTTATTGTCTGCATGTCATCTTCCTTTTGGTGGCCGTGGCTGGTGACCAGTAAGAGGGTGTGGGAGTCATGGGCTGGCTGCTGCAAGCAAGGGACAAAGGGAGGCCACTGCCCAGTTCCTGGGAGAAATAGGGCAGAGACGCTCCCAGCCTGTGCACAGTGGGAAGAAAGTAGAAGAAACCAGAATGTGACTCATCAGACCATGGTTTTGTGGCCCAGCAGGGCACTCTGGAGGCTGTGTTTAGGCACTGGCTTGGGGGCAGCACCAAAAGAGAGATTTGCTCTGCAAGTTGTTCATCCTTCTTCTGTCCCAGGATGTTTTTCTGCTGGGAACCTTTCTGGTTCCACCATGGACCTTCCCCACCCAGAGCACTGGAGTGACAACTGCTGATGTCAGAAATTAATGCTGGAACAGGAGGAGAGGTGAGATGGGCATCACATCTTGGATTATGTTCTGTCTCCTTGGCACCATCTCTTCTGACAACAAACCTCTTTCCCTTAGGAACCGCTCCATGATCACTTTGTCCCAGAAGTCTGTGCTGGAAGGGGACCTTGAAGGCCACACCAACAGTAGACCAAGTCTCTGCTTCTGGGTCTGGAATCATAGAATGTCCTGAGTCGAAATGGACCCACAAAGATTATCGAGTCCAACTCAGTGAGTCTTGGTCAATTCAGCTGTTCAAGAACAGTTCCCCCCCTCTCTAATGACCTGTCCCAGAATTTCACCACCATCCTAGGGAACAATTTTTTCCCAGTGCCCAACCTGAGCCTCCTACATTGCAAGTTGTGGCAATAATCCCTTTCACTGTTGTCAAAACAATTGGCTGCAACATCTTTTTAACTCCTTTCCAGGCACAGGTTGCTCTCAGACCTCTACTGGCCTCCTGCTCTTTGCCAGAGCAAACCATCAGCTATCTCAGTCTGTCCTAATGACTCATGTGTGTCCCTGACATTGGGGCTTCTCTGGGTCAACTGAAAGGTTTAGTGAGACCCCTCCAAGGGCATTATAACCACCCATGCAAGGGATGTAGTTGTTTGCAGCGAGCCCCAGAGTACTGTAGGGTGTCTCCATCTCAGTGTGGAAGTGTGTCAGTGCTGCTGCAGAAGAGCCTCCCCTGCTCTGAATTCTCTTTTCCTTTGGCCCTCAGCTGGTTCCTTTCATCCTGACCAGCAGCATCCCAACAACTGCAGCAGGAATGATCTGCTCCTGCCTCTGTGGAGTATCATGACAGGCCTAGCTGAGCTTGGTGTCCATCCCATCCTGGCTGGGTAAGATGGGGTGAAAGGCTGTTTGCTCACATCAGCAAACCTCAGGAACCCTCTGAAGGTGCAGGTTATTTTAGGCCTCTGCAGAGGATGCAGCCACACAGAACCAGGCACACTCCACGTTCTGGGAGCCCTTCAGAGGGTTTCTAGACACCGTCTGTAATCTGGTTTCCCCATTCACTAGTGCCAGATCGACTCTTTACGTTAAGAACACGCAGGATGTGTCTCTCTCCTGTGCTTCTCTGATCCCAGTGGCTCCTGCATGGCTTGCTGTGCCCTCCCTGCTGCTCCCCGCATCCTCCTCGTGCTGCTCACACCTGCCCTCGGGCCACGGCGGCAGTTCAAGCAGCAGCCACCAGGCTGCTGTATTTCCCTGGAAATACAAGCAAAGGTTCTGCATATGTAGGAGCCTGTGAACGGTGTTTGTGAAGGCAGCAAATGCCCCCCCGGCCCGGCCGGTGCGCGGAGCGGCGCTCGCTGCCTGAGCCCCACCGGCTCCAGGCTGAGCCGAACCACAAAGCGCCTCCTTGCAGACACTCCTGCTGGCGTTATCTGCTCCTTCCCAGCTGCCCTGAGGGCTTATTTCTTGGATGATCTGTTCTTCAGGCTCTAGGAGAGGACTTTACCCCCAGCCTGGCTTCAGAAAAGCTTTGTTTAGCCCCACACCCTGGTCAGTATTAAGCAGGAAATCACAGAATCACAGCTTAGAAGGGACCACTGTGGAGCATTTGGTCCAACCCTCCTGCTTAAGCAGTGTCATCCCAGAGCAGCTGGCACAGGATTGTGTCCAGAGGGTTCTGGAATATCCCCAGTGAGGAGACTCCACACCCTCTCTGGACAGTCTGTTCAGTGCTTGGTCACTGCATGGCAAAGAAGTCCTTCCTGGACATCAGTTCCTGCCCATTCCTCTTGCTCCATCGCTGGGCCCCTGAGCAGAGCCTGGTCTGTTCTCTGCCCCCTCCCTGCAGGCACTGCCAGACATCGGGAGGTCCCTCTCAGTGTCTCCTCTGGAGGCTGAACAGCCCCAGCTCCCTCAGTCTTTGCTGCTCCCAGAGCTGCTCCAGGCTCTTCAGCATCTCCACAGCCTGTGCTGGACCCACCTCAGGAGCTCCATGTCCCTGTGTCCTGGAAAGCCCAGAACTGGGCACTCCAGATGTGCCTGCCAGGGCTGGGCAGAGGGGCAGGATCCTCTCCCTGACCTGCTGCCAATGCCCTGTCTGATGCCACCAGGATCCCACTGCACTCCATGCTCACAGAACACACTGCTGGTCAGGGATAGCTGTTTTTCCACCAGGACCATCAGGTCCTTTCCCACAGAGCTGCTTCCAGCAGGTCACCCCTCTGCTGGTGCCCAGGGTTGTTCCTCCCCAGGTGCAGGACCTGGATTTGCCCTTGTTGAACTTGAGGCAGTTCTTCCAATCTGCTGCCAGAAGGTGCACCCAGGTCCTCCTGCTCATGCCCTGGGCTTGTCTCATCCATCGCTTTTCCCTTAATATTTAACCTGGGGACACCCTGAGAGGCAGTACCACTGCTGCACCTCCCTGCACTCCATCTAAATTCAGCACATATCAAGCAGCACTGTAGACATGAAAAACCTCCAGAGAGTTTTCTTGAGCAATAATATTGCCTTTCAGAAGAAACAAACATTAAGCAACTTTGTGATTAAACTCTTATATGTTAAGCATTTTAAAAAAACAACGGCTCGAGTAAGCAGCATGTGTGAATGTTGCTCACAGATAAGCCAAGAATCTGCTATGAATATGTATCAAAGAGTCTTCGTGGTAGAACTCCATCATAAAACTGTGTTTGTGAGGTTGTTTGACAGAACAGCCATGGGAAGGCAAAAAAGAAGCAAAAAACCTCCAGATAATGAGTATTCACTCTGCTTCCTTGCCTGAGTGTTTCTTTTGGAAGGGGGGAGTGTGATTTCCTTCTCAGAGAAGGGAGTTTGATGGAAAACATCCACAGTTCGAGTAACACTTGGAGCCTTGGAGATCAATGTAGCAACTTCTTCTTTCCCTGAGAAGGCTGTGGCTCCATGCTATTACTCTGGAAAGTACAGGCTCTGACCCAGCCCCTGCAAAGTGTCTGCAAATGGGGAATGGGGGTGGGAATTCTTTTCTGAGGGCACCTTCATTGAGAATTGGGCTCTCTGAAGGGTTTACAGAGAATGGTGTGGGAACTGACAGGCTGGGAGAGCTGGGGGAGGGCTCACCTGGAGAAGACAAGGCTCCAGGGACACCCAGGAGCCCCTTCCAGTGCCTAAAGGGGTTCCAGGAGAGCTGTAGAGGGACTTGGGACAAAGGCCTGGAGGGATAGGACAAGGAGAATGGCTTCTCACTGCCAGAGGGCAAGAATAGATGGGATATGGGGAAGGAATTTTTGGCTGTGAGGGTGGAGAGGCCCTGGCACAGGTTGGGTAGAGAAGCTGTGGCTGCCCCATCACTGGAAGTGTCCAAGGCCAGGTTGGATGGTGCTTGGAGCAGCCAGAGTTAGTGGAAGGTGACACCTGCAAGGGGTGGGACTGGATAAGCTTTAAGATCCCTTCCAACCCAAACCCGTTCTGGGATTCTATCATATTTGAACACTTAGTGCAATTTCCTGGATCACCCTGACAGATGCATTGGCCAAGGGAGCTGGGAAGCTCCATGTGTCTCCTCTACTTCCCTGAGGATCCTGCTGAGCTGTTTCTGAGAAAATGGCATTTTCTCCCAAAGCTGGTGGCCCAGGCTGGCTGCCCATGGGCCCCTTGGGGTGTGTGGTCCTGCAGGGCGAGCTTGGGCTTGATGGAACACCAGGGCGAGCTCGGGACAGCAACACCCCCCAAGCATCACAACCCCAAATCCCAGTAGCTGAAGCCCTCTTTGACCCCATTAGCCCTCCATCAACTGGTTTTCCTCCCCAACTCTGCCTCTGTCCTGCTTCCCACTCCCTATGCATATGTGAAAACCCTTTTGGTTTCTATCAGGTTTCATGTTGTTCCCTGATGTCTACACCTAAACTAGGACAGTTGTTTTATCCCTGAGCTGGCTCTTGCTCTCTGTGTAGGCTAATAAGGTTTTCCTTCATTATTTAGACAAGGGTTTGTTTGTTTGTACTTCTCCAAGAAATTTAACATCGTAAAATGCTTCCAGGAGCGAAGAAAAAACAATTTTATAAATTTTAGGTTTCTTAGGGGAAAAAGAGAAAAACAATAACAACAAAAATCATATAGGAAAATTGTGTTCCCACGTAAAACATGAGAATTAAGTCCTCAGGGAGCTCTTGGTCACTCTGAGAAGCAAAAGTAAAGTTTGACATAATTTCAAAATATTCTCTGACATTTGAAAGTCAGAAAATTTGAACACTTCAGCCACTATATTTTGCTTAAATGTGCACTGTGAGGCTTATGAGCCTGAACACTGCAAACCCCTTGTGCTAAGGCTGGGGGATAAAAGCCACATGCAACACTAAAAATCATAAATGATATCACCATTATTACTAATGCTCCCCTATCAAACAGGAATAAGGGAGCTGAGGTTAAGTGTGATGAATAAATATTCAGAGTCTGGCTCTAGCTGAGGAAGGCTAAAGATGGTTATCAGCAGCAGTAGCTACCAGGCTAACAAATAATCCAAGAAAGAGTAAAAAAATTATCAGGACCAAAAGTAGGTCTGGCAATCAACCAAGTGCTTCAGCAGGAGCGTGATGGAGTCAGGAATGATGGAGCAAAACAAGCTGCAGCATTAAAGGAGTGCTGTGCCTGGGGAGGTGATGGAGAGACTGTCACACTGCCCAGAGTCCAAGCTGCTCCACCCCATGGAGCTGGGCATGGTGGCAACAGCAGCAGCTCAAGGGAAGACACTGAATCCTGGAGGTCCAAGTGACCTGCACCACGAGCTTATAAAATCTGACTGAGACACTGCTGATGTTCATTTTCATTTTAATGGGTTGATGTTAATTTTAATGAGCTCATGGCAACTGGGATGCTCCAGGAAATGAACTTCTTCAGCAGCTTTGGGGAAAGCTGGATGGGATGGTTTGGGAAGGATGGGGCATGGCATGGCCCTGGTTGCAAGGAAAATAATGGGACTGTTGTTACAAGTTCACCAGCAACCAAGGAATAAAACACCCCCCCCAGGTCAGTTTACAGCAGTGGCTTTCATGGTGGTATAGACTGCACTACTTGTGCAGGAATTCAGGAGCAAGTTCTGCCCTCATGTGATGGGGTAGACGAGGCAAATCCAGGCTGGCAGCACTGGCCTCATTCTCCTTGCCTACACCATGTCCCCGTGGGCATCCTCAGAGTTTCTCCTAATCTGCTCCCCTCAGATGATGATGATGATGATGATGATGATGATTATTATTATTAATTCATGAACAAAATCATCCCTTTCCTTCTCAGGAAATGGAAAGCTCAAACAAAATTTATTAATGTATCCATTTCCAGCTCTGAAATAGAGCCTAATTTCCCAGAAGTTTAGCCAAGGCACATTCTCTGCCACAGAGCTGAACAATGTGCCAGCTTGGGAAAAGCAGCTTCTGCCTGGAATGGTGAGACCTACCCTGGGTTAATTTTGCCTTCCCAGGGCCCTGCTCTTGCCACCTGCAGATATCACAGTAGGAGATGCACATGGAGAAAACCTCCTGGAAAGCTGTGAAGGTGTCAGGTCAAAGGTGGCACATCAGAGCTGAGGGGCACAGACTGACGTCCCAGCAGTGGGTGCTCTGGGAGGAGTGTGATGGACACAAGTGGAAGAGCCTGTGGGATGATGAGGTCAGCAGCAGTGGGAGGTCCTGGGGCATCCTGGGGGGCATCAAACAGAGCGTTGACAGCAGGTCAGGGAGAGGATCCTGCCCCTCTGCCCAGCCCTGGCAGGCACATCTGGAGTGCCCAGCTCTGGGCTCCCCAGGACACAGTGACATGGAACTCCTGGGGCGGGTCCTGCTCAGGCTGTGGAGATGCTGAAGGGTCTGGAGCAGCTCTGGGAGCAGCAAAGACTGAGGGAGCTGGGGCTGTTCAGCCTCCAGAGGAGACACTGAGAGGCACCTCTCGATGTCTGGCAGTGCCTACAGGGAGGGGGCAGAGCACGGACCAGGCTCTGCTTGGGGGGCTCAGGAATGGGACAGGAGGAATGGGCAGGAACTGATGGAAGTTCCACTTGGACATGAGGAAGAACTTCTTTGCTGTGCAGTGACCAAGCACTGAACAGATTGCCCAGAGAGGGTGTGGAGCCTCCTCACTGGGGATATTCCAGAACCATCTCGACACAGTCCTGTGCCGTGTTCTCTGGGATGGCCCTGCTGGAGTAGGGCCAGATGACTCACTGTGGTTCCTTGCAGCCAGACCCATCCTGGGATCTGTGATTCTGAGGTGCAGGAGGGAATGGCCTCCTCACATGTGATAGACAAAGAACTCCAAGCAGATGTACAGCCAGGACAGGAACTGTTGAAACCAGACACAACATTGTGGTTCAGTCAGGTTGTTAATCACAAGGCAACTGAGTCATCAGAACCCAGAAATGGAATTCTTCCTCCAGAAAGGGAATCTGGAAGGGCGACTTTCCTTAGTGGCTCATGTGGTCCCAGTGCCCCAGGTGTGGAAATTGTCCACACAGAGCTGAAACAGCAGAGATGGGTCTTGTTCCAGGGACAGGAACAAGGCAGAAGATTTCAATTACCCCCATGTGCCCACAGGGGTTTGTGCCAGCCTCTCCCACAGGAATGGGTTTCCATTTCAGTCAGTCCAGAATGGGTTTTGATTCCACCACAAACCGTTGCCCTGACAGGGGATGCAGCTTGACATGGAGCCAGGATCCACTCTCCCTGTCTGCCTGCAGCTCTAGGGATATTCCCTAAGGAAATGCCCAGGTTCCCTACCTGGCTGCACAGCCCCAAGGAATTTACCCATTTCAGCTGAACCAGAGCAACTTTGAATCCACAACATCTGGGCAATGACTCTCCCAAACTGAGTCCTAGGTTCAAGAGCTTTACCCAAGCTTTCCTGTTCTGCAGCCATCACCAGCTTCAGGCACAAACTCTGATAACTCTTAGTTCAGAACATACAGGTTTATCTCCAGTGTGTGACTAAGGAGGGATTGAAAGTATGAAATGTGGGTTTCATAGAATCATAGAATCACCAAGGCTGGAAAAGACCTCCAGTATCAAATCCAGTTTCTTCAAAAACAAGTGAATTGAACCATTCTGGGGAAAATTATGTTTCTCTGAAACTTCCTGCCAACAGCTGGGCCTGCATGTTGACATGTGGAGCTGTGTGTGGATGTGTGGGTTGGGAGCAGAACCATTATCACCTGTATATGGTGCTGCTGAACTTCCCAACTGGACAGAGAGTTATGAGGAAGGAATCTGTGCCCCTGGTCACCTGCTCATGGTGCCTGGGAGGGAACACAGTGGGAGCTCTTTGAAGGCAGTGCCAAAGTATCAGTAGGACAATGCAAATCCCAACGCAAGATCTGGGGGGGGGAAGCTCCCAGGGGGTGAGGTGGTTTCCAGGGTACTCCTCGAGCAAGTTGACTGGCTCCCACCTTGGCACAAAGCTTTGTGTAAATAACAGCTGCAGGCAAATACAATGCAGAGTAATTTCCACAAATTCCAGAGAAAACACCTGTGCTCTGAGCACATATTGGAGGTCCTGAAGCCACTGGCATTGAAAAGGTTATTTAATGTGCAGCATTAAAAATCCCACATCCTCTAGAGCTCAGGGAAATTTCCTGAGCTTTTTTAAGCTTGCCCAGCACAACATTGGCAGGTTGAGGTCTGATACTCCTTTGATTACCAGCATTCCAATGTAAGATGGAATTTTTCCATAAGAATACTTTTTGCTCAGAGAGGTCTAACAGGGTCCAAGAGGGTTCAGCACAAGAGGAAACACCAGAGGGAGTAAAAACATCCTTGATGGAGAGTGAGAAGTTGGTGCCTTTCTGGGAAAAAAGGCAGAGATATCAAGTCCAACAGGGGTATCAATGGGATTGAAAGTGAAGGGACAGTGTGAGCCCCTCTGGAGAGCAAGACAAGAGTGAGAACAAATGAGCCCTTCTAAGGCTGAACAATGATTTAGCCTCATCACTGAGAATGGAAGGAATCCTTCCCTGGTAAAGAACTGCCATGCCAAGAGCAATTAGTTCTGGGTGAGTGTCACCCAGAGCAAGGATGGTACCATGAGGTCTGGGAACCAACAGCAAAAAGGCAAAGCAAAGCCCCTGTGGATGCTGCTTTCTCCCAGCCTTCATCTGTCCCTCTGGGATGCCGTGTCTCACTCGCCCTGTGCTTTTCATGACTCCAAGCTTGACAGAGCCAAGAGGCAATTCAGGTAATCCCACCTCTGCTCTGCCAGCCTTCAGCACTCTCCAGTCCCTCCTTAGGCAGGGAATGTTCCCTGGGGTTAGGGAAGATGTAAAACCCCAGAACTCCCTGCTGTCTGCTGGAGAGTGGAGGCCTGAAGGAAACCAGCAGGTTTTCCTGACAAATAATCTGGACAACTGCAAGCAGTTACTAAGAAAAAACTATAGAGAAGTGGTACCTTTCATACAATCAGAGTCACAGAATCTCCTCAGCTGGAAGGGACCCACAAGGATCATCAAGTCCCACCCTTGGTCCTGTAAAGACACCCCAGCAATCCCATCCTGTCCCTCAGAATGTTGTCCAAACGCTCCTGGAGCTCTGGCAGCCTTGGGGCTGTGCCCACTGCCCTGGGGAGCCTGCTCAGTGCCCACCACTCTCTGGGGGAAGAGCCTTTTCCTGAGATCCAACCTGACCCTGCCCTGACACAGCTCCAGGCCATTCCCTGGGTGTTGTCACTGCTCACAGAGAACAGAAATCGAAGCTGCCCCTTGAGGGAATGTTGAAGACCCCAGTGAGATCTTCTCTCATTTTGCTCTTCTCCAGCTGGACAGACCAAGTAATCTCAGCCAGGGACTTAAACACTCTACAGCTTGTTATGACTTAATGTAGCTGCCTGAAATAAGAGATTATGAGGGTCATAGAATCCCAGAATGATTTGAGTCGGAAGGGACCTTAAAACCTGTCAGAGGAGACCAGACTGATGAGGAATTCACCAAGTGGTAGATATATTACAAACGTTGGGTAGACGAAGATGTGGAAGTCCAAGACCCCGGGGAGCACATGCGGTGACTGAATCGAGACCATGGGGGTTTTCGGACGGACACTTCCCCAGTTTAAATGTTATACCCTTAATATGGCTACCCTGGTTATTTTTCCCTTAGTCGTTCCTTATCTTCTCCGGGGACACCCCCTCGTCGCGGGGGAGAAGCTTGCGTGCCCTCATGAGATTGAGAGCTGTGCTGGAGGTGGTTTGTGCCGCCGGTAGGGTCTCCCATGCCAGACAGGTCTCAGCTGAAGGGTCAGACAAAGTGTGTCCACGGGCAGGATGGGCTCGCCAGCCCTCTGGCAACCATCCTAGGAGAAGGACAACTCCAACCCCAAACCCGGGCAGATGGAGCTCGTTTAGCCCTGTAAGGCCATCCATCTAAGAGAAGGATACTCTGACCAAACCTACGTCCTGAGGTATTCGCTGTCACTGTCCAAGCTCACTCGGCCGTGGCAGATGAACCTCAGGAGTAAAGGGTGGAGCCGGTTCTGTGCACGCTGTGCCTCACCTGAACAATCCATTGCACAGGTTCGAAGGGTTCACCCACATTGCAAAGCCCTGTAGCGACAGGTGAGGGTCGAAAACAGCAGGTGATAGGAAGCAGCTGGAAGCTGCAGACCCAACCCTGCATGCAGGCGGGGCAGGATATGGGTCATTAGAGACTGACCCCGGAGATGACAGTCTGGTGAGGCAGCATCCTGAAATGACCAAGCAGCCTTTTCTAGGGACAGCACTGCTTGCTCCACACGGAGAGGGGCCTAACAAAGGTGGCCTAAACAAAGACTGACTGCCACCAATGGTCCACTCTGGCCTCCAATCGGGATTCATGGAGACACACCGTTCACGACGCTGCTGCTTCCTTTGAGAATGCACGGAGAGTCAGTCTGGAGGAGAAAAGACAACGCAGACAGAACCGTTCCTCGCCAATGTCACCCAGGGAGACGTTCCCTGTGCCTTTTGTGACCGGACCTGCCTATCCCATATCGGCCTTTTTAGGCACCAGCAGCTCGCAGCAAGCGTGGGTAGTGCCCTTCCCAAATCTTCGTTCGCGAAGCCTGGCCATGACGTTCCTTATCCAAGTTTCCTCTTCCCACAAAACCCTCCGGGTCGCAGCCCCCTGTCCTGGCGCGCCCCGGCCATGGGGGCGGTTGCCAGCGGGGCCGCCCTCGAGGCGCCGCTGGAGCCCGGGCGGGGGCTGACCCTGCCCCAGAGTGCCGGGAGCCCTATGGTAGAATTTCCCCGCCAACCTCAATTCTCTTATTGGTCCTTTTGCTGCTCCTCCCCTCCCTCCTTCCCTTCGTTTGCATGCACCCAATGAAGTGCGTTACTCCGTCCCATCTCCGCCCCTCTTCCCCGCCCAAATCCGGGGAATTCCCGTGCTCCCCTTATAAGCCAGCGCGCGCCATTAGAACTGGCCTTTCCTCGTGGACACTCGGCTTGTGTGGGCTCCTCTCGTCGGGGGTGGTCGCCGGGCTGAGAGCAGGAGGAGCCGCCCTAAGCTTGCTGCTTTCCCAGCCTTGCTCCTGGAGGCAGAATCCTTCCACTGTATCAGTGGGCTTTTTACAATCTGCTGATAAAAACTCACCTCATTCCACTCCCTGCCATGGGCAGAGACACCTTCCACTGGCCAAGGTTGCTCCAAGCCCTGTCCAATCTGGCCTTGGGCACTCCCAGGGATGGGGCAGCCACAGTTTCTCTGCCCAACCTGTGCCAGGGCCTTCCCACCCTCACAGGGAAGGATTTCTTCCTAGTAGCTGTCTGGTATTGGAGCACAGGCTAAAGAGAGAAGTTGTCCCTGGTAGCAGCCACTGGCTTGCAGGATGCTGAGCCCTGCAAGGCCTGGCTCAGACATCCAAGCCAGACTGCAGCTGGACTCTGTACAAAGCAAGGCACTGACTCACCGAAGGAGGATTAAATTCTGAGCGTTGGAATGTGTTTAATCCTTGGCCCATGGACTTTCCTGTGCTTTCTGATGGATGGAGGGAGTGTCCTCAGCTCTCTAAGTGGGTGCAGCCAGGATGTGCAGCACAGCACCACCAAGTTCACAACTTCACAGCCAGCACTTCCAGCACTTTCAGCTCTTAAAAGCAATTGACTGGAAAGCACATTAGAAACTTCTCCCTCTCACTCAGCTGTGTCATAGCCAGGAAACTGAGCAGGGGCAGCTCAGGAATACCAGGAAGAACAGGAGACAGGTCCTCTGGATAAAGGATAAAAGGCATTCCAAGCTGTGCTGAGCTCAGCATGAGCAGAGGGACAGCTTAGGACTTGTACGTCACTCCAATCTTGAGGGAAAAGTGAAGGCTGGGCAGATGAGCTGGAAAAGACACAAACCCAGAGAAAACATGGTCAGTCTGAGATTCTGGGGACAAGGGTAGTTTATCTCAGGTGAGGCAGTTCATGAACTTGCAAAGTTTACCAGTGCTGTGGTTTCAGCCCCAATGTGCAAAGTTGCCCTGCAGCAGCCCAGAAGAATGTGATGCTCCTTCAATGAAATGTTACATCTTTGTCAGGCTGAGTTTGCATAGGTGGTTTAGGATACAGTAGTTGGAGTCTTCCTGCCAACTCCTCCCTTTGGGTGATAAAGTAGCATTTTTAGCACTCACCTACCATTCTTCTACTTTGAGTATCAATCTACTGAATTTTGGACATGTGGCACGCCCTGGGCTTACACTTCCAGCCAGGAGCGTTAGCAGGTGCTGACATGCTGTGATCTCAAACTTCAGCTCGTGGCATTCAGTGGTGACATACTCACAAATAATGTGGGATATAAGCACCAGAACTCTTGGTCAGATGGAGATGCTGAAGCCAGCTCTGACTGAGGAGAGAATTCCAAAGGAGCTGGTCTGTGAGATGTCAGCACAAGTCAGAATCAGTTGAGCACCATGGTCCAGTTTGGGCTTTGACATCACTGTACAGCTTCCAAGTCTGGGTTTAATGCATTGTGCCCCGAACACTGAGATTTCACCCCTTTTTTGAGGTGTTTATCTGGTATGTAGAGGCACTGCAGGTCTGTAATCTTGGCTGAGAACCTATGGAGAAAAGAGTTCCAGGGGGCATATGGAGCTGTACCCAAAGCTGTACCCAAAGCCCACCTAGAGTCAAGTGATTCTCTGCCAAAGGCTACTGTTGTCAGGAGTGCCTTAATCCTTCGTGGCTCCAACACCAGCTCTGTTCAATTATGGAAATCAAGCAGCATGGGGGGTGTCAGGTGGTGCCATAAGGGGCTGAGACAAGCCTGATGATGAGCCAAAGGGAAAATGCTGGTTCTTGCAGTTCGGCTGGGAACAGAACAAAGTGTGCCCAAGCATTCACCCTGCAAAGTGACAGCTTGGGCTATTACTGCTGTAAAACCAGGAAACCCAGAGACAAACAAGAACAGAGCAGAACAAGTGACATCTGGAAGGTCAGGACAGAGCCTGAGGAGATGGAACTGTGAGAGGAGAGGACTTATATTAGAGGAGGAAAGGGATAAGAACAGAAAGGCTGCTAGAGGGATTTACAGCTCTATTTTTCCCAGTGATTAACACCCTCTGCCCCTGGCTGCCTGAAGCTACTCCTCAGTACAACACAGCCCCCAGCAAAGGCTCTTTGCACAGACCATCAGCTCACCCACCCAGAGCTGGAGAGTCTCACAGTCCCAGTGTCCCTCTCCTCCAAAAGCACTTATTATCCATGATCCTAAGGAACCACTTTCCCTGCAGATTGTTCCTCCTGATGCTGAGATGACATTGGGCAAGTGCTAATGGGGAGGAGTGGCAGAGGAAGGAAACTACTTCTACTGAGGCAAAACAAGAGTAATCATGGGCTACTGGCAAAGGGGAGATACTGGAATATTCTTCTGGGCTCACTCAAATGATTTCATTCAAAGAAAAAGAGACTATTTTGTATTTTCTGTTCAGGGTCTAACATAAAGAGTTCACAAACAGGGAAAAATCTATGACCATTTTAAACAACAAAAACTTGTCATTTCAAAGGAAGCCTGAGCACTGTCACATGGGGAATATCAAAACGGAGCATTTTCTCATTTCCAAACCAAAACATTTCCTTCCTGAAAATGTGAAGATGAGGTGCTTTGACATATTCAAAGTATTCTTTTTTACTACCTTCTTGGCTGAAAGCATTTGGCGAACTCAGTCATCATCAATGTGTAAAAGTTTCAGTGCCTGAAAGCTCCAGCTCAGAGCACGGCTCAGTTTTGGCAGCTTTGGAGCTTGTGGTGCCTGGAACATCAGGGTGGGTCCATCTCCTGACCCACCTTGCTCTGCCCCTGCTTGTAAACCCCATCCTGCTCCTCTTGCCAGAATGCCTGGGAGCTGTTGGGTCATAACCAGGGGCAGAAGGCAGAGGTGTAAGTGCCTCCCCTGACAACAGAGATGATGGAACCATGGAATGGGTTGGGTGGGAAGAGACCATAAAGATCATTGTGTCCCACCCCCTGCCATGGGCAGGGACACCTTCCACTGGCCAGGTTGCTCCATCCAGCCTGGCTTTGGACACTTCCAGGGATGGGGCAGCCACAGCTTCTCTGCCCAACCTGTGCCAGGGCCTGCCCACCCTCACAAACAACAATTCCTTCCCCATATCCCATCTATCCCTGCCCTCTGGCAGTGGGAAGCCATTCCCCTTGTCAAGTCCCTCTCCAGCTCTCCTGGAACCCCTTTAGGCTCTGGAAGGGGCTCTCAGGTGTCCCTGGAGCCTTCTCTTCTCCAGGTGAGCCCCCCAGCTCTCCCAGCCTGGCTCCAGAGCAGAGGGGCTCCAACCCTGGAGCATCTCTGGGGCCTCCTCTGGACTCTCTCCAGCAGCTCCAGGTCCTTCCTGTGCTGTGCCCCCAGGAGGCAGCTCTGCAGGTGGGGTCTCACCTGAGGGGGCAGAGGGGCACAATCCCCACGTCCCCAGGCTCAGCCCTCCCTGCCCAGTGTGGGCACAGACGGTGCCACCCTGTGCTCAGATCCACACCCTGCAGGTGCCATCGGGCCCTGCTTAGTAATACGTTAAATCCCATTGTTTCTTAATTCTTTTGAAATGTGCTAACAGGGCAGTTAATTAGCACACAGGAAAACATGCAGTTCTGATGAGGAGCCCTGGTTAACATGGCAGCTACCAAATGTCAAGATGCATTTTTAGCTCTGAATGGAATTAATTTGCCAGTGTTCCCTTGTTAAATGTCAGGTCCTTATGACTTGTATACATTAAACAATTCAGAAATTGGAAAGCACTTGTGTAATCAAGTTAAGTGTGAGGTGGGCAGATTTCTTTCACTTAAACAAACCTGAAACTTTCCTTTTCCAATTAATATTTCATTTTATAACAGCCACCACATTAATTCTTAATTAAATGCTTATTTGAGACACTCTACTGATTAGTGTGAACTAATGAGGAACAATATGAATTGTTTATCCAGCTTCTAGTTATTTTCCTTCACAGAAAGAGATGGTGTCTGATGACTTCTTTTATGTCTTGCTGTGCCCTAAAATGACTTTCGTGCAGAAAATCTTCCATAGGAACAGCCACAGCTTCAACCACAAGAGTGATCAAAGTGAGCAAGATTTTGTGACAGTAACCCTCCTCCTAGAGAGTCAAAAAGGGTCAAAACCATTAATGTGACTTCATGGAAAATTAAAAAAAAAAACCATCACTCACATTTCCAGTGATACAAATTTAATGACAGTGACGATGGACAGGAATTCACAAGTCATGAGTGTGTGTCCAGGGCAGGGAACAGAGCTGGGAAAGGGCTGGAGCAGCAGGAGCAGCTGAGGGAGCTTGGGGGGGGGGGCTCAGCCTGGAGAAAAGGAGGCTCAGGGGGGACCTTCTGGCTCTGCAATCCCTGCCAGGAGGGGGGAGCTGGGGGTGGGTCGGGCTCTGCTCCAGGAACAGGGACAGGAGGAGAGGTAATGGCCTCAAGATGGACCAGGGGAGGGTCAGGTTGGATATTGGGAAAAGTTTTTCACTGGAAGGGTGGTCAGGCATTGGCACAGCTGCCCAGGGCAGTGGTGGAATCCCCATCTCTGGAAGTGTTCTAAAATCCCTGTGGATGTGCCCCTTGGGACAGGATTTAGTGGTGAACATCCAGTGCTGGGGGAACAGTTTGACTCGAAGACCTTAGAGGGCTTTTCTAACCTATCATTGGTTCTATGATTGGATGATAAGAAATGATGGAATAATAGAGTGGTTTGGATTGGAAGTCACCTTAAAAATCACCTACATAAACGTGCAGTAGAGTCTTTTATGGTCATGGCTGATCTGCTTTGATCCAGACACCACAGGCCAGAGACTTCCTGAACAACTGTTACATCTTCCCAGCTAATACCCCCCAAAAATTCTCCAGCAGAAAATTGCCTAAATGCTTTTTTCATCCCAGAAACAGAGGCAGTGATGCAAGTCAGCCCCAGTTTGCTGCTTGTGTAGAGGCTGTCACCTCTCACCTCTACCTGAGCCTCTCCCACTTCTGCAGCATCTTGTTGGAGGCAGGGGGAGCACATCCCCTTGAACTTTGGATCTGCCACGGAGTTAGATTTTTCCAGTTAAACATGAGAGTGTTTTCATGGCACTGTCCCACTGCAGGTCTGTTTACTCCACACTCTGTCAATCTGTGTGTACAGTCAGGGCTGGTTTCACCCACATCTGGGACAGGCTTTATTGCCAACGAACCTCTTCTGGCATTTTATCACCTAATCCTTCAGAACTGGGACATCCTTCCTCAGCTTTTCACAAGAAACTTTAGGTTTCATTATCTTGGAGGCTTAATTGTAGTTGATCCAAATAAAATTTTGTGATTCCTTAAGAAAACATCAAAAATTCCCCTGCGAAAAAACCAAAAGGTGCAAGGTCAAGGCCATGGTTTTGGGAAATTCTTCCAGCATTTTCCCTTCCTCATGAAAGCTCATCACCTCTCTCAAACACTCACTAATTCAAAAGAGCACCTCACCCACCTGGGGACAGATTTTTCAGCATTGTTATTGAAGGGACTTCACCAAAGGATTTTGGAAAGACAAAAAACATCAGCTGGATTATTAACCTATTAACTCCTTTATATGCTCCTATTTCTCACCTATTACCTCCTTCAAAGATCTCTAATATTTTTGAAGCAGGACTTCTCTTTATTTCTATTTGAACACTCTTCTGGACCAGTCTGTGATCTGGTCTGTATTTCTCCAGATGCTCCTGAATTTCCTTTCAAAGCCAACTCCTCATTTGTTGTCTTTCATCGCTGTAATATTGGGATTGATTTAAGTGATACTTTGCACAACACATCGAGTAGTTCAGCAATTTCATCTCTGAATTCCTTTAAACCTCTTGGGTGATTCCCATCTGCTCCTGTTCATTTCCGACCATGCCTTTTATCATTTCTTTAAAAGCCTCCTCCTCAGGATCTGGTGCTTGGTCAGGCTCAGCCTCTGGAAAAAAAGACTTCTCCGAGCTCTCCACGGCAAAGCAGTAACCTTTCCTCTCTTCTGGGACCCTCATCTTCCTGCAGAGCTCCTTTCAAGCTTCTGCCATTTCCCAGTTTTCTGCCAGGCCTCCTTATAATATATTTGAAAACAACTCTTTTATTTCAGGCTTTGGTTCCTCAGCAGATTTTCGTTCTCTCAGAACTGACAATTGCAGTTTCATATTTAAGTCACGAAAGCTCTTCTCTATTTTTCTTTGTCTGGATATTACTTACTCTTTTAGAATAATTCCTATTTAACTCTAATAATTCCCCTTACCCTGTGGTTTAACCAGTGCTCCCTATTTTGGGAATGTTTATGTATTTTCCAGGGTATGATATGCTCTTTCTGCTGATCCTGGATCTAAATAGGTTGATGTCACCCAAAAGTACTTTACCCTTTCTGCTGCTCCTTTTACTTTTTCATAGCAGGATTTCTCATTTTTATGTCATTACTTCTTCATGCCCTTTTAAAGCAGGACTTGATTAAAGAGGATTTTCACTTGTGGCTCTCTTGCTCCCACAAAGCTGTACAAATACAGGTGCAATATGATCATCATTACAGAGTCACTCTTTGAGGGCTGCACCTGGAACACTATTGTTTCAATATTCAGGATTAAATACAGAATTTCTCCTTTTCTGATGGAGTCTCTGAGCATTTGCTCCAAGAAAATCCCATTTGGAGTGTCTGAAAATTATTTTCTGTGCCTCAACTCATTGTAATGTCCCACATCTCCATGTGGACAGAATGAAAGGCCTCCCTTACATCATATTTATTCCTCCCATGCCTTTACTCTCCTTATATTTCAGTGAACTTCAGCCCATGCAGAAACTGAAAAGCTTTCCTTTACTTGTATGAGGCTGTGATGGTGATTCAATGGCCTGTGCATCATTTCTGCCTCTCTCTGCTCTCTCTGCTCCCTGGAGATCCTGTGCCCTTCCCAAGCTCCTCCTGCAGTGACTCTCTAGTTACTTCCTGGACATCAACAAAGACATTAAACAGGGACAAATGACCTCAGGTGGCACCAGGGGAGGTTCAGGTTGGATATTAGGAGAAAACTCTTCAGTGAAAGAGCTATTAAACCCTGGCACAGCTGCCCAGGGCAGTTGGGGAGTCCCCACCCCTGGGGGTCTTCAGGAAACAAGCAGAGGTGGCACTTTGTGGTATGGTTTAGTGGCCTGGGGATATTGGTCAAAGGTTGGACTGATGATCTTGGAGGTCTTTTCCAACCTTAATGATTCCAGGATTGTCAGGTCAAAGCTCACTACCTGCCAAATTCCAAGGGGAATTCCCTCCTGGGGAATTGTGTTTTAATACTGTAGCACATCCATACAAAGCAATACCAAGGAGTCAAGACCAGAGGTTATCTCCCCAAAATAGTGTTTATGAATTATTCCAACTGTTCCAACTTCTAACTATTCTAACTCCCTCAGCTGTGAAACTGGAGAGTCCTTCCCAGGAAAGCTCTACCAGGAAAACCTGCTCTGTTTCTCCTGAAAAACCCTGAGCTCTGCAGGGAGGATGTGCCCAGGGAAGGAGCCAGGTGGGAATTCAGCAGCACATCCATTGTACTGCTGAGATGTCTTTTAGACTCTGCATAAAATCCTCATCCCACCCAATTTCATGTTCAGATCCCTTTTGTACTGCAGTGAGGCTACAATTTTTCCCCCATCTCTCCTGTTAACAGAATCACAGAAGATGCTGAGCTGGGAGGGACCCACAAGAATCAGCAAGCCCAACTCCTGGCCCTGCACAGGACCATCCCCACGAGTCACACCCAGTGCCTCAGAGCATCATCCAAACACTCCTGGAGCTCTGGCAGCCTTGGGGCTGTGCCCACTGGTTGGGGACCAGTGATTCACCCAAGCCTGAGTCCTTCTTGAGGGCTGTGACAACTCCCACATTTCTTCCTGTAACTTGAAAACAACACAGAAGAAGAGAGAAAACTTTCCTTCCCTGAATAATTCCTTTGAATGAAGGACTTGCTGGATACAGATCAGTTCTCCTCCAGTGGCTGGTGCACAATGGAGCAAGGCATGGCCCTGCCCCTGCCTGGCAGCATCTCTGCTTGGAGTATTTCTCAGAGATACCTCCCCCTTAGGAGTGCAGGCTGTTGTCCCATGTCAGAGCAAATGGCTTGACAATGTCACAGAATCACAGAAGATGCTGAGCTGGGAGGAACACACAAGGGTCAGCGAGTCCAAATCCTGGCCCTGCACAGGACCATCCCCAAGAGTCACACCCTGTGCCCCAGAGCATCATCCAAACACTCCTGGAGCTCTGGCAGCCTCGGGGCTGTGCCCACTGCCCTGGGGAGCCTGATCAGTGCCCACCACCCTCTGGGGGAAGAGCCTTTCCCTGAGATCCCACCTGACCCTGCCCTGACACAGCTCCAAACATTCCCTGGGTGCTGTCCCTGGTCCCCACAGAGCAGAGATCAGTGCCTGCCCCTCCTCTGCCCCTCCTGAGGAAGTTGGACCTGCAATGAGGTCTGTCCTCAGTCTCCTCTTCTCCAGCTGAACACACCAAGTGCCCTCAGTGCCCTCACACGCTGCCCCTCCAGGCCCTTCCCCATCTCTGTGTCCCTCCTTTGGAGACTCTCCAATGGCTTCAGATCTTTCTTACCTGTTACATGTGGGCCAGCCTGGCTGTGGTCCTGCATTCATGGTGTGCCTGTGTGGGACTGTTTGGAACTTGTCAGGCTCGTTGGATTATTATTTTTCCATCTTTGCTCAGATTTTTCAACTCTTCTGCCTGTGGATGGTGTCTCTTGCCACCCACTCCTGTTCTATAATCAGGGGAGAAGCAGCAGTTAGTGAAAAAAGCTCAAATTGGGTAAATCTCCATCTCTGACAGTTTAAGCAGCTGCTGTAGTTCTGTCCCAATTACCAGTTTTAGGTAGTTAGCTCTGCTCTGGGGGTTCAGCTGCAGGCAACAGTGCACAAAGGTGGGAAAAAGTCCCCCTTCTTCCTGGTGTAAGCAGAAGGTGCAGGGAGCAGGTCCTGGAGAACAACAGGGAGGGTCCACCAGGAGCATCCTACGTGAGCTGAACGGTGACATCAATGAACAGCCCAAGTTGTGGTTGTGCACCGGGACGTGTCTTGGTTTTAACAGCAGAGAACTACAAATGTGAGAGAGAACAACAAATATGAGAGACTGTGTGAGAGAAAACTCTGAAAAACTTGGGGTTTGTGCCAACTGCTTTTGCCAGTCCTGCCCAACAGCATAAGAGCCCTCCAGAGCCTCCTGCTAGGCCAAATAATTACACAGAATATGATTCTTGCAGGGAGGGCTTAGGGGTCAGCAACCAGATCCTGCTGAAATGGAAATCTTTGTGGTCTCTGACCCTCTGGAAGCTCCTGCAGATCCACCCCCAGAGAACAAACTTAGCAGCTGAGGCAGAAATTTTCCTTCAAGACAGGTATTCAACTAAGATTTTTCACAGAATGACAAATTTGTCCCCCAAAGCCTCCAATTTCAGTGACCTTTTTCTAGGGATTTCTTTTTAAATCACAGGATGTTCAATTTGGCATTTTTAGGGATTTAATTTTTTTAAGACAGTCCCAGAGGCTTTGGGAAAATATTTAGTAGATCTAAATTCAGTGGGTTTTATTGTTTCTGTCAGAAATTTTCATGGAATGAAGGAGCAGCTCCCAAACATCTTTGCAGACACAGTAACAATCCTGTGCAGGTACATGTGAGGAAAATATCACATTATCCTTTGCAGCTGATTCTGATTCCCTCTGGAGGGCCTGGAGTCTCCCTCCAGCCCAGTCAGTCTCAGAACATTATTTATGATAATGCCAACAGTCAGAGCAGACACAGCTTTGTCCACTTCCACAGCTACCAGGCAACTTGTTTCTGAAAGCTCCAGAAGAGCTTCCTCATTCCTTCCTCCTGGCTGTCAGATGTGAGCAGGCACAGATATGTGCTGGCTCCACTTGTGTCATGGAGAATTTCTGACCATCAAACCCACAGTGAGTATGTTTTGGGAACCTGTGCAGCAGCAGTTTTGTAGAAGGTCCCTGTCTGGCAGCAGGACCAGTGCTGGGTTGGTGTCATGTGTAAGATGGACCTGCTTCCTGCTGTGTGGCACCAGACCCTTTCCCAAGGACAGGAAAAGCCATTTACCAGTCATGAAAATCAACACTCATGTCAGCAAAGAACTGCCTTGGCTAAAGGGAGAGGGAAATATAGATATTATGTCAGTTCTCAGCTGGTGTTTCACTCTCCTAAAGAGATTTTTCATGGTTTTGAGTTAGCAATTCCTATATTCCCTTTAGGTTCTGCTCAACTTAAACCAATATTAAATAAGAAATGGGCTTTAGGTGAGGTGGATCGATTCCCCCTGTTCCTGCAGCAAGGCTGGGGGTCTGCCAAGGAGCTCCATCCCTCCCTGTATGGGCAGGGCTGGGCAGAGGGGGGCACTGCGGCCAAACCCACCGAGGGGGAAGGCACCTCTGCCATGAGCAGCTTTCACTTGACCCGCACCAGGAGGAGAGAGGCAGAGCCCAACCACGTGCTTTTATCCGTGGAGCAGTGGGAAAACAGCACCCCAAGTAGTCCAGGGAATGTTGATTTGTTCCCAGGGAAGCCCAGGATGTGTCGGATGGTAATCTCTGATGGGATCCCCTGAGCTGCAGCTGGTAATTGTGCACTGAAACCTCTGATCCTTGTCCTGAGTGAGTCAGGGCAGGCTGGAAGGGACACTGTGGCCAGGAGAGGGGGTTGCACTGGTACCTGGGCCCCGAGAAAGGCTTGGCTCTTCCCAACCTGAAGCAGGATGTACAAACACCAAGGCAGAGGATTTACACAGGCTAGTTTGTACCTCTCAGTTACCCTGCCCTTCCACAGCCTCATCCTCATCCTCATGAGCACCATGCAAAGGACATCTAGAGTGGGTATCTCCAAATGTCACATGGACTCTTGAGTTCAGAAGGCAGAGCTGCCCCCCACGCTGCAGGGCAGAGCTGGTCCTGGCAACTGCATCCATTCCTGCCACAGGTACACCAGCTCAGGCTCCAAGCAGCAGGAGGTGTTGCAGAACAGCTCTGCCCTGTTCACACAGGCTTCCAGCTGAACCTGGACCTGAAGGAACCCCTTAGGTCCTTTCTCCTTCTCCAGGCCAAGGATCTTTCATCCTTATTCTTTTCCAGGGCCTGCCCAAGATGCCACTGGTGCTTTTCCCTGTCCTGCTTGCATGGAAGAGTCAGTCAAGGCTCCCCTGTGCATACCCTGAGCATCCTCTGCTGTCCACACCAGGACTGTGGTGAGCTGGACTTTGTCCTCTTCACCAGGAGATCCCTATCACCAGGAGGTGCTTCCCTGAGCCCTTCACATCTTCTTATCAAGTGGAACTCACCCCAGTGACAAAATGCAGGGCCAACCCTCTCAGTTCAGGGACCAGCCTGGAAAAATCAGCTTCATGATAGGTGCTAATTTTCAGTTATTAATTTGGATAGTAGATTTCTGCTAACCATGGGTTCTAGTGTTATTACAGCCATAATCCCACTAACGAGATGAGCTGCCCAGCTGGTACTTAATGTGTCTAAAGCTGTGAATTATACTGCTGGGAAAATAAGCCATGTGGAACAGGAGCAAGGCCTGGGAACAAAAGTTAAACCTCAAGCATAGATCTCTGAGGAAAAACTGTGGTGCTGCTGAACCTACAGGGGGAGGGGGGATTCAGGTTCAAGGGATCATATCTAAGTGCAGTAAAGGGGAAGTTTTATTCCACTCTGTAAAGACAAGAGGGATTTTAAAGCTTCCTAACTTCTTCCAGATTAATGGGGAGAAAAAATCCGTAAGAAACGCTCAGAGGGAATCTCAACCCTGGAAAGGTCACCATGTAAAACTGGCAAGAGCATCCCCTTCCCTCTCTCGTGTCTTCTTGGTCTGCCAAGCCATGTTTAGTCCAGGTTTAGATTACCCTCAAGTACTATCTGTCCTTGCATTTTCCCTGCCTAGCTCTGACTCCCTTTTCCTTCTTTGTCGTGGCCAAGTAAATCTCCCTTCTGGACACTGTTCTCCTTGGGGAGTCTTCCTGACCACAGGGGTCTTTTCTTGCCCTAACCTTCAGTGCCTCAAGTTTCTCAGACTTTCTGAGAGTCAGATCTAAGCCCACATTCAGCTCACACAGCCCCAGAATTAATGTTCCCACAACCAGTGAGGAGTTCAGAGTGTCTCTGTCCCTCCTCCCTCCTTGTCTCAGTCTTTACATGGTTAATATTTGAAGCTAAAAAAAAAACCAACGAAACACCAAAAAAGCAGAACTCTACAAGGGTAAAGGGCAGAACAAGAACAAGATGAAGGGGAGGAAGTCATGGCTGTGACCTCCCCATCAATCACTGAATCACAGGAGAGGGTTGGAGGCAGGCTGGGAGGGCTGGGGGGGCTCACCTGGAGAAGAGAAGGTGGAGGAGAGACCTCTGAGCCCCTTCCAGTGCCTAAAGGGTCTCCAGAAGAGCTGGAGAGGGACTTGGGACAAGGGAGGGAGGGACAGGACACAGGGAATGGCTTCCCACTGCCAGAGGGCAGGGTTAGATGGGATACTGGGGAGGATATTGGGGAGGAATTCCTCACTGTGAGGTTGGGCAGACCCTGGAACAGGCCAAGGCCTCTGAAATAGCTGCACAACTGAAATGACATTTTCATTCTGGTCATCTTTATTCATTCCCTTTACTCTGAGGCAGTTTTAAAGGTTCAGGTAAAGGCTGAGCCTGCAAGTTCTGGAAAGACAAGTTGGTGTTACTCAGAAATAACACCATTCAAAACAGAGCAAACAAATCTGACCCTTGTTGCCTCCAGCCTCAGCTGAGCCCTGTTTCCCTCTCAGCCCAATGATTTAGCACAGTGCAGGACCATCCATCCTGCTGCCTCAGCCTGTCCTGCCCTGGCACGGGCAAGGGCTCTGCCAGGCAGGGACCAACATCACATGTAGGCAACTGCTCCCTGAGCAGTCAGGGACAACTTGGAGGAAAAAATGCCAAAGGCCAGAAAATATGGAAACATGGAATGGTTTGGGTTGGGAGGGACCTTGAAACTTAGCCTGTCCCACCCCCTGCCATGGGCAAGGACACCTTCCACTGTCCCGGGTTGCTCCAAGCCCTGTCCAACCTGGCCTTGGACACTTCCAGGGATGGGGCAGCCACAGCTTCTCTGCTCAATGTGTGCCAGGGGCTGCCCATCTTCAGAGGGAAGAATTTCTCCATAGCATCTAATCTAAATCCCTCATCTCTTAGTTTAAAATCATTCCCCCTTGTCTCATCATTATTTACCCGTGTAAAAAGTCACTCTCCCTCTTTTTTATGATCCCCCTTTAAGTACTGGAAGGAATCAATTCCAGGAGGAATGTTGCTTCTCTTCCATGTCCACTTGTTCAGGAGGGAATATGACCTTCCAGAGTTACTTGTCTTCATCCAATGAATCCCAACACATTGTGCTGTTTAGTCAAGGAAGCTCAGAGTTCACCAGTGCCTGTAATTCCAGCTCAGGCCAAGCCTGTGGACTTTCCAGGTCAGAGAGCTCTCCCAGCCTGAGCAGAGCAGCTCTGAGTGGACAGCAGCAGGACACAGTTCTGGAGCTCTGCCACCAGTCTCAGTCAGCAAATTGACAAGGAAGGCAATGCAGGGAAAAGAGGTGATAAATCTTCAATCCAGGCCACGCTGGGGACAAACTAGAGCAGTCTGGTGCAGACACACCTCGATTGCTTCACCTGCATGATCCAGCTGCCAAACCACTGCTCCAGGTGCTCAATTAAAAGTTATTTGGAGTCACCAAGGCCTATGCAAGGACTGACACGTTTGAGGCAAGAGCAGGAAAGGAAGGATTTCAAGGTACAGATGAACTCCCCCTGTCCAGTGACTCTTGAAGAAATCCATGGACAACCTGTAGGAGATGTCCCAGTGGCAGAGACCTCAAGGGACTACAGTGAACATGGAGGATGAGTTTGGTTCAGTGACTAAATACATCCCACAGCTCCAGAATGTCACCCAGCATGTGGTTAATGTGGAGATACCACATTTCAGAAAGACTGACTTTTCCTTCAAAGGCTCCAGGAAATCTAGGAATGATTTCTTCATGACCTGACCTCCTTCAGATTCCTGATTTTCAGACACCTGATTCCTGCTCTGATTTTCTCTGCTTCCCATCTTTGGTGACTGAATCTGGCACTGCCTTCAGCCCCAGCTGCCAGAAATCCTGCCCCTCTGTAGGGATTTACAGCCTGTGCTCAATTTTCCTTTGAGGTTTTCCTACCAAAGCCCTTCTTCAGCTTTTCCTGAGTGCACATTTCTGGAATAGTTCTTTTCCAGGGTGGGAGGTGTCCCCTGGTTACTGCAGCTGATCAGCAGGCACATTTCATTGTTTTTAGAGGAGCTCTCTGTGGAGGACCACAGAACTCCACCAGCAAACACAATATTGAGACACAGAATCGTGGAATTATTAAGATTGGAAAAGACCTTCAAAACTGTCAAGTCCAACCTTTGACCAAATATCCCCAGGCCAAGTAAACCACACCCCCCATGGGCTCAGCCTACTTGGTTTTTTGAACACTTCCAGACCCCACCTCTGCCCTGGGCAGCCTCTGCCAATGTTTCACCACGCTTCAAAGGAAGAAATTTCCTGCAATATCCAACCAGAACCCTTCTTGGCACAGCTTGAGGACGTTTCCTTCCATCCTGTCACTTATTCCCACTCGGCTCCCCACTCCTGTCAGTGAGTTGGAGAAATCAAGAAGATCCCCCCTGAGCCTTATTTCTCCAGGCCCTCCCAGCTCCCTCAGCCACTCCTGCTGCTCCAGCCCCTTCCCCAGCACAGAGGTTATGAGCATTTGGGGGATCCAGGGAAGGCTATTTAAAATAAATCAATAAATAACCCCCCACCAAAATTCCCATTTTTCCTCCATCAACAGTCCATGAAGAAAACTGAGGAACCGGTTCCCAATATTCATGAGAAAGCACAGATTAACTGTCCCTTCTCCTCTCAACTTAACCTCTCTTTTCCTTACTTTTAGAAGTTCTTTGTTTGCTGTGTCATCTCGGAGTGATCTTTCCTTACTGCAAAGATGCTGAAGGCTCAGTTCAGATATCCGAGGACGGAGGTGGGGCCAGAAGGTGCAGGCACTGAAGACAAGCTGCTGCCCTGGCTCAGTGTAGGCTGCCAGCTCTGCCTTCCCTCACATCAAGGCAAATGTGACCTGCACAAGTGCCTGCAGACTCACAGCACCTGCTAAAGAACCATGACATTTTTATAAGCTGAGAAGATGAAAATCTCCCTTGAAAGCCTGTTCTTCATGAAGAGTGACACTGGCACTGTCGGGAAGGGTTTCTCAGCTGATACAGAAGAAGGGAACCTACCTGGGGTTGTTCAGCAGGAAACTATTTCTGGGGCATCTTCCTAAACCAAGACTTCTTTACTTTAAACCAAGCCTTTTACTTTAAACCAGCCTTTAAACCAAGGCTGAGAAATCATCTTGATTAAGCACAGGGGTGGCTATCTGTGTGTCCTCGTTCAGCAAACCGGGACCAGTTTATCACTGTGTGGATGTGACCAAAGCTGGGCATTCTACACCCTCCATGGCATTTCCCATGAACTGTTCCCAAGGGCCCATTGGCAGCAGCTGCCCAGGGCACAGCTGAGCCCTCAGGCTGGGAGCTGGCTGGGAAAGAAGCCTGGCAGAGGAGCTGGGAGAACTGCCCTGCAGGGACTCCTTGGCACCTCCACACCCACCTGAGGGCTCAGCTCTGCTCAGGGGCCAGCAACGATTCCAAAATCCCCCCTGACTGCCAGAGTCAGATCCCCCAGTGTGGAACTCCCTGCCCTGGGGGAGGCACTGGGAACTCCCACCTGAACCAGAGGGTATATAATCTCAGGGTCTTCACCACTTGTTGGATCCAGAAGAGGAGCAGCCCCTGGCCAGGAGGAGCCCACCACTCTCCACCAGACTGTGCCATCATCTTCACCAACAGGTTTTTCCCTTCCTTTTACTTTGGACTTGGGGGAACCACGTGGGGCTCAGCACAGGGGCCACCAAACCCCCCTGTGTTTGTGCCCCAGGAGGCTGGGTTAGACTGCTGGGTTTGTAGGTTGAAACCAATCCATTTGTGCCATTGCATTTACTGTAATATTGTTCTTAAACTGTAACACTGACGTATAATCTCTTTTGTGTTGGTTTCACTTCTCCTGCCCGTTTACCTTTAAACCAGCACACTGTGAGAAATCCCATGGGGTGTGTGCATGCACTCTGTGGGTACCTGAAAGCACAGCTGGAACATGCTGAGCTCAGCCCTGGGTAAAGGAGCCTAATGGGGGAGACAATTCCCAGGGAAATGGTTTGCCTGAAGACTCAAGGCTTGAAGACTCAGCATTTCTGACTGTGAAAATCACCTGTGCTCCTGGATGGAACAGAAAATGCACCACTTAAAATACAATATCCTTGTCAAGTAGGATAAAGTCAATGGCTTTAAACTGATGAAGAGTATGTTTAGGTCAGATATTGGGGCAAAATTCTTTTCTGTGAGGGTGGGCAGGCCCTGGCACAGGTTGGGCAGAGAAGCTGTGGCTGCCCCATCCCTGGAAGTGTCCAGGGCCAGGTTGGATGGGGCTTGGAGCAGCCTGGGCTAGTGGAAGGTGTCCATAGGAGGGATTGGGATGAGATGACCTTCAGATTCCGTTCCCACCCAAACCATCCCATCATTCTATGATTCGATGGTTCCAAGCAGTGACTGAGGTGTTTTGTTGTGTTTATTGCCTGACACTTCTCTCCAAATCTCAAAATTACCTTTGTGTCTGCACGTTGTGTTGGAATCAACTTTCTCTTTCCTGAGTAGCCTCTGATACGAAGAGTGCTTTCAAATTCTTCTGGCAGAGAGCAATCACCTCATCTCCCAGGCAAGGACAAACTTGCTCTGGGAGCTCTGAGCACTTCAGAGATACCCATGAGCCTGGGACAGTCCTGAAGCCACCACCAGAACCTGGTCATAGGCAGGCAAGGCTGGGGGCTCAGGGGACACAGATCAGCCCTTGGAGGGGTTTCCAGGTGCTAAGAAGATATAACAAGGTTGTCTGGGTGGTGCCAAAGCGTTCCTTTGCTCAATAAAGCAAACAGAGAGCAAGGACCATCACTGGCAACCCTGGCATTAGCATTTCTTTCTGTTATGAAGCGGGGGAAATTCCTTCAGGTTTTGCTAGAGTTTTTATGACAAATCAAAATGTTCCTTTAGAATGACTGTTTTCCTAAAGCTTCAAAGGCTCTTCTTTCACAGGAAAGGCATTCAAAGAGGAGGTGGGAGGGGTGAGAAGAGAACTGATGTACAGAGAGAAGGAGGCTTCTGGAGCAAAGAGGATTATGCTGAAGATAAAGCCCTGTCCAAATGACATCTAAACATTCAATTTGCTGCCATTAGTCAAGGCCATGTGCTATGGGAAAGCCACTCTGGGGGTGCTGGTTCCCTGCTTTGTCAGAATCATGGAGTCACAGAATATGCTGAGCTGGGAGGGATCTACAAGGATCATTGAGTCCAACTCCTTGCCCTGCACAGGCCCATCCCAAGAGTCACACCCTGTGCCCCAGAGCATTGTCCAAACCCTCCTGGAGCTCTGGCAGCCTTGGGGCTGTGCCCACTGCCCTGGGGACCCTGCTCAGTGCTCACCATCCTAGGGGGGAACAACCTTTCCCTGAGATCCAACCTAACCCTGCCCTAACACAACTCCAGCCATTCCCTGGGTGCTGTCCCTGGTCCCCACAGAGCAGAGCTCAGTGCCTGCCCCTCCTCTGCCCCTCCTGAGGAAGTTTGACCTGCAATGAGGTGTCCCCTCAGTCTCCTCTTCTGCCGTTGAACACACCAAGTGTCCTCAGTGTCCTCACACGCTGCCCCTCCAGGCCCTTCCCCATCTCTGTGTCCCTCCTTTGGACACTCTGCCATGGCTCAATCTCTCCCTTCCATTGTGTCCCCCCAAACTGTCCCCCCCATTGCAGGTGAGGCTGCCCCAGTGCAGAGCAGAGTGGGACAATCCCCTCCCTGGCCCGGCCATGCTGGGCCTGATGCCCCCCAGGGCAGGGATGTCCCTCCTGGCTCCAGGGCACTGCTGGCTCGTGGCCAACTGGCCACTGACCAGAACCCCCAGGGCCCTTTCCTGGAACTGCTTTCCAGCCTCTCATTCCCAGTCTGTCTGTCCATCCAGGGTTCCCCATCCCAGAGGCAGAATCCGACACTTCCCCTTGTTGAACTCCCTGTGGTTGGTCATTCCCAGCCCTCTGCCCTGCCCAGGTCTCTCTGCAGGGCCTCCCTGCCCTCGAGGGATTCAACAGCTCCTCCTACTTTTGAGTCATCTGCAAACTTGCTCAGTGTCCCTTCCAGTGCTGTGTCCAAGTCACTGATGAAGATGTTGAAGAGCACAGGTTCTCTGTGGAGCCCCACGAGTGACAGGTGGCCAGTCTGATGTCACCTCCGTCACTGTCACCCTCTGTGCCCAACCCATGGGCCAATTGCTCACCCACCACCATTATCCAGCTGTGGGCTGGACACTTGGTCCAGAAGGATCTTGGGAGAGACAGGACGCAGCTGCCAAGCTGGGAGTTTCTCTGCTGAACATTAAGAAAACCTCCACTGAGCCAGGAAGGACCAATTAAATATTGGATGGTTCTCTGGTATGCACAAGCAGAGCTCTCCAACTCTCCAGCAGACAGGAGCCTGTCTGTCACCAGCCAGCTTTCCTTAGGCAGAGCAGAAGCACCAGGCAGCCTGAGCAGGCAGCAATTAGTCTGAAGCTGAATGGGGAGTCCTGGGAACATCAGAGGCAGGATTCAATATGTTTGAAGTGGGTGGCAGCTTATATGCCTTGCTGAGACAGTGTTTTAAAGAGGAAGGGTAAAAATAATAATTAAAAAATCAGCTGCATATAATGTGCAGGAACTGAGTGGTTTTTTCAGTTGTGTCCCCACCTCCTCAAAGCCATCAATGCCTTCTCAGGTTCTAGAAACTTGCCCATACTGAGCACTGCAGGTCCAAATCTGAGGTCCTTCAGGACATTCAGGTCCAGCTCTTACTGAAGTGTCAATTTAAGTGATGTGGCTTTGCAGGAGATGCCATTCATGGGGTTCTGTCAAGGTTGGGATGGTGAATCTGAGTCAGGGCTTGAGACACGCTTGGTAAGAAACTTCTACTAGACCAGCAACCTGCTCTGGTGGAAGGTGGCCCTGCCCATGGTAGTGGGGTTGGAACAAGATGAACTCTAAGGTCCCTTCCAACCATTCTGGGATTATGGGATTCTACTTGGTCCCTAAGCAAGTCTCTGGGCCTTCTCTGCAGGGCTGGGTGCTCAAGCTTGGCCTTTTCATGAGGTTGTCCCAGACAGTCAATGCCTGGGGATAGCAAAGGTCTCCTTGTGCTTTCAGCAGTGGATCCAGTGCTCCAAAAAGGCCCTGGAGCATCTACAGAGCAGCAGATCCTCCTTTAGGACAAGACAACCTCCAGGTATGTGGACCAGCCCAGGGACCTAAAGGTGGAGTCTCATCCAGGGCCCCAGCAGGTGGGAGAATTGGTGATTCAGCACCTGCAGGACAACTTCAAATGTGTCATTTGGAGGGCACAGAAGTCTACACCCAACAAAACATCCCTAATCCTAAAGTAAACAACTTTACACAGAGAAAAAGGACTTCACTCAACAAGCCATTGTGGTTTATGGTGAAAGACCTTTACTTCACACTGCACACGGTTTTTATGGGGTTAAGGCTACGTCCTATTGGCTGAATTGAACCTCACACCATCAGACTACAAATTCTAATTGGTTATAATCCATATCTCACAAGTCCAGTGTTTTGATGAACTCATCCTGGCTGTTTTCAGGTACATCTCTGGGGTCCTGTGAGAAAGTTGAAGAGTTCTCATGAGAAACTTCTGGGGAGCTGCTGAGAACTCCCAGGCAGTGATTTCTCCTTTACCAGCCAACAGCAGCTCTGGCCTTGTTGATTCTTAGCTGGCAGCTGCTTCAGTCTCACAGGGTCCATATAGATCTGAATTGCTCACCTTTCATTTCTTTGTACCAACGTGATCCCTGTGGGAGCACCACAGGAGGGAATTCACCCTTCTCTCCACACTCAAGTTGCAGATCCTACACTTCTCCAGCCATGGATGTACTGGAGATTCATGAAGCCAAGAGGGAAGCAGGCAAGAAGAGATGGGTTCTGTAAGCTTTCTGTGCAGTAGCTCAACCCAAAGGGATGTGCCTCTGGCTTAGTGTCTTACATTTATTTCTGGGGATTTTTAGTCATACTTGAAGGCTGTTTAATACAAATTTTGTGTAATAAAAGTGTGTTTGAACCATAGAGGCCACTCCAAGTTCACATCAACTCCTGGAAATATTCACACTGACTCAGCCTGGAATTGTGGAGGACCTTATCCAAGGGCTGATATTAATGTGACATAATTAATGAATGTATGTGCTAAACGAGGAGCCTTTGCCGCCCCCAGTGCTGACTGTGAGCTCTTGCAGTTCCTTCCTGCCATTAGGAATTGGCTGGGGCTGTTTCAGAGGAATATCTACCAGTAACAAAGGGGGTGGCTTTTCATCCCAATTATCAGTACAATCAGTAATTACCCAGCTGACTGTCAGTGTCTCTGGAAGAGGAACAACAATTTGTCCACGTTAGTCCAAAACCAGAAACTGAGGAAGAAGTCAATGCACTGAAATGAAGGCTGGGCTCTGGAGGAGTGTGGAAGCTGATGGGTCCCATCAGGAGAAGAGAGAGCATGAGAAGTGTGGAGAAGGTGGTGGAGTCCCCACCCCTGGAGGTGTCCAAGAAAGGACCGGCCATGGCACTCAGTGCTCTGGGCTGGGGAACAAGGTGGGCATCGGGCACAGGGTGGGCTCCATGAGCTGGGAGGGCTTTGCCAACCTCAATAAATCTGTGACCCTGTGGGTCACAGGAGTCCTGTCTGTCTGGTCTGGGAAAGAGGAATAGGACAGAATCCGCTGTCTTAGGATTCCAGACTGCACAGGCCAGTTCTGTGCCAAAGGTAATAACTTTTCCTGGTCCTTGAAGAGTTTCTTTGCCCAAATCAAGTGAGATGGGGAAGAAGCCATTAATTTCCAATTCAAGTCTTAATGAGCAATTTATTAGATGGTGCTCAAAACTGCAAATCTCTACTCCATAAAATGCCAAAAAAGAGCTTTTATGGAAAGAGGAGATTTGGGATGGGTTCAAATGCATGAGGGATCTCAGCACTGCCAGCATTAGGAATTGCACTGAGATAAGAGTTTAAAATTTAAAAATTGGACTAACTTACTTTTGTAATTGAAATATTTTCTCTGGATCAATACTTTCTTCTAGATTTTTTTTTATCTCAATAAAGCCATATTTCTCATAATAAAAAAAATGTAGCTCTTTGTTGGAAGATTTTCAGTCAGCTCCACCTACTGCTGCTCACAGTGCTGCTCCCTCCTCCCCAACGCTTCCTGACTCACTGCTGCTTCTCTTCCTCCTGGCAGGAATGTGGAGCTGCTCGACAGCAGAGGTGGGTGCCGCCTCCCCCGAGCCAGGTCTGTGGCAGTGATCAGGGGAAAACTCAGGCCTAGGCTTGTCTTTGCATAGTGGAGAGGATCTGAGGACTGAACTGACTGCTGGGAGAAGTCCAGAGCTGTCCTCTTTGGGAATGGCAGGGCTGCTTCAGTGCCCTTCCCATCAGGGGAGGGTCCTCAGGTCCAGCACGCTCTGGGATGAACTCTTGCCATGTGCTCATTCTCCAGGGGCTTTGACCTCATGCCATGTTTCTGGCTGAGGTTGTATTGGGTGTCTGCAGGTGCTCTGTCTCCTGCAGCAACAGGTCAGGGCTTTGTCTTCCTTTGCATTTCCAGGTCCCATTCCATCTACAGGCAATCCACTAGCACTTGCCTTTCTCCATTTTCTTCTCTGTCTCCACATAACTCTCTGTAACTGTCCTATCACATCCATCAGAGGAGTTTCATCCAAGCTCACTCTGATCCAAGAGAGCACTTTGGGACTCGAAAGCTTTATTCCCAAGGCCCAGGATCATGATGCAGACTTGAGGAGGGTACCCTTGTGAGGCTTACCCTGCACAGACCCAGTGTCTGAGGGACACTCAGTCCCCCACAGCTCACTCCTGACAGGCATCACCAGTGTTGGACACCCCTGGGTGACACTGGTTGTCTTCCATCCCTCTCACCTAGCACAGAATTTGGATCCCTTCTTGCCAAGTTCACCAGAGGATAAAGACTCCTGTTCTCTCCAGCCTGGTCCTGGTAGATTCAGGGAGAGGAGCTCTTGCTCCACTGAATATTAATTCATTCTCCTCCAACACCTCCTGTGGCTCAGTTGGCTTGTCCTGCCACCCACAGGGAGTGAGAAGGCCCCTTGAGGCAGCGTTTGCTCCATAGCCACGAGCAGGACATCAGAACACAGTGAGTGCACGAGGACTGCTCATTCTCCTATGAAATGAGACTGAATGGTCCTTCCCTCTAAGAATCTTACTGCAATTCAAGCTCTTCTCTTCCTCATCAGAACAAATCTTCCCTCTTGGCCAACATATTTAATCTCCTGCCATACAGGTGCCTGTCCCTACCATCCTTGTGTTGTTGTCCAGGTATCACTGTTGGTTTTTTATAGAGATCCTCCTGTTCAGGAATTGGCAGTCCAAGTGCAAGGCTGTGATGCTGTAACTGAGAACAGCTCACCACCTGCAGGCAAGAATTAATCCATGGGCATCCAACTGCACGTGTTTCTTCCAATCCACAGCCTTAAAGCAGGAGATTCTGAGGGCCAAAGTGCTCGATCCAGGGCCTGGCAAAACAAGGAGAGCTCACAGAGTCCGTGATCTGCTCCTTGAGGTCATAGAAAAAGGGGTTCCACTGCCCTGTTGGGTGACCTGCTCCTGTGCAAAGTTACCCTGGTAGCAGGGTACTCTTCTAATTTGTAACTCCAATCTCCTCTGCTGCACAGGGGGGCAATTAGGAAGAAATTGTGGCCTGTGAGGGTGGCCAGGCCCTGGCCCAGGTGCCCAGAGAAGCTGTGGCTGCCCCATCCCTGGAAGTGCCCAAGGCCAGGCTGGACAGGGCTTGGAGGAACCTGGGCTGGTGGGAGGTGTCCCTGCCCATGGCAGGGGGTGGAATGGGATGAGCTTTAAGATCCCTTCCAACCCCAACCATTCAATGATTCCAATTACTCCAAGTTGAGCTGTTGCTTCAGAACATCCTGGGACATAATTCACACCATCCTCACATGGGCAGCTTTGCTCTTCTCTAGGCAAAACAGAGTGGTTAAATTTCCCCAATCTTCTCTCCTATAACCATTTTCCAGCGTCTCATCATTCTCTCTTTATTTCAACTCTCTTTTTTTTTCTCTCTCTCTTTCTCACAGTGCAGTTCCCATGTGGGGATCTTGTCCTTGGCAGCCCTGAGGATCCACAGCTGTTGCTGCTAAGTGAGGGTCAGGGGCCAAGTTTGTCCATCCCAATTGTAGGACTCCCTGTTGCTCCCAGATCAGCCACTGTGATGATGTTGCCACGTGTCTCACCACACTTCAGTCTGGGCATTTCTCCTTGTGCTGACTTCTCACTTGCTTTTATTGCATTTCATCTTGTTGGTTATTTTTTCATCACCTTTCATCCAAGTTCATCCACAAAGCTGATTTTTTTGTTGCCTCAACACATTTATGTGGTGCTACTTCAATGCTTTGTGTTCTCAAGAGGAGGTGGTGCCTCTGAGAGTCATGAAGTGGGGCTCACAGGAGAGCAGCCCCCTGCCAACCCGGCAGCTGGAGGCCAGATGGGATACCCTGGGCAATCTAAAATGGAACAGATGTCTGTATTTAGGCATTTAGCAGTGCCTGATCAGCTCCATCATCTAAAGCTGTTGATAAAAAGATTGAAACAAATAGCTGGCTCTTCAATCCCCATGAAAATGTGGCACTATAAACTGTGGTAAATTGTCCAGCTGGAATCATTTGCTGTGAGGTCAGAGAGCTAGAAAAGAACTGAAAGATTGAGTAGCAGCAGGAAATCTGCTCTTTACCTACAACAACATGGTATTTACCAGAGAAGAAATTTGTATCCCCATTGTTGCAATGTCAATGAGTAATTTTATTATTCATTAAAAGTAAGATGGTGTCATGTATAGAGATATGTTTGTATGAGTCAAAGAACGTGTGACTGTTGGTGTGGGGTTTGCATATTTTATGTTTATAAAACAGTATTAACATAAATTCCACAAAGTTCCTGCCTACTGTCTGTGTGGGTGTTGGTCTGCCTTTGCTGAATTATAAGTTCAATAATTTTTTAAAGAACTGGGCCCAGAATGGACACCTGAGAGACTTAAATCCCTTTCTTGGACAGGTTCAAAGTCTAATACTAAATTCAAAGTCTAATGTTTTTTTAAATGGTGCCTGTGCTGTATGATTTGCTTTCAATCCTATTTCCCTACTTGGAGGAGACTCTCATGTCAGACTGAGTCAAAAGCCTTGAGAAGGTGGAGGTATATCTTATCTACCACTTTTTGCTGTCCATAGGCCAATGACCCCATTAAAGAAAGAGATTGGATTACTTTGACATGATTTGTGCTTGACAAGTCCATGTTGGCTCTTTCCCACTGCCTTTTATCTTCTGAGTGCTTATACAGTGATTGTTTAATAATTTGCTCCAGTATTTTTTGGAGTCTCAAAGTCAAACCAATGGTCTGTAATTTCCCAGCTCTTCCTCTTGCCACATCTCTCCAATGTGACCTGGAGGTTATGGGGAACTCCCCTGTTCTTTGGGAAAGTCCTGCTCGTGGCTCTCAGGCTGTAGGAAAGCCAGAGCTGCTGTACCAGCCTCTTGTAGCCTGAGCCCACCGTGCGTGTCCTGCATGGCTCCATTTGGGAATGGCGAGAACGGGGCTCACAGATATTCCCACCGTTACAGGACTCCCAGGAATGCTGTGCCAGTCTGGGAGCCCCTGGGGAGCTGAGTAACAGCTGAAGTGGCTATGAAGCCCCCCAGTCAACTGTCCCTTCCCATTCATGGTGTGGGCTGAAACCACGTCGGTGCTGCCGCGCTCTGTGGTGCTTGGGAAGCAGGAGGGTGGTGTGAAGCAAACAGCATCTGCTGTGGCACCCAGAGCGTGCTGACGTCGTGCCAAAGGGATTGCTGCTTCCCAACTTTGAGACAATCACCCACCCCAAGCGTTTCATAACGGCAATGCCACCCCAGCTGAACCTCCCTGCCCGGGGCAGGGGCTCCACTGAGGTGCCGCAAGGAACTGGGAGGAGCTGGTGCTTTCCCGGCACTGGCTGGGTGAGGGAAGGGATTGTCCCGCTCTGCTCTGCACTGGGGCAGCCTCACCTGCAATGGGGGGCAGTTGGGGGGACACAATGGAAGGGAGAGATTGAGCCATTGCAGAGTGTCCAAAGGAGGGACACAGAGATGGGGAAGGGCCTGGAGGGGCAGAGTGTGAGGACACTGAGGGCACTTGGTGTGTTCAGCTGGAGAAGAGGAGACTGAGGGGAGACCTCATTGCAGGTCCAACTTCCTTGGGAGGGGCAGAGGAGGGACAGACACTGAGCTCTGCTCTGTGGGGACCAGGGACAGCACCCAGGGAATGGCCGGAGCTGTGTCAGGGCAGGGTCAGGTGGGATCTCAGGGAAAGGCTCTTCCCCCAGAGGGTGGTGGGCACTGAACAGGCTCCCCAGGGCAGTGGGCACAGCCCCAAGGCTGCCAGAGCTCCAGGAGTGTTTGGCTGATCCTCTGGGGCACAGGGTGTGACTCCTGGGGATGGTCCTGTGCAGGGCCAGGATTTGGACTTGCTGACACTTGTGTGTTCCTCCCAGCTCAGCATCTTCTGTGATTCTGTGACGTTGTCAAGCCATTTGCTCTGACATGGGACAACAGCCTGCACTCCTAAGGGTGAGGTATCTCTGAGAAATACTCCAAGCAGAGATGCTGCCAGGCAGGGGCAGGGCCATGCCCTGCTCCATTGTGCACCAGCCACTGGAGGAGAACTGATCTGTATCCAGCAAGTCCTTCATTCAAAGGAATTATTCAGGGAAGGAAAGTTTTCTCTCTTCTGTGTTGTTTTCAAGTTACAGGAAGAAATGTGGGAGTTGTCACAGCCCTCAAGAAGGACTCAGGCTTGGGTGAATCACTGGATCTCACCCCACCAGTCCCCAACCCCGCACTGGTTCCCTGTGCCAGTCAGAGCCCTGCCAGCACCCAGAGTTACAACAAGACACAGAGAACTGCAATGATCACAGGGTAATCCAAAGGTGGATTTGATTGTTTGTGGGCGTCTTGGTGCCCTCTGTAGTTGTGGGAGTAAGTTAAAGTGGGGCACAGCAATCCCTGGCATTGCTGCTGGAGCTCTGCTGGCATCCAGGCTGCATCCCAGTCTGGGTGGCCAGCTGGGGCTCTGTGTGGGTACAGTTTTGCCTTGGACTCACAGGGACTGGGATTTCTGTCCATGGGCATCCAGGAGGACAGCAAGAATGGTGAGACTGTGAGAACCTCCCTGTCTTTCACCTGAGGAGATGGTGAGTGGCATTTCAAGAAGGTGTTACCACTCCAGAGTTCTCCCCTACACCCACACACACACACACAAAGATTCAGGAAGGTTTTATGGCCAGAGTTTCTTTCAGCTCTTCTTAATAGAGAAAAATAGCAGGTAGAGAACTTCTGCAGTGGCTGGCAGAGATGGCAACTGATGGAGAGATAATGAAGGCTTTATTCTCCATTTGTTTAGCTGTTTAGGAGGGAAAAATAGGAGCAAGGGCTCATGGAGAACCTGTGACGTGCTTTTGGATGTCTGATAAAATAGATTCTATCAAATTCCTCCTCAGAAGTTAATTTGCTGCAGCAGCCAATTGAAACAACAAAGCTTGGAGCACCCTTTGGTGAGTTATTTGGTCTCCAGGAAGCACCTTGTGAGCCATAAACAAACCAAACCCTTTTAATTGGAGCTTGGGGTAAGCCTGTGAGCTACAAAGACATTTGACTGGTTCCTGCTGTAATCAAGTTTAGTCATCATTATGCAAAACTAATTAGCAAGTCAGAATCCTTTTTTTGTCTTCACTAAACCATTGCTGCATTTAGAAATGAGATCCCCAAGATCTTCTCTTTCCCTGCCCTTTCCTGCTGCTATTCTGGAATTAAAGCTTCTCTTTCCATCACGACAAAGGATGTGGTGGATATAAAAAAGTGTCGTCTTCAGCTCTTTCCTAAAATGTCAAAAGCTGAAAAATACTTGTGTTTCTTTCCCAATTATTCTTTTCTTGGAATTCATTATTGCAGCAAAAATCTGGGAAGTTCTGAGTGGTTTATATGACTTCTGAAAATGCATTTTTCCCCCTGCAATCTTTGGCAAGCAGAGTTTCCAATTTGTCAGAACTGTTTGCTTAACATTTCTGTTTCCAAAGTGGACTTTGGACAAACATTTGTGTTTGTTTGTTTGTTTTCAAATTCCCAAGAGTCAGAAGCATTGTGAAAACATTTCACAAAGATTAAAAAAAATCTGTTCCAAAATGAGACACCCCCTCAGTTCCTGCTCAGTGTGTTTACCATGCTGAGCACAGCAGTGGCCCCTCAGCTGTGTGGGGGCCCCAGCAGGTCTGTGGCTCAGCACCAGCAGGTCTGTGGCTCAGCACCAGCAGGTCTGTGGCTCAGCACCAGCAGGTCTGTGGCTCAGCACCAGCAGGTCTGTGGCTCAGCACCAGTGTGCTGGTTTAAAGGTGAACCAGCAGGGGAAATGAACTCACCACGAGAGAGATTATAAGTCAGAGCTAAAATTTAATAATAATATTACAATAACAACACTGACACACAAGGGAAATTGCTTTCAACTCACAAAACCCCAGCAGTATAACCCAGTGTCCTGGGGCACAAACCCAAGGGGGTTTGTTTGCCCTTGTGCTGAGACCCCTGTGGCTCCCCCAAGTCCAGAGCAAAAGGAAAAGAAAAACCTGTTGGTGCAGGTGAGGGCTGTGGTCTGGGCGAGAGCGGTGACCTCCTCCTGTCGAGGTCCTGCTGCTGCTCTGGATCCAATGAGAAGTTACCAAAGTCTTCTTACCCACCACTTATGTACCCTCAGGGAGCACCCAGTCCCTCCCCCAGGGCGGGGACTCACCCAATGGGTGATTCACTCTGGGAGCCAGGGGGGTGTTGAGCTGTTGATGGCCCATTGGCAGCTCCGCCCCCCTCAGGCTGGGTGTGAAGGTGATAATGGCTCCCTGGGCAGCTGCTGCTAATGGCCCACTGTCCTTGGGGAATGAATAGAGGGGGTAGAATACACAGCTTTGATCACCCCCACACAGGGTTAGCTGGTCCCTGCTGCTGAACTAGGACAACCAGCAATCCAAGGAGCCCATCCCAGCCTGCAGCTTCTGGAACCTGCCTCGGTAGCACTGATCCCACTGCCGTCCTGGTCAAACTGAGGTCTTCCCATAGCTGGGTCTGGTCTAGTGGCCACCCCATAGGAGTAGGGCCCATTGGTCCTGCCCAACCTTCTCAGCTCTTACTTTCCAGACTACTCCAAGATTTGCAAATTTTCCTCCTGGAAGCAAAGACTTTGTGCCTGTATAACGAGAAGGTAACTCTGAGGAGGGGCTGAGGGAGCTGGGGGGACTCAGCCTGGAGAAAAGGAGGCTCAGGGGGGACCTTTGGCTCTGCAATCCCTGCCAGGAGGGGGGAACTGGGACAGGGGGTCAGACTCTGCTCCAGGGCACAGGGACAGGAGGAGAGGGCACGGCCTCAGGCTGGGCCAGGGGAGGGGCAGGTTGGACATCAGGAGGAATTTCCTCATGGAAATGGTCATCATGTGTTGGAAGGGGCTGCCCAGGGAGGTTTGGAGTCCCCATTCCTGGAGGTGTCCAAGGAATGACTGGATGTGGCGCTCAGTGCCCTGGGCTGGTGGCAAGGTGGGAACTGGGCACAGGTTGGACTTGATCTTGGAGGTCTTTCCCAAAGTTAATGATTCTGTGGTTCTGTGTGATCCCAGGTATTGGAATCAATCCAAATGACCATGGCAGGGTGATCCAGGACACTGGGGGACTCCTCCACTAATCAGTTCCTGTCTCATGGCCTCACTCTGGGTGTGTAGCATGAGCATCTTTCTAATCAAAAGTTTTTTCTTTTGTGTGATGGGAGTGGAATAAAGGCATGGAAAAGGCTCCCAGAATAATTTAAGAGAACCACTGGAAGGGAATAACTAGAAGGAAACAATTAGAAGGGAATCACTGCAAGTCACCGCCACCAAATGCTGAGCTGTTCCAAGCAAGATCTGCCCTGAGATCAGACCTCCAACCTGAAGTTTCCCAGGAATTTTTCCAGCCTGGCCTTGAAAACCTCCAAGGATGGAGACCACACAGCCCCTCTGGGCAGTCTGCTCCCCTGCTTGACTGTCACTGTGAGAAAGTTTCTTCTTGGCTGCCCTGAGGTGGGCTGGGACACAACAGATACTGCCCACAGACCTCAGGGGTACCAGCTCTGCTCCTCGTCCTGTGAGGGAGGACCTTCAGCATTTGGGAGGGCAGGGCTAGAATTCTGCAGGTTCTTGAGAAGTCTGAAAGATACACCCCACAATTCAAGAAAGGCAAATGCAGTTCAAGGATGAATGAAAAAGATGAGCAGTGAGAAAGAAAATGATTGGAGGTAACCTGCAAAGAAAGGCTGAAATAATTACAGGTATTTAGTCAAGAGAAGACTTAGGGGGGACATAACAGTCTGCAGTTACATAAAAGGTTTCTGTGAAGAGGAAGAGAATAATTTGTTCTGCATGTTCATTCTGCTTAGGAGATGGGGTAATTAAATCACAGTTAGAGAAATTCAGATTAGTTATTAAGAAATGCCTTTCTAATGTAAGGATAGTTAAACACTGCCATAAATTTTGCCAGGGTTTGCTGTGGAGTTTCTTGCTGGAGGTTTGTAGGAAGAGGATCATTTCTACAGACACCTTTGCTGGAGGGCACAGAGCTTTCTTCAGGACAGGGGGTGGAAGAGGGGATCTCAGATCTGTTCAGCCCTGTTTTCTCTGGGTCTGTCACACAGGGGGGGTTGGGTTGGTGGATTTTCAGAAGTGTTTATGCACCAACTGCAGCTCTAGAGATCTCAGTACCTTTAAAACTCAGATATCAACTTCCTTCTGAGAACAAGCTGGATGGTCCTAAAGTATCTGGATACTTTAGAGCTCTGCCTTGTTCTCACCAGCCTCCTCTCTGAGCACCTAAACCTCAGGTGCCATTTTAGGGAAGATTAAGGCAATAATTAAACTTTAAGTAGGGGCTCACAGGCTAAGAAACCCTGCACCCCTTTTAGGGGCTGCCCTGTCCCTACACCTTTGCTGCTCTAAGCACTGCAGTCTCCCCATGCCTACCCTGAGGTGCAGTCTCCAGTACAGCCAGGATTTGGAGGAGCCCAGCCCATGGACCAGCTCCTAGACATGGGGTCAAACCCTGTGTGCTGGTTTAAAGGTGAACCAGCAGGGGAAATGAACTCACCACGAGAGAGATTATAAGTCAGACCTAAAATTTAATAATAATATTACAATAAAAACACTGACACAAAAGGGAAATTGCTTTCAACTCACAAACCCCAGCAGTATAACCCAGTGTCCTGGGGCACAAACCCAAGGGGGTTTGTTTGCCCTTGTGCTGAGACCCCTATGGTTCCCCCAAGTCCAGAGCAAAAGGAAATGACAAACCTGTTGGTGCAGGCGAGGGCTGTGGTCTGGGCGAGAGCGGTGATCTCCTCCTGTCGAGGTCCTGCTGCTGCTCTGGATCCAACGAGACGTTCCCGAAGTCTTCTTACCCACCACTTATGTACCCTCAGGGAGCACCCAGTCCCTCCCCCTGGGCAGGGACTCACACAATGGGTGATTAACTCTGGGAGCCAGGGGGTGTTGAACTGCTGATGGCCCATTGGCAGCTCCGCCCCCTCAGGCTGGGTGTGAAGGTGATAATGGCTCCCTGGGCAGCTGCTGCTAATGGCCCATTGACCTTGGGGAATGAATAGAGGGGGTAGAATACACAGCTTTGATCACCCCCACACAGGGTTAGCTGGTCCCTCCTGCTGAACTAGGACACCCTGCTGTGTTGACTTTCACATGATTCCAATCAGCATAATTCAATAGTCTAACAAGGCTGTATGTTCTCCACAAAAGAAATCTGTTGGGGAATGTCCTCACAATAAAAATATGTTTAATCTTCTTTTCTTTGCTGGAGCCCTGCATGCTCATTGCTGCATTATCTTGGCACTGTTTGGGCATCTGACCACCATGACAGAGTTATTTCAGCATCACCCTGAGAGCCAAGGACAGATGGGACATATCTATAATCATGGGAGAGAAGAAATGTAAGCATTGATAGAGCTCTGCAAAGCAAAGAGCACTTTCAGTCCCCAGTGCCTGTGTGTGGTAGTGGCAATAACCCTGTCCTGGATCTGCTTTGGAGTCACATGTGGTGTGATTCAACTAATCCCTCATTTTCAGACAGTACCTCTCAAAAAACAGATATAGAATGGACCAAACTCTCCACTCTCAGGCTGGATCCAAACCTAAAACTTTTACAACTTTAATAGGCCTAAAAATGGAGCAGCAAATAAGTTTCATGTATTTTCCTTTGACTGTAAAGTAATTTCCCCCAGGCAAGGCTCATGGCTCCTCTCTCCATTTCTACCCAAGGACCAGAACTTCATTCCCAGGATATCGCATGAGGTGGCCAGGCCATGATTCCACTGGAGATGGGGGAAATTTGAGGTGTTTGGAGAGAGATACGGAGTCTAAAATATGAAAAAAAAGGGGATGACTGGCCAGATGTGTCAATAAAGGTCCTTTACACCAAAGCTTGTCTGAGCTGAAGACAAGAAGTCAAGTCCCACCTCCAGCTCTGTGCCCAAGCTCGAGGGAGGTGCACAGTCAGTGTCTGCTGTCTTGGTTATAAAAAGGAATCTCATGATTCAGTGTGAAAAGACTCTGAATACAGATTTATCTCCAAATCTGCCCTTATTGCAGCAGAATTCACCAGCCCACAAATGCCATGAGAGCTGCATCTTGGTCACTTATTTTAAACCTTGGGTTTCCTGGGCTGCCTCTTTCCCAGCATGCTCAGCATGTCAAACTTCTGATGGGAGAAGAATGGCATGTGTGAGGTTTGCTTAGGGTGCATTTTTCAGACTGCCATTAAACTGATCTATTGCTGGAACAAACAATAAAAAACTGATTAAAACTCAGCCCTTCATAAATTAAACATTGTTGTCTCTAGCTGGCAAGCCTGTGCTTGGCAGAGAGCTGGAACAATAGGACTTGGGGCAGGGTGAATCTACAGAGTGCCAGGCTGGGGGGATTTATTCCTCTCCCTCCCCACATTACCAAATAAAAGGTACATTGGCAAAATCAGAAAACTCTGCACCCTGCTGGGCCAATGGCATTTGCAAAATACCTGTCCCAGGTGAGCTACTGCTCAGACAGAGGCCATGAAACCTGCTCCAAGCTTTGGGACGTTTTATGAATACGGATGTTTTAGTTCAGGTGATTTGAATGAACTGCAAACGTTCTGCTGAGGGAATGCAACGCCACACTCCCGTGCCTGGGGCGTGGTGAACTCAGAGCCATCCCAGCTGGAGCCTCTGGCTCAGCCAGGACAGAATCAGAGCTCCTTCTCGGCATGTTTCATTGTAAGGAAAGGAAGAGCAGAGGCAGGAAAGAGCTGTGAGGTCTAGTGATTTCATTGCTGTCTTAATGGGAATAGTGTGCTGCATTCCCACTGGGAACATCACAGCTCTGCATTTGCATGGAGATTGAACCTTAGGAAGCACTGAAGGGCACAGCCCTGTCTTTCCTTTTGCTGTTCTACTCTCACTGCAGCTCCTACTCTGGGAAGCATCAGGAAGAGAGTGAAGCATTTTTCAAAGCTGCTTTCTGTGTCTTTTGAGGCACCCAAGGCAGCCTGGCCCAGGGCTCTGCCAGCCCCACACTGCTGCAGTCAGCTCTGATGTTCCTTCCCAGGGCAGTGCACGGGGTATCCCTCGGCAGTGAAGGATCCGCTGATTCCCAGCATTGCACTGGGATTGCCCAGGCATTCATGTCCAGCTCAGCCCATGGGCCTGAGCTTTTTTACAACTCCCCTTCTTACAGACTCCATCTTCTTCCTGTAGGTCCTGCCACAGATATTGTCTCTTAACCCACAGGCTCCTGCTTCTTTCATCCTGAGGATTCCTAGCTATTCATCCAGAATTATCATCCCTACTTTTTCCAGGGGCTTTTTGAGCTTGTGATGCACATAAGAAAGTCAAGGTACTAGAGCTGCTGGCAGGTGCTGCTGCACTGGTCAGTTGTAAGGAACTTCATCACTTCGCTTGTGTCTGTCCCTTGGACACAAATACTCACACAGGTGGAACGTGATTCCAGACTCTCTTTCCCTGTAAAATCCACATCTGCCTTTTGTGCGTTAGAGGGAGGAGAGTTAACTTGGTGTGCACCAGGTCAGTCAGGGGAGGCTCAGGTCAGATATTAGGAAAAACATCTTTGCTGAAAGGGTTGTCAGGCACTGGGACAGCTGCCCAGGGCAGAGGTGGAGTCACCATCCCTGGAGGTGTCCAAGAAATCGGCAGACCTGGCACTTTGTGGTACGGTTTAGTGGGCCTGGGCGTACTCAGGAAAAGGTTGGACTTGGTGATCTTGGGGGTCTTTTCCAGCCTTAATTATTCCATGATTCTATGATTCCATCACTATTTCACTTCTTTGTTGGATGGACTGGGCAGATTCCCAGCATCACAGCTCCACATTCACAAACATTGGTTCAATGTGGGGCACAGGACCCTCTGCTTCCCTTGCGAGTGTGGGGAGATGATCAGAGGTCATTCATGGTTCTGTGATCTGCAGATCTGGTAGTGGCAAAAGAAGCTTCTGAGTGGCTTCCAAAATCCTCTGCTTTTGAACTGATGTGAACCTTTCCTGACCAACACACTGATGTGTTTGGAAGCCTGTGAAGGATGGAGCCACAGCCCAGCCACGTGACAGAAAAGAGATGACTAAAGGTGTCTGGAACCAAATTCCTCTGTGACAATGAGGAACAGATGTATAACTCAGTGGGAATAACCCTGGCATCAGGGGGCAACGGATCTGGGGTTTCTGCCTCTGTGGTAAACAGGCTTTAAACTCAGAAATGTCCATTTTCAGCATCTCCACCTGTTTATCCAAGTTAGGGCACCTGAAGCAGCAATCGCTGAGGGTTCCTCAGCCTCCAGTGGGCACCTTTGTCACAGAGGCTGCATTCAGACAACAACCTGCTGCCCACCTTGTCCCCAGGTCATCTCTTCAAAAAGATCCCATAGCTGGAAACTGGAGCCAGTTATAAGCTGGATGAGTGTGTGTGTGGCTCGGCTTCGCTGAACGCAGATTTGGGCAGGGCTGTCCCCACGTGGGTGCCCTTCCAGCCTGGGCAGTGGATTTTAGGTGAGGTTCAGCGTGCACAGAACTGGCCCCACCGTTTCAGTCCTGAGGTTCACCTGCCACGGCCGAGCGAGCTTGGACAGTGCCAGTGAAGTCCTCAGGACTAGAACTTCAGCCCCCAGCATTGCCCAGGAGGTCTCCCATCCAAGTACTAATCCGGGGCTGACCCTGCTGAGCTTCCGAGATCTGACGGGATGGGATGTCAGGGAGGCATTTAACTGCCTAATATATTTATACAGAAAAGAGAAAATTAAGAGAAAACTACAATATAACACACACACAAGTTATATATAACAAGAAATAACCTCCCACTCCCCAGTTAATACAAAGTGCATTACTCTAGATCTATAAGTACTCTAAAAGACCCCTAGCAAGAAACAGAAAGAGTAACAACAAAGTATTTCTACTTCCCTGAACTCAAACAAAAGGCAAGTAGCGGCAGCAGCAGGAGCAGCAGGGCCTGGCACAGCAAAACAACTCTAGCAGGTCCTGTCTGTACTTCAGGCATGGTGGAACTGACCAAGCCACTCCCACACACTGGATTTTACACCCTTTGAGAGGATGTAGTATGTGTATGTATGGCCAAACTTTGCGAATGCAGATTTGGGCAGGGCTGTCCCCACGTGGGTGGGCCCTTCCAGCCTGGGCAGTGGATTTTAGGTGAGGCTCAGCGTGCCCAGAACTGGCCCCACCATTTCAGTCCTAAGGTTCATCTGCCACAGCCGAGCGAGCTTGGACGGTGCCAGTGAAGTCCTCAGGACTAGAACCTACAGCCCCCGGCATTGCCCAGGAGGTCTCCCATCCAAGTACTAATCCGGGGCTGACCCTGCTGAGCTTCCGAGATCTGATGGGATGGGATGGGATGTCAGGGAGGCATTAACTGCCTATAAGCTGGATGTACTTTTAGTGGAAGCTATGGTAGATATCAGAGCCAAATGATAGTGACAAACATGGCATTTAAAACCTAAACCTTATTGGTGTTTTAAATTTGTTTTGTTTCATTTTCCAGCAACAGGATCTTATGGGCTCTTTTCAACATGAAGACAAATACTTTTACTTACCTGTAGTCAGTTTGTGTGTAAATGACCAACTTCTAACCTGCCAAAGTATTTGTTGTCTAACCCACCTGTCTCTGTGCTCATCAGGGTTGCACAGGGCAGAACCCCCTGAGAAACTCACCTTTCTGGATCACCGCCCTGCACAGCAAAAACCTTGGAAGCAGCTCTAGGGCATCTGCCAGACCTTCCCTCTCCTAAGCTGTGACCTCTGTCTGCTGCTTCTCCAAACACAACAGCTGCAGAGTAGGGAGTAAGATGACCCTGAAAGAAGTACATTTTCTACTGCATCCAGAAAACATGGGAAAGCACAGAATGCCAGACCAGGCTCACTGAAGCCACTCTAACTGGAACAGTGGGAGAAGCCAGAAAGTAAGGTACTGTCAGGAGCAGTATCTGCTCTCCAGCCAATATGCAAGGTGAAAAATGATGCCTGGTTTAAAATATTTCTCCCTATCATGGCAGCCAGTACAGTGAGCACTGAGAAGATCCTGTCAGTGCTGGATCTGCCCCTGGACTCTTCTGCTCCACTGAAACCTGATTGCAAACCTGCCACAGAACCTCAGAATATGCTGAGCTGGAAGGGACTCACAAGGAACATGGAGTCCAACCCTTAACCCTGCACAGGACCATCCCCAAGAGTCACACCCTGTGCCCCAGAGCATCATCCAAACCCTCCTGGAGCTCTGGCAGCCTTGGGGCTGTGCCCACTGCCCTGGGGAGCCTGATCAGTGCCCATCACTCTCTGTGGAAAGAGCCTTTCCCTGAGATCCCACCTGACCCTGCCCTGACACAGCTCCAGGCCATTCCCTGGGTGCTGTCCCTGGCCCCACAGAGCAGAGCTCAGTGCCTGCCCCTCCTTTGTCCCTCCTGAGGAAGTTGGACCTGCAATGAGGTGTCCCCTCAGTCTCCTCTTCTGCAGCTGAACACACCAAGTGCCCTCAGTGTCCTCACACACTGTTCCTCAACATCCTTCCCCATCAGCTTCCAAGTAAAGCAGAGGGTTTCCAGGCTGGGCTTGGTAAGGGACTCAGTGAGATGATCCTGTGTGATGGGAAAAATGGCAGAGCTGAGAGGCCTGAGCAGAAGTGTGGGATGTGCTGAGGGTAGTGATGGTTCTTCCAATCCATGGACACAACTGATTCTGCCCATGTGGACAGACTGCCTCTGTCTCCTTGCAGTGGCACCCAAAGGTTGTTGTGTAGCTCTGCCAGACATAGAGGGTCTTGCAACCTGTGCAGAGCTGCTCAGGACACAGGGACTGTCTGGCCAGAAAAGGGGACTCCTCTATTTGCTTCCTGCTGGCACAGGAACAAGGTACCTGCTGGGGCTGTGCCCATTTCTCATCTTGGCTGCAGTGGCACAAACACAGCCCATGACATTGCTCATGCAGTGCACAGGCAGAGCTGGGGGTCATTCCATCAGCCTCTGTCCAGCCAGGGTATAAAGCCATATCTGTGCTAATAAAGAGACCTTAAAATTCATGTTCTTGTGTCTTTTCCTTGCTCCAGTGAGATTTCTTTTCCAACTTTGATGTTATCTGACTGCAGTTAAACAGCTCCAGTCCAAGGGACACCTCCTCGATATTGATTCCAACTGCTTAAACTTTGTTAGTTCATTCAATTCTTTTGCTCAATACATGGACACTCTAGGCTGGGTATTTAGTGCTCAGCTGTTATTGGGTTGGTATTAAATGGTCTGTTTCAACATAAAACACACAAAATATTCATCTTAATTTTCAGAAGCTAAACAAGTGTATAAGTAGATGACATTTCGATCAATTAGGCTGGCTCCTCTTTCTTCCCCAAATTAGCTTTCTACAAAGGGCTTCTGCAGCAAAACAGTGATGTCTTTTGGAAGAGGAGGGAGGAACTCAGAATAGAATTCATGTCACTGAAGTGGAGGAGGCCCCTGGCTGGCCTGGGATATGGTCAGCGAGTGGCTGGTGCCCAGAGCAGGACACACCTCAGCTTGGTCCCAGACACACAAGCTCTGCACACAGGAGCATCCTGTCTCTGAAGCTCCAGGAAGGCCCAGCTTGGTGCTGATTTTGATATAGAGAATTGAGAAGGATTTCTAGAGCTTATTTGCTGAGTCACCAGGGCTTTTTTAGGAGCAGCTGGTGACAAAGCAACCCCGAAAGTGGCAGCAGTGATGCAGAGATGAGGCTGTCACCACTTCAGTCCTTCCTCTGGGTCCTGCAGCAGAGAAATTCTGGTGGAAAGGACACATCTCCTAATGCCCAGACCTCAGGGTGCCTGGGAAGGCTCTGCTGTGGTGTCAGGCTGCTCCTGGGGTTGTTACCCAAACTGGGTTGGAGTGACACAACCTCACATGTTCCAGCTCCTGCTTGTGCCCCCTCCAAGGGTGGCCTTGCCCCTGAACACCAGCCTGGGGGCTGTGCAGCACCACAACCTTTCAGGTACAGCAGCCCAGGGCAGCTGAATGGACTGGGAAAGGGATTCTGGAGCTGTGGAAATATTACACAGGAATATCTCATTTTGATTGGAAGCATTGGGAGTTTGCCCAAGGAAAACATGGAAGTGGGGAAAACAACAAAACATATAAATCTTCTTCCTTCCATTAGAAAATCAAGGTTCTTACTAATGGTGTGTTTTGAAATGGTTGATTTTATAAAGTTCCATTGTTTACTCCCTCTGCTCCTGTCCAAGGGCAGGACAGAGCTTGAGCTGGGCTTGAACTGGTCCCTCCAAGGTGGGGCTGTCCCCTTTCCCCTGCAGCCACTCTCTTGGATCTCTGCTCTTCACGAACAGCCCTGCCCTGGGCTGAGACAGGGGCACGTGTTAATCAGCCTCTCCATCAGCCCCGTGGGCTCAGGGTAAAGGGCAAGCCTGTGTCTCACCCCTCTGTGCTGACAGCTCCCTCTTTCCCTCCCTGACAGGCAGCTGAGGCCACTTGGAAATGTCACAAATCTGCTTTGAATCCCAGCTGTGCCCCCCATGCCCTCCTCCAGCCCCTGGTCAAGCAGGAAGAAAAGGAAATGTTCAGTGTAAACCATTCGCCCTGAAAAGACTTTCTGCACTTCTGCATTCCCTGGACAACTCTCTGCTCCTCTCTCAGCTCCTGCAGAGGATGGAAACACCCCAGCGTGGGCCATCTTCAAAGCCCCTGTGCATGAAGGGTGTGGACAAACCTACACCATGGAGTGAGGTTTGGGGAATCTTCTGTTCCCAGCAAGGCCCCACAAGTCCCAGCCAGTGACTGGAACAGGCCTCTCCCAGAGGGTCCTTCACCCCATCCCAAGGCAGATGTGGTGTCCCAAGGCAGATGTGGTGTCCCAAGGCAGATGTGGGGTCTCAAGGCAGATGTGGTGTCCCAAGGCAGATGTGGTGTCCCAAGGCAGATGTGGTGTCCCAAGGCAGATGTGGGGTCCCAAGGCAGATGTGGTGTCCCAAGCCAGATGTGGGGTCCCAAGGCAGATGTGATCTCCCAAGGCTGATGTGATCTCCCAAGGCAGATGTGATCTCCCAAGGCAGATGTGGTGTCCCAAGGCAGGTGTGGTGTCCCAAGGCAGATGTGATCTCCCAAGGCTGATGTGGTGTCCCAAGGCAGATGTGGTGTCCCAAGGCAGATGTGATCTCCCAAGGCTGATGTGATCTCCCAAGGCAGATGTGGTGTCCCAAGGCAGATGTGATCTCCCAAGGCAGATGTGATCTCCCAAGGCAGATGTGGTGTCCCAAGGCAGATGTGATCTCCCAAGGCTGATGTGATCTCCCAAGGCTGATGTGGTGTCCCAAGGCAGATGTGGGGTCCCAAGGCTGATGTGGTGTCCCAAGGCAGATGTGATCTCCCAAGGCAGATGTGATCTCCCAAGGCTGATGTGGTGTCCCAAGGCAGATGTGGTGTCCCAAGGCAGATATGATCTCCCTCCACAAACTAAACCCTCCATGTGTGCTGGGGAGCTGTGTGGGGTTTGTACACACCCCATGACTATTGCAGAGGAGCCTATAGAAATGCTTTGTTCATTAAAAAACACAAAGACCTTGTTAGCCTTAATAAGAAAACTTATTTAATCAATTAGGATTTCAGACTCAGAATAACTTGCTCATGGGTCGGGTGGAGAGTACATTCCCTGTCAGTTGAGTAGCACAAGGGTTTGGAAAGAGGTTCATGTCCCTGTAGCAGAGAGGAGATTTTAAAGAAGACAGCAGTGAACTGTATGGAATGAGGCATTAGGATGAACTTTTGAGCCAGTATAGAATTGTCCTAAATCGTGGAATTTTGGATGTAACAAATATCTTCATTCAAACTCAATAAACCAGACACAATAAATATCCAAGAAATCTCTTGTTGATTCAAGTGGTTTGAAATAATTGTTGGGAAATCCTGCAGGGCATGAGCTCTGAGGGCATCTTGAGTGCAGCTCCAGAGGAGGGACAGGACTTGATGGTTATGGGGAAGGAGAACTGAACATGTAGTGCCACAAAACCTGGTTGTCAGGTGGAGGAAGTCAGGGAACTGGGGTGGAGAGGAACTGCTTCAGCCTCATCTCAAGAACTGGACTTCACCAGGAATGTGAAGAGAGGTCAGGAGCAGCTGGAAATGTTGGTAATGGCAGGAAGGACCACATGAGGTCAAACTGGGGCTGGTAGACATCATGGATTCTCTGCATGCAGAAGGCAGTGTGGGAAAGAGGAATAGGAATTTTGACTTTAATAATAAAGGAAAGAGCCTGACACAAGCCTTAGAAAAGCTGTCACCTACTGCCATGGGGGTTCAAGCACTGCTGTGACAAGAGGGGACTGAATTCTGAACTTTTGATATCAAATTTATATGCAATAAAAGAGGTAATTCCGAACTAGGGTTCCAGGCCAAGCTGTCATTTCCTATTGATAGTGACAAGTAAAATTTCAAGTTAAATCTTAAATATGCAGAGCTGGCAATTTCAAAGCCAAAATTTTAATCATGTCTTAATTCTGTAATTTCTGTGTAGGGTATTTTGTAACATAAGCTGAGAACGTCAGGCATCAGGACAGACCGTGTGCAAACCCACATTTCATGGATCTAAGCTCTAATTAAACTGACTGAAGCAATATGTCATCTGCACTCAGGATGAGGCCACAGAACACCAAAGCTGTGAAGCCTTCACTGGTCCAAAAGAGATACAGAAAATTCCTGGAAGGAAAGACCATTTTGGCCATAAACAGGAAGGAATTCGCCAGAATATGAAGGCTTTTTTCCTGAGGAATTATCTTGCTATGCCTGTCCTGTTCTTGGAATCTGTTGGTGGCTGGGACTGGTGAAAATGAGCCTGTGCCTGCCCAGGTCCAGCCCCTGCCTGAGCTGAGCTGATCAGTCACGACTGTGTGAGAGACACAGCACTACTCACTGGGTCCAACTGCTGGCCCTGCACAGGACCATTCCCAAGAGTCACTCCCTGTGCCCCAAAGCGTCATCCAAACCCTCCTGGAGCTCTGGCAGCCTTGGGGTTGTGCCCACTGCCCTGGGGAGCCTGGTCAGTGCCCACCACCCTCTGGGGGAAGAGTCTTTTTCCAAGATATCCAACCTGACCCTGCCCTGACACAACTCCAGGCCATTCCCTGGGTGCTGTCCCTGGTCCCCACAGAGCAGAGCTCAGTGCCTGCCCCTCCTCTGCCCATCCTGAGGGTGTTGGACCTGCAATGAGATCTCCCCTCAGTCTCTTCTCCATCTGAGCACACCAAGTGTCCTCACACACTGCCCCTCCAGGCCCTTCCCCATCTCTGTGTCCCTCCTTTGGACACTCTCCAATGGCTCAATCTCTCCCTTCCATTGTGTCCCCCCAAACTGCCCCCCCATTGCAGGTGAGGCTGCCCCAGGGCAGAGCAGAGTGGGACAATCCCCTCCCTGGCCCGGCCATGCTGGGCCTGATGCCCCCCAGGGCAGGGATGTCCCTCCTGGCTCCAGGGCACTGCTGGCTCGTGGCCAACTGGCCACTGACCAGGACCCCCAGGGCCCTTTCCTGGAACTGCTTTCCAGCCTCTCATTCTGAGCCTGTGACTGCCCCAGGCAAGGAGAAATTCAGTGCTGGGGCTGGAGCTGTGCCTGGTGCTGGGATAAACTCAGCTATAAATCCGACTAAACTCCCCTGGCTCTGGGAGCTCCCCTGGATTTGCACTAAAATCAGGTGTTGTGTGAGAGATTGTTCTCACCTACTTAAGCCAAGATCAGGCATTGAAGGGGGAATGAACAGAGAGCAAAGCTGTTTAAGAGCTTCCAGACACCCTGACTGCTCATCTTGTGTATTTATTTTGCCTGCATGAATTCATTACAGCAAAATTAAACATCTTTTCTGAATTATTAATAATCCTAAATGTTTATGAAAATATAGAACAAATAAACATGACAAACACTGTGATCCAGATGAAAGAAAAGATAATTATAATCCTCACATATTTGCATATGGAAAATGAAGAATTTTGAGTTAATGAGATTTATCCTTTTTTCGGGCCATTTTAGTGGAGTGTTTTTTTTAAATCTATTAAACTCGAGTTTTCCACATAAAACAATGCAAAATACTACAAGAAGAAGACATCAGAGTCAATCTATTCTTCATGCTAGTCACAAAATCAATAGAATTTATTGTTCAGAAAAATTAAAAACCTTTCTACATTTTATTAAAGTGCACATCTCAACCATATAGCAAGATAAATAATTGATACATCACAAATACATCACCTACAAAACACTTATTGGAAAGAAATAACTGGTTTATTACCCATTTCTTTCAATAGCTGTGCTGTGCTGTCTTGATGTTTGCAACGTTAATGGTGCTTTTTTTTAACAAGAAAACATGTCAGCTGCTTATTTTTTCATTGTGCTTACCATTATTTTATAACAAACCATCAAATTTGCTGGAGATAAAACCCATTCTGTGAGGAAAACTGTTGCACTTTAACAGGTACAGCAATTTGGTTCTCGAAGTGTGAGAGCACTTCAGCATCTCCACGCCCAGAAATGGGTTTGTTCAGGAGCCCGTTGGTCCTTAAATCACCTGCATGTCTGTCAGAGGATTTGCTTAAGTCCTTCAGAAGAGAACTGTGGGGCTTGCTGAGCTCGTTGGAATGCAGAGGTGGCAGAGCTGGTCCTTCTGGGAATCAGGTGGAGGATGCCCTGGGTGTACACGTGGCTCAGCAGCTGAGAGCAGCAAAGCTCCTCAGTGCTCTGCTGTGAGGGTGGGCAGGCCCTGGCACAGGCTGGGCAGAGAAGCTGTGGCTGCCCCATCCCTGGGAGTGTCCAAGCCAGGCTGGACAGGGCTGGATGGAGCAACCTGGGACAGTGGAAGGTGTCCCTGCCCATGGCAGGGGGTGGAACACAGTGATGTTTACGGTCCCTCCCAATCCAACCCATTCCATGGTTCCATCATCTCTGTTGTCAGGGGAGGCACTTACACCTCTGCCTTCTGCCCCTGGTTATGACCCAACAGCTCCCAGGCATTCTGGCAAGAGGAGCAGGATGGGGTTTACAAGCAGGGGCAGAGCAAGGTGGGTCAGGAGATGGACCCACCTGGATGTTCCAGGCACCACAAGCTCCAAAGCTGCCAAAACTGAGCCGTGCTCTGAGATGAAAACAATTATCTCCAATCTGGAAGTTTCAGGAACTTCCCACCCAAAGCATTCTGTGGTTTTACAGCTCCCCTGCCACCACTGCAGCCCATCTGCTGACAGGGCAGGGGGATCCTCTCACTCCCCAGACATTCTCAGATCTCCTGTGCCTGCACCTCACAGCAACAGGAGATGTGGCCTCCTGCCCTCCCCAAAGACACACATCAGACCTTGGGCAGGGTGGGGGCATGAGGTGACAGCTCCACATTGCATGGATCCACAAAATCAGACTATCCTGAACTGGAAGGGATCCACAAGGAACATCCAGTCCAACCCTTAGCCCTGCACAGGCCCATCCCCAGGAGTCACACCCTGTGCCCCAGAGCATCATCCAAACCCTCCTGGAGCTCTGGCAGCCTTGGGGCTGTGCCCACTGCCCTGGGGAGCCTGATCAGTGCCCACCATCTTCCAGCCAAGGGAATCACAGTAATTACTGTGAGGAGCCCAAGCAACAGATCTCAGGGACATCCCGAGGTGCTACACCAGAGCTGTCTGTCTGTAGTCCTACATCACTCCAATCCTCCCACAGTCAGCCTAATCTTTATTTCTCTTTATCTTGCTCCTCTAACTACCTTGTAACTCCTCTGCTCTCCTGGAATCAGGACAAAGCTGCCTAGATTTTGCATCTATCCCTGCAGAGAGTGGGGTTTGTACACGATCTTCACGGCAGCTCCTTCCTCCTGCTCTTTCTCTGTGTTTGTGAGGGGAAGCTGATGTGACAGACTTAACAGCTTTTGGAGTTCACATGCTTTTCTTAGCACATCTAGAGCACCAAACTGCACTATCTTAATGCCTCTAATGCTTCCAATCTCTTGGCCCAGGGTGTTGCTGTTGCCCACAGCTGAACATGGGAAAGCACAGCACAGAGAAACCATGAGCTGAACTATTTGGCCAGGCCTAAGGTCTAAGGTCTTCCCAGTTCCCTGTGAATGTGAGAATATTTCCTTGGTGAAGATCTTCATATCATCCTGCTAAGATTAAGTTTCTTAAGAGATCAAAGGGATTGGAAGGGATTCCCAGTCCCTCCACCAGCCCCTGGCTTTTGGAAAGCTGCCATCACTCTTCTGGTTAGGAACTTTTTGTTTGTTAACATACCCATTTTCATGAGCAATTTGTTCACAATTGCTTTTATGTATGTTTTTTTTCCTCTGTTTAAAATTTCCAGCATTAAGAATATGTTGAGAAAGAAAGCTTGAAGTTATAATTTGCTCTCTCACCAAAGGGTTTAATAACAGCAGAGTTTAAACTCCTGGATGTGCTTATTAAAGAGCTAAATCTTAGATCGTGAGACACTATGGCATGTTTATTGTTTGCAACATCCAATTAATAAGTAATTAATAGTTCAGCAAAGTTTAGTGCATTGAAGTGGGGTTTTAGGAACAGGGAACCATTTCCTGCATTAGGAAAGGCAGGAACACAATGAAAATCTCGAGGTGTTGGGGTTGAACTTTACAAAGGGTATTGGGGGCAAAGAGGTAGAGCTTCTCCTGCCATTCAAATAAAATGAGAGCAGGGAAAGATCTGTGGCTGTGATAATGGAGAGGCAGAGATGAGATTAAGGGAGGCTCAGGCAGGATGAGAAATGAAACAAGGCCTTGGTGCTCAGATGGTGCAGTAATTGCTCTCTGTGGGTTGGCCAAAGGGAACAAAGTCATGGGTGTGAGAAGAGCTCAGAATTACAGTGGCAGCAGATCTCAGAGATGAGAAACTCAGGAGAAGAGGACTCTGTAACCTCCATCCAGGATTTGGAATGACTTAGCATTCCAAGCCACACTCCTGGTAGCAAATGCATTCAGGAGATTTATCAGGTTTGGGGTGACTGGGTATGACTGCAGAGGAACAAGTGTAGTACCTGTATCTGAGATGGAGAAAATAGTGCCTCTGGCTTGTTCTTGTGACCTGAGTGTTAATAAAAGCTGTACAATAAAGGCTGAATGAGAAATATCAGAACCAGTTAAGTAAATGGCAAATGAAATTACGTATATCATGGGCTATCACTGGTAAATTGTGCCAGAATAATTTGATGTAGTTCTGTGATAAGAAAACTGCTTCTGTAGGTGAAAGAATTAAGGAAGCCTCTCCTGAGATATTCCTGGGAGTGGGAGTGAACTGTCTTCTGCAGCAGCAGAATGGGACACATCCAACTTTCTAATTCAAAGCAGAGAGATTCGATTTCCTTGCTCACAGCTCCAAGTAAAGGCAGAGTGAGGGCTTGTTTGGAGCTTTGTAGATTAAACACCTTTGTGTTCAGAGGAGTCAGTTTGGTTCATTGCCTTCATTACAACAAGAACATTTGCTTGGCACTCCCAGAAAAATAAGCAAATAATTAAGAGTCCTTCTACTCAGATAATTGCTTGATACACAAAATGCTCTTGACTCTCACCCTTAGCAGCAGTGGGCACCTCCCTCTGGGCTCTGCTGTGATCCAGGAGTGGCTGAAGGAGCTGGGGGGGGGGGGGGGGGGGGCGGGCTCAGCCTGGAGTCTCAGGAGGGACCTTCTTGTTCTCTCCAACTCCCTGCCAGGAAGGGGGATCTGGGAGGGGGCCAGGCTCTGCTCCCAGTGAACAAGGGAGAGGATGAGAAGAAACAGCCTCAAGCTACACCAGGGGAGGCTTAGATTGGCTATTGGGAACAGTTTTTTCATGGAAAGGGCTGTAAAGTACTGGCACAGACTGTCTAGGGCAGAGGTGGAGTCCCCATCCCTGGAAGTGTTCAAAAACCCCATAGATGTGGCTCTGGAGGACATGGTGTAAAAGAGGATACAGTGGTGATGGGTTCTTGGTTGGACTTAATGATTATAAAGGGTTTTCCAACCTTAACAATTCTTTTATGATCCTTCCTGTGCTCTCCTGGCTCTGTCTGAGCTGCAGTGTGGGGATAGTGTCCCAGTTACAGTGGCCAGGACCAGGTTATCACTGTGTGGGTGTGACCAAAGCTGGGTATTCTACACCCTCTCAGTCGTTCCTGATGGACTGTTAGCAATGGACCCTTTGCAGCAGCTGCCCAGGGCACACCTGACCCCTCAAGCTACAGCTGGGTGTTAAAGAACCCCCTGAGATAGGGGAGTGTTTCTGTCTTCACACCAATGACTCAGCTGCGATAACTCCCCTCCGGGGAGGCATCAGCACCTTCACACCCACCTGGGGGGTCATGGCTGCTCAGCAGAAATTCCAAAAAATATCCCATGACTCACAGAGTAAATCAGTCATTGTGGAACTCCCCACCCTGGGGAAGGCATTGGGCACTCCCACCTGAACCTGAGCACAGATAATCTTGGGCTTTAGGGACTTCTGGTACCACTTGTGGGATCCAGAGGAGAACCAGAACCTCAACAGGACTGCAACTGCCACTCTCAACCAGACTGTGACATCATCCTCACCCAGAGGTTTGCTGTTCCTTTCACTTTGTACTCGGGGGAACCACGTGGGGCTCAGCACAGGGACCAATGAACACCATTCAGTTCATGCCCCAGAGTGCTGGGTTAGACATCTGGGGTTTGGGGGTTAAACCCATTATTTTTCTCCGTATCATTGTATTTATTGGAATCTTTTTAGTAAATTGTGACTCTAACTTGTAATCTCTTTTGAACTGAGCTCATTTTTCCTGCCAGTTTACCTTTAAACCTGCACAGACAGACACACAGCTCCGTGCACAGCAAGAGGAAGTGGCCTGGATGAGGATGGAAAATGTCCATGGTGCTGGAAAACAGAATGATTTGGAAGATGGAAGAGCTTGGAAGCACAGGTAATATACTACATGGACATTCTGCCTATGGCTGAGGGAGTGGATATGCACAAAGTAAGTTTTAAAAATACAGCCAAACCAAAATATTTCGGTCGTGGGAAAACAAAACGCTGAGGGGATTTTTCTAACTTGCTCTGTATGTCACTGTAAGGGAAAATGGAATTCTGGAATCTTGAAATTTCCTGAGATGGAAATTCCAGCTTTGTACGATCTCCTAGTGCAGTTTGCACCCCGTGCTTCATATCTCAATGTGGGGCTGATTTAAAGCAGACCTTTAGAAAGAAGACACACAATTGAAGTTTAAAGACTCTCATTGATCCACCACATGGTTCACTGAGTTCCTGTTGAAAATGTGTAGCTTATCTCTAATCATTCCCCCCATTCTGGATTAAAGGGCAATCCATGTTCAGACAGACCAAGAAGGTCTGGGTAAGTCAAAGGAAATGATTTTGCTGTGAAATAATATGATTTGGGAAAACAACTCTTGCTTCAAATGATTTTTTGTACACTTTTAACTTCAAAACTTCCTTTTGGCTGAATCATCACTGGCAGTGCTATTAATCCTGATTATTGTTAGTTATTGAATGTTATTTCTAATGAAAATTTTCATTGCCTTTGAAGCTGAGGTTTGCTCCTTCCTAGCACAAAATAATCACACAAGGGCTTACAGTTCAGAGCCATGGTCTGTCACATTATATAGTTCTTGGATATCATTAACCAGTTATTTGATAATTACTTCCTAATACATTTTGAGTCCTTTGTTAAAATCATTCATTTAAGTTCATAAAACTGTCATACAAACCGTGTTCTTTAATGTCTTGAAGTTCCATTTTCATGAATAAAACATACACACATTAAGGGTTCTTGAGTCTATACTTTAAAACACTTAGAAATTCAACAAGTTCGTTAAAAGTACAATATGAGTAACTGTTCCTCTGAAGTGACTTTGCAGCTACTGATTTTCCTGGATCTTGTCTTGATGTTTTCAGGGGTTGTAACTCTCAGATGCCACGAGCAGGAGGCTCAGGAAGTCCTGCAGCTCTGAATGGTGACAGATGAACAGAGCAGGTGTGCTCTGAGCAAAGCCCCTGTGCAGACACCAGTGGCTGAAAAATCACAGAATCCCAGAATCTGCTGAGTTGGAAGGAACCCACAAGGATCACTGAGTCCAACTCCTGGCCCTGCACAGGACCATCTCCAAGAGTCACACCCTGTGCTTGAGAGGATCATCCAAACACTCCCGGAGCTCTGGCAGCCCTGGGGCTGTGCCCACTGCCCTGGAGAGCCTGGTCAGTGCCCAAACACCCTTCCCCACCTTCTTTATCCTCTGGACACTCTTAAATGGCTTCATATCTTTTTTATGTTGAGGTGACCAAAGTCTTTTATAACCCAGGATCAGCATCGTGTCCTCTTTGGCATTTCCTGGGAATTAAATCTCCCCTGTTTATGTGGGTTGGTCTCTCCAGCACAGCACGAGGAGCTCAGAGCTGCCCAGCATGTGCCTGGTGCAGTGGCTGCAGGTGTCAGTCCCACAGCCTGCAGAGCCTGTCTTGAATAACTTTGCACACACCACTGCTGAGCCTTGTCACAAGCAACTGTAAGGGAGATGGAGGCCTTTCGAGAGCACAAGCTACATGAGATAAACACCTTTGTGCCTGGAAGGTGTGTTTGTCTGAGGGCTCCTCTGGGTGGAGGCTGGTGAGGTTTGACTTGGCTGCCAATTCCAGCAGCTCTCCATGTTCAATGCATCCCACGCTCTGTTTTATTACACTTCAAACCCACTTTGTTTGCAAAGTAGAAAAAGCTGTCAGAGGCCATTAATCCAAACAGAATTTAATCTCTCAAACAGCATTTACTCAGGCAGAGCTGCTAAATCTATATATTAAAAAACTGTTGACAATTAATTAAAATGCCTCTCTGCTAAAGTGTGAATGGGGCTGCTCTGCAGGGCACTGCCAGGTGTGGACACACAGCTGTGCAGCACCAGGGGAACAGCACCTGCCTTCTCTGCAGGCATTCCTGTGCTGGCAGCACTGCTGCATCCTGGCAACAGCACAGCTGGAGGGACAGTCATGGGAATACAACACTGTGGCTCATGCAGATGAGGAAGAGCATCACAAGCTGTGTGTTGCAAGGGGGCAGCTTGGCAAAGGTGGCACAGGAGCCCAGAAGTTCCTGAACAAGGCCAAGAAGTATTACCCTGTCAGAGATGAGATGAGCTCGTTCTAGTGTTGGGTTCTTCCCCCAGAGGGTGGTGGGCACTGAACGGGCACCCCAGGGCAGTGGGCACAGCCCCAAGGCTGCCAGAGCTCCAGGAGGGTTTGGACAATGCTCTCAGGGACAGGGTGAGATTGCTGGGGTGTCTGTGCAGGGCCATGGATTGGACTGGATGGTCCTTGTGAGTCCCTTCCAACTCAGGAGATTCTGTGATTTTTGTATAGTTCTTAATAAGGAAAGAGACGGATTGGGAGATGGATTTTGGGAAGTCACCAAGAATGTGAGACACAGTCTGCACAGCACGTGCCAGGCAGCCCTGAGAGTGTGTGAGAACAGGAAGGAGGGGGAAGATGACCTTTCCAAGTGGCAAAAGTACATCTCCATGACTGTTCAATTGTCAGCTCAAGGATCAATTTCCCATCATTGGCCTGAGGTATATGACATTTCTTTTAAGTCCGGGTCAGAATTATTTCAGTTTTCCCTAAGACAGAAGCAGCTCTGGAATGATTATTGCCTTCACTGCTGATGACAAAATGCTGCTGTCTAAAAGAGCAAAGTTACAGAGATCAGAAACCTCCAAAAATTGGGGCTGCAATGGCCAAAGAAGTAAATGTGTCAAAGTGCAGGCAGAGAGGGGACAAAATCATAGAATTACAGAATAGTTTGAGTTGGAAGGAAGCTCTAAAGGCCATTTAGTCCCAACACCTGCAATGAGCAGGTACCTCAGGCTGGTCAAACCTGTCCAACCTGGCCCTGAATGTTTCTCCTCTTTTCTCCTGGGAACAGAAAGCAGGGTCCTTTCCTGCCCATGGTGTGCCCTGGGGGGTACAAGAGAGGATGGGCTGGAAGACACCATCATGCCAACTGTCATACAGAGAAGGAAGGTGGTGGCTACCAAGACACAGTAACCTGCAGCCCTGTCTCTCTTGGCCTCTCCTGGCCTGTCCTGGTCTCTCCTGGTTGCATGGCTGGGCACAGATCCCTGCCAGCACAAGTCCTGTCTTTTCCTGGTGTAATCTCCTCTTTGAGGAGACCAAAATCTTGGGGTCAAGACTGGCTCCTGCTGCTTATTTTTCTGTTCTTGTGCAAGTTACTCAGATGGTTCAAATCATACTCTAGAAACACCTTTGGAGAACTGGCTGCAGATCTTCTTTGTTTCCAGTCTCAGGAAGGCAAACATCTAGTCAGGATTTGTCTCCATGGACTTAGAATCTTGCTCAAGCTTGTTCGGGGCCACTGAGGTTTCCACTCCAGTCAAGGACCTTGTTCTCTTTGATTTGTGCTGGTTATAGTGGATTTCTTCCAAATTGCTGCTCGTTGCATTTCCTCTTGAGAAAATGTCCAGTCCTGTTTCACTACCCTGTCCTTTTTTTCTTTTTTTCTGGTACAAATGTGTCAGCACATACAAATGTGACCTTAACAGGCAGTAAAACCCAATCACAGGAGGCTCCTCCCTTGCTGCCAGCACACAGGACAGTGCAGCATTACCCAAAGGTCTAAGTCAGGCATCTTCACACCTTGAGAAGGGACACAACCCTGAGCCCCATGTGGTGCTGGCACTGGTAGCTTTGTTGGACACAGACTGGACACTGACCTGTGTCAACACCCACCACAATCCACTGTGTGTCACCTTCAAGTATCTCCAAACCATCACCTTGTGTTCCTCCCAGCACAAAGAACCATCAAATCTCATCTCAGACAACATGTTCTACTGATCATCACTGTGAAATTGAAACCCTCCAACTCCCTGCAAAGCTTTTAAATATCCACCTTCCACCTGCCTCACTGCACACAGCCTTGGAAGGGTGAGGAATCCCTGATGGAGAAAAGCTGGATCGAATCAGCAGCAAGACACAGGGCTGAGAAATGGAAAATGCTAAAGGCTGGTGAATGAAGCTTTTTTCCTGAGGGTTGGCTCCCCCATGGCTGGTGCTCAGGCACAGGAGGGAGAGTCAGCTCTTCTATTCATGTCCCCAAGAATTCTCTTTGGGTCATGATTTAGAAGTTGCTCCTGTTCCAGCTGGTGGAACCACCAGCAATGCTTCAGATACTGGTCTTTGACTCCCTCTTTGATAGCCGAGAGACCAGGAATGTGAGGGGCAGTGGAGGGGCAGGCACTGATCTCTGCTCTGTGGGGACCAGGGACAGCACCCAGGGAATGGCTGGAGCTGTGTCAGGGCAGGGTTAGGTTGGATATCTTGGAAAAAGGCTCTTTCCCCAGAGGGTGGTGGGCACTGAACAGGCTCCCCAGGGCAGTGGGCACAGCCCCAAGGCTGCCAGAGCTCCAGGAGTGTTTGGCGGATGCTCTGGGGCACAGGGTGTGACTCCTGGGGATGGTCCTCTGCAGGGTCAGGAGTTGGACTCGCTGATCCTTGTGGGTCCCTCCCAACTCAGCAGATTCTGTTTCTGTGCTCTGGGACAGGGTTGTACCCTCACTGCCTGGAGTTGCTCCCTGCAGGTGGACAGGCACTGCCTGATTCCCCCACCATCAACTTTCCCCACCAGCTTCCCTTCCGGCTCTTCTGTGGAAGAGTACTGCTGGAATGATGTACAACCCAGTGTGTATCAGGTAATCCTCATGTCCAACCCTGTGGCCTTCACTGATAGTGCAGTGACACAACCTGTTGGATGTTGGAGTTCAGAGCACCACGAAGATACCAAAGAAGAAAACAACAGGGACTTTGGGCCCAGCACTATTTTACCCCCATATCTACTGAATAAAATCCTAGATTCCAGAAGAAATACTTCTACTTCTGCTCTGTCTCATTTTATCTCCCCTCATCCTCAGTGGCTCTTTGCTGTGTCTCCTGCTTTAAAACCTGAAGAGGGAGGTGGCCACAGAGGATGGCCCGGAATAGTTGATGTCCCAGTTGTCCCCATCTGGGCTGGTTTTCCAACCTGGCACCAGCACCTGCATTTATAACACTGAACTCTGCTCTCAGGAGCCCTCAGTAATGGTCACTGGTGAGGACCTCAGCTGAGCTCTTTGAGGAACAGATCTCCCCCTACTACCAAGAGCAGGCTGCTCATTAGGGCAGATTCATGAGTTCATTTCTCAGTAGGAACTGCAGTGGGAAATGCTTTAAATAAATCACAGAATCTCCAGAGTTGAAAGGGACCCACAGGAACCATCCAGTCCAACCCCTGGTGCTGCACAGACACCCCAACAATCCCACCCTGTCCCTCAGAGCATCATCCAAACACTCCTGGAGCTCTGGCAGCCTTGGAGCTGTGCCCACTGCCCCGGGGAGCCTGCTCAGTGCCCACCACCCTCTGGGGGAAGAGCCTTTCCCTGAGATCCATCCTAACCCTGCCCTGACACAGCTCCAGCCATTCCCTGGGTGCTGTCCCTGGTCCCACAGAGCAGAGATCAGTGCCTGCCCCTTGGAAGGAGCCACAGACCCCAGCGGGGTCTGACCTCAGTCTCCTCTTCTCCATCTGAACAAACCAAGTGCCCTCAGCCCTCCTCAGATGGCTTTTCCTCCAGACCCTTCACCATCCTTGTATGGTAAATGAGAGACCATAAAGTCACTGTGTCTGAGCCTGTCCAACTTCTTCTTGCAAAGCACCACACTTTGTGTCTGTTATGGGAAACCACTGCAATTCCCAGAGCCTCTAAACACGTGCTGCCTTCAGAAAGCTGTGATGAGCAATGGGGTTACAGTTCTTCCCTTCTCTGCTGTTTCCAGAAACCTTGTAGGACCTGGAAATGAGTGCCTCTTTCTTTTCTGGAAGTTTGCCTTTCTTCCCTTCTCTGCTGTTTCCAGAAATGTTGTAGGACCTGGAAACAAGTGCTTCTTCCTTTCTGGAAGTTTGCCCTTCTGTTGGCAAACAAGGATTGGTTTTGTTCCTGGAGGATGAAATGAAAACAGCTCATTTTTATATTAGCAATAATTTCAGTTCATTGCCACCTTTTCCTGCTGAAACATCTCTGCTCCTCTTTGCCAGATCAGTATCAGGGTTTGCAAGAGCAGCCAGAGGAAAGAACATTTGGACTTTTACCACAGTGCAGATGAGAATCTTTCTTGTTAGGTCTGTACAAATATTGGTGGCATCGAATTGTGATTTTGGAAAATCCTAAAATCTCCCTAAACTTGATCTTTACAGGCTTAAATATTTTCCCCACCACATTATGCTTCTTCCAACTGTGCCTTTTTATAGCCTAAGTCAAAAGGCTTTAACATCATAGTAATATAAAAAGTATTTTTTCATGTTGGGAATCTGTTTGATTTCTGTGTGCACACCCAGGGCTGTATCCAACATGTCAGGCAGGACTGTTTCATTTGGAGGGATTTGTTTTTAAGTGGGTAAGCACTTGATTGTTATTGAATAACATGACACAGAAAGCGATTTGTGGCCAGGCAGTGCTCTATCCTGCTGTCATTGCCTCTAAACCCTGCACAGGGAAAAACAGAAGGGAGAAATCAGAAAAAAACTCAAAACCTCATTGTAAAACCCAGCTCAAGCTTCTCAAGGTTGGGTAGCTCTCAAGAGTCTTCCTCCAGAAGGGTTAAACCCACACCTCTTTCCCCTTCCCCTTCCTTTTCCCCTTCCCCTTCCCCTTCCCCCTTCCCCTTCCCCTTCCCCTTCCCCCTTCCCCTTCCCCTTCCCCCTTCCCCTTCCCCTTCCCCTTCCCCTTCCCCTTCCCCTTCCCCTTCTCCTTCCCCTTCTCCTTCCTGTTCCCCCTTCCCCTTCCCCCTTCCCCTTCCCCTTCCCCTTCCCGTTCCCCCTTCCCCTTCCCCCTTCCCCTTCTCCTTCTCCTTCCCCTTCCCCCTTCCCCTTCCCCTTCCCCTTCCCCCTTCCCCTTCTCCTTCCCGTTCCCCCTTCCCCTTCCCCCTTCCCCTTCTCCTTCTCCTTCCCCTTCCCCCTTCCCCTTCCCCTTCCCCTTCCCCCTTCCCCTTCCCCTTCCCCCTTCCCCTTCCCCTTCTCCTTCCCCTTCCCTTTTCCCCTTCCCCTTCCCCTTCCCCTTCCCCTTCTCCTTCTCCTTCCCCTTCCCCCTTCCCCTTCCCCTTCCCCCTTCCCCTTCCCCTTCTCCTTCCCCTTCCCCTTCCCCCTTCCCCTTCCCCTTCCCCTTCCCCTTCCCCTTCCCCCTTCCCCTTCCCCTTCTCCTTCCCCTTCCCCTTCCCCTTCCCCTTCTCCTTCTCCTTCTCCTTCTCCTTCTCCTTCTCCTTCTCCTTCTCCTTCTCCTTCTCCTTCTCCTTCTCCTTCCCCTTCCCCTTCCCCTTCCCCCTTCCCCTTCCCCTTCCCCTTCCCCTTCTCCTTCCTGTTCCCCCTTCCCCTTCCCCTTCCCCTTCCCCTTCCCCCTTCCCCTTCCCCTTCCCCTTCCCCTTCCCCTTCCCCTTCCCCTTCCCCTTCCCCTCTGAGTGGGATGAACACACTGTTGTTTCAGGACAACAATTAAGCTCTTTAACATCTTTCTGAAAAATACAGAGACATTTCCTCTACTCTGACTGTTTCGAGCAGACACCAGCAGCCATTACCCAAAAAAACCTGTCAGTTCAGACAGTGCAGGTGACAGTGGTGCCCACCTGCTCAGCACCCTTGGGAGGGACTGGGCCAGGCAGGACAGTCTGGTGCCTCTGGCTGAGGCTGGGGCAGGTGGAGAACATGTCCTGCCTGCCAGGGCTGTGCCAAAATGTTGGGATTCACACATTTCCAGGCTAGTAAACCAAAGTTTGCAGGTGGAGCTTCTGAGACCTTGGGCCCACACCGGAGATGGAAATGAAGCTGCAGAAGCTCCGCAGAGTAACATTAAAAGAACTCTTTTATAAAATTAAAATAAGTTGCATTAAGGCTGCTTAGATCTAGCAATTTTGGGGAAATATGTATTACTTAATAATTAGCTATAGCTGTGGGATGTTACGTAGTTTGCATGGAGTGTATAAGTTTTAAGATTGTGTGTAACTGTCTGAAAAAATAGTTATGGATACATTCCCTCCTGAAACTTGAATATTCTTGTGCAAGAACAGTATAAATATTTTTAATGTAAACATAGTTGCCTCTTCTTCTGTTCTTCTTCCCCTTATTCCATAACTACCTAGTAACTGTAACTCATGACCAAGAGGACTGGGAAATAAACTACCGAGGAAAACCCATTAAATGAGATGCAGTCAAGGGATTTATTTAACGATGGGGGTTGAAGCCCCTGAAAGCCCCTAAAAGGCTCAATTGAGGTCTGTGTCTGTGGAGATCAGGCATCATAACCCCAAAAGTGATGGGACCGACTCCAGGAGATGCAGGAGGAGGTGCACAGGCAGCAGAGTGTCAGGAAAGATGATTTAAGGCCCTTCACAGAGATGGCAGGATGTGCTTTTTCAGGACATGTTCAGAGCCAAGTCCTTGAAACTTTACCCCGTGCAACATGAGCCTCACATGATGTAACTCCTGTGCAGTTTGTTCCCTGGTCTCTCATCAGATGTACCACTAAGACCTGACATTATCACAGCCCGGTACTGCCAAACACCAGTTCCATCAGCACTGAGTCCCTTGTCCCCATCACAGAGGTTTGGACATGCCCTTTCCATCAGGATGTGACCTCTGATGCTTAACCATGTCATTCCTCTTGCTCTTGTCTCCGGGGAGCTTCCCAATCACACAGATGGCTCTGTGTTCTTATTCCCAAATTCTGTGTGTTGATACCCTCACATATATGAGCATGTGAGTGGCTTTAGGAGCTTCTGGAACATTCCTGGTGGTTTCCTTGCTCTGTCATAGCCCAGTGACATTTTGAGCAATGGATTCTCCCAGGACTGCAGATAATTTTTCAATCTGCCTTGTCGACCTCCCCAAGCCCTCCCTGGTGGAGCTGCTACCAGATTCCAACACCAGAGCCTCTGTAATTGCAGTTTTCACAGAATCACAGGATCATTAAGGCTGGAAAAGGTCTCCGAGGTCATCGAGTCCAACCGGTGACCATGGCACTGAGTGCCACATCCAGACACCTCTTAAACACCTTCAGGTGTTCCAATCACAGACAGTTTCCAATCACGGACTATTCGGAGCTGGAAGGGACCCACAAGGATCATCGAGTCCAACTCTTAAGTCAATGGTCCACAGAGGGGATTGAACCCATGACCTTGGCATTATTAAAACCAAGTTTTAACCAACTGAGCTGATCTCAGGGTCAACTAATGGTTCAGGGATGGTGACTCCACCACGCTCCTTGGCAGTCCTTTCCATGAGGAAATTCCTCCTGATGTCCCCCCTGCCCCTCCCCTGGCACAGCCTGAGGCCATTCCCTCTCCTCCTGTCCCTGGTCCCTGGAGCAGAGCCCCATTCCCTGTCCCAGCTCCCCCCTCCTGGCAGGGATTGCAGAGCCAGAAGGTGCCCCCTGAGCCTCCTTTTCTCCAGGCTGAGCCCCCCCAGCTCCCTCAGCCCATCCTGCTGCTCCAGCCCCTTCCCAGCTCCATTTCCTGAACTTGAAGACATAAATTTTAGTCATAGAACACCAATAAAACAGACTGACACAATTTAATGATGTTTTCAGCTGTGTTTAGGATATTCTTATGGAAAAATGATTTTTCTGGCAAAGACACTGGCAGTGAACTCAATCATTGGGAAGTTTAAAGTGTGAGAAGCTTGACAGGACAGTGAAAATTCCCAAAACTTGCTTTTTCCTGGAATCTTCTCAAACCTGCTAATGTGAGTACCTCTGTCTGGGCCTGTATGTACATGTTGCACTGTGAGAGAGTCTTGCACTTTACATCTACTGCAGAACATATTTCTCAGAAATAGAGTTTTATTAAATCTGTGGTTTGGCTTTGTATCTCCTGGGATTTATTTATTTTTTCCTGTTTCAGTCTCCAAATTAAAACATTTTTCTTGGATTTTTGAGATCCAAACTGAAACAGAAGTATACTTAAAAAATTAATTATGAATGTGATGGTGTTTTTTATTTCCACCATTCCAGTCTGGAATAGTTTATCATCTGATTACTTTCAGATTTGTGACCCACATCTCTTCCATTTGAATTTCTCCTCGATTCCTGTTTTTTTCTTGTACTTGTAACCCTCCATTTTCATCTTTAATCTGTTTACTTGCACCAACACACGGGCTGTGGCTTGGGGTTTTAAGGAGACTGAAACCTGTGTCCTGTGTTTCCAGGGCTGAATTTTACCTGGATTTATGGAACAAACTGCTCTGGGTTTTCCTTGAGCTTCTTGTCTTCGAAACATCTATTTCAATTTGCTCAGCTGCTTTGTGCATTCACCAAAACCCAAGAAAAGCAGCTGACACAGGGAAGTGACCACATATCCCGCTCACATAACACTCATTTTGTCAGAAAAAAAAGGCTAAAAGTTGAGGTTTGCTCACTAAGACATGTGTCTTGGTTTGAGATAAGCAACTGCCAACCCCCCCAAGCACAGAGAGAAAAGCCTCCCTCCTAACACCAGGGAAAGGGAGGAAAAGAGAGGGGAAAGAAAAAAAAAACACTTCAAACTGCATTTATACTAAATCTACATATATTTTTCACAGAAAGAAAGAGACAATTAGAAGAGAGTACAAATATACACTCACACAAGTCTACAACAAGTTCCCCACCTCAACTTCTTAACGAACACGCAAATTCTACTGTCTTAACTACACATTACTTAAGAAGAAGCTTATTCCCCAGGGAGAAAAACTCAAGCAGAAAGGAGAGACCCAGAACAACACATTTTACTTTCCTGAGGTACCCTGTGAGCCAGTGGTGGGCCTGGTCCTCTCCATCCCCCCTGGGACAGCATCGTGCGTCCTCCCAAGAGGAGGCTGAGAAGCGACTGCCTTAACCACTCCCACACTGGTTCCTACTGCCCTGGAGATGATGCCATGATGTGGTATGGAATACAAAGTTACTGGCTAGAAGAGGTCAGCTGTTGGCTCAGCCCAGCTCAAGTCAGCTGACAGCTTTGGCCTAGTCCAGACTTCAGAGCCCAAATCTAGGCCCACCTGGGTGAACCCATAACAACATGAAATAGTCCAGATCCACCGAAGGGATGTTCTCTGTTCACCAGTCAAGGCGTTCACTGGTTGTGTGTTGGAGGGAGTGTGTTGTCTACCAGCTGCAAATGAGTGAAGTTCTTCCATGGATGAAGAGTTTTTCCAGCTTCTGAAGGCCTTTTCCATTTTGTCTCCCACACCAGAGTGTGGGCACATCCACTGTCAGCCTCCAGCAGGGCATGGGGAGCTGCTGTGCCCACAGGCAGGCTCAGCTCCTCGTGCTGTGCTGTGGCAGTTACAGTCACTCTTGCTAAATAGTGTTGGACACCTGAATTTCCATTCTCAGGTGTATTATTTCTCTCCCAAATGGGTTCTTACACCTTGGCCAGTGCAGTTGTGGTCAGGTCCTACCCAGCAGTGCATCAAGCCCAGTGATTCATGGTCGTGTTCTTTGACCTCTGCACAGCAGGATTTTTGTTCTTTGGAGTGTGTTAATTTTCAGAGAGGCCTGAGAGAGCTGGGGGGGTCACCTGGAGCAGAGAAGGCTCCAGAGACACCTGAGAGCCCCTTCCAGACCCTAAAGGGGCTCCAGGAGAGCTGGAGAGGGACCTGGGACAAAGGATGGAGGGACAGGACAAGAGGGAATGGCTTCCCACAGCCAGAGGGCAGGGATAGGTGGGGTATTGGGAAGGAATTGTTCCCTGTGAGGGTGGGCAGACCCTGGCACAGGTTGGGCAGAGAAGCTGTGGCTGCCCCATCCCTGGAAGTGTCCAAGGCCAGGTTGGACAGGGCTTGGAGCAACTTGGACTGGTGGGAGGTGTCCCTGCCCATGGCAGGGGGTGGGACTGGATGGGCTTTAAGGTCCCTTCCAATCCAAACCATTCCATGATTCCATTAACGACCCTGGTGAGCAGCATCTCAGCTTAGATGGATGGAAGAATTGACCTAAAAGAGGGTGATAAAAGTAGTAGAACCAAGTTTTCTCCTCCCCTCTACATAAAAGAAAAGGAGCAGCACCAGCGATGGCTCATTGGGATTGGTGTTTTTCCTGGGAACCCCCTGGCAGCCTCAGCCTGGTTGGGAAGCACCATGACATGTTTGTTGCTGTATTTGGGGTTTAGGAGCTTCTTATTGCCATAGGACAGCTGAGTTTGGGAGTGCTGGTGGAGCAGTGGGAAGAATGGGATGGCTGAGCTGTGCCACGTTCCTGACCCAGGGATTGGAGTCTCAGGAGAGCAGCATTGCTTCAGCTCTTGTGGTTTAGTCCAGAGTGAACAGAATCAGGGATAAAATGCCTTGGATAGTCCTTTTCCTGCTGGCACCTGGCATGGGAGAGTGTGGGTTTGTGCCACTGCCAAAGTTTGTGCCCAGAATGGACCCAAAGAGCCCAAAGTGGGTGTGGGTGAGCTCTGGGTGCTCCCCTTCAGTACCCACAGGTTTGTCAATATGGATCCTTTCTAGGATTTTTTGTCTTGCAAAGCCTTGGAGTGGCATTTCCCTATACTTTCCTTGAAGCCAGAAGACCAAAAGTACAAAAAAGCCTTCCAGTCTCTAATACCAATTTTGTCTCTAACACAAACTCCAAGATAACTTTTGAAATAGAGAACACTCAGATCCCCTGTGAGAGCCACAGTTTTAATGAAGAGGCTTGAAAACAAGTCTGTTCTTGTGTCATAACCTGGGAAATCATGTCCCAGCCCTGACTGGGAGTAGAGCCCCCACCTAACTCCTCATTGATGGGCTTGTGACAAGAAGTTTCTCAGACTTTGGAGGCACCTCTGGGAACTGGGGTTCTCCAGCTCCTTTGCATGGCTGCAGATGCCAGGGAAGAAGGAGGGGAGTATCACAGGGAGATATAAATCAAGAGCAAACTATAAAACTGAAGAACTTAAAAATTGCTGGAGGAGTGGGACAGGCAAGGACTTGGCAGGGCCTGTGGACAGGAAGCTGGTGGCACTGTGTGACTGCAATAGGGCCCAGGAGATAAGAAATACATTCCTGTCATCAGCTTTCCAAATAATATTAAATTCCTTAATATATTTCCCCACAGGGGTGGAATAGAAGCGCAGGAGCCACAGAGCTCTCCAAGGGGAGTTCAGAGCTATTACAGCCTTACACCATTAGCACACACATCTGCTGGGACCAGCACTCCAGAGCTGAAGGAAAGCAGGAAGAACAAGGAACTGGTTTAAGAGAACCTTGAGGTCCAACTGGTGGCTCAATGTTGAACACTTAAATTTTTTATCCTGGCTCTTTCCAGGCACAACTGCTTAAAAGCAGGGGAGTGTCCTGTTCCTGCTGAGGATGTTTTCTGATCAGACCCAGAGTTATCTCCTTCCTCCTGTGATAAGGACTCCCTGTAGATCACAGCCAGCCCAGCAGACATTGCTTTGGCAGATCAATGTGCCCAAAGGGCTCTCCAGAGTGTCTCTGGTCCTTCCTCTCTGATATCACAACACTGAAGAGCTGGGCAAAACTTCAGAGGTGCCCATCTCAAAATATCCACATTACTGAACTGAAGGGCTCTGAGACAGTCCACAAGGATCAAAATCTCTTCTGTGTTCAAGATTACAGAATCACAGAACATGCTGAGTTGGAAGGAACTCACAAGAATCATCCAATCCAACTCCTGGCCCTGCACAGACACCCCAACAATCCCACCCTGTCCCTCAGAGTATCGTCCAAACACTCCTGGAGCTCTGGCAGCCTTGGAGCTGTGCCCACTGCCCTGGGGAGCCTGATCAGTGCCCACCACCCTCTGGGGGAACAACCTTTCCCTGAGATCCAACCTGACCCTGCCCTGACACAGCTCCAGCTGTTCCCTGGGTGCTGTCCCTGGTCCCCACAGGGCAGAGCTCAGTGCCTGCCCCTCCATGCACATCAGCTGATCTTGCAGAGTAACCCTTTCCCTCACTCCTGTGGATCTGAACTTTGTTTTTGCTGAGTTCAGCTCTGCTCACATTCCTCCCTGTCATGTCTGAGGTGTTTGGGTCCTGGGAGGACCCTGAGGGGGTTATTCCTCTGCTCTGGTGGAGGGTGCCAAGGAAATCAGGCAGTGTCAGTCCCAGACACAGAGCAGAGGGTGTTTCTGAGAAAAAGGCAAGCAAAGAAAATGTTGCCAGGCTGCTCCTACAGTGACTTTCATTTAAGCTGTGAGGAATCAGGACTGGCTGCCTTGTTTGGTGAAAAGTTTGAGAAGAGTAACAGGTAGCCAGACCCAAACAGTCACAGTTCTTCCCACAAATCTTCTTGGATACAAGTGAATATGGACACTAAGCCAAAGCAAGTTAATTCCCCTAACTGCTCAGCAAAACAGCTGCAGATTTCCTGGGATTATGTTGCCGTAAAAGTCTGTAAGAAAGACTCCAAGCCAAGTTGTGTAGGAGATAAGATAACGGGCAGGCACTTTGATGAGCAGCCCCGCTCATCCAGGAATACATCGACGTGTGCCTGCAAGCTCTGAGTTCTACAGCTTTTATAACCCATCCAATCACTGCTGTCCACATGTCCAGTTCCACCTCTGTCCCCTCCCAGTTCCCACCCCTGTTGAATTGGGGCTGGGGTCGTTGGGACCCTCTGTCTTCATCCACCTCCTCTTCTTCAGCACACAAAGGTTCTCTGGACGCTCTCCAGGGCTTCGGGTCACGCAGCTCCATGTTTATGTTCTCTCTGATGTGCCTTAATCAGGTACCTTGAGGAAGAGAATAAACAGCTGGCAGATCTCAGCTGCCTGTTCTGGAGCAGGGGTAGAGATAGAAGGACTTTATGCTACAAGCTGCTGAATATTAATTCACTAAAATCTACAGCATTACATTTACTGTGTTCCTAAAATCTACAAAATATGAAAATTGAAAAATTAAAAAAACCCTTTTGGCATCAATTATAAGGACAGTAAAAATTAAAATTATTCAAATGGGGAAAAACTCAAAAAATCTTTCAAAATTCCCACAAAAAGCCAAGATCTTTGGGCAGGATTTAAGCAAATCTTGATTCTGCAAAGTCAAACCTATTGAGAAGAAACTCCAGACTGGCACCTTTCTGGACCACTTCTCCCATCATATGAAAGGCCTGTTGGAGAGCAAAGAGTCCAGAATATTTACAAGAATTATATTTCCTAGTTCTTTACCCTCTGTGCTCAGAAGCTTGGGAGGAAAGTTGTGCTGTGGAAGCTACTGAAGCATTTCCTCTTGAAGAACCAACCTTGTTTCCCAGGATGACCTCCACCTCACTTTGTCCCAGGGACAGAATAATTTCAGTTTTATCTCTGGGTGTTTGCTTTATTTCATCTACACATTTAAGGCTTGATAGTAATTTTGTTCCTCTTTTTTTTTCCCTGGGATACATGATCAAATCATACAAAATCAGTATATCAAAGAGATGATGATACATAAACCAGCAGCCCATTCCACCAACAATAAAACCAGGTAAAATTCAATATCGAGCACTCGCAAGTAATTTCAGCAGCAATTCCAAATTTATTGTCTTGTTTATTTATTCGATTGGTGTCAATGAGCATCACCATTCTCCTTTGCTGACAATGCATCTCCCAAACAACGTTTTGTTTCTCTTCACCGGAGATTTGCAGGGGCTCTGGAGGCCACGTGGCTCTGAACCAAACTCAGCACTTTGCAGGGCAGGAGCTGCCACACATTTGTCTCCTCACCAGATCCAGGGCTGTGCTGGAGCTGGATCAATGTGCCAAGTACGGCACAATGTCAGGGCTCACCACAGTGACCCTCTGACAGATGGGCATGGCCTGTGCTGAAGCTTTGGGTGGGACTCAGTCCAAATACCTGCAAGTCATAAACTCCTCAGCTTCTTCCTTCAAGTGGGAGGAGACCTCAGGAAAGGGTTGTTTTGGTGAGTTGTTTTGGTGACCTTGGTTGTTGTTGTGTTGTATGGGAGGGACGTTGTCGTGGCTGTTGGAATGTTGAGATGTTTGTATGAACAACCCTCTGTGCTGGCACTGCTGAGGCACCTCCACCCCTGGGGCAGTTCTGGGCCCCTCAAACAGGAAAGACACTGAGGGGCTGGAGCGTGTCCAGGGCAGGGAACGGAGCTGGGAAGGGGCTGGAGCAGCAGGAGGGGCTGAGGGAGCTGGGGGGGCTCAGCCTGGAGAAAAGGAGGCTCAGGGGGGACCTTCTGGCTCTGCAATCCCTGCCAGGAGGGGAGAGCTGGGACAGGGTGTCGGGCTCTGCTCCAGGGCACAGGGACAGGAGGAGAGGGCACAGCCTCAGGCTGGGCCAGGGGAGGGGCAGGCTGGATATTGGGACAATTTCTTCACCAAAAGGGTTGGCACAGGCTGGCTGGGACAGTGGTGAAGTCACCAACCTGGAAGGGTTCAAAATGTGGCACTTGAGGACATGGCTTAGTGGTGAACATGGTGGTGGTGCTGAGTTGACAGTTGGACTTGGTGATCTTAAAGGTCTTTTCCAGCCTTAATGATTCCATGGCTCTATGGTGGGAAGGGCTCTCAGCTTCTCCAGGGTCTCCTGAGCATTTTTAGGCATCCCAGCAAACTTCACTGAGCCAGCTAAGGACATTGAGGGACAGCCTTCAGGTCTATGAATAGACACCACCAGCTCCAGTGTCATGGCTTGAGGAGCCAATGTGAACACAGTTCTTTGGTGGACACTCCCCAGTATTCCCTGGGGCACATCCCAAAAAGAAAAGCTTCATCCTCCTGAAAATGTTTGCCCCAGGAGGTGCCTGGAGGAGGGCAAATTTAGATTGGATATTGGGAAGGAATTCTTTGCTATGAAGGTGGTGGGACACAGGAACAGGATGTCCATAGAGGTTTGTGGAGTCTCCATGCCTGGAAGTGTCCAAGGCCAGATTGGACAGGGTTTGTCCTAGTGGAAGGTGTCCCTGGCAGGGGATTGGAATTAGATGGTCTTGAGAGTCCCCTCCAACTCAAAGCACTCTGTGACTCTCTGAGTGATGTAGGGAATATTAGAAAAAGCTCAGCAGAATGTGGACAAACCTCTTGCTGCAAGACCTCACCTATTACCACAGCTCCTGAAAGAGCAAATTCACTGGAGAGCCTAAAAAAATGCAATACCTGTGGGTTTGGGTTTTTTTTGAGAGAGAGAAAGCCAAAGGTTGAATGCAGAGCATTCCAAAGAAGGGCAGCAGCACCTGCTCCTGCATCCTCTGTAGGACAAATTAATAAATTGCCTGTTTGTCTCCCACAGTCCGGAGCCTTCAGACAGTAATTGTGGGTCCCCCAGAGCCTGAATAGTTACAGCCCAGAACCACTTACATTTGCATCCTCCTGGATAAAAACATGGCAATTCAGCAGCTGACTCAGCTCTAAAATCTTCCCCAATAACTTATGAAAAGAGGACTGGGAACCTGCATTTTTCTCATTCCTACCCTTTCTATGTGGTTTTTTTTTCCTTTTTAATAAAACCCTGTTTATGATGGTGGATAAAACATTTCTGTCATCCTTAATAAAAGCCTTTACTACCAATCAAAAAGGAGCAGTGAATGGATAAACTGTATATCAAAGCACAGCTTGGAAACTGGGCATTTTAGCAAAGTAGCATTTATGGGAGCTGCTGATGACAGGAGATTACATTTTATATCAGAACAGATTTAAATTTAAGGGGAATTAACCCTCCATCTCCACTTCAAAATCTTCCAAAGGCATCAGGGCTGTTTGGGAGGTATCTGAGTAAAGAAAGTTTCCATCAGTGGAAGACAGGTGGTAGAAAAAAAATAACTGAAGGGGACAAATTTTAGCTGAATCTTTCCCACAGAAACAAGCTACAAGAATTTTGACTGGATTTTAATTAGGAGATGAATTTTTTCCTGTTATTTCTTGGTTTGGGGAAGATGAAATGAAAGCATTGCAGGAGTCCCACAAGCTGCTTCTTGCTGTAATGAAAACACTTCATTTTTAAGTATTTCTGTATCTGTCAGGAGAATATCTTTGTGCTTCTTGACGTTTGGACACGAGCACGAGCTGAAAACAGTTGGTGCAAAACAGTGGGTTACAATCCTGCAAAGAGTTACAGGAGCTCCAATGGGAAGGGAACTGATGGGGGTTTTATCATGAGTTTGCAAAATACTCCTGCAAAGCCAGATAAAATCTGAACACCCACTGGCTCAGACAACCAGAAACAACTGCTCAATTTATGCACCTCACAGCCAAGACAGGAGAGAAAGAGAGGAGCTGCATCTGAAATTCATGACCAACACTTTGCAAAACATTCTTTTTGGAGAGAAATAATTCTTCAACCCTTGCCCCATCCAAGTCTTGGGGGCTTCTATGAGTAATTCCAATAAATCCTTGTGCTCAGTGTCAGCCCTCACACCACTGTTGTGGATGAGGTTTGCACCTGGAAATCTTCAGGGAGATGTCCAGAAGAGAAGTTCTCCTCATTCTGGAGTGTCAGAGCCAGCCCATGGCTCATCTGCAGAGGACACAGTTTGGAATGATTTGTGGCTCATTGACTTTCCTGATCACTTACAAATCATCTCTCCTTCCTTCAGGTCAATAATCCTGCTAAGCCTCTTTGCTGTTTGGGGAGCACTCGGAGGCAAAGTTGGTTTCCCATCACCAGCCCTGGCATTTCACAAAAGCTTCTGCTTCCACTGGAGAAGGTCAGGGCCCTGGGAGAGACTCTGGCAGGTCGTGTTCAGCTTGGAGCCATCAGAAGATTGACCACATGCCCCTTTAATGACTCTGGGATTGTGTGTCTGGTAATTAACCCTCCTTGTTTCTGCCTCTGCAGCCCCACCACCACCATTGGCACTGGCAGGAGATCAGCAGCTCGTCCCTGCATCCCTTTGATGTGCTGTAGCTGCAGCAGGAATTCCAGCAGGAATGATGGTGTGAGTCCGAGGGACCATCTCCTCTCTCCCTCGTTACTCCACAGCCCATGTCACTGATTCATTCCCTCCTCTGTCCACCACAGACCAATCTATTTGTGACTCAGTAGTGCCCCACTCACTAAGCAGCTGTGGGAGTGTGTTATCTCCTTCTAAGGGTAGACAGGCCTGTAACTACACAAGTGAGACCTCAAGAGGAGACAGAACACGGGGTTGGCTGAACAATTGCCTCCTCTCATGGCAGCACGAGGCACCCACGAGGGGTGCAGGTGAAAACTTCACCCACTGCTCTGACTTTGGACTGTCCAGCCAGAAACATGCACCACATGATGAGACAGAAAGGACTGTCCCTTCTAGGCACTCAGGTGCTCACTCTCAGTGAGTCCCAAAGCTAAATTTTATGCTCCTCAGATCACAGAATACCAGAATATGCTCAGCTGAAAGGAACCCACAAGGATCATGGAGTCCAACTGCTGGCCTTGGACCACCCCCAAGAGTCACACCCTGTGCCCCAGAGCATCATCCAAACACTCCTGGAGCTCTGGCAGCCTTGGGGCCGTGCCCACTGCCCTGGGGAGCCTGATCAGTGCCCACCATCCTCTGGGGGAACAACCTTTCCCTGAGATCCAACCTGACCCTGCCCTGACACAGCTCCAGCCCTTCCCTGGGTGCTGTCCCTGGTCCCCGCAGAGCAGAGATCAGTGCCTGCCCCTCCTCTGCCCCTCCTGAGGAAGCTGGACCTGCACTGAGGTCTGCCCTCAGTCTCCTCTTCTCCAGCTGAACACACCAAGTACCCTCAGTGTCCTCACACTCTGCCCCTCCAGACCCTTCCCCATCTTTATTGCCTCCTTTGGACACTCTGCAATGGCTCAATCTCTCCCTTCCATTGTGTCCCCCCAAACTGCCCCCCCATTGCAGGTGAGGCTGCCCCAGTGCAGAGCAGAGTGGGACAATCCCCTCCCTGGCCCGGCCATGCTGGGCCTGATGCCCCCCAGGGCAGGGATGTCCCTCCTGGCTCCAGGGCACTGCTGGCTCGTGGCCAACTGGCCACTGACATTACTCTGTGTGTCATTTGTGAAGAGCAGGGTGTGAAAATCCCCACTGGTACTGCTGCACCCATGGAGGAGTGGATTAGACACAGAGAAAGTGAAACCCACTGCCAGAAAAATTCCAGAGATGTTGATTTCAACTTCTCACATAAATAAGGGCTGAAAGATCAAGCACCTGATGAAGTTTAAGTTTTGCATCTCGAACTGGAGGAATTTAAATAATGCTAAAAAGAGTGGAGGTGTAGATAAAGATAATTAACTGCTACTGTTGTGATCCATTTGACATGCAGAGAATAAGAAACCAGAGTTATTTTTTAATAAAAATAGAACTCCTCCTGGATTTGAACTTGCTACCTTCAAAACCTTAAGACAAATACTGTTGGCACTAAATTAAGCTGTGAAATCTTTCATTAAGCACCACCCATGGGAATGTAATGATGTTCTTGGAGAGCTGGAGGAAGAAGCCACACTCTGTGAATGCAACAGGCACAGTAATGGAAATACGGAGAAGTAGAGCCCGGATGTGTAATCCATAAACCAACAGAGACACTCCCAGTGGGGCCAGAAAGCAATCACTGACAAAGCCTCCAACAGAAATCTGGGAGGACAATGCTGGGAGGTAAAGACAGTGATGGTCTTCATTAAGTGAAATACATCTGCAGGTATGGGAGGAACAAAACACAGCAAACAATGGGGTCCTGTGCAACAGGAGCAGCACATATGGAGATTTTTACTTAAAGAAACAAGATTAACTCAGTTAACTGTCTCAACAACTGCTCCAGCCATCACAAAGGGCTGCTGCCAGGGCCCAGCTGGCAACCACAGCACCCAGGGAACAGCCCCAAATATCTGACATGTGCAAAGAAGTGACCAGCCATAAAACATCTGCAAAGCAGGGTAATAGTGCAGAGGCCAGAGAATGTGGACCTGGTTGTACATCAGTGATCCACAGCTGGAACCATAATGAGAGGAACACCCATGGAAGGGCCACTTTCTGCATGGAATGTCCAAATCCTGTTTGATGTCTGTCTTGGTTCAGCAACTGAGACCACTGTGAGGGTGTGACCAAAGCTGGGCATTCTACACCCTCCATGGCATTTCCCATGAACTATTAACAATGGCCCATTGACAGCAGCTGCCCAGGGCACAGCTGAGCCCTCAGGCTGGGAGCTGGCTGGGAAAGAAGCCTGGCAGAGGAGCTGGGAGAACTGCCCTGCAGGGAGTCCTTGGCACCTCCACACCCACCTGAGGGCTCAGCTCTGCCCATGGGCCAGCAACCATTCCAAAATCCCCCCTGACTGCCAGAGTCAGATCCCCCAGTGTGGAACTCCCTGCCCTGGGGGAGGCACTGGGGGCTCCCACCCAAACCTGAGGGGAGAGAATCTTGGGCTTTGGGGACATCTAAGACCACTCTTTGGATCCAGAGGAGGAGCAGCCCCTGGCCAGGAGGAGCCCACCAGTCTCCACCAGACTGTGCCATCATCTGCACCAACAGGTTTGTCCCTTCCTTTTCCTTTGGACTCGGAGGAACCACGTGGGGCTCAGCACAGGGGCCACCAAACCCCCCTGTATTTGTGCCCCAGGGGGCTGGGTTAGACTGCTGGGGTTGGGGGTTAAACCCAATTTCTCTTTGTGCCATTGTATTTATTGTAATGTTGTTACTAAATTGCAATTCAGACTTAAAATCTCTTTTGTGTTGGGTTCACTTCTCCTGCCAGTTTACTTTAAAACCAGCAGAATGCCTCATTAGAACACGACCCTGTGGCTCATCCATGCAGATTTGCCTCAGGAAATTCTCTGGGTGAGGCAGAAAGCAAGGAAGATTTCATTCTTCTCTCAGAGGAGAAGACAAAAAAACAGGAGTTTTCCTGTGTGCATTTTTGGCCACAGATGGAGTTCCACTTTTGAAAAGTGCCTGTTTAACGAGCCCAGGTGACAGAAGAGGAATGTGATGGCTTCATCCAAATAAGAAAATTGAGTGTCTCTTGATTTCCCCACTGGTGCTGGGGTTTGCTCCATTGCAGGACAGTTCCCAGGTAATGGGAGTTTATTTTCCTCTTGCAGATAACCCTGAAATCTCTGATTCCAGCCCAGCTCCCAGGGAAGGCACTGGTTGTTATCAAAATTAGGCTTCACAGCCATTAGGAACCCAGTGGAGCATTTCTGACAAAGCATATTATGGAGAAAGTAGATTCAGCTGAATCAGAACTGAGGCTGACAGAGCAATTTTCACTCCTTTTCTTGTAATGCTCCTTTCTAATTATAGTCCCTGCTGGGTGCGTTTTCCTGCTGGATACTCAGAACTAGGAGGAGCTCCAGGAGAGGAATTGGAGTTTTTTTCTTCTCACTGTCTGGAATATTTTGATTCTCAAGATTCAAATCAACCTGATATTCCAAGACCTGTGCAGCATTCAGGAGCATTGGCATCTTAAGGGTTTGCAAAGCTTTGCCTTGGGCTGCGTTGCTCTACCTGTAGCTTTGTGCTGCTCATGTCTGGAGGTACCAGAACTACACAGAGACCATCCCAAAGGATCTGGGCTCCCCTGTTCTTTAGAGAAGGTGTAAGGACTTACAGAGCACAGCTGCCTGTCTCAAACACCGTTAAGACCACAGAAGGATTTTGCCATGAGATAAGGACAGGAGCGACAGGAAGGCACTGACTCTGGACCTGGTGGAGGTGAGATGTGGTAGCACATCCTGGGAAATGCTGTTATGAGTTTAGCCAGGTGGGCCTAAATTTAGGTTTTAAAGTTCAGACTAGGCCTGGAATTGTCAGCTGACTTGAGCTGGGCTGGGCTAGCTAACAGCTGACTTCTTCTAGCCAGTAATGTTTTATTCCATACCATACGCCTCCCTGACATCCCATCCCGTCAGATCTCGGAAGCTCAGCAGGGTCAGCCCCGGATTAGTACTTGGATGGGAGACCTCCTGGGAAATGCCGGGGGCTGTAGGTTCTAGTCCTGAGGACTTCACTGGCACTGTCCAAGCTCGCTCGGCCGTGGCAGATGAACCTCAGGACTGAAACGGTGGGGCCAGTTCTGTGCACGCTGAGCCTCACCTGAAATCCACTGCGCAGGCTGGAAGGGCACCCACGTGGGGACAGCCCTGCCCAAATCTTCATTTGTGAAGTTTGGCCATACATACACATACTACATCCTCTCAAAGGGTGTAAAATCCAGTGTGTGGGAGTGGCTTGGTCAGTTCCACCATGCCTGAAGTACAGACAGGACCTGCTAGAGTTGTTTTGCTGTGCCAGGCCCTGCTGCTCCTGCTGCTGCCGCTGCTTGCCTTTTGTTTGAGTTCAGGGAAGTAGAAATACTTTGTTGTTACTCTTTCTGTTTCTTGCTAGGGGTCTTTTAGAGTACTTATAGATCTAGAGTAATGCACTTTGTATTAACTGGGGAGTGGGAGGTTATTTCTTGTTATATATAACTTGTGTAAGTGTGTGTTATATTGTAGTTTTCTCTTAATTTTCTCTTTTCTGTATAAATATATTAGGCAGTTAATGCCTCCCTGCCATCCCATCCCGTCAGATCTCGGAAGCTCAGCAGGGTCAGCCCCGGATTAGTACTTGGATGGGAGACCTCCTGGGAAATGCCGGGGGCTGTAGGTTCTAGTCCTGAGGAACTTCACTGGCACTGTCCAAGCTCGCTCGGCCGTGGCAGATGAACCTCAGGACTGAAACGGTGGGGCCAGTTCTGTGCACGCTGAGCCTCACCTAAAATCCACTGCCCAGGCTGGAAGGGCCCACCCACGTGGGGACAGGCCTGCCCAAATCTGCGTACAGCGAAGCTGAGCCACACACATAAATATATGTAGCTAGTTTAAGCATAAACCTGGTTTGAGAAGGTTTTTTTCCCCCTTCTCCCTTTTCTCAGCTGGAGGGTAACTTGTGTGCTTGGGCAGCTGGCATTTTGCCAGCTCAACCCCAGACAATGCATGCTGGCAAAAATTCCCACTGTGGCACCCTGTGTAAAGAAACAATTGCTCTTGTGTAGATCAGTGGTCCCACAAATCCCACCCCAAGTTATGCAATCCCAACAAGCACTGAAGCCCCTTGGAATACTGCTGTGGATACCTGGAACTTGGGCTGTAGGTAAGATCAAGGTGTGACAATTCTCCAGGTGTTATCTCAGACCTACAGGGAGGTTAACAAAGCTGGGGGAGAAGAATGAAACACTGAGAATGGGCACAAAGGATCCACAAGGAAAGCCAACACCAAAACTATGCTGAAATCAGCTCTGAGGGAGGAAAAGGGAATTCTGTCAGGGCAGGATCATGAGCACTGACCACAACCCACTGACTCAGGACATGAAACCACTTAAAAGAAGAGTCAAAACTAAGCATGGGACTATCTGGCACTAGAGGTGAGGGAATCATTTAACCAAGAGAATAAGAGAACTCTTAAGCCAATGAGCATTGGTTCCTTTGTTTGCAAAAATGTATCAAGAGTGAAAAGTTTGGAATGCCTTTGGTACCCTCCCCTCCAAGAAGCTGAGGATGAAGAGGGAGCAGGGGGATAGTGCTGGATCCATGGGTGGTGAGGACCTGCTTGACCTCTCTCTTTTCTTTCTACCTCTCTATCTCCCATTTGCTGTTCAATAAAATCCATATTATTGACTTCAGCACATGGTCTCATTTACACCTTACTTAGGGCAGAGGCATCTCTCACTAATCAGATCTTAACAGAAGGAAAGTTAATAAAACCTTTCACTTTATCTTTGTTTGGGGTGGGGTTTTTTGGGTTTATTGATTTTTAGTTATGGGAGGCTTTTAAGGTATATTTCAGAGAACTGCAGCAGATAAGTCCAGAAATCTCCTTATCTAACACTGAAAACATGTAATTTGGGTGTGTCAAGAAGCAAAGCTGGTCCTGAGCTCAGGAACAGTCTCACCTGGGCCAGGACTAGAAGCAGTTGTGGCTGTGGATAAAAATGCTTTCCAATAATTCTCAACTCCTGCCTCCTCTTCCTCCTGCCCTCCAAAAAGGCCACAAAAATTCAGCAAAAGTGTTTGTAAATAACACACTTCCAGAGGAGCTGAAGCCACACTGAGTGCTGAGGTCTAAGGGCTTGTTATTTTACAGCACAACACAAGCACTTGTACGTCTTTGAGCTCTTCCTCATTTCCAAGACTATCAGGAAGTCTTAGCAGCAATTACAGTACAGACAGAAACAGGAGGGCTTAAAATGCCCAAATATTGTCTGTGGGAATACTTACAATGTGCAGTAGGATGGAATTGATGAGTGCAAATCTCTAGGGTGTGATCCCACCAGAGCATAGAGGGAACTGCTGGAAAGCACAACCGTAGCCCAGGGTGTGTCAGTTCTGAGTCAAACCCTGCTCTTGGCACAGATAACACAGGACAGAAACCCTCAGAGACCCACAGGTAACACTGGACCCTCCCCCACAGCAGAGACCCCCTCACAGAGCAGTGTGGAGAGCAGGGGAAGTACTTCAGACAAGGGACTCAAACGTAGCAACCCAAGAAAGTCAAGATCCTCAGGGAGAGTGGGAAGGGATTATCAAGACTCTGGTCATTTTTGAGACCCAGCAACCACATGGTACCACTGGTCTTGTGGCACAGGGTCAACATGGCATGGAGGGATCCTTTTGCAGCCTGTCCACAGCCAGCCCTGGGTCACTGGACCACAGAATTGTTAAGATTGGAGAAGACTTTAAAGATGATCAAGAATTAACCCAGCACTACCAGGTCCACCACTAGACCATGTCCCCAGGCACCCCATTGAGGGGCTGGAGCGTGTCCAGAGAAGGGAATGGAGCTGGAAAGGGTCTGGAGCAGCAGGAGGGGCTGAGGGAGCTGGTGGAACTCAGCCTGGAGAAAAGGAGGCTCAGGGGGGACCTTCTGACTCTGCAATCCCTGCCAGGAGGAGGGAGCTGGGGGTCGGGAGTGGGACTCTGCTCCAGGGAACAGGGACAGGAGGAGAGGAAATGACCTCAGGCTGTGCCAGGGGAGGGCTGGGTTGGATATTTGGGGAAAATTTCTCTGCCAGAAGGTCTGTCCAGCCATGGCACAGCTGCCCAGGGCAGTGATGGAGTCACCACCTCTGGAGATGTGTCAAAGCCATGTCATGAATGGTCCTGGCAACGGCCTGACAGTCATTTGAAGCCACTCGATCAGCCCCAGTGTGTGTTTCCAGGTGGTTTCCTGGGAGTTTATTTAAAATTAACTGACTCTGCTGGGAACATTCATGTTGATGCCTCCTGGCTACTGTTCTGCTTCTGGAGAAGCAAGTTGGGCCCCTGAGTTGACCCACTGACCCCACCCCAACCCACCCCACAGCACTCCCAGCCCATCTGCACCGTGGTGCAAACCTCCAAGAAGAGCAGCCCCCAAAGGTGCAGTCTTAGTGTCCATCCTCAGGATTCTGCTTCTCTGCACCCACCTGCCCTCACTTGCCTCATAAATATCACAAAACATTTGATTTCAAAAATATGAAGTGATAACTCTGTTTCCACTTTGCAAACCAGACCTCATTTCTGTGCTCCTCACATCTGCCACCAGGTATTTACATCAATCTTGCCATGAATGTTGCACAAAATTGGCAAAAATCTTATTTTCTCCTTAAAAGTAATATGTTTATAGGCAAAAATTGTTGTTTTGTTGGAAGGCACCAAGGTGGAATGAAATAGACTTCTCATATTTTAAAAATATGCATTTTAGAGAATGCTTAATTATGCTCAAAATTATTAATGCTCAAAATTATTTTTTCAGAAAAGGATTTTTTACATAAAGCCTTTTTTCTCAGAACACTTTAGTGGTCTCTGCTAGTAAAGGAAATAAAATTTGGGGGTTGACTCTGTCTCTTTTGGTAGAGTTGGACAGGATGCTCAAGACTGGTCTGAGTTCCCCTGTCACTGCCTCAGTCCAAGGGAGAAAGGGATGGGGTCCACCAGCTAAGGAAGCCAGGGAAGTGCTTTTTGAGTTGCTGAAGAGCTTGATATTAAAAGCTGATCCAGGATCAAACACCTGATTTGGCACCACCATCCAGGGCTTGAGAAGGAGGGAAGGCCTAAGAATGTTTCTCCAACAGAAAAGCACAGAGGGCTGAGCTTGGGATCTCTTGTCAGACCAGCAGTTGCTGCTGGCACCAAGCACAGGGGCTTTGAAAGCTGTTTGTTCATCCTCTGCTGGAAGCAGATGCCTCTGCAATTACCAGAGATTTGAACAATCAAAAGGAAAAGGAGAGTGGAGCCAGCACATCCAACACTGGCTCAGAGGGACGTGCAGAGTTAAGCTACGTGGATGGTCCTTTTGCCCTGGTGGAAGAACAGGAAAGGAATGACATTCTGAGCTGCCTGCCTTGATCAGCTCATTCCTGCTCTGGCAGGAACTTCTGGGCCTGCTTCTCTTTTTTCCTGGTGCTTTTGGGGGTCTTTTTCCCCAACTCCACATAAGCAGGTTGATATTCTTATGAAAAATGCAGCAAGACCTCTGCCTCTGGTGCTGCATATGGACACCTTGTGAATTATGCTTTTTGCTTTCCACAGAAGCAGAAGAATTCACATTGGAAGAGACCACTGGAGGCTGCCTGGTCTGACCCTCCTCTTAGGGCAGGGTCAGCTTCAAAGCCACCTCAGGTTGCTCGAGGTCTTGCCCAGTCAATGCTGTCATGTCTCCAAGGATGGAGATTGCCACAATTCCTCTGTTCTCAAGTTTAACCCTCTCCATCCATCTTGCCCCATTTTGAAGTAGGTTCAGGGTCTCTCATGGCACAGCAAGCCTGGGGAGAAGATGGGACATTTGACAGAGACAAGCCATGATGTTCCTCTACTCATCAGCATCACTAAAGGTCAACACTGTGCTAATCCAGCCTGAGTATCAACATAGATCACAGAATCATGGGAATCCTGAGTGGGAAGGGACCCACAGGGATCATCCAGTCCAAGTCCTGGCCCTGCCCAGACACCTCAAAAACTCCACCCTGTCCTTCAGAGCGCTGTCCAAACCCTCCTGGAGCTCTGGCAGCCTTGGGGCTGTGCCCACTGCCCTGGGGAGCCTGCTCAGTGCCTCTGGGGAAAAGCCTTTCCCTGAGATCCAACCTGACCCTGCCCTGGCACAGCTCCAGCCATTCCCTGGGTGCTGTCCCTGGTCACGGGGATCAGAGGTCAGAGCTGCCCCTCGGGAGGAGCTGCAGCCCCCAGTGAGGTCTGACCTGACTCCTCTTCTCCAGATGAACAAGCCAAGTGCCTTCACCCTCAGCTTCCCCTCCAGACCCTTCACCATCCTTATGTCCCTCATTTGTACAGTCTGCACCAGCTTTTGGTTCCTCTCATATTGCACCACCCAAAACTGCCCCAGTGCAGAGCAGAGTGGGCCAATCCTTTCCCTCACTCAGATGAACCATGTGGAGACCTCTGTTTAACCAAAAGGAATTGCAGCTCCTACTTTGAGTCTTCTTGGAGAGAAAAGTGTTACATCTGTGAGTCAAATATCATCTGGGGTGCAGAGCATATCCTCAAACAGAAGTTCTTGGAGCTCAGAAAATTATAAAAACCCCACTTCCACCACTGAGGAAGTTCTGTTCCCCACCAGCTCTGGTAGGCAGTTTTCTGGGTTACAGAGGCTTGTGAGCTTATAGAAACTCCATCATATATCTGCTTCCTTAGGCACCTACATCCCTTTGAAATTCTCCAACAGATGGAGGATGAAGCCCTGAATCAGTTGGCCCAGAGACAGCTCATTTCACAAGGTTCACATGAAAATGTGCAAGTCTTGTTATTTGTACTAAAAAGCCCTGGGATGTTTGAGATGGTGGTCAACCCCTCCCTTGATTTTTTTCTGAGAAAATTGCCAGAAAAAGACCTAATGACATTATTTCATGCATCATTCTGATGTATGTTCAGAGTTGAACATAATGGCTGGAAGTCCCCTTGCTCAAGGGCAGATTTATTTCCTGGCTAACATCTGGCTCCAGGCTCATCTTTCCTGCAATTTGCCAGTTGCTGGCATGAGTGAAAAAGAGAATTATTGAGCTCTTTACCTGCTTGTATCCAATTAGCAAAGAAAAGTTGTGGAAGGTAGATGTGATGCTCTAATGAAAGATGCAAATGCCCTACTCTGTGCCAGCTGCCTCTTGCCACAGCTCAGGACACATGTTGGCACTGGGATGAGGGGGAGACAGCCTGCCTGGGCTGGGCCCCCTCCAGAACCTTATTTTGCTGAGCATACACTTGGAGTGCAAAAAGCAGAATAAGTAGGGAACAAACTCACCTGTGACACCCTCCCTGCTTCTGGGGATTTTATAGAGTCACAGAATCACAGGATTTCCTGAGTGGAAAGGGACCCACAAGGATCGTGGAGCCCAACTCCTGGCCCTGCACAGCACCAGCCCCAAGAGTCACACCCTGTGCCCCAGAGCATCATCCAAACCCTCCTGGAGCTCTGGCAGCCTTGGGGCTGTGCCCACTGCCCTGGGGAGCCTGATCAGTGCCCACCACCCTCTGGGGGAAGAGCCTTTCCCTGAGATCCAGCCTGACCCTGCCCTGACACAGCTCCAGCCATTCCCTGGGTGCTGGCCCTGCCCTGACACAGCTCCAACCATTCCCTGGGTGCTGGCCCTGCCCTGGCACAGCTCCAGCCATTCCCTGGGTGCTGTCCCTGCTCACACAGGGCAGAGGTTGGAGCTGCCCCTCCACTGCCCCTTGGGAGGAAGACCCTGACAAAGTCTCCCCTCAGCCTTCTCCACTGGAGCAAATACTCACAGACCTGCAGACCCTTCCCCATATTTGTAGCCTCCTTTGGACAGTCTCCAAAAGCATTAGATCTTTGTTATATTGTACAAAACTGAACCAGAAGATGCATTTTCTGAATCAGAAGCTGCATTAAACATCAGAGTCTCCTCCTCCAAGAAATCAGCTATTCTATGGATCTCCTGCTAAGAAGGAGACCTCTGACTTCCGTGTTATGCACATGACAAGACAAGACCATGGCACAAGGGGTAATTGGCCCCATGTCACTGAGCAGAGGTGGATCCAGTCTGGCAGCCCAGAGGGGTGTGCTGGCTCTGTATCTGCTGTGTGATCTCACTGAGCATAAACCTGCTCTCATTCCCAGACACCGAGAGACAGGAGCACCTCTGTCACTCACAGCCAGGCACAGCCACTTCCACCCACTCCACTCTGACCCACCAAATCCAAGGACCTGCTATCCATGACCATTCATGGACAGGCAGGTCCTGGGTCACTGGGAATGGCCACAGAGTACCTTGAAAGATAAGGAACAAGTCCTCAGTCCTTCTTTGTTACCTTTATGTCTCCTTTCAGTGTCCAGCTGTCCACAGGCTCATCAGAAATCTTTTTGCTCAAGGAAAGGCCCTGGGGAAGAAAGAAGTTGAGGCTTAAGGAGCAAACACAGTCGGTGCTCAGAAATGCAGGTGTGTTGCTACACTGTGAGGGTTTTATAACTTCTTCCTGAGCCTTGCTCCCCGTAATCAGATTACGAAACCTTAGAATCAAGTTAATGCAAACAAACAGATCATGCAGAGAGCAATAAAAATAAAATATCATAATAAAAAACCTAAATAGAGAACATATTCCGTAAACAGAACACTGTAAACAAAGTAATGTGTCTCTCTGCGACAATATTCGGTAAGATATAGAAGAGCCCCAAGAGGTGGCATGAAAACACAGCTGTGCTCTCCTTGCAGGAGGTGAGGAGGGAGAGGAAGGACGTGGCTGCAGCTCTACCGCTCCGGGGTCAGCGCAGGGACAGCTCTGCTGCCCTCGTGGAGCAGGATATGGTTCCTCCAGCTGCCTCTCTCCAGGTGATGCTCTAATGCCCCTTCCAGGTGAGACCTATGGCCAAATGATCAGCTGAGCAAAGGCCATCAGCTTCTCTGCAGAGAGCAAGGTGTATCCTCAGCAGAACAGGAGAGGGGCTGTCATTGCAGCTCTTACAGGATTGCTGAAGTTCTCCTCTCTGTGAGCCATGTGGATGAGCTGCACAGCCCAGTGAGGTACCAAGCTTTCTCTCTGCAGCTCTGGGGACAGCTTGATGGCCAGCTGGCCATGAGGCAACAATGCTCTGGAGCCAGAGGGACATCCCTGCCCTGGGGGGCATCAGGCCCAGCATGGCCGGGCCAGGGAGGGGATTGTCCCACTCTGCTCTGCACTGGGGCAGCCTCACCTGCAATGGGGGGACAGTTTGGGGGGACACAATGGAAGGGAGAGACTGAGCCATTGCAGAGTGTCCAAAGGAGGGACACAAAGATGGGGAAGAGCCTGGAGGGGCAGTGTGTGAGGACACTGAGGGCACTTGGTGTGTTCAGCTGGAGAAGAGGAGACTGAGGACAGACCTCACTGCAGGTCCAACTTCCTTGGGAGGGGCAGAGGAGGGGCAGGCACTGATCTCTGCTCTGTGGGGACCAGGGACAGCACCCAGGGAATGGCTGGAGCTGTGTAAGGGCAGGGTCAGGTGGGATCTCAGGGAAAGGCTCTTTCCCCAGAGGGTGGTGGGCACTGATCAGGCTCTCCAGGGCAGTGGGCACAGCCCCAAGGCTGCCAGAGCTCCAGGAGTGTTTGGATGATGCTCTGGGGCACAGGGTGTGACTGTTGGGGATCGTTCTCTGCAGGGCCAAGGGTTGGACTTGATGATCCTTGTGGGTCCCTCCCAACTCAGCATATTCTGTGGCTCTGGAGCTCTTCACTCCAGGTGTCTGTCAGGAGACAGGAACGATGCTGGGAGTTGGGTGGGGTGCACAGGCAGAGGAAGGGCAGTGGGTGATGCTGGAGGAGTGATGTGGTGCTGTGTTTTAGAATCTTGGAACCATGGAATGGTTTGGGTTGGAAGGGACCTTCAAGTCCATCTCATTGCACCCCCTGCCATAGGCAGGGACACCTCCCACCAGCCCACATTGCTCCAAGCCCCGTCCAGTCTGGCCTTGGACACTTCCAGGGTTGAGGCATCCCATGTTTTGCTGTGGCTGGATGCTTATTAGTAAGAGGAGCCAGAAAAAAAAGAAATTAACCTTTTTTTGACAAAACACACTGGGATTGCTTTTTAAAATCAGAAAAGATATGTTATTTTTAAGGGGTGTGTGTGTACATATGTGTATATATATATATACATATGAGAAAAACCCAAAGACTAAGACTAAAGAAAAATCCTACCTGACTCTATGTTGATGTTTGGTTCCACTGTACTTCTGTAAACCAAGAAACTGGAAACGGGGAGTCATCCTCTGGAAAAGAGAAAATGAAATAAAATCCTTATTTTCCTGTCTGTGTTCTTTTCCACTTTGGAATTACAGAAAAAGTGGGGACAGGTGAGAACAAGAACAAATTAGATGGATAAACTGTTCTCATCATTGATTTTGAAGTGTAAAAGTTTTCAACTGGAATAGGTTGCACTTTAAAGCTGAAAAAGTGTACATTTTAAAATATATTTTTAATTCCCACTCATAATTATACCATCAAAATAAATAGCAATACCAAGTACTAATGAGTAATATTAGCTACAAACTTATTAGTAATTGCTAATAACTAATAGTGATATCAAAACAAGAAACTCTTCATACAGAGTGACAAGGATGAAGTTTTCATTTCTTTGCATTCTCATTAAACAGGGTTGATTTTAAATACTGCTCTTCTGGGAAATTTTTCAAACTGGAGAGGAAACACATTTTGAAGCCTTTCCCTCAGTTCTTCTTTGAGAAGGCTCCTGACTGGGGAGGTGGATGAGGAACACTGGTTGGAAGTCAGGTCCCAGCTGGGTTCCCACACCCACAGAAGCAAAGGGGCAGCAAGGGATGGTATTTCAGGGTGAGTAACAGAACTTGTGGTGAGGATGAGGTGGCTGATCCCTTCACCTCCTCTTATCATCCGCTTATCAGGTTCCCTTTGTGGTCAGTGGAGACTCCTCAGGGGTACAAGGCAGCTTGAACAGATGTGGAGGTGTCAAAGAGGTGTCCAAGGCCAGGTTGGACAGGGCTTGGAGCAATCTGGGCTGGTGGAAGATGGTCCTGTCCATGGTGGGGGTGGGATAAGATGAGCTTTAAGGTCCCTTCCCACCCAAACCATCCTGGGATTCTGTGATTGAAATATCCCAATTTCTCTCATCTTTATGGGTCATTCTGGGAAAAGCAGCAAACAATGTCACGGACTGAGAGAAGGGACCAGCACAGGCTCTGCTGCATCCCCAGTGTCTTGGTTTGAGATAAGCAACTGCCAACCCCCCCAAGCACAGAGAGAAAAGCCTCCCTCCTAACACCAGGGAAAGGGAGGAAAAGAGAGGGGAAAGAAAAAAAAACACTTCAAACCACGTTTATACTAAATCTACATATATTTTTACAGAAATCTCCTAGTTCAGCAGGAGGGACCAGCTAACCCTGTGTGGGGGTGATCAAAGCTGTGTATTCTACCCCCTCTATTCATTCCCCAAGGTCAATGGACCATTAGCAGCAGCTGCCCAGGGAGCCACTATCACCTTCACACCCAGCCTGAGGGGGCGGAGCTGCCAATGGGCCATCAACAGTTCAACACCCCCTGGCTCCCAGAGTTAATCACCCATTGTGTGAGTCCCCGCCCAGGGGGAGGGACTGGGTGCTCCCTGAGGGTACAGAAGTGGTGGGTAAGAAGACCTCGGGAACCTCTCATCGGATCCAGGGCAGCAGCAGGACCTTGACAGGAGGAGATCCCCGCTCTCGCCCAGACCACAGCCCTCGCCTGCACCAATAGGTTTGTCATTTCCTTTTGCTCTGGACTTGGGGAAACCACAGGGGTCTCAGCACAAGGGCAAACAAACCCCCTTGGGTTTGTGCCCCAGGACACTGGGTTATACTGCTGGGGTTTGTGAGTTGAAAGCAATTTCCCTTTTGTGTCAGTGTTGTTATTGTAATATTATTATTAAATTTTAGGTCTGACTTATAATCTCTCTCGTGGTGAGTTCATTTCCCCTGCTGGTTCACCTTTAAACCAGCACAAGAAAGAAAGAGACAATTAGAAGAGAGTACAAATATACACTCACACAAGTCTGCAACAACAAGTTCCCCACCTCAACTTCTTAACGAACACACAAATTCTACTGTCCTAACTACACATTACTTAAGAAAAGACTTATTCCCCAGGGAGACAAACCCAAGCAGAAAGGAGAGACCCAGAACATCACATTTTACTTTCCTGAGATACCCTGTGAGCCAGTGGTGGGCCTGGTCCTCTCCATCCCCCCTGAGACAGCATCGTGTGTCCTCCCAAGAGGAGGGCTGAGAAGTGACTGCCTTAACCACTCCCACACTGGTTCCTACTTCCCTGGAGATGATGCCATGATGTGGTATGGAATACAAAGTTACTGGCTAGAAGAGGTCAGCTGTTGGCTCAGCCCAGCTCAAGTCAGCTGACAGCTTCGGCCTAGTCCAAACTCCAGAGCCCAAATCTAGGCCCACCTAGGTGAACCCATAACACCCAGGGCCCAGCAGGGTGGGGTTGGGGGTATAGCCCTGAGAAGCTTTCATGTGACACTGGGGAGGATTTGGGTGGGGTTGATTTAGAAAGGGATGATTTGTGAGGGGATGGTTTGTGAGGGGATCATTTGGGAGTGGGTGATCAGACCACCCTCCTATCAAGGGTGACCACCACAAGTGGTTTTTGTTAACCTGATCCCTAAATATTACTTGACATTGTTATAATTCTTTCCAGTGGCAATGAATGAGAAGGAGACACACAGGTTGATGGCAGATTGATTCAAGGGACACATTTCAACAACTCCATTGTTGCTGTTGCACTATCAACAAATATGGCTGGGGCTTTTTCCTAAATACATGGATTTTTTCCTAATAAGACCAAATTCTGTCTGCTCTGCTCAGAAAGAAACATGAAAAAGAGAAAGGACGCCTCTGAAATCCCCATTTGTGGAGTGGGTTTGTATGTCATTCTAAAGCTTAGTATTTCTAAAGGAAGATCAAATTTCTGTTCAAGCAGCTTTTCCAACAATGAAAATAATTTGCTACAAAAATCAAGCCCTTCTGAACTTTCCCTCAGCTCTGGAGCTCTGTGGTGACATGACTCAGTGCTGTTTTCAATTATCTGCCTCTGACAATGAAGCTCAGCATTGTCCTTTCTATCAGGGCTCTGACAGGAGCCTTCGTGCTGCACTTGCAATTCAGATGTTTCCTTTTGCTCCTAAGTTTTTAATAGACTCTTCCACTGAGCCCATCTTGAAATGGAGTGAATCTAATTTAGTTTCAAACAAATCAAAATGAGACTTTAAGGCCTCTTTTATTTTTTTTTTCCTGAAGAAATGCAACATCAAGAGAAACCTTTAAACACAAAGGAATCCCCAGGGAAGGAGATAATTTTGGCAACAGATTGTGCCATGTTTGGAGGAGGAGACCTTGGGGATGTGACAAGCCACTGTCTCAGTGTCTGCTGATAGACACTGTGGTAGTATCTGAAGCAAATGCCACTCTTCTGATCCAGGAATTAGGATCTTTTTTTTTACCAAGAACCCTGTGACTGAGGTGGAGCAGGAGTTTCTGGCTCTGATTCCCTGTTCCAGATGAGTGAGCCACACGCTGAGTCCTCAGTGAACTTGGAGAGTGGTTGTTCTGGGGAGGAATTCCAAAGACCTCTGGTTTCCATTGCACTGGTGTTCCTGCAGCCTGAACATACTTGAAAAGCAACTCCAAAGCTGGTGCAGCAGAACTGAATATTTGATGGTTGGACTTGATGATCTTAAAGATCTTTTCCAACCTTAATGATCCTGTGACTTTAAACCCAGTAGTGGCAGCTGGTGGAGGGACATCCCCAGACTGGGATGCTCAGTTTGGATTTTAGGAAAGCCTTTCTGTCGCAGGTTAGGCCTCGCTGTTGCCAACCCTGGACTGGCCCCCCTTGCCCCTCCCAGAACCTTCCCAGCAAAGGAAAGGGAAAAAAAAAAAAACAAAACAGAAAAGGAACACACTCTAAAGAAACTGAACTGAATAGAAAGAATAAATTATATTTACTAACATTTACAAACCACACTGTATACACAATACACAGGATCCCACCCCCAGGGGAGAGGGGAAGGGAGAAAAGGGGATTGATTAGCCGGAAAATAGGGAAGACACCAACCCAACCTAAGGAAACTGAATGAATCAAAACAAACACAATTAAAAACCTCAAGGAAAGTGAACAAGAATGAAACAATCTCATCCAGGACAGGAGAACCACCAGGGACTGGAGGGACCAGACTCCAACCACCTCCCACCAGCTCCTCAGCCAAGGAAGGGAAAAAAGACAGGCACAAAACCACTCCCCCACTGCTACGTGGAAGACCCGTGTGGAATACTTGGAACTTCCTTAGATACAATGGTTACTGAGGAAGCCATGGGGCAAACCATTACACTTTCCCAAGGGGTTGGTGCATCACTGGGACTGTGCTCCAGGGGTGGAAGCATCTCAGTTCTGGAAGGTTGACCTGCTGTTTGAAAATAGTACCCTTTAGATTGAGAAGCAGGATGGAGACCAGCAATGGCCCTTTCCAATCCACATCTGTCAAATCACTGACAGCCTGAGAGAGCTCACCATAAAATCAGGGGGAAGATGTTCTGTTTGGGCATTGCCAGAAGGCTGCATGAAGCCACTTGGCCCTGACTGTGGAGGAACACCAGGAGGTCAGTCCTAGTGGAATTTTGGCTCTTGGCTTCAGAAAGGCCATTGCTAGAAAGATCCACCCGTGCACATCAGGGAGCAGCAATGTTTCCCAGGAAAATAACATCCTGTAATTCAACTTGAGTGCTGTGGCCTCACTTTGAAATATTGGGGCACTTTTGGGCATCACAATGTAAGAAAGATTTGAAGCCATTGGAGGGTGTCCAGAGGAGGACAACAAAGATGGTTCAGGGCCTGGAAGGGCAGAGTGTGAGGACACTGAGGGGACTTGGTGTGTTCAGCTGGAGAAGAGGAGACTGAGGGGAGACCTCAGTGCAGGTCCAACTTCCTCAGGAGGGACAGAGGAGGGGCAGGCACTGAGCTCTGCTCTGTGGAGACCAAGGACAGCACCCAGGGAATGGCTGGAGTTGTGTCAGGGCAGGGTTAGGTTGGATCTCAGGAAAAGGCTCTTCCCCAGAGGGTGGTGGGCACTGAGCAGGCTCCCCAGGGCAGTGGGCACAGCCCCAAGGCTGCCAGAGCTCCAGAAGGGTTTGGCTGATGCTCTGGGGCACAGGGTGTGACTCTTGGGGATGGGCCAGTGCAGGGCCAGGAGTTGGACTCGCTGATCCTTGTGGGTCCCTTCCAGCTCAGCATGTTCTGTGATTCTGTTGTTCTGTGAAGGGCTTGAGCTGAGCTGCACAAACAACCACGTGACTGGAATGTGGATGTGATGTCAAAGCTTCCTGTCACTGATAAGTGGAGCAGCTTTCTCAGGAGAAGCCCAGGGGGCTGTGGAGGTGATGGGCCCACCGGTTGGTCTGACACTCAGCCTGTCACCTCTGATGGACACAAATATCCACTGTCATGGCAGAGCCCAAGCACAGACCACTCACTGGGAGCTATTTTTTCCTCTTTTTACTTTACTGGGGTAACTTCCTGACACTACATAATTATCTCTGGGCAACAAAGGGAGGTTGATTTGAAGAACATCCCTGATGTGACCAGGGCAGTGGTCACAGCCCCAAGGCTGCCAGAGCTGAAGGCAACGCTCTCAGGGGCAGGGTGGGGCTATTGGGGTGTCTGTGCAGGGCCAAGAGTTGGACTTTGGTAATCCTTTTCTGTCCCTTTTAACTTTTCTGTAGTTACACAGATTATTGGAAACTTCCACAGGAAATTCTCAATTTTTTTTTCTGCTGAGCATGCATGGAATCCTTTCTCAGTCCCTCAGGCTGTGCCATGGTCCTCACCTGCTCTTTCCCTGGGCTTGTGCTGATCATGTCATGACCAGGAACTAACTTTAAAAATAACTTCCAACTGTCCCACAGTTCTCCCATGAAGCTGGTGACATCTCACTGAGTCATGTGTGGCAATGATGTCACATGTGGTAGATGACAAGGATGGCAGGTACCCCTGGCCATGCCAGCCCTTGGCAGCACGTTTCTTTCAGGGGTTGAGAAAAACACTGATGAGGAGAGAGACAGGAAGTCTCTGAGGCTCATGAGATGATTTGTAGTACAAAAAGTGCTCTCATAAAGTGTGACATCATGCAGGACCTGGGATTTCTCACCAAAGATGGGAGTTGGGCAGTCAGGTCTCAGCAGTCTCGTGCCTGTGCTCTGTGCACACACTCCTTCCTTGCTTGAGTCCTTGTTCCTCTCCAGCTTCAGGGTCTCCCTGTCTTTGGGAGAATTCCTATTGCTCTCCTGTTGAGAATGGTCACCATAAGGTGCAGATGGATGGGAGACAGAATTGCATCACTCTCCAAGCTGACAGGTTGCACGCAAAGGTTGTGAACTTCCCATCCCTGCAAAGGTTCAAGGCTGGACAGGTGTTATGGGTTCACCTAGGTGGGCCTAGATTTGGGCTCTGGAGTCTGGACTAGGCCGAAGCTGTCAGCTGACTTGAGCTGGGCTGAGCTAACAGCTGACCTCTTCTAGCCAGTAACTTTGTATTCCATACCACACTATGGCATCATCTCCAGGGAAGCAGGAACCAGTGTGGGAGTGGTTAAGGCAGTCGCTTCTCAGCCTCCTCTTGGGAGGACACACGATGCTGTCCCAGGGGGGATGGAGAGGACCAGGCCCACCACTGGCTCACAGGGTGTCTCAGGAAAGTAAAATGTGTTGTTCTGGGTCTCTCCTTTCTGCTTGGGTTTGTCTCCCTGGGGAATAAGCTTCTTCTTAAGTAATGTGGAGTTAGGACAGTAGAATTTGTGTGTTCGTTAAGAAGTTGAGGTGGGGAACTTGTTGTTGCAGACTTGTGTGAGTGAATATTTGTACTCTCTTCTAATTGTCTCTTTCTTTCTGTGAAAAATACATGTAGTTTTAGTATAAATGGAGTTTGAAGTGTTTATTTTTCTTTCCCCTCTCTTTTCCTCCCTTTCCCTGGTGTTAGGAGGGAGGCTTTTCTCTCTGTGCTTGGGGGGGTTGGCAGTTGCTTATCTCAAACCAAGACAACAGGGCTTGGAACAACTTGGTCTAGTGGAAGGTGTCAGGCTTGGAACAGGATGAGCTTTAAAGTCCCTTCCAACCCAAACCATCCTGTGATTTTATGGTTCTCTGATTTAGTGCCTCCCAGCTCAGCAGAACTTCCTCTGTAGGAGCAAAGCTGAAACCCTCAGCTAAAGGGCAGGGACCCACATCCTGCACCAGGGAATCATTTCCATCATCCTTTTCAGGAAAAATGGCTTGAAACTGCTTCCTCCTTTCCCTTGTATATCCCCCTAAGGAGCTTTGTTCTTCAAGGAACCTTATAATGATCAGCTGCTGCCAAAGTCTTCAGCAGAAAAAATGTGACTTTTATCATAAAGAACCAGCAATTATGTAAATGGACTGTTTTCAGCAACAAAGTGATGATAAGGACAACAAAAATAATTTTGCCAATAATTATCACATTGAGATTTGCCACTGAGGACTAAAATCTTCCTCCTTCCCAGCAAACAGGACTTGTCAGGTACCTTGCAATTTGGCCCTGTAAAAAAAATGGAAATATTTTCTATAAACTGGTTACCTGAAAAATATTTAATAACCCCTGGTTATGTCTTTAGGGTCTGAAACACCCAGTGAAGGAGTTGTAGTCCATTCAGCAGGAAAATCATCACAACACATTAGAGGGAGCAGAAATAATTGAGGTCTGGAGGGGCTGAATGCAAGGAATGATTAAAAGAGATACTTATGCATAACGACTTGAGATGGAACATAATAACTTTCTTGGAGGGCATGTGTAACAAAAGGATGGGATTTGTTTAGCTTTGCACACTGGGGCATAATTAGAAGTAATAGGATTAAATTTATGCATGGAAAAATAATCTGATTATCAGGAATCATTTGCAGCCGCAAAAATAAATTTGTGTCTGCAAAGGGTTAATTGGTGCTTGCAAGGGGCAGCAGCTCCCTCCGGGCATGTTCCTGATGGGTGGGGCACTTCCAGCAGCTTGTCATGGTCCTTCTGTGGTGGATCCCCTTGGGTAGGGCTGTTCAGAACGGCTCCCCCTCTTTGCCAGTGTCATTTAAGTAAGGCTCTTTTTTAGGAATTTAATTTTTTTTCAGTTCAGAGTGATGTTTTGATGAGATCCACAGTCCTTCAGGAACCAAGCCTTCATCAGAAGGGGTCCTGCAAGACAGGAGGAGAGCCATAAACCTCCCTCAGGAGAACATGGGGCAGAGTTTGGTTAAGATGCTGAGTTTGGTGGGGGCAGAACACCCAGTGAAATGAATCCATTAACTCCAGGCACACAACATGTTTCTATTAGGAGGTGGATCAAAGCTGTTTCTCCTCCTGAAAGACCTTGTGGAAGAGGGTAAGACACTTGTAACTAAATGTAATGGTCTCATTAAAGTGCTGAGTGATTTTTATTCACCTAAGAATTATGTTCTTACGGAAAGACATGATTATTTCCAAGACCGCAGGCAACATCCAGATGAAGAGATGTCTGAATCTATAACGAGCTTGAAAGACTTTGCTTCCAAGCACACAACCAGCCTGACAGCAGGACAATAGCTGCCTGTTTGGGGTGTGCTTGCATGAATTAGTAGTGGAAAATGCAACAGATGGAGCCAAAACGAGGGGAAAGGGGCCATTTAGTGTAAGCAGGTCTTTAGGTGGATCCATGAAAAGGGTAGTCAGGCACTGGAATACTGTTCCCAGGGCTGTGGTGGAGTCACCATCCCTGAAGGGATTTAAAAGCATGTGGTACTTGAGGACATGGATCAGTGTGGCCTTGGCAGTTTTAGGTTTGTGGATGAACCTGATGATCTTAGAGGGCTTTTCCAACCTAAATGGATCAAGGATTTTATGAGCAGAGTGAAGCTCTCACATGTTGAGGGGCTGAACATCCCAGCAGTGAAGCTCATGGGACTGCACTGGCCTCTTCCTGCTGTTCCAAGGCAGGTGAGGAAGGTCCTGGAGCGGTGATTTGCACCAAAATACTTGGTGTGTTCAGCTGAAGAAGAGGAGACTGAGGGGAGACCTCAGTGCAGGTCCAGCTTCCTCAGGAGGGGCAGAGGAGGGGCAGGCACTGATCTCTGCTCTGTGGGGACCAGGGACAGCACCCAGGGAATGGTCTGGAGTTGTGCCAGGGCAGGGTTAGGTTGGATCTCAGGAAAGGTTGTCCCCCAGAGGGTGGTGGGCACTGATCAGGCTCCCCAGGGCAGTGGGCACATCCCCAAGGCTGCCAGAGCTCCAGGAGTGTTTGGATGATGCTCTGGGGCACAGGGAGGGATTGTTGGGGTGTTTGTGCAGGGCCAGCAGTTGGACTGATGGTCCTTGGGAGTCCCTTCCAACTCAGCAGATTCTATGAGGGCTCTCAGCCTGTTACAACACTGGGATGTCCTCAGCTCACACATCTGAACCTGGGATCCTGGCAGAGCTCCTGAGCCCACTGGGAGGGGACAGAAATGAGGGATTCTGTTTCTGAGTAGCTGAATCTAAATCCCCTGAGGGTGCAGGTGATGGACTGACCCAGACTGGCCATGTGGGCACAGCACCCTGTCCCCTGTGTCCCTGGGCATTCCTTACCACAGAACCACAACACAGGCTGAGTTGGAAAGGACCCACAAGGATCAACGAGTCCAACTCCTGGCCCTGCACTCCCTGCCTTTGGAGCACTCCTGCCCTTGTGGTAGCACCTGAGTGGTGCTCAGGGCTGCCTGCAGCTGAGCTCAGAGCTGCTTTCACTGCAGCATATGCCTCCTGCTCAGCTTTTACAGCCCTGCTAAATCCTCTGCAGCTCCAGCACTCGAAGCACCTCCCAGGCAATGTCTTTCCTCAGTAGAAGGGGGAAAAAACCACCCAAGGTCGTCTGTCTTCCACAATCACATCAGCTCTCTGTCCTCCTCCTAATGAGGCAGGCTGAGCTCTGAAATAACTCTGTGTAAGGCTTTTTCTTAGTCCCTGCATCACTCTGCTTCCTCTGACTTTCCCTGTCTTTCTGCAGACTTTTGAAAGGTCAGGGCTGGAACTGTGGGGTGTGGTGAGACCCCTCACCATGGAGGGGCAGATGCACAAGAGCTGTTGGGACACTGTGTTGCAGCAAGAATATGCTGAGTGAACAGCAATAGCACCAATGATCTGCATGATTGGAACTGCTGGGCAATTTCAGTCCCTGGATTTCAACAGCGACAACGTGGAACGAAACGGGAATGTCCACGGAAAACCATTTTGAGGGTCAGGAATGTGCAGGTGCAAGTGATGGACACTTAGGGCTGGGTGTGGTTCCAGTAGGCAGCTCTGCTGTAAGGAACAAGCAACAATAACCAAAAGTCTGAAAAGCAAAATACATTAATTTCTCTGAGGCAAGAGGGTTTCTTGCCTCCAGAGGCCACAGGGCTACTCCTCCCACAGAAGCCACGTTAGAATTTGATAATCATCAACGATGCCTGACTGAAACACAATTATCTGTTTTACCTTTTGTCCTAGTTCAGCAAGCCAGGACCAGTTTATCCCTGTGTGGGTGTGACCAAAGCTGTGCATTCTAAACCTGCTATGACATTCCCAGGAACTGTTCCCAATGGCCCATTGGCAGCAGCTGCCCAGGGCACAGCTGAGCCCTCAGGCTGGGAGCTGGCTGGGAAAGAAGCCTGGCAGAGGAGCTGGGAGAACTGCCCTGCAGGGACTCCTTGGCACCTCCACACCCACCTGAGGGCTCAGCTCTGCTCAGGGGCCAGCAACGATTCCAAAATCCCCCTGACTGCCAGAGTTGATCACCCATTATGGAACTCCACACCCTGGGGGCAGTACTGGGCATTCCCACCTGAACCTGAGGGGAGAGAATCTCAGGGTTTTGGGGCTTGGGTACCACTCACTGGATCCAGAGGAGGAGCAGAACCTCATCAGGAGGAGACCACCACTGTTGGCCAGACTCTGCCATCGTCTGCACCAACAGGTTTGTCCCTTCCTTTTCCTTTGGACTCGAAGGAACTACGTGGGGCTCAGCACAGGGGCCAACAAATCCCCCTGTGTTTGTGCCCCAGGGGGTGGGTTACACTGCTGGGTTTGGGGGTTAAACCCAATTTCTCTTTGTGCCATTGCATTTATTGTAATATTGTTATTAAATTGTAACTCTGACTTATAATCCCTTTTGTGTTGGGTTTGTTTCTCCTGCTGGTTTACTTTTAAACCAACACTCCTTTCAATCTCCCACGTTTCTCTGGGGTAAGGGTTGGGGTAAGGGAGTCCCATATTTTATTGACTCAGTATCCCAGAGTGGGGAGTATGGATTTTGCTTGCTTGGAGCAACGAGAGCATAGAAGCAATCAGAAAACAAACAGAGGGATTTACCTTCTCTTGTGGGATTCATTTTTAACTCCTGGCAGCATGTTGGGTACATTCTGGTGCATGTTCTGAGTAATAGTTTTTGATCTATTATTTTCACCTTCTCTAAGGCGTATTTTATTTTAGAACAATCCTCTTTTGATACTTTAGAGGTCCTCCTGGCGTATTTGGGACATGAATCACTTCTCTGTCTAACTATTCTCTTTTGAGACAAGGGAAAAACAAGCCAAACTTTCTTGGGTGAAGAACTACCATGAGAGTTTGGGGGTAATATTTAAATCATTGACATACCATAGAAAAAAAACCCCAATATTTGTGCCCCAATATCTGTATTTTGATACATCAGGATATAAAATTGCACTTGTAGTCTCTCTGTATCTGTTTTTCACACTGGATAAGGGTTAATGATGATTTTACACCCCATTCTAATACAGTTGGTCATGTCCCCAGAGTGAGTTCTTCTCCCAGCTTTCAGGGAGAGAGCAGCAATGGAGGCTTTTAGTTACATTCTGAGTGCCAACAGGATGTTATTGCATGAGCAGAGAAACCCACACAAAGAAATTCTGGGGGTTATAGGACCACTTTGTCCAGAAAGAACTGTGGGAACTCCTGAATAATGTCTGAATTTTCCACAAGGTTTTCAACGGCGCAACAGCCTCCAACACCAAATCCCTCTAAACCAAAGCTGCATACAGAGCATGTCTCTTCACTAATGAACATTTGACTCTACAGACACCCAAAATAAACAAAAGAAAACAAAAAGAATGAGGAAGAATCAATGTAAGAGTGCCATCTGGTGACATCTGCCACAGCCTCAAATCATCCCCAGCTTCTCCTCTGCAGTGCAGTGCACAAATTAGGAACAAGAGCCATCACACTACAGGAGTTTCACAAAACTGATCCATTTTCTCCACAAAATTGCTCAACTTACGTAGGTGACTCCACCTTGGGAGCTGAGGGCTGTCATGGAAAATCCAGCCCCAAATGTGTAAATCCAGGTGCAAAGTTGCTGTTTAATATTCATGGCCATGCATGCAAATTGGAAAGTGTCCTTGTAATGGCTAATTAGGTCCATTGGACATGGGATTGGGATAACTGTGCACACAAATCTGCTCTGCTGTGCTGAAGTGCCTGCAAAGCTGTCTCTGGGTTCCTCACCCTGATCTATTTAGAGATTAACATCATGTCTTTATGCAAATGATTGTCACACTTGAATGTTTTCAAACACAATAGTGACAATTGGAACCTGACCTGATGTCAGACCGTGACATAGTAATGGCTCTTCTTCTCCAAGAGAGGTTAATTTCTATCATGGCCCAATTTAATCCAGTTTTCTACTGGGAATCTCCCCTGCTTCAGAAAACAGAAGCCTGGGATGTGTTTCAGGGAGAAGCTGCTTGGAGTAGTCTATTTTTCATGAACATTTTCACACTGACTCCACCATACAAGACCAAGATTCTTATTTTTCAAGGCTTTGAGTGAGGCTTTGTTGAAGCTTGTTGAGCTTGAGCTTTCCCTGAGCAGAAAAGGTTTGAGAGCCCCAGTATCCACCCTGCCTGCTGGCAATAAGGACCAGCCTCACATTTGGGGGTAAATCATAACCCCCTCCAAGAAATCTGGGAAAAAATACACCAAAGAACTACTTAGAGGGGTGATGACTTTTGTCCTTTAAGTATTTCTGCTGTTTAATGAAGACTGTGTTCCCTGCAAAGGTTTGGAGCACTGCTCCAAACCAATCACGAGCATGGTTTGGGGATAGGGACAGTCCAGAGATCATTCCCAAGAGTCTCTCAGTATGCAACACTCTGCTCAGGAGGACTGGAGCCTTAGACAGCAAAGGCACCACTCTCACACCATCTCAGGACTGAGTTTGCACCAGGACACCTGCAGAGTCCAGGGCAACTGGCTCCACAGCAGGGGAGATGCTCTGCTGGGAACCCAGTTCAGGCTCTTGCCTTCTTGCTAAAATGATGTGGGAATTTGGGAAGGACATTGAGGTAGAAGAGAAGACTGAGGGGACACCTCATTGCAGGTACAACTTCCTCAGCAGGGGCAGAGGAGGGGCAAGCACTGATTTCTGCTCTGTGGGGATGAGGGACAGCACCCAGAGAATGGCCTGGAGTCGTGCCAGGGCAGGGTCAGGTTGGATCTCAGGGAAAGGCTCTTCCCCCAGAGGGTGGTGGGCACTGACCAGGCTCCCCAGGGCAGTGGGCACAGCCCCAAGGCTGCCAGAGCTCCAGGAGTGTTTGGCTGATGCTCTGGAGCACAGGGTGTGATTCTTGAGGATGGTCCTGTGCAGGGCCAGGAGTTGGACTCGCTGATCCTTGTGGGTCCCTTTCAGCTCAGTATATCCTGTGGTTCTGTATCACAAGCCCTCAAGTACAGGGGCATTACCAGTGACAAAGGAATAGCTCACAGTCATTGGACAGACCATAAATAAAAGGAGAACCTGATTCAAGCTGCCAAACAGTCCTATGGCAAACCAAGGAGCCAATTCCCACCAGACCTGGCTATGCATCTGCTGTGCCCCAGTGGAACCCTCCTCCCAAATCAGGGATCATGTGTCAGCAGAGGACAACACCCATCTGAGAATCCTCCTCTCCAGGAATGCGGGTCACTCATTTCACTGCCCAGCCCATGGACACGGAGATGGTTGGGCAAGGCTGAGCACACCTCCCTCCTCCTCACACTCATCCTTCCTGACCCCAGGGCAAGGCTGAGCTTCCTCCTCACACTCATCCTCCTGGCCCCAGGGCGAGGCTGAGCTTCCTACTCACACTCATCCTCCTGGCCCCAGGGCAAGGCTGAGCTTCCTCCTGCACACTCATCCTCCTGGCCCCAGGGCAAGGCTGAGCTTCCTCCTCACACTCATCCTCCTGACCCCAGGGCAAGGCTGAGCTTCCTCCTCACACTCATCCTTCCTGGCCCCAGGGCAAGGCTGAGCTTCCTCCTCACACTCATCCTCCTGACCCCAGGACAATGCTGAGCTTCCTCCTCACACTCATCCTCCTGACCCCAGGGCAAGGCTGAGCTTCCTCCTCACACTCATCCTCCTGACCCCAGGACAATGCTGAGCTTCCTCCTCACACTCATCCTCCTGGCCCCAGGGCAAGGCTGAGCTTCCTCCTCACACTCATCCTCCTGGCCCCAGGGCAAGGCTGAGCTTCCTCCTGGCTGCACGTCAAAGGCAATACTGCAAAAGGGATGCAAGGAGAAATGTGATACTCCCATTTTCTCGGGGTCCTGCCACATTTTTAATGGACTCAGCAACTCTGAGAGTTAAATCAGCTCTGCCAGTCCTTCCCAAACCCCAGGAGTTCTTTACTGCAAGTCCTTGCACTCTGTGCTGAGCTGCAGCTTCCAGCCCAGTCCTGCCACTGTGTCCCCTCTGCCAGGCACACATCAGTGTGGGGAAGTCCTGATTTGCTTTTCCCAAGAATGGAGCAACCTTCTGTGCTGGTTTAAAGGTGAACCAGCAGGGGAAATGAACTCACCACGAGAGAGATTATAAGTCAGAGCTAAAATTTAATAATAATATTACAATAACAACACTGACACAAAAGGGAAATTGCTTTCAGCTCACAAAACCCCAGCAGTATAACCCAGTGTCCTGGGGCACAAACCCAAGGGGGTTTGTTTGCCCTTGTGCTGAGAGCCCTGTGGTTCCCCCAAGTCCAGAGCAAAAGGAAAAGAAAAACCTGTTGGTGCAGGTGAGGGCTGTGGTCTGGGCGAGAGCGGTGACCTCCTCCTGTCGAGGTCCTGCTGCTGCTCTGGATCCGATGAGAGGTTCCCGAGGTCTTCTTACCCACCACTTATGTACCCTCAGGGAGCACCCAGTCCCTCCCCCTGGGCGGGGACTCACACAATGGGTGATTAACTCTGGGAGCCAGGGGGTGTTGAACTGTTGATGGCCCATTAGCAGCTCCGCCCCCCTCAGGCTGGGTGTGAAGTGATAATGGCTCCCTGGGCAGCTGCTGCTAATGGTCCATTGACCTTGGGGAATGAATAGAGGGGGTAGAATACACAGCTTTGATCACCCCCACACAGGGTTAGCTGGTCCCTCCTGCTGAACTAGGACACCTTCCAAACAAGGAATTCCATCAGACACTGCTTCGCTGCTCAAAGAAGCACCATGTACAAAGCAGGGACAGAGGCACTGGGGCACTGCCACTGCAGGAAAACAGCCAGTGCTGTGAGTTTGTGTGGCCTCATCCCTGACACACCAACTTCAGTTATTCCCTCTCAGTGTCACTCACCTCCCATTTCCCACACATGATTCTGACAGAGATTTGGGCTGTTGTGTCTGGCCATTTTCCTCAGGACTAATTTAGCCTTTCTATCCCCAAGTTTTGTTAATGCTGACAAACAACATGATAGACCAGCTGAAATGGATTTCTGTCACTCCAGAAAATTTAGGACATGGGGATCTACAAAATATGACCTCAATTTGAGTCCATCATTTTCTTCTCCTGGAATTGCTCAGCTGGAATAAGTATCGTGTCATTACCCAGCCCAGGGAGACTGACTGAGTGCATCACACCACATGTACCTGGAGTGGGAGAAATGCAGCTAAAACTCCTACTTCTGTGACAGGAACTGGGAAAAATTGAACCAGCATTCCCAGAGGGCAGGTGAGGCCCCTGAGCAGTGGCCACCTGAAAGTCAACATTTTGCCTTTCTGTTCAAGGTAAAATCTCATGGCCTGAGAAACAGCACCAACAAAAGATGTTTTATTTTCCAAGAGGAAAAACAAACACTCAGTGGTACCTCAGCCTCCCCAAAAGTAGTTTCCTGTGATCTTGGATGTAAATATTTCTGCAATATTTCTCAGTGGTGTTTGGGCATTCCTGAAAATGATGAGGCTTTTTATATAGACAGGGAGGGAGCGAACAACTCTGTCACAGGATAAATTGGGGTACAAAGAGCAAGAAAAATAATGTCCTGTGGGTTTCTGATGAAGTTGTGCAAAAGACACGTACTGAGGGAACTCAAGGTGGGCAAAAAACAGCAAGGGTTTGATATGGGGGGGAAAAAAAGCAAATCATGGCAGGGTTCAGTGCTGAGTCTGGCACGTGCTCATCGTTGTAAGGCAGGTTGTGCAGAGGGTGGGAGGGAGGGGATGGCAGTGTGTGCAGAGAGCAGGGAATCACAGAATGATGGAATACCCTGAGTTGGAAAAGACCCACAGAGATCATCCAGTCCAAGCCCTGGCCCTGCACAGACACCCCAAAAATCCCACCCTGTCCCTCAGAGCATCAGCCAAACACTCCTGGAGCTCTGGCAGCCTTGGGGCCGTGCCCACTGCCCTGGGGAGCCTGCTCAGTGCCCACCACCCTCTGGGGGAAGAGCCTTTCCCTGAGATCCAACCTGACCCTGCCCTGGCACAGCTCCAGCCCTTCCCTGGGTGCTGTCCCTGGTCCCCACAGAGCAGAGATCGGTGCCTGCCCCTTGGGAGGAGCTGCAGACCCTGAGAAATCTCCCCAGTCTCCTCCAGCTGAACAAGCCAAGTGCCCTCAGCTTTGGCTTCCCCTCTGCATCCTTCCCCAACTTTGCATCCCTCTTTTGGATGTTCCCTCACAGCTTTACATCCTTCTTATGTTGTAGGGCCTAAAACTGCCCCCAACACTCAATGAGAGGGTGGAAAGGGCCTTCAGACACGGGTGGAGTACGAGAAGAGCTCAGGAAACCAGTTGCCACAGGGGTGTGGGGCAGGAAAAAGTTCTGCAAGCACTGTGATGAAAGGGTTGGTAACTCCTCAGAGAGCAAAGGGGTTGGCAGGGAAAAATGTCACAGAATGTTGGTGTCTGCAGAGCAGAGAGAGGAGAGAGCCACTGGCATTTGTATTACAGGAAAGGGTCAATAGGAACAAGCTGGAAATGCAGTGTCTCCACAGCGCCCCTGATTTTCAATCATCATCAGAGCTATGAAATTTTAGTTCCTACAACCTCCTTGTGAAGGTTTCAGTCTCTTCTGAAGTCTGGGACAGAGAGGTCAAAGGTGAAGGAGTCATTTTGTGAAAAAATGTTCTCTCAGTAATAACTGGTTTTGCCCAGACTTTGCAGACTGTTTGTGTGAGTTCATTCTGGTTGAGCTCAGCCTGAGAGCTGCTGGGAAAGCATCTGGTATGCAAGACAGTGCTCATCCCTTTTGGCATTGGCATGGGCAGGATCCTTGGAATTTGATCTTTGCACAAGGGGGTCCCAGCAGGGGAGAGATCCTGACAGATCTTGTGTAGTTTTACATTTACTGCATTAACAAACTTGGTGCCACTTGGTGTTTCTTGATCTACAGAGAGTTTGCTCCCAGGCCAAGGGGAGGGTTTGTTTGAAACACAGGAAGAAAGTCTGGGAGAAATAATTTTATGGCATAATCTTCTCTTGGTATGGGCTGTAACTGTTTCCAGCCAGATACATCTACCTCAGTCCACCGTTTTTCATCATGGACTTCGGCACAGGACTGTGTGAGCAAGAGAGAAAGATGTGCAGTGGAGGGGTGGGAGATTCCTCTTTTACTGTAATAAGTTCCTCTGAAGTGTCTCAGTAACTTGTACATAAATGTGATGGATTTCCTGGGAGAGTGTCTGATGCACTGGAAATCATCTCCAGCTTCGTGAAGTTTCGCTAATTCTTCTTGGAGCAGATGTGGGGATGTCTCAAGGCCCAGCTGTACATCACCACTCCGGGGACTTCTGCAGAGCTGGGAGTTTTATGAAGCATGTAAATGGACTTTTTGTAAGATACCATCTTCATACATCACTTTAGTACAGGGATCTGCTAGAAAAGCACTCCTTGGGAGGGTAGTTGCTGTTGGATCTGTCCTGGAAGGAGGATGGACCAGGTCTTTGGAGCAGGGACTGTCCAGGCTCTCATGGATGGCCTGGAAGTGCAGGCCCAAAATTACAGTGACCACAGTCTGGACACTCAGCATTACATTTCTCAATGCCAAACTTGGTCTTACAGCTGTCACATGACATGACATGGTCCAAGCTGGAGGAAAAAAGGACAGGAAATAACACCAGTTTTGGTCAGGAATTTCACAAAGTACCAAACATGAGTGTGCCTCCTGCCTCTCACCCCAGGGACTGGCGCTGAGGATCGTGAAGTTCTCTCTCTGCTGGTACCTGTCCATCTGAGGGTGTCAGCACCGAAGCCTGAAGACACTCTGAGGGGGATCCCAAAGGGATTATTGCAGATCAGAGCTCTCAGTTCATTCATGTGACAGAAGGCTCCTATTGGCACCTCTGACTAAGGCTCAGTCACACTGAACAAGCTGCTGCATCATTTTTATTTGCAGAACTCTGCAATCATCTGTTGGGCCCAGAATCACTTATGGGCTTTCATTCTTTAAATTCCTCTGGGGAGGGTGTTGGCAGGAAGAGGGGACCAAAAGTCAGAGCATGATTTGTAGGTGATAAAAGGAAGGAGAAATTTAACTTCCATCTCCTTTGCTGTGGGTGTCACACTCAGCACCCTGTTGGAGGCAAAAGGGAACATGCAACACACATGGGCCTGAGAAACTGCTACTGTAATTAATGTTTTGACAGCCCAGGATAATTACAAAATAACCTCATTAAGAGTATGGTCAAAATCGTTGTATATAAACATCCCTCTGTGTTGGAGCTTCTGCCTTCCCTGGCCCCATTGCTGGGAGCCAGCAGAGTCCTCTGTAGGAATGACTCTGATATTCATGGTGGAGTTTCTTCCTCCTCCAGCAGGAGTTACTATAGCACACCTTTGTTCACACCCTGTTTCCTCAGCATTTAATAACAGGTAAAAATCACAAACTGCAAAACAACCCCACTCAGCATTAAGAACTCTGGTCCCTTGTGCCTGAATACCTGGATTTGTTACCAGTTTCATGGGATATGGCATTCCATGAACTATGCAACAGTCACTTGGACCCTGAGACAGCTCAAACTAAACCCTCCCCTCACAGCTTCCCAGGGATCTCCTCTGGTGCCAGATCATACCATTTCAGCTCTGTTTAGGACCTCAGAAAGCACACAAGGATAGACCTGGAATACATTTGGGACCAATCTATCCTTAGCAAAGCACTGAAACCCAGAAGCTCATTGAAGGTTTGCAGATGCTTTTTCTTCTACAGACATCTCATCAGATGGATCATGAAAACTCCTAAGACCTGCCAGTAGTGCCTGGAAGAGCTGCTTTTGTATACCCAGGGTAAGTTTATTTGGCACAGTCCATGGCTTACAGGAATTCTGGGCCTTCTCCTTCACTGTATAAAACCTGATAATCTTTTAAAGACATAAATGAACAAGATACAAGCTTTGAGGCTGCATTTCTTGAAGGCACTGTGGTCTGTGTCCCAAAGGAGGTGCTGACTGTCACAGAATCCCAGAATGGTTTGGGTTGGAAGGGACCTTAAAGGTCATTCAGTTCCACCCCCTGCCATGGTCAGGGACACCTTCCACTAGCTCAGGTTGCTCCAAGCCCTGTTCAACCTGGCCTTGGACACTTCCAGGGATGGGGCAGCCACAGCTTCTCTGCCCAGCCTGTGCCAGGGCCTGCCCTCCCTCACTATATTTGGATGATGGTCTTAGCTGTTAAACTGCACAAGAGGCAAAATACTGTGACAAAGCATTTTTGGTACAGCTGAGGGTGTGGGGAGATCAAATGCTTGAAGATATGGTTGGAATGGAGTGCCCTGTGTCTGTCATCAAATGACAAGATAAAAATCCCGTGGTCTTAACCAGCATGGTCAGGGTTCTGTGCCCTGCTCTGTGTCACAGGCAGCCCAGAGCCTGGTGGGGGTCACCTGCTTGCAGTGGGCCAGGTAAAGTGCTCTCTAATACCCTGATAATTAAAAGTTTGATGTTGGCCAGGCATCAGTTCTATATAGTAACCTTTCTAAACAAGCCCCTGATGCAGACATGGAGATTGGAGCTCTCCTGGCTGAGATCTGAGCTGGGAGCTCCTTTCTCCTGAGCAGAATGACAGTCAGGTCCTGGGTGCACTGCTGGGCTCTGCAGCCCCTCCAGCCCTCCCTGGGGACTCACCTTTGCTGCTGAAGGTGAGGTGAGACCTCAGGGAAGCCTGCTGGTGTCCTGCCTTCCCTGAAGCTGTGTTATGGTCATGCCTGTGCTCTCTGCTCTTTGTCCTGCTGATGGGAGTTGCTACTTTCACCATGGACATGTTGTGCCAGTTTTTTGGCCATCACTGGGCTTTTGGGTGATCCTGGTTTCTGTCACCAGACCTGCCCTTGCTCAAATGCTGTGGGAGAGCATGACTTGAGTGAGAACACTGCCCCTGCCTGCCTTGCCCACCCTTGGCTCCCAGCTCCACGTGAAGCTTTAAATGCCAGTTCCTTGGAGCTCCTCAGCTCTTGGACTCAGTTGTGCCCTGATGAAATAGCTGTATATTATTCCATAAACACAACCCAGTTGAACACACTGCAAAGTCACATCCAACCTGTGCCATTTACAGAAGGGAACTGCTCCAGGATGGATGTTTTCCTCAAAAAAAGGTACAGATTCAAGGGATGGTGAGAGTGCCTCTGGCTCCAGTTCTGAGAGGCAAGAAGCAATAGGGAATATGTGACTTCTCAGGAGCCACAAAGAGCTGGGAAATCAGACACAATGCTCCATAAGGAAGCAGTATGCTGGGAATCCTGTGTCCTGGGGAAGGATTTAAACAGGGCTTTGTGTGAGCAGGAGGGGCTGAAAGGGGGCAATGAGTGCTGGAAGGTCACAGGGTGTGATTTAGGGAGGAAAACACAGTATTCCAGTTTGAAATGCTGCTGCAGGCTGTTCAAACTGATGCAATTTGGTTGAGTCCCCATCCCTGGAAGGATTTAAAAGCTGTGTACATGTGGCACTTGGGGACATGAGCTACAGGTGGCCTTGGCAGTGCTGGGGGAACAATTGGATTCAATGGCCTTTTCCAACCTAAACAAGTCTATGATTCTGTGGGGGAAGGAAACATGAACCAAACTGGGTTCTTCAGATGGGAAAAGGGATAGAAACTCTTTGGTTCTGAATGAAAGCCACTGAAGGATTTGCATGATCAGAGTAGGAGTAGTGCTGTGAGAGTGTGCACACATATATCCATATACATCTATACACACCATCCATATGTATGTGAGAGGGGGAGGTGTCTGAGCACTGCAAATAAAGGCAGGCAGGATGGTGGGGGCAGTTTGTTTGCCTGGGGTGGGGGATAACATGGCACAGTTGCCCTGCTGGGCTGCTGCATGGGGCAGCTGCAAGACCCAGAGTCTCCCTGGGACAAAAGCAGCCAGACAATGTTTGAATGGGGAGATGGTCCAGAAATAGCTGAGTTGTGCCTCAGTTCCTGCTCTTGGCAACCTGCACAGCCAGAAATGCAGCTGACTGACCATGCTCCATGGTGCAGGAGGAGAGGGGATGGTGAGGGAAGAGCAGGATCTGTCCCATGCAGTGATACATCAGTCTGAACTGGGCATCCCACCGTGCTGCAGGGCTGGAGCTGGAGGAGAGATATTTAAGGGACCATTAATAGGCTCCATGAATCACAGAAAGGGGAATTTATATCTTTAGGGGGTCATAGCAGTTTAACAAGGTTTTGGCTGAGGTTCTAATGGCTTCTCGCTGAAATGTAGCTGTTATAACATAACATTTAAAGGTCTTGGCCAGATGAAGGGGCTGAATTCAGAAGTGCTCCAGATTCATTGATCTGACAATAAAACCTGCTCTGGCAGTGCCCTGGTTTGAACCAGAGTCACTCCACCAAACCTGGTGGGGTGAGCTGCTCTTACAGGGCAGGGCTGAGCTTCTGCAGCTCCTCTCCTGCACAAGCAAAGCTCAGCCTGGGGAACTGGGCACACCTTCCTCTGGGCTCAGCCTGGAGAACTGGGCACACCTTCCCCTGGGCTCAGCCTGGGGAACTGGGCACACCTTCCCCTGGCCTCAGCCTGGGGAACTGGGCACACCTTCCCCTGGCCTCAGCCTGGGGAACTGGGCACACCTTCCCCTGGCCTCAGCCTGGGGAACTGGGCACACCTTCCCCTGGCCTCAGCCTGGGGAACTGGGCACACCTTCCCCTGGCCTCAGCCTGGGGAACTGGGCATACCTTCCCCTGGCCTCAGCCTGGGGAACTGGGCACACCTTCCCCTGGGCTCAGCCTGGGGAACTGGGCACACCTTCCCCTGGCCTCAGCCTGGGGAACTGGGCACACCTTCCCCTGGCCTCAGCCTGGGGAACTGGGCACACCTTCCCCTGGCCTCAGCCTGGGGAACTGGGCACACCTTCCCCTGGCCTCAGCCTGGGGAACTGGGCACACCTTCCCCTGGCCTCAGCCTGGGGAACTGGGCATACCTTCCCCTGGCCTCAGCCTGGGGAACTGGGCACACCTTCCCCTGGCCTCAGCCTGGGGAACTGGGCACACCTTCCCCTGGCCTCAGCCTGGGGAACTGGGCACACCTTCCCCTGGCCTCAGCCTGGGGAACTGGGCATACCTTCCCCTGGCCTCAGCCTGGGGAACTGGGCACACCTTCCCCTGGCCTCAGCCTGGGGAACTGGGCACACCTTCCCCTGGGCTCAGCCTGGGGAACTGGGCACACCTTCCCCTGGGCTCAGCCTGGGGAACTGGGCACACCTTCCCCTGGGCTCAGCCTGGGGAACTGATAAGCGAAAATGCCACCAAAGAACTGCTAAGAGAAGGTTTTTAGTTCTAATACCAGCAAGGTATTTATTGACAACGTTGGAGGCAAGTCGGTTCATACTGGGCAAAAACTTGCCTAACTTGTTTGTGGAAAACAAGCTATTTTATAGTCCTAAGTTCATAGTTAACACCTTCTAATTTCCATATTAATGACTGGGTGGAATCTTGGGTGGAGCTTTCCTTTTGGCTTCGAATTTGGGTAGTGCTCTCCTGACTTCAACCCTTGGGGTGGCCTTGAACCGTCTTCATCACTGCTGGACTTTTGCCTTTTCTTTGTTCAGTGACATGACCTGTCAAACTTGTAAAACCTTGGCTCTAATGCTACAAAATCTTGGATCTCTACCATTACATCCTGTTGAAATGTCCAGCTTAGTTTAATGTATGACTTTTCACCATGGTACACTCGTCTCTGTAATTACTAAACAATTTGTACCTGAACAAAGTGGCTCCAGCACTTCATGCTGTTTAGTGGCCTTGCTGTGCAAACAACACTTTGCAGAGCAGAAATAGAAATTTCACAAAACCAGGGGCTTTTTGGTCTCTTTTCTTTTTCAAGAACTGGGCACATCTAACACTGGGCTCAGCCTGGGGAACTGGGCACGCCTTCCCCTGAGCTCCAGGTTTCACAATATCCCCTGAACCTCCTTTCTGCATTCCCATTATATGGAAATCACTTTTGTGCCTTACAGGGAAAGCCTAAGGCCAGAGCCAGGTTATTGGCCATGCAAATTCCAAGTGGAGGATTCATGGGACATCAGAGCAGCCTTTCCTTGCAGAATTTTCCCTTGCAGGAGCTATTGCCTCCCTAGGCTAAGCACAAGTTGTTTTTTACAGGAAGGGAGGTTAGTTTCTGGTAAAGGGAGTTCTTTCACGTGTGAGGGCTGTGCACATGGAGAGAGAGAAACAGAGAGGGAGGGGAGGAGTGGGAGAGAGAGAGATGCAGGTACAGTTTTTCATTTTTTCATGACTTTGCTCACACTAGAGATAAAAACGTAGGAATGATTTCTCCAGCCTCAATGTGGGCACATCTCCAGAATCCTTCTCCATCCATGTCCAGCATCCCCTTCCCTGTGGATGCTCAGCAGCCATTTCTAACTCCAAAAATCAGGGCAGTGTGAACCCTTTCTTGGCACTACTCATGTTTTCTTTTCCAGCAGCTCTTATCAACAGCTTTCTCCCCTGAATTCCAAACTGGAATCATGCTCAACACCAACACAGTGACTGGCATTTCTTCAAGGGGCTATTTATTGCATTGGGTGACAGGATCCTTATGGATTTCCCTAATTTAGCAAGTGTATTACAGCCCTGGCATTATTTTTCATCACTTGTTAGTTGGCCACATCTCAAGTGTTCCTGCACACACCTGAGGTGCTCTCTGTGGAGGGAGCCCAGTCCCACCAGCTGCTGCTTAAAGGTGTAGAAAGAAAGAAGTATTAGACTCTTAAGTGCTGATAAAGAGAAATACTAATTTTCTAAGGTGTGGATAGAACTCCAGAAAAAAATGAGAGTAATTATTTTAAACACCTTTCAAGTGTCCAAGGCCAGGCTAGATGGAGTTTGGAGCAACCTGGGCTAGTGGGAGGTGTCCCTGCTCAGCTCAGCTCAGCTGCTCAGCTGCTTGCCTGCTCAGCCCCTGGTTTGCCAGTGTTGTGGTCACTCAGCTGAAGCCACAGTTCTGCAGAGATATAAAAAGGGAGGAAAAAAGAAAAGAAGGAGAAAATAGATTTATTTTCCCTCCTGCTGCAAACTCCTGCAGCCTTTCCTCCCTTCAGCAGTAGGACATGCTGTGCTTGGAAGTGGGATTTTCTCTTTAAAGGAGGTACTTCTGTGCCCATTGGGGATAAAACCAGTAAAACTCAGAGCTATTAAGTCCTCGTGATTTATGTGAGCCAAGCAAGATGTTTGCCCAATTTGAACACAAAATCCCCCCTTGATTTGTGTAGAGAAGCCCCAGGTGTGCCAGGAATGAGAGCACAGCAGGATGAGCAGGGGGTCAGTGCAGGGGGGGTGTGCAGGGCTGGGAGAGGAGATGTGGATGGGACACTGAGAGGGGTGTCCAGGGGGTGTTCCAGGGCCCACGTATGTGGCTCATCTTCGCTGAACGCAGATTTGGGCAGGGCTGTCCCCACGTGGGTGGGCCCTTCCAGCCTGGGCAGTGGAGTTTAGGTGAGGCTCAGCGTGCACAGAACTGGCCCCACCGTTTCAGTCCTGAGGTTCATCTGCCACAGCCGAGCGAGCTTGGACGGTGCCAGTGAAGTCCTCAGGACTGGAACCTACAGCCCCCGGCATTGCCCAGGAGGTCTCCCATCCAAGGACTAATCCGGGGCTGACCCTGCTGAGCTTCCGAGATCTGACGGGATGGGATGTCAGGGAGGCATTTAACTGCCTATAAGCTGGATGTACTTTTAGTGGAAGCTATGGTCAGTCTCCATCCCACTGAGACGTGATGCATCTGCAATGGAAAATGTGTTTCTGGACACAAAGACCCCGTGCCCTGAGGGCTGGAGCCCCTCTGCTCTGGAGCCAGGCTGAGAGAGCTGGGGGTGTTCACCTGGAGAAGAGAAGGCTCCAGGGACACCTGAGAGCCCCTTCCAGTGCCTAAAGGGGCTCCAGGAGAGCTGGAGAGGGACTTGGGACAAGGACCTGGAGGGACAGGAAAAAAGGGAATGACTTCAAGCTGAGGAAGGATAAATTTAGATTCCATATTAGGAAGGAATTCTTCCCTGTGAGGGTGGGCAGGCCCTGGCACAGGTTGCCCAGAGAAGCTGTGGCTGCCTCTGGATCTCTGGAAATGTCCCAGGCCAGGTTGGACAGGGCTTGGAGCAACCTGGGCTAGTGGGAGGTGTCCCTGCCTGTGGCAGGGGGTGGAACTGGATGAGCTTTAAGGTCCTTTCCATCCAAAACCATTCTGTGATTCTCTGGTATGTCTGCTCTGTGCAAGCAGCAGGTTCACCCTCCCTGTCTCCTCTGCATTGATCTCCCCATCCGAGATAAAACCATGAGTTCTTCCCCTGTTTGGTGAAACAGTCACCTCACAGTGAACCCTTTCTTTCCCACTTGGTTTGTAGAGCCTGAAGGAGCAGCAAGTGGCAAAGGTTAAACCTGTGCAGATGGGGTGAACTGCCCCCCTCCCACAGACACTGCCTGGGCACAGATCTGCCTGTGCCCCAAGCCCCATGGCAGAGCCCTTTCTATGGGTGGTGGGGTGTGGGAATGGACACACTTCTCATTAATCCCAGTCAATCTCCCCCTGCCCTTTCCTTCCACCCACCTCAGCTCTTCTCAAACGGATCGATCAGAGCTGCTGAGCTCCCAATAAAGGTCATGTGCCAGGGCTTGTCTGCTTTCATCTGGAGGCTGGCTTGGAGCAGCCCCCCTTGTTGCACTCACAGCACGTACCTACTCAGGGCCTCTCACCCCGAGGTGTGTATGCCCTGCAGTTCACAGCCACCCCTGCCCTTCCCACAGACTTGTGGCTTTGGAGGGACACACCTGTGAGAGACTGAAAGAAATACCATGGCTGGAAACAACTCTCTGTGTGTGGGAAGGGGCAGATCATGTTCTGCCAAGATGGAATGGTGCTCTGCCCCCATAGCCCACTTCCCTGAGAGCCTCTAATGCAGCTGGCAGTCGCTGGCACCACAGGAGCACTGCCCACTGCAGAGCCCCAGAGCCCCTAACCCAGCCCCAGAATGGCTGTTGGCCAGTGGCACACCAGAAACCCCACAGCCCAGCCCCTGGAGCCCCTAACCCAGATCCGTCATGGCTGGCACACCAGAAGCCCTACCTGGAGGTTGGCCATGGAGGCCAGAGCAAATAAAAACAACACTACAAGACCCCCATGTTATCCTTGGACTTCTGCTAGCTGGTTCCATGCTGGATCTAAGGTAGTAGCTGTAATTCTCCCTCTCTCCCTCCTTCTTGTCCTGATTTCCTTTTCTAGATATCTGAGTACACCTGGATGGGTTGGGATTTGCTAAGTCAGTGCTTTGTGAAATGCTTTATGTCGACTGAAGATTTGCTTTAAACTTTTGCCAAGTTCCCTTATTTCCCAATGTTTGCCAGTAAAAGTGTGTTATTTTGACCTCCTGAAAAGCATCATTGGGGCCTCACATCTTACATCTTTTTGGTGTAAAAGTCTTCAGTGAGCTCCTGGGGTGAGCCTGGGGTCATCCAACACCACAGCCAGGATATCCAGGATGTTCTCTGCCAGCCACAGCCACGTGGGTTGGGATGTGATGAGCATGTGCTGCTGCATGGGAGAAAGGTGAGAAACCCATTTTGTGTCTTGAAGAACAGAGACTCCTTGAGGAACCCCTAAATTCCAGCAGGGACACCATGACCAGCTGCTCTTTGAGGATTATCTTCTGTGTTTTACAGCTGCAGGGTGAAAAACTCTACTGGGCTCATCAAACCCACTTCTCCCAGTTGTAGGAGCCAAAAGATGCTTCCATCAAAAAAACGTATTAAAACCACAGAGGGTTCTTACCTTTGCACCTTTTACTGGAAGGTTATTTGGATTTCTAGCAGTTGGAAAGTTTCCCATGGCAAACTCAGGTTGCATGGTCCCAAGGGGTGCAAATTCCAGCCTTTTCCCAAGCAGGAGGCTCCCAGCCTGAAATCCCAACAGCAGGAGCTTTCTCAAGGATCTACAATTATCTTGTTGCTTTTAATACATAACAGTTCCTATTTAGTCACCTGTCACCACAATATTTACTGGTCTGGATCCTCTTGCCAAGGGAAAAGAAGTAAAACCTCTCCCTGCCTTGAGTGGGCACCAGGAGTGGGGTGATGTGGGCACTTCCTCTGATGGGCAATTCCACAGGGATGTTCTTGGAAACAAGATGACTCCAGGATGTGATTTTTGGGTTAAATGCCCCCAGGAATGACCATTTGCAAGGCACTTAGAAAAAAGGGAAATCACAATCTTCTGTAAAGGGATGGGCTGAAGTGTGTATGTGTTTTGTCACCTCTGGTTGTCCCTGGCCCACACTGGCTAATTTGCAGTTGTCACTTGCTGGATGATCATTCCAAGAGTCCAGGCTCCTTCCACTTGTCTGGTTTTAGCTCTGCTCCTTGAAACACATTTTTGCTGCTCATGCTCCCCTCTTGACATGAGAAGGTAATTAGCTGATTATTCCTGGTGCCCTCCCTGATTCCTGCCTGGACTGCACGGCAGTGAGAGCACTGCAGTTCCCTGAGGATGCTGTTCAGCTTCCCCACTCTTAGCAAAGCCAATATACAGTAGCCCCCCCTCTGCAGGGTCACAGGTTAGTTTGCACCATTTGCCATGTCTATGTTGTGCTTTTGCCCAGAAAACTTTGTGTGTGTGAGTGAAATCTTTTGGTGGTTGGTCTTTTTTTCCTCCCCTCTGTACAGTGAAATCGGTAGGGAATAAAAGCCCTTTGTACACGGGAACATAACACCACGCTCTGAGGGGATCGTCCGGGATAAAAGGTGGGAGAGAAATGTAAATGCACCCTTTGGATGAGCCCCCTGGATTAGCATGTGAATTTTCAGTTGTGTTTCCCCAGCAGAGCCCCGAGCCGAGCGCTCTGATTACACTAATTCACATGTAATCTCTCGGTCAGACGCGGGGCTGGCAGAGCCCACCTGGGTCAGCTGCCCCCCAGCCCCGGTGCCAGGAGGGGGCACAGCGGGGAGGGCACCCCCTGCTCCTGCTGCCCTCTGGCTGTTTGGAGGGGGCGAAAAAGGGCACTTTTCTGTTTGTTCCCCAATGTAACGCAAACTGAAGTTTAAGCAAATAAACAAAGCTGGTTATTATGTAATCGGCTCTGTCTCAGCATCTGCGTTTCGGGATGCAAATCTCGGGAAGGCTTTGATTACAGAAACTGGGGCACTCGCAGCCTTGACAACGATTGCAGGCGTGAGTGGAATATAATGCACACCAGGGCCAGCACAGACTGGTCCTGGGGGCTCCTCATCCCGGGGGGCTCCTCATCCCAGGGCGCTCCTCATCCCAAGGGGGCTCCTCATTCCAGGGGGGCTCCTCATCCCATGGGGGCTCCTCATTCCAGGGGGGCTCCTCATTCCAGAGGGGCTCCTCATCCCAGGGGGCTCCTCATCCCAAGGGGGCTCCTCATTCCAGGGGGTCTCCTCATCCCAAGGGGGCTCCTCATCCCAGAGGGGCTCCTCATCCCAAGGGGGCTCCTCATCCCAGAGGGGCTCCTCATCCCAGAGGGCTCCTCATCCCAGGGGGCTCCTCATACCAAGGGGGCTCCTCATTCCAGGGGGTCTCCTCATCCCAAGGGGGCTCCTCATCCCAGAGGGGCTCCTCATCCCAAGGGGGCTCCTCATCCCAGAGGGGCTCCTCATCCCAGAGGGCTCCTCATCCCAGAGGGGCTCCTCATCCCAAGGGGGCTCCTCATCCCAAGGGGGCTCCTCATGCCAGGAAGTTCCTCATTCCAAGGAGTTCCTCATCCCAGGGGGGCTCCTCATCCCATGGGGGCTCCTCATCCCAGGGGGGCTCCTCATCCCAAGGGGGCTCCTCATCCCAGAGGGGCTCCTCATCCCAAGGGGGCTCCTCATCCCAAGGGGGCTCCTTATTCCAGTGGGGCTCCTCATCCCAGGGAGCTCCTCATCCCAGGGGGGCTTTTCATCCCAGGGGGGCTCCTCATCCCAAGTTCCTCATTCCAGAGGGCTCCTCATCCCCGGGGGCTCCTCATTCCAGGGAGTTTGTCATCCCAGGGGGCTCCTCATCCCATGGGGGGCTCCTCATCCCAAGGAGGCTCCTCATCCCAGAGGGGCTCCTCATCCCAAGGGGGCTCCTCATCCCAGGGGACTCCTCATCCCAGAAAGCTCCTCATCCCAGGGGGACTCCTCATCCCAGAAGGCTGCTCCTCCCAGGGGACTCCCTGCCAGGGTCTCTGGACTCTCAAGCTCCTGAGGTTATTTCTGAGTACAAGACCCGCTGGAAATGGCAGCTTGAGTATTACACACTTAGCTTTTCATGAACAGAAAATTGTTCTCCTGGGGAATATGAGACTGGGGGAGACCTCAATGGAGTCTTTGACATCCTTTCGAGGGGCAGGCACTGAGCTCTGCTCTGTGGGGACCAGGGACAGCACCCAGGGAATGGCTGGAGCTGTCCCAGGGCAGGGTCAGGTTGGATCTCAGGGAAAGGCTCTTCCCCCAGAGAGTGGTGGGCACTGATCAGGCTCCCCAGGGCAGTGGGCACAGCCCCAAGGCTGTCAGAGCTCCAGGAGGGTTTGGATGATGCTCTGAGGGACAGAGTGGGATTGTTGGAGTGTCTGTGAAGGGCCAGGGATTAGACTGAATGGACCTTGGGGGTCCCTCCCAGCTCAGGAGATTCAAAGTTTCTCTGATTGTATGTTTAAATCAAAGCTCCTGTTCTCCTCCACAGAAGGTGCTCAGAGCAACAGCCCTGTCTGAGCTTCTGCCCTCAGCAGGATTTATCCAGGAGATCACATGTAGAAAAATGATCTTGTAGCCCTGGCCATAAAACAAAAATAAACATCTTCCCCACCCTCTGCCTGACCCACCCACCCTGGAGTCACCTTGGACAAGGTTTCAGGAGAGTCCTGCTGCAGACAGAGCCCTGTGTTGTCCTCCTTTGTGTTCCCTGTCACTGCTCCAGAAGTTGGTATCAGCCTCCAAAGTAATTTTACTTCTTACCAGCACCCTTTTCCATTTTCCCTGTAATTGTGTAATTAACATACTTCATCCATCACCTTTATATCCACCATCCATCATGGTTTAAGCTGAGCCTGGCCTTACAAAGAGGTACTGCACACATTAACAGTTGCTGAGGAAGGGGAAATGTATCTCCAGTTTGGAGAGGTGACTCCAGGCAAACCCAGAGCACGTGGACTGGCCATGGGGCTGTCTCATGCTCCTCAAAACCCTGGACAGAAGTGCACCCCATTTTCTAAACTGAGCTGAGCTGTCCCCTGGTAATGGCTCTTCAAACTGAAAGTAGGGAAATTTAGGTTTGATATACAGGAGAAATTCTTCCCTGTGAAAGGGGAAGGCCCTGGCACAGGTTGGGCAGAGAAGCTGTGGCTGGCCCATTCCTGGAATTTTCCAAGACCAGGTTGGATGGGGCTTGGAGCAACCTGGGCTGGTGGGAGCTGTCCCTGCCCATGGCAGGGGATGAATGAGGTAAGTCCCTTTAAGGTCACTTTAAGGTTCCTTTCAACCCAAACCATTCTGGGATTCTCTGATTCTCTATTTCCAACATTCTATTCCAGAAATAAGTTCAATTTCTCTGTGCTAAAATGAATCTGTCCAGGAGACACCGAAATGACCTTAGTTCTGCCCTGTTGTCATATCAAGCCATCCATCTGGAGCTACAATTAACCTATTTCAGTGCCTGTGGTGCCAAAGAAAAGACAATAAACTACTTTTTATTCTGGTACTCCACTGGGGTGAAAAAATTGCTTCCAGGCTGTGTAGAAACCAGTTGGTCCTGATGCCTTTGCTCACAAAAGGCTGTTCTTGGTAGAGCCACAAACAGCTTTGTTTCAGCTTTTACTGATTGTTCCCATTCTGATCCAAAAATTGGTGAGTTTGCCAATCTGACTTCATCCAACACACCTCCCTGATCAGCAGATCAGCAGCCATTGATAAGGACCTGTCTGCACTATTTTCTCTCCAAGCACTTTTCCCAAATGCATCACTGTAAGGTACTGACTGTACACACAAAGCTCATGTATTCCCACAGCTCCAGCTTTCTCCCCTGGAGGAATCCAAGCCCATCCACAGATCCCTCCGGATCACTGTGACAATCTCTGCTCCATTTCACAGACCCAGGTGCTGCCTTTTTTGCAACCTTCTCTCTTCCCTTTTATGGTTCCTTTGTTTGGTTCTCATTCTTTCTGGAGTTCTTTCCCACGTTCTGGCACTTCTGGCACTGCTTGAGGCCTGGCTGCTGCTTGGTCAGCCCTTCTCTTTCCTGGCCCACTTTGGCTCCCAAGTACCCCCTTTTCAGCCTCATGTTTGCAGCACAAAATACCCCGAGCAGCCCCACTGGGAAGACCTTCAAGGGCTCTGGATTCCAGCCCTGCTTTTGAGAAGCCCACGAGCTGCCTCCCTGTGCAGGGATACACATTCCCCCCGTGGTGTCCCTGTTATCCAGCTCCCACTGAACCAGGGAGGAATGCTACAGCTCTTCTGGATTCATGCCTTAATTTAGTGTGAAAGAGCCTTCCTGTGTAGCAAACTGTGCTTCCCTCAGCCATAACACATCCTTGTTCCTCTGCCTCAGCATGAGGAATATGGATGTGCCAAGACCTGGTGTGGTTTAAGCCCAGATGAAAAGGAAGCCCCAGGCAGCTGCTTGCTCAGCCCTCCCTCTCTCTCCCACAGCCTGGTGGAAGGAGGAGGACAATCAAAGTAAAACTTGTATGTTAAGAACAGTTTCATAATTAAAATGAACTAAAATACAACAACAACAACAGTAAATAAGAGTAATAATGGTAAATAACAGTGATAACAACAGCAACAAAGTTAAAACCAAGAGATGCACAATGCAATTGGTCACCACCCACTGACTGATGCCAGACCCCCCTTCCTGAACCCAGGACTGCCCCTTCCCAGTAACTCCCCCCAGTTTATATACTGGGCACAATGTTCCATGGTGTGGTCAGAAAGAGAAGCAGAGACAGAATCAGAGCTGCCTGTCATCTCTGGGAGAAGGAGCACAGGGAGAGCCTGGTGGGGTGTGAAGGATGCACAAAAGACCCAGGGTGGGCCATGCCCACTCCATCCTGGGCTTAAGAACAAGGCAGAGGGTCTGAGGATTCCAGTTGCTGGAATCAGTTTAAAGTCCATGGAAGAAAACAGGCTCCTCTAGGCAGGACCTTGTATGAGCTGGATGAGAGGGGGATAAATCACCTTCTGCTTTTGTGTAGAGAGAGATGTAACTTTAGTGCCCAAATGGGGGCAAAACATTCCCCCATGTGACCCCACACAGACACTGCAAAGCCATCAGGCTTTTGGTGACACTCCCCAACCCACTGGGGAGCTCCAGTCCCACCAGCCCCCTCAGTTTTTGGCCATGGGAACCGAGGATGGATTGCTTGCCACGTCAGACATGTCTCTGTGCCTGGCTGATGTGTCACCCTTCACTCTGCTCTGGTGGCTCCAGAATCAGCTGCCGGGAATCAGCAGAGCAGGAGCATCACTGCTGCCCCCGAGGGGAGCTGAGGGACCTGCCAGAGCTCAGGGTGTTCCCTGTGCCCATTGATGTGACTAGTTAATTAAAGAACAGAGAGCTCCAGCTCTTCCAGATTCCTCCATCAGGTGTACTTGGTGCATGTGGGAATTCAGAACATGTCATTTCAGGAGTAAAACTGGGTAATGCTTCCCATAAGAAAAATAGAGCAAGGTGTGATTGTCTCCCTAATTTTAGAAGAAGAGAAAATACCACCATGAGAGCTGGGAACATGAACATTTGGGTTATAAATGTGGATGTGTGCAGGCATGAGAATGTGTCTCTTGCTATAATGAACCAGACACGAGGTGGCAACTGGTGCCATCTTCAGCCCAGCCCGAGACACTGAGCTTGGAGCAAGGAGTGACATGGACACCTCGGCCCCACAGGCCGGCACCTGGGGGTAGAATCCCAGTTGCTGGCCTGTCCTGGGGCTGTCCCTGCAGTCATTGGAGGGCTGGTACAGTCCTGCAGCTTTCCTCCTTGCTGACAGCAATGCCTACAGCAGAAGGTGAATGGTGGGGGCACCACAGTGTAAGCCATAAAGCTATGAGAGAGTTCAAAGGAGGGGCAAGAAGATGGGGAAGGGTCTGGAGTGCAAGCTGGGGCTGAGGGCACTTGGTTTGTTCAGCAGGAGAAGAGGAGACTGAGGGGAGACTTCATTGGGGTCTACAGCTCCTCCCAAGGGGCCCTTCCAATCTCTGCTCTGTGTGGCCAGGGACAGCACCCAGGGAATGGCCTGGAGTTGTGTCAGGGCAGGGTCAGGTTGGATTTCAGCAAAAGGTTCTTCCCCCAGAGGGTGGTGGGCACTGAGCAGGCTCCCCAGGGCAGTGGGCACAGCCCCAAGGCCACCAGAGCTCCAGGAGTTCTTGGATGATCCTTTGAGGGACAGGGTGGGATTGTTGTGGTGTCTGTGCAGGGCCATGAGTTGGACTGGATGATCCTTGTGGGATCCAGCTCAGGACATTCAAAGATATATAGATATAGATATAGATATAGATATAGATATAGATGTAGATGTAGATATAGATATAGATATAGATATATATTAGATATAGATATTAAAAAAAAGAAAGTAGCTGAAGGAAAAGAGCAAATAATGGAGATTCCCCCCAGGATCCAGGTTTACCCAGGGCTGGGCTGTTCACTGAGTTGGACCATTTTCTGAGGAACTTCATGTACAGATTCAGTGTGTGGAATATGGAGTCTGTCCATAGGCTGAGTGAGCAGCAGCAGCAGCAGCAGCACTTGATGTGGGCACCAGAGTCCAGCAAGAACAGCCTCGAGAAAAGAGAAGAAAACGAAATTGCAGCCCAGCCATGGTGTGCAGCCACACTGGGTTCTCAGACAGAGGGCCTTGCCAAAGCCTGCTGATAATAGGAACAAGAAAAGAGTGTGATAAGGAGAAGCTGAGAAGGGATAAAAATGAGACAGTGAAAGTAAGGCTTTTGTTATTTTGTCAAGGAACAAAAACTAGAGGAAGTGAGAAAACTCAGAAAGGAATAATAACAAAGCCTCCAGACAAGCTAATAAATGGTGAACAATGTAGCTCCAGCCAAGAGGAGACAGGAGATGGATACTTATTTTCAATTCAAAACAAAAAAGCAGAAATAGAGGAATAAATAGTTACGTTGCAGTGCAAAATTCTGGCACCCACATGTAGCTTTGGAAGTGAAAACGTTTCCCCATCTAAAGAGAACTGTCAGACATGTAATTTCACCTTGAAGGTAAAAGCAGTTTGGAGAAGCCAATCCAAGTAAACATTTCTGACTGCCCAGAGATCTGAACTGCACTTGGTAACAAATCCCACCAAGGCAAGAGAGGATGGGGGTCCTCGGTGTCCTCCAGAGCAGGACTGTGACAAAGGCACAGCCTGGCACAGCACAGGAGACAGTCACAGACAAATTGCCCCTGCAGGCATCTGAGGCCACAGGAAACAGTGCCAAGTACAAAGGGAAGAAAAATGCCCATTCTGCTCAATGCAACTTATTTTGCTGATGACACAGCCAGAGCAGTACAGACATCAGGGTTTCTGTGGGAAGAGAGTTTCTGAGTGAGTTCAGCAGATCCAGAGACAGTTTGCAGAAGATATCTGCCAACCACACCCTGCTCAGCTTTGCTGTCACACTGATGGCTGGTCCCACATGCACTGGGCTGAGGAACCAGCTGGGGTATCACTGGCACAGGTTGCTCAGAGCAGTCCCATCCCTGGAAATGTCCAAGGCCAGGCTGGACAGGGCTTGGAGCCTGGTCCCTTCCAACTCAGCCAATTCCATGATCCTGTCGTAATTCTATGGTAATTCACACCACACCAGATCAACGGGAGAAATATTAACTGTTTCAAGCAGCTTTAAAAAATGAATCTGTGCATAAAGCCATTTGTCCACAAGGAAGCCACAAAACATGATGTGCTATCACCTCAGAGGTCTTTGGACAAGGGAAAAGCCAACTTTGAGCCGAAGGTGTCCAGTGCTCCCAGGGAACATTGAGACACAGCAACATAACAGAGGAGGGATCTGGCAGATTGGAACACAAATGTAGGGCAGGATGGTGCAGTGGGTGCCCAGCAGAGCAGCAGAAGGTCTAGAAATAGATCCAGTCGTGAGACAGCTGGGACTTGTGCTCCACAGACACTGGTGGAGGAGGACCTGATGAATTTTCAGCCAGAGCCCTCCTTGCTCCTCTGGGAACAGGGCAGCAGCCAGGATGCAGGGGGTAAATGCCAGGCAAGTGAGGGGTTGGCAGACTGCAAACTACTGAACAGAAATGCTCTTCAGCTCCAGGCTTGGGCCCCTGAGCCGTGCCCTGCAGGGCTCAGCTTCCAAGGAAGTAGTTGGAAGTGGCCTGAGAGGAATCCTGATAAAGCTGATTTAGATTGCATTTTTTCTTTTTTTATGTTTTGTTTTGTCCCATATCTGGATTTCATTTCACTCCCAATGTCTATAAATTAATGATCCAAGTCTGACTCCATCACCTGAGGCCCCCTCAACAGGGGAATCCATGGGACCCACCCTCACCTCTGGCTGGCGGTTTCTCTACTACTTGCAAAGAGCAAGCCAGAGATGAGGTGTGACCTTCATGAGTGACAGGATTTGGGGAATTTTTGGCAGCAGTGAGCCCATGTGCTGACACAGCTCTGTCTGCTGCACCAAACCCTGGGGCTGCCCATCTGTGAAGCACAGAGCTTGAAACAGCACCAACACCGCAACAGCACCAACTGTCCACGCAAAGGGACATCTGAGACAATCCCCACAGTGCATCAGCCAAAGGTCTTACCTTGTGTCCTAGTTCAGCAGGTGGGACCAGATTACCTCTGTGTGACCAAAGCTGTGTATTCTAAACCCTCCATGACATTTCCATGGGCACAGCTGAGCCCTCAGGCTGGGAGCTGCCTGGGAAAGAAGCCTGGCAGAGGAGCTGGGAGAACTGCCCTGCAGGGACTCCTTGGCACCTCCACACCCACCTGAGGGCTCAGCTCTGCCCATGGGCCAGCAACGATTCCAAAATCCCCCCTGACTGCCAGAGTCAGATCCCCCAGTGTGGAACTGCCTGCCCTGGGGGAGGCACTGGGGGCTCCCACCTGAACCTGAGCACAGATAATCTTGGGGTTTGAGGACTTAGGGAACCACTCATTGGATCCAGAGGAAGAGCAGAATCTCGACAGGAGGAGCCCCCCACTCTCCACCAGACTGTGCCATCATCTGCACCAACAGGTTTGTCCCCTCCTTTTCCTTTGGACTCGGCGGAACCACGTGGGGCTCAGCACAGGGGCCACCAAACCCCCCTGTGTTTGTGCCCCAGGGGGCTGGGTTAGACTGCTGGGGTTGGGGGTTAAACCCAATTTCTCTTTGTGCCACTGCATTCACTGTAACAATTTTATGAAATTGTAACTCTGACTCAGAATCTCTTCTGTGTTGAGTTCATTTCTCCTGCCCGTTTACCTTTAAACCACAGCACACCTCAAAAACCAGGACTTGCAGCCACAGCTGTACCAGCCTGGCCTTTGGGCCTGTGGTTCAAGGAAAGAAAGATTTCAAAGTTGTGTGTTAAAAAAAGCAAGACATTGGAAGCTGCAAGACTTTGGAGCTATTGGGCTGCCAGGCAAGGCAGAGAGATAACCCCCGAGATTTATGAACAGGATCTGCCACGCAACTCCTGATACAGCTCAGAACTTGTGGGAAGTCTTATTTATCAACCCCAGGGAAAGGACAAATGCAAGAACAGGCCATGACAGATAATAATTCAATGTGCTGGGTGAATCTGCAGCGACTGGCATTTTTCATTTCACTTCTCTGTTTGCAAAGAACTTGGCACTGGTGTTGCTTTCATTTAATTTCTCTGTTTGTAAGAGATTTGGCCATTCATTTTGGCTGCAGATCTGATAAGCAAAGCTAAGGAAACACAAGGCACATGTTGTTCTTGAGTGGAGCAGAGTCAGGGAAGCTGAAAAGAAAATAGATTTTTATTATCAACTCAAATATTGACTGGATGATGCGAGGAGGGAGGGAGTTAAAACTTGCTCCAGAGGTAACCCCATAAGAATTCCAGGCTGTTGCTGGAAAGTCTTTATCTTCTGGTTTCTTGCCTTGATAAACAAAGTGTCAAAGTGGGAAACGAAGTGTTGTGTTGTGCAAATGTCAGTGGGCAGTGTAGGGTGATGCACAGGCACACACAGGACAAGGAGAAGGGTTTTAAGCTGAAGGAGGGTAAATTTAGTTTAGATATTGGGAGGAAATTCTTCCCTGTGAGGGTGGTGAGGCCTCTTTGGGCATAGTTGGGCAGAGAAGCTGTGGCTGCCCCTTCCCCAGAAGTGTTCAAGGCCAGGTTGGACAGGGCTTGGAGCAATGTGGACTAGTGGAAGGTGTCCCTGCCCATGGCGGGTGGTGGGACCTGATGGGCTTTAAGGTCCCCTTCCACCCAAAGAATCCTTGAATCATGGAATCCGTAAGGTTGGAAAAACCCTCTGAGTCCAACCATTCCCCAGCACTTGCCAAGTCACCACTGAACTGTGTCCCCAGGCACCACATCTATGTGGTTTTTGAACACTTCCAGGGATGGTGATCCCACTGCTCCCCTGGGCACTCCCATGGATGTGCAGCAGTAAGGGAATGGCCATGCCAGCATGCCATGGAGCTGGGGGGTACCAGGTTGCAGGGATGGGAGGGTCAAGGCTGGAGGAGCTCACAGGGACAATCAGGGACTGGAGCAAGAGGGACTAATGGGCTCCCTGGTTTCCTTCTTCCATCCAAGACATAGGAAAAGAAATTTTTCTTCTGAGCAAGCCAGGAATATTCCCACACTTCCTCACCAACTCTTCCTGCTTTTCAAAGTGACAAGAACTAGGCCAGAGGAGCTGCAGCCCATCAGGCATTGCCAGGTTCGGTTCTGAGCTCAGGTCTGTCCAGTTTTCTCCAGGAAAACCCAACCTCTTGGCTTAGACCTCCAGGGACAGTCAGTGGTGACTGACAGTGCTGGGAATAAGGATGTCTTGGCCTGTCTGATGGGGTGAGTGAAGCAAGTGCCCTGCCCACAGGAATTGGGAGGTGCTGAGATACAGGCAGGGAACACAAGGGGGCCTTGGATGGGGGCAGGATCAAAAAATGGGCACCTGGGTTACTCCTGTCCCAGCAGGTCTACTCATGTCTCCTGCAAAACATTCAGAAGCTGCTTGTCTTGGTTTGAGGGGAAAAAACCCAAAATGTTTACCCACAAGCGGGGGAGGGGCCTTCTCCACAATAATCACGCCACTCTTTATCAAATTTAAGAAAAAAAAAGATTTTAATAGAAGAAGGATAACTGTTCTTAACTGCTATATATAAACAGACTAGTGCAAACCGCTTCCCCAACACCACAAGAGAAAGAAAAAAAAACAAACAACAACAAAACCCAGCAGGTTTTCCTCCAGGAGGAAAGTTATACTCAAGCAGTGTCAGTGTCACAGCCCGGCTGGCTGCTGAGTGAGTTCCCAGTAGTTCCCAGTCCCTCTCCAGTGAGACAGACGAGTGGTGAGCTCCCAGATGAACTCTGTGTCTCTTGTCCCAGATGAAGGAAAAAGAAAGCTGAAAATGGGGAACCACCACGTGTCCTACAAAAGCAGCTGTAAACCTCTCTCTCTCCTGGGTCACTGCCCCAGCCGGGGCGGGCAGGTGTGACGGTGCAGGCGGTGGTCAGTGCAGGCGGTGGTCAGTGCAGGCGGTGGTCAGTGCAGGCGGTGGTCAGTGCGGGCGGTGGTCAGTGCAGGCTGTGACAGTGCAGGCGGTGGTCAGTGCAGGCTGTGGTCAGTGCGGGCGGTGGTCAGTGCAGGCTGTGGTCAGTGCGGGCGGTGGTCAGTGCAGGCGGTGGTCAGTGCAGGCGGTGGTCAGTGCGGGCGGTGGTCAGTGCAGGCGGTGGTCAGTGCGGGCGGTGGTCAGTGCAGGCGGTGGTCAGTGCAGGCGGTGGTCAGTGCAGGCTGTGACGGTGCAGGCAGTGGTCAGTGCAGGCGGTGGTCAGTGCGGGCGGTGGTCAGTGCGGGTGGTGGTCAGTGCAGGCGGTGGTCAATGCGGGCGGTGGTCAGTGCGGGCGGTGGTCAGTGTGGGCGGTGGTCAGTGCGGGCGGTGACGGTGCAGGCGGTGGTCAGTGCGGGCGGTGGTCAGTGCAGGCGGTGGTCAGTGCGGGCGGTGGTCAGTGCAGGCGGTGGTCAGTGCGGGCGGTGGTCAGTGCAGGCGGTGGTCAGTGCAGGAGGTGGTCAGTGCGGGCGGTGGTCAGTGCAGGCGGTGGTCAGTGCAGGCGGTGGTCAGTGCGGGCGGTGGTCAGTGCAGGCTGTGACGGTGCGGGCGGTGGTCAGTGCAGGTGGTGGTCAGTGCAGGCGGTGGTCAGTGCGGGCGGTGGTCAGTGCAGGCTGTGACGGTGCAGGCAGTGGTCAGTGCGGGCGGTGGTCAGTGCGGGCGGTGGTCAATGCGGGCGGTGGTCAGTGCGGGCGGTGGTCAGTGCGGGCGGTGGTCAGTGCAGGCGGTGGTCAGTGCGGGCGGTGGTCAGTGCAGGCGGTGGTCAGTGCAGGTGGTGGTCAGTGCGGGCGGTGGTCAGTGCAGGCTGTGACGGCGCAGGCAGTGGTCAGTGCGGGCGGTGGTCAGTGCGGGCGGTGGTCAGTGCGGGCGGTGGTCAGTGCAGGCGGTGGTCAGTGCAGGCGGTGGTCAATGCAGGCGGTGGTCAATGCGGGCGGTGGTCAGGCTGGAACAGAGGCCGGGATCCCAGATGCAGGAACCGGGAGAAACAGCCACGGCGAGGAGAAAAGCAGCAGCTCAGCCAGAAGCCCCAGCAGTGCCAGCAGAGCCACTTCTCTCCTCGGCAGCCACCGCTCCTGCCTTCCACCAAGTTAAGAAAAAAAAAGATGTTCCCCCCCAAAAAAAGAGACAAACCTGCCCCCATCCAAGTGATCAGCAGTAACTACTTCTTTTGTTAACTGCTGGCAGGGGCAGTTAGTGGCAGGGGAGAGAATTTACATAATAATCCCAAACTACAACACTGTTCCTCTTCTGGGAGGCAGAAGATAAAATCTACTGGTCAGAACATTTCAGTCATGGTCCATCCAAACCACTTGCACATTCCCTGTTGGGTGTGGGATAGCAGTGGGGTGGAGCAGCCCCATGGAGGTCAGTGGAGAAGGATGCCCCAGTGAGGCAGCTTGGCTGGAGCGCAAAAGGTGAAGGAAAGTCTTGACACACATCCAGATGTGACCTGTTGGCTGCTCTCATATGGGAAAAGTTTCTTATTCACATTTTCCTACCAAAGACATCCCCTAGAAGGAGTGAGGCAGTTTAGAACCAAAGGCAAGTTCTAAAGAAACAGAGAATGGCAACAGGATCTCCTTAAAGCAGTAACAAAATGAGGCAGAACAAGAGCAAAAAGGGGCTGCAAATAGTTTTGGCTCCTGCCACTCTGCCCTTTTTTTCCAGGGCTCCACACCAGTTCCAGGCAGGTTAGAGAGACCTTAGGAAGAGCTGCTGCTTCTTCCACCTTCGAAGGATGTCAGTGTGTGTCAGCCACGTCCTGGCAAAAGGGTCTAAGCTGAAAAGGTTAAAGCAAAAAGCATGAAGATAGCCCTGGAAACAGCCCAACTTTGCTCAGTTTGGCTGCACTGATTTATTGACATATTAGTTTTCATCAGAAATGTGGTTTCTGTACATATTATTTAAAGTATTGGTTCAGCTACTTGGAAACTGAGGGATTTTTATTGTGCTCCACACCCCTCTCAAAAAAACCCCCAGAGTTCTTAAAGATAAAAAAGAGGAAAAGCAAATGGAAGAAAATGAAACATCCTTCTGCTTTACTACCAGTTTCAAAGCCATTTCCCACTGTAAAAATGTGTAAAAAGAATATTCTTCCAGAAGTACAGCAATATAAAGTTATTTTCAGCTGGATTCCCTGCATAGATACAGGTTAATGTGCTTAACTCTTGTTCCAAAACCTTATCTTTAAATTCTTGCAATTTTTCTGTTTCTTCTTACATGAAGATATCATTCAACCTTTCCTCAGGCTGAATATTTTGCTTTCTCATGGCTGAAAAGATGAAAATTACAGCTTTGCTTTGAGCATCTCTACACCCCTTCTGATTTTCAGCCCAAACTGGTTATTTGCAAAGGTGTAATTCTGGTCTCTTGCAGACACTCTGCAGAATCCATAGAAAAGGACACTGCTTTTTGGCCAAGTTAAAGCCTGTTGGTAGGAATGAAGCTCTCTGGGAATGTCAAAAATGAACAGGAAATGTTTTATGGAAGGTTCTTTGCTGGGGGAGCCTTGTGACTTGGTTGGTGGTGATTTGTCACCAACATCTCTGCAGGCATTGGGGTTTGGTTAATTGAGTCATGCAGACACTGAAGCCTTGGAGTGTTTTAATTCCAGGAGTGGATGTGACTCGACCCTGCAATGAGGACATTTTGCTAAGATGAGTCTGCTCTTGGCTCTCCTGACATCCCAGACTCTGCTGAAGTGGTTTAATAATGTTCTGACTGTGGTCTTGGTGCCAGCACACATTAACTCACGCTGGACTCCAGGAATATGGTGCTACAAATGTGCTGCTGCACATGATTTATGGCTGGATGGAGCTCCGAGTAGACGTGGCCATAAAATGTGCTGGGTCATGAGGGGACAAGGGAGGTGATGGGTCTTTGGGACTTCTCCACAAGTTCATTTTTCCTCCAAATTTTTCATCCAGGCTGAGGCACTGTGACCTTGGAAGGGGTTTCCACCAGTGACCCATTTGCCATCTGATGGGTCTTCTTTCCACCATCCTGGAATTGCAGAAGGTCCTGCCATTTGGTTCATTTATGCCCTGGGCACCCACACTCAAATCCCTATTGGCACTTGGCAATGGGCTGTTGGAAACTGCCTTCTCAATATGGATCATGGTGAATAATTGAAGGAGGGAAAGCAACACTTTTAGAAGGGACAGCAGACTGGTTTGGACAGGAATACACAAGTTTTCCATGGTTTTTAACACCAGTGATGAGAGAGGACCCATGCCAAGTGAGAATGGAAAAACAGCCATACATCATTGTTTCCAGCTTTCTGGAGCAATAAATGGATGTTTGGGGCAGGCAGAAAATTCTCCTGTTTGTGTGTGTGCAAACCTTTGCAGTCTCACCACTGGAATGGAAATAACATCCAGGATGAGTCACTTGGATTGGTCAGGAAAGGTAATGAGGAAGACACAGTGGCACATCTGCCCTGCTCCTGCTTTGGAAACAAACTTCCCAGCCATTCCCAACGCCCAAGGATGATCCAAGCAGACAAAGCTGGTCCCTCATCAATCAACCTTCAGGTTTGCCTGGGGCTTGTTCTAATTGATTCAGTGCAGAGCTTCAATTCTCCAGAATTGAAAAATTAAATAAATGCAGCAAGTTTTAACTCCAGTGTGCCAGTCCACTTTCCAGGGGGGTTTATGGTTTTATTTCCATGGACAGTTTTGTGGCCCTCTCAGCTTGGCAGTGCAGGAGCTGAGACAGAACCCAGGGGTGTGCAGGGACATGGGCAGGGCTGGGCTTTGCACACCTCACTCCAGTGGGAGTGTTTGGCAGAATAAGCCTTTTCATGAGTTATAACTTGGACTCACAGAATCACAGAATGTTTAAGGCTGAAAAAGCCCTCTGAGATCATCAGGTCCAACTGTCAGGCCAGCACCACTCTGTTCACACTAACCCGTGTCCCCAAGTGCCACATCCACAGGTTTTGGGAACCTTTCCAGGGATGGGGACTCCACCCCTGCCCTGGGCTGCCTGTGCCAATGCCACCCTCCTGTGGCACCATCTGGCTCCCAGATCAAGCCACTCCTTAGACCACGTCAGGGCTTTCTCAAAGATTTTTGGGTCCTGCTTGGCTTAGGTTGCTGCAAGTTGATTTGTAATTTATGTTTTATGGGCTGAGAGGCCTCTTGTAGGTCTAAAGTTGCCACCATAGGAAATTCCCTGGCAAGTCCACCAGAAAGATGCTCACCTGGGTTCAACCAAGGACAAGGAAGGGCTGAGCAGTGGAGAACTTTGTCACTCACCTATTTGCTCCTTCTCCACCGTTTGTGCAGGTATTGGCATCTTCCTCAAGGTATATCCCCAGGGAGCTCAGGCAGCACAGTCAGCCCAGCTGGGGAGTCCAGTGAGACCAGTTTCATCTGGGCTGCTCCCTCCTGACAAAATCCCTGTGGAATCCTGTCCTGCCATTGCACCCCAGCAGCTGCAGGGCAGAGCAGTGGCCCCAGAACTTGCCCATGTGAATCACTGGAAGTGCTGAGGAGCAACAAACTGCTGAGGCAGGTGGAGGGAAAGCAGAGCACGACCAGCAAAGCCTCCTGTGGCACAGTTTGTTCATGTTAGGGAGGTTTGCACAGGCCCTGGAGGAGGAGAAGGAAGTCACACAAATGTTATTAAATAGGTTATGATTTAAGAGAAGCAGTAGTTCAGAGTTAAAGTGCATATTTGGGATCAGAGCTCTGAAACATCCATTCAGCTGTTCTGAAATGTAACTTTTGATAACGTGACCCATAAAGCTTTCCTAAAAGTTCACATCTTTCTTCTTTTTACTTATTTCTAATTTTTTCTGTGGCATCTGAACATAAAATTCAACCATTTGCTCCTTGGGTGTGCGTAATTTTTTTGTAATAAATGTCATCCTAGTCATGCACGAACCAGAATTTCCCACTGTCCCTAATTCTGCATCAAGAGCAGCAATTCTCCTCCTAAATCATGATATATGAGCATTTCCAATGAGCCTTTCCTGATTTGCCTCCTGTAGCTCATGATCCTGGATAAAAGTGGAAGTGCTGAGTAAGAATGAAGTGTTAGAAAGTGAGGACTGAGACCATCTATAATCCCTCTAATCCAAATTGGATTAATTATTAGTGACAAAGCTAAAAATACTCATAATGAATCAAGGGCTAAATTGGTTGATGGTAGAATTTCATGGAGGTGTGGGATGAGCAAAAAGGGGATTTGTCCATGAGAAAAACGTTATTAAACAACTAATCAAAACCAAACTTGCTAAGGAGAGATTTTTATGTATTTTTATATAAATCACTTCACTGAGTCTCTTGGAACTCGTGGCTGGAAGGACGTAAGTGGCACAATATGGAAAGTGTCCTCCTGCAGCCTGGATGAAGAAGGAAAAACCTGATGGGCAGAAAGAACACCAGGGATCCCATGGTTCTGTTCCACCAGTGGGAGGGACACAAATATGGAGATATTGGCATTAGATAGGAATCTAGAGAACTGCATCCAGAAAGTGTTCACCTGGACAACTGTGTCCATGTGGGGTCTGGTGCAAAATAAACCTTGTGCAGGCTGTGAAGGAAACACAACTGGTGCTGTTCACTTGTCATGAACTAGCCCAGTTTTTCCCCAAAACAGGAAGAGCTTCCTGCTGTGGCATTAGAAGGAGCTGGTGCTTGTGGGGATAGACATAATCATAGGATATCCTGAGCTGGAAAGGACCCACAAGGATCAGCAAGTCCAACTCATGGCCCTGCACAGGACCATCCCAAGAGTCACACCCTGTGCCCCAGAGCATCAGTCAAACACTCCTGGAGCTCTGGCAGCCTTGGGGCTGTGCCCACTGCCCCGGGGAGCCTGATCAGTGCCCACCACCCTCTGGGGGAACAACCTTTTCTGAGATCCAACCTGACCCTGCCCTGACACAACTCCAGGCCATTCCCTGGGTGCTGTTCCTGGTCCCCACAGAGCAGAGCTCAGTGCCTGCCCATCCTCTGCCCCTCCTGAGGAAGTTGGACCTACAATGAGGTGTCCTCTTCTGCAGCTGAACACACCAAGTACCCTCAGTGTCCTCACACTCTGCCCCTCCAGGCCCTTCCCCATCTCTGTGTCCCTCCTTTGGACACTCTGCAATGGCTCAATCTGTCCCTTCCATTGTGACCCCCCAAACTGCCCCCCCCATTGCAGGTGAGGCTGCCCCAGTGCAGAGCAGAGTGGGACAATCCCCTCCCTGGCCCGGCCATGCTGGGCCTGATGCCCCCCAGGGCAGGGATGTCCCTCCTGGCTCCAGGGCACTGCTGGCTCAACCTGCACAAGTTTTGTTGAAGGGGCTTTATGGTTCATACAACTCTACAAGGAGCTGGATTTGGCCCATCACTGCTGCCCATTCCATCCTGTCCTGCCTCAAAGCCCAAACCCTCTGCCACTGCCCTTCAGTTCTCCACCCCACAAGTGTCAGCTCTTTCCCCACTGGCCTCCCATTTTCCTGACATTCCCTAAAATAATGCAAGTTATATTTGCCAAGTCTTTCTAGAGTGTCTTCTCTTCACCTGTTTTTCCTTTCCTCAGCTCCACAGGTTTCCCTGCATTCTCTGTTCATTCCAGCTCCTTCCCATAAACTGTTCTTGACTCCCTCTAATTTCTGTTTCCAGCAGCTGTAACTTTATCTCTCCTGCATTTTTCTCTCCTAATGAAGTAGACCTTCCTCTAAATCTTTCAGGAGCAAAGCATTTGCAGTCATCCCAAAGCACATTCCAGCTCTCCAGCTGGGTCCACTCACTCCTCCCACCTCCCCAGTCCTGCAGGGACTTTTCCAACTGGCTGACCAATACCATCCTCTTCCACCTCCTTCCTCACCAGCAACCATTGGTATAAATATCAATAATGATGAATTATGAATTGCTTTAGTGCTATTTAATAATTTACTCATTACTTTAAGTTCTTCCAGCAATTTGTTGAAGGCCAACACTCAGCTAAAGAGCTTCAGACTTCCTGAGCGTTCTGTGCTGTATTAATTAAAACAAAATATTAGAATAGGCAAGAATGGAAGAGTTGGTAAAATACAGTACAATTGTTCTGTGGAAGGAGTAACTACCAACTGTCTACATTCAAGAAAGATGGCTTAAAGTTTTATCTGGAAGAAATAACAGAGTGTAATAGATTCCACAGACAATAATCAGGGCCTCAGCTCAAAGTGCCAATCTTGCCTCATTTGCTATTCTGGGGAAGATGACTTTGTTATCAATAATGAAAGGAATTGGTACCTCCATTTAGACTCTTGTTAATACCATGTAGACTTTTCTTTGTTCAGTTATTCAGGAGCCTTAACCAAAAATAAATCCCATGGCTAAAATGGAAATGATTCCTTTAAACATCAGTTAGCTCTGTGGGGGCAGAGAACATTGGTCTGCTCTGTCCCTGTCCAGAGCCCCTTCAGGAGAAGGGGCAGCACACGGAGCCCATCAGCCCCAGGGTGGAAAGTTCCTCCAGAAGAGAAGATCCTCCACAGCTACTTTCCAGGTCAAGAACAGCTGAAGCCCAAAGGAGGAAAGTTTCTCCTTTAACCATATTCCACATAGTCATGGCAGAGCAATCACCATCAGAGTCTGGTCCTGCATTTGAAAGCCACACAGCACTGCACCTACCGGGCATTCTGAATATTAATTCATTCAAATTAGGGCACATAATTGCATTGTCCTATATTGAACTGCCAGTTATTGTATTTTGTCACAGTGACAAGCAAGGCTTAAGCTCCTTGAGTGACCTGGGAAAGGCTGGTGGCATTCAGGGGTGGCCCATCTGGGCTTCCTTTCTCTTAATTCCCCCATGCTCAGAGTGATCAGGAGTTGGGTGGCTACAAGGACCACGCCAGGTCTGTCCCTCCAACAGGAAGGAACCCTTGAGAGGCTTTTCAAACTACACTCACAGAGTTACAGAACATGCTGAGCTGGGAGGGACCCCCAAGGACCATCAGTCCAACTCCTGGCCCTGCACAGACACCCCAATAATCCCACCCTGTCCCTCAGAGCATTGTCCAAACTCTCCTGGAGCTCTGGCAGCCTTGGGGCTGTGCCCACTGCCCTGGGGAGCCTGGTCAGTGCCCACCACCCTCTGGGGGAAGGGCCTTTTCCTGAGGTCCAGCCTGACCCTGCCCTGACACAGCTCCAGCCATTCCCTGGGTGCTGTCCCTGGTCACAAGAGAGAAGAGATCAGAGCTGTCCCTCAGGAGGAGCTGCAGACCATGGTGAGTAACATACAAAATATTAATTTATCCAATCATCTTCCTGTAACTTTACAGTCAACCAAGCCTATATATAAATACCACTGTTAATTATTCATGTGCCAGAGCACCACCAGCCAGGGAGAATTTCACTACTCAACATAATCCATGGGAGGGCTCTACCAGCATTAAAACTGACCCTGCTGGGGAGGGTCAGACACCCACATGGATGAGGGGCTGAGGAGAAATCACACATCCATTGATTAACTTTCCTGGTTGGAACATGGTGCCAATAATACCAAGGTGGTGGGTTTGATCCCTGTATTCACTTTAGAGTAGGATTTGATGATCCTTGTGGGTCCCTTCCAGCTCAGAGTATTCTGTAAACTTGTGAAACCTGAGTGCCACATGGCTCCCTCCAGAGGGACCCAAGGGAGGAGACTGGAGAAGACCTTTGGTCTTTGGCTTGTGTCTTCTGTAGTACCAACAACATCCCGAAACCTCTTCTGTAAACCAGCCAATCTTTCCATGGACTCAGCTGGATTTTAGCCACAGTCTGACACCTGCCCCCACCCACCCTTGTCCCTCCTGTGCTTTGCAGGCAGATGTGAAGAGGGGAGCAAGGTGGGAGGGAAACCAGGCAGAGAAACTTCACACTCCTGGAAATGCCCACTCTCAAAAAGCTGATGCAGCAACTCAGTTTGTAAGATAAGCAGCTCTTGCCCCCTCTGCATTTTTCAACGATATTCATTAGGTTACAACTTGTTCACCCTAATTATCAGCTCAGTCTCAGAGTGCTCGTTAATCACTCCCCAGGAACAAAGGTGATGCTGGAAGAGGTGACTGAAGGAGAAGAGGGTGCTGTAAGGAGAGGGAGCAGCTCAAAGATCAAGGGCTGGAACGTTCCAGAACTGAGGAGGCAACTGGGAGACATTCCCAGAAGTTTGGGGTTTATCAGTCAACTGAGCCACAAAAATGAAGATAAACCACTTTTCATTTTGCAAGATCAAAAGCACAAGATTTGTTTAGAAGGGAAACTTAAGTGAAAAAGAGAAAGGTGGTTATCTGCTGGAAAATAAACATATTTCTTGATAGTAGCAAAAATCAGCTGCTTATGGTGACTCTCATGTCACCTCCAGCACAGCCAGACCCAGGGCACAGCAATGGGACATCCAAGTCACAGCCACAGGCTGAAGAGAAATTCTTGTCTGTTAAACACAGGCTCATAACTCAGCTCATACATCACTCCCACCACATGTGTCTGGAAACCACCTGAAGAGCAAAATTCTTGGAGGTTTTCTCCCTTTCCATCCTGGAAAAAAAATGAAAGCACTGGATCTTGATTTAGGAGGATGAGAATCCCTTGAAATAAAGAGAAAATGAAAGTAAATGGAAGTGTAGAAATAAGAAATGAAAAGAAAAAAAAAACAAACAACAAAATGAAAGCAAACACAAACCAAAGCCCACACCTGTCCAGAAGACAAAGAACATACATAGGTAGAATTTGTCAAATTAAAAGAAAGAGAAAGAATAAAGAAAGAAAAAAATAAAAAAGGAGAAAAAAGGAAAGGGAAGGGAAGTCATAAAAAGAAGGAAATAGAGAAAGAGGGGAAGGGAGAAATGAAGAGAGAGAAGGAAGGAAAGGAGGAAGAAAGGGAGGGAGGGAAGGAGGGAGGGAGGGAGGGAGGGAGGGAGGGAGGGAGGGAGGGAGGGAGGGAGGGAGGGAGGGAGGGAGGGAAAGGCTGACTGCAAATCCTCACAGCTAAGGCTGCCAGCACTGACTCCAGGAGAGAATGAGAGCTGGGATTTGGCTCAGGTAGACAGAGAACTGTGCACCAGAAGGAAAGGAGCCCCACAGTTACACCCACAATGATGGGTTTGAGCTCCCTGTTAGTGCACAGGGAAGAGTTTTGAAGTCAGGGCATCCAAAGAGATTCAGAGTTTTGTAACAGATGGTCCTGTAGAAACACCAACTCAGAGAGAAAGGAAATGGGGGTTGGAATGTTCTAAGAAAGGCAAAGAGACCCAAACTGAAAGCACAGGGTAAATCCCTGGTGTGACTGGGTCCTGAACACTGTGATGGCCTTGGACAGGGCTGTGTTGGGAAAAGCTCAGGGGGAGAAATGTGTGCACAAACCTGGAATAAGGGGCATGATAAATAACTTCATTTAGAAAATTGAATTTGTGAGAGGCAAATAATGCAGATTTGGAAGCACAGTGGAAAGGGTAAATGGATAAGCTGGAAACAAGGGGCAGCAGGGTGGGATGCTGGTGCCAGACTCACACCCATCAGAAGATAAACTATGGCCTCTCCAGCACTGAAGACTTCAGAGGCTAAAATTCAGTGGGAATCTTCAAGAAACAAGTAAAGTCAGGGATGAACCAGCCATTCAGAGTATTCACTGGATACAAGGACACCACTTGCAGAAGGTCCCTGTGCTGCAAATCCCCAGAACCTCCAAGGACACCCTGGGGAGGTCTCTGTCATGGGTGGAGTGGGAGCTTCAACAAAGTTTGTTAGAGAAGCTCCCATTGAGTCACAAGGTGCAGAAAGGACCCCTTGGCTTTCCAAACTCTTCTCAGAGACGATCCAGTTGCAGCTGGATCCAATCCCAGCCCCAGACTCCGGCAAGGGTTTAAGGCTGAGGAATTCCAGAGGAGGGATTGAACCTTTGTGCAACGTTTTCTTGCAGGAGTAAACGTGGGAACCATATATAGTAATATCAACTGTTTTATTTATTTATTTGTCTGTTTTTTTATTCATTCATTCATTCATTTATTGTGATGAATTATCAGACAAAAATATCTTTGTCACAATTAGTTACTACACAATACAGAAGTTAAGCCTACCAGTATAGTGCAGTATAGGGCATGATATCAAAGAAATTATCTCAAGGCTATTAAAGCTGGAAAAAAACCCAACAATTATTAAGTGGAGATTGATGTCACTCTCCCAGACCAAGGACCGTGGGCAAACCTCTTTGGCTCAGACTCCAGGGGGACCTTGAGGGAGGAATATCCACACACCCCCCAGGAAGGGAATGTTGGAAGAACCTGCTGTTTGAAAGTGAGGCTGGACTTTCATGGTACAAAGCACTGGACTGTCAGTCAGGTGGCCCCAGGGCAGCTGTGCCAGCTCAGCACATTGAGACAAGGACACTTTCCCAGCTCTGCCACACCTTCAGCTCACAGGGCGTTGTTGGAATTGTTTGGCCTCATTCCAGGCAGAACATCCTGCTCCAGCATCCCTGTTCTTCCTCAGCTTTTATCCTCTTTTGCATCTGCAGAAGATACTGCTCGAGGCAGGAGGATCCTCTGGTCAGGCCTTGTCTCCAGGAAACCCATTCAAACACAAAGCTGAAGTCTGAGAGTGCTGCAGGTAGTAAGTGAAAATAATTGCAAATCCCACCATTTCCCAGAAGCCGAATCCATCACCAGCAAGACTCACGTTTGTTTTCCCTTTCAAAAGGGCTTGTTGTATTAAACTATTTTGTAGATATTTTATCTCTTTTACTACTATAAGTGGCTACTTAACAGTTATTTATTGCAGAGACAAAGATGAGAGGAAAGCTGATTTTTCACGCTAGAATATAATTTACTCTCTAGATGTGCATAAGGAAGAAAAATTATTAGATATGGACCTGAAGTTGTAGAGTTTGAGCCTAGAGGTCACTGAAAGATGCCTGGACAGAAATAGCTCCATTCAGGCAGCCTGTGCAGGAGATGGAATACACCTCCCAGCAACAGTTCCTCCAATTACTGACTGAGATAGAAATGTATCTTTGGAATAAAATCCAGCTCCTGGCCAGATGCTGCCTTTGTACTGCTGTGGAATTTCACACTCACTTTGTTTCCATCAGACTCCTCAGTTCTACCCAGAATTAATATTTTCCACATTTTTCCTTGCCCTGCTCCTGCTGATGTGCTAATCCAGATCCGCTCTCATGGATTTTAGCACTGCAGTGCCAGTGCTGTGTGTGCCAACCTCACAAAGCCCCATGACAAAATCTGCACCTACAAATATTTTTTCAGGGAATAATTTCAATGACCATTTTTCAGGGAATAATTTCAATGAGCTGTTCTCCCTTTGTCACCTTAATTAAACACTGATGCTGCACCTTCTGCTTTCATATCAACCCCGAACAAAGGCAGGATACACTTCCCACACACCTACACTTCCTTTACCCCAGAGTCCTGTCAGATTTGGGGTTTGGTTTGCTTTTGATGTTAAATAATCACAACAGTGTTTAAGGATATGAAGATCCCTGTCCTAGTTCAGCAGCCAGGACCAGTTTGTCCCTGTGTGGGTGTGACCAAAGCTGGGTATTCTAAACCCTCTGGGCCATTGCCCAGCAACTGTTCCCAATGGCCCATTGGCAGCAGCTGCCCAGGGCACAGCTGAGCCCTCAGGCTGGGAGCTGGCTGGGAAAGAAGCCTGGCAGAGGAGCTGGGAGAACTGCCCTGCAGGGACTCCTTGGCACCTCCACACCCACCTGAGGGGTCATGTCTGCTCATGGGCCAGCAACCATTCCAAAATCCCCCCTGAGTGCCAGAGTCAGATCCCCCAGTGTGGAACTCCCTGCCCTGGGGGAGGGACTGGGGGCTCCCACCTGAACCTGAGCACAGAGAATCTTGGGGTCTGGGGACTTCTGGGACCACTGGTCAAATCCAGAGGAGGAGCAGCCCCTGGACAGGAGAAGACCACCCCTCTGGCCCAGACTGTGTCATCATCTGCACCAACAGGTTTGTCCCTTCCTTTTCCTTTGGACTCGACGGAACCACGTGGGGCTCAGCACAGGGGCCACCAAACCCCCCTGTGTTTGTGCCCCAGGGGGTGGGTTAAACTGCTGGGCTTGGGGGTTAAACCCAATTTCTCTTTGTGCCATTGCATTTATTGTAATATTTTTATTAAATTTTAGCTCTGACTTATAATCTCTTCTGTTGTTTGGTTCATTTCTCCTGCAGGTTTACCTTTAAACCAGCACTATCCCACTGGAAAGTGTTACAGCCAGAGATGAAACCCCCTTTTTCATGGGGAGTTGCCTGGTTTTATCTGGCTGAATCCTTCCAAGATCTTCCCTCACTGTGCTTCACACAGATGTCTTTGCCCAGGGAGTGCAGATCCCACTGAAGTCCTTCACATTCAAGTTTCCAGTGTGTTTTCTTCCTGCTTTTCTGTCACCAATTCACCCCATGAAAACAAGAGGAAGATTTGATTTTCGAGGTGTATCTGTGAGGAACTGTAAGCTGCTCAGAGAGACAGGCTGGAACCTGCTGAACAGCACTGCTTGTGCCTTGCTTTGGTCCCTTTACTGCCATCAGAAAATTTGACCAAGGTGTAAGTCCAGGATATCAGGAAAACAAACAGAAATACAACGTTACAGTGCTGCTCTTGGAGCACACTGCTCTTCCTCATGGATGTGGGCAGAAATTGGGGCTGTAGAAGGAGTGTTCAGCCTGATGAGTCTCAAAGTAGGGAAGGAGCAGAGGAATCCTCATTCTGGGGAGCTGAATTTGCTGCTTCTCCCTATCCAGTCACCAAATTCCATTGCTTTCCCTGTGGTTTCTCCAGTGTCAGGATTCTCTGCATCCTCTCATCCTCTCACCCTCTGCATCTTCTCATCCTCTGCATTCTCTGCATCCTCTGCATCCTCTCATCCTCTCACCCTCTGCATCCTCTCATCCTTTCACCCTCTGCATCCTCTCACCCTCTGCATCCTCTGCATCCTCTCATCCTTTCACCCTCTGCATCCTCTCACACTCCACATCCTCTGCATCCTCTGCATCCTCTCATCCTCTCACCCTCTGCATCATCTGATCCTCTGCATACTCTGCATCCTCTCATCCTTTCACCCTCTGCATCCTCTCACACTCCACATCCTCTGCATCCTCTGCATCCTCTGCATCCTCTCACACTCCGCATCCTCTCATCCTCTCACATTCTGCATCCTCTCATCCTCTCTCCCACTCTGGCAAGTGGAGTTGGACAGGGATGGAACAGGGATGTTGTCCCCAAGCAAAGTGCTCTTGATGCTGGAAAGGGCCCCCCTGTGTGTAGGAGTTCAAAGCTCTCTGAGCAGACACTGCAACATGATTTTGGAAGGATCCACCTGCTCTACCCTGTCCCAAACCACTCTTGCAGAAGGAAGAGCCTCTGGGAACACCAGACCAGAGAAGATTTCTTAGGAAGCTTCTGCCATTTGAGAAAGGATTTTGTTGTCTTCATAATGAATTAGGAAATCAATGGTCTTGCTGCTTGTGTGACTACAAGTGGCCACAAAAATGGGCTGATGACACAAGCTGACTGAGCCCCTGAAGATCCAGGCCAAGGAGGAGGCCACTCAAGCAGAGTAGGACAAGTCTATTGACACCTCAGTAGTAAATGTGACTCAGGAGGTTGCTGAGGGTATTTACCAGAGAGCTGCAAAGGAGCAGCTCCCCTGCAGCCAGGAAGGCTCTCACTGTGAGGAGATGGATGGACCTTGTGCAGACAGAATGTTCTGCTGATGTTCTGCTCATGCAGATCACAAAATACTTGCAAAGAAACAACAGAGGAAGTTGGTTTTCCAAGATCTCCAAGCTTTCTACAGTTGGGCTGCAACAGGTGTAATAATTGGTCATTTCCAGCCCTTTTTGTGTAGCTCACACTGCACCCAGTGAATAAATGGAAATATATTAAAAAACTTTAAACAAAAATGGTCCAAAGAAAAAAAATGACCCTTGAGTCTTGCCAGCACATTTGGAATGTCCTTGGGACAATCCTGCACCTTGGCTTGCCAGCACTTGCAGCATGGGGGGGGTTGAGAGGACCTGAAAGTTGAGGTTCTTCTGGATGATTTAAGATCTCACCTCAGAAGATTTTAGCACATATTAATAATGTGTAACCCTTTAAAGTCACTGGGGACTGGAAACGCCAAGGAATGACACTCAGGAGATTTGGTGAATATGATTTCATGGAAAAAGAGGACAAGTAAAACAGGAATGAAGGAGACCAGGTACTTACAGAAAATAATTAGCAAAAGACCTTAATGCAGGGGAAAAATAATTGTAATAGAAAAAAATTGCACTGGGTGATTTTCAGGGATTTAGAAACAGGGAAAAAAATGTATCACGAGTGGAAACTAAATGTGAAAATAAATTAGCAGAAGGTATGAAATGAAGATGGAAAATGAAATAAACCCTTGGATTTATTATCCTATATGAATAGGAAAATGAAATAAATCCTTGGATAATCCCACACAGAGTAAATAATAGATGATATGGAGAAAGCTTAAGGAGCCAGTGCATCCCTTGCTTATAAAAAAAAGTTATCTTTTTACCAATTACTGATGCAATTAATTTGAAGAGAGGAAGAAAATCAGAGTTTATTGCAGAGTGCTGGATCCTCACCCTTTACTTCTGAAAGCAGCAGAGGAACAGTGACCTCCCAGAAGATTGGGAGGGAATAAATATAACATCTGCCATGAAAAAGGAGTGATTGAGGAAGGTGGGGACACACAGACAGGTCAGTGGAACCTGAGAGCTGCAGAAATCCTGCAATAAGCAGCCAAGCAGTGGTTTAGAAGCACCTGGAGGATAATAAGGTAATAAGAGAAGAGTCCACACGGATTTGACAAGAAACAATTCATATTGAAACAATATCATTTCCTCCCTTTGGCAGGACAACTGGGCCAGGGGATGGGATAAGCAGGAGGTGAGATAGCCCCTGACTCTGGCACAGTCCCACCTGGCAGAATGGAACTGTGCCAGGGGGAAATGAGCTTCAGGAGACAATCCCAGGGGGATAAACTACCCTGACAACATTGGATATCAGGGAAGGGCTCTTCCCCCAGAGGGTGGTGGGCACTGACCAGGCTCTCCAGGGAGCTCCAGGAGTGTTTGTATGATCTTCTGAGGCTCAGGATGGGACTCTTGGGGATGGTCCTGTGCAGGGCCAGAAGTTGGACTCAATGATCCCTGTGGGTCCTTTCCAGTTCAGCATACTCTGAGATTCTGTGATTCTGCTCCTTGGTGGTCCAGCCCAGTTTGAGGTTCTCTCACACAGGGCTCTGGCCTGTGCTGAAGGTTCTCAGCAGCTTTCTCTTGGAGCTTTTAAGGCAAAACAGGTGTCCTAGTTCAGCAGGAGGGACCAGCTAACCCTGTGTGGGGATGATCAAAGCTGTGTATTCTCCCCCCTCTATTCATTCCCCAAGGTCAATGGGCCATTAGCAGCAGCTGCCCAGGGAGCCATTATCACCTTCACACCCAGCCTGAGGGGGGCGGAGCTGCCAATGGGCCATCAACAGTTCAACACCCTCTGGCTCCCAGAGTTAATCAACCATTGGGTGAGTCCCCACCCTGGGGGAGGGACTGGGTGCTCTCTGAGGGTACATAAGTGGTGGGTAAGAAGACCTCGGGAACCTCTCGTCGGATCCAGAGCAGCAGCAGGACCTTGACAGGAGGAGATCCCCGCTCTCGCCCAGACCACAGCCCTCGCCTGCACCAACAGGTTTGTCATTTCCTTTTGCTCTGGACTTGGGGGAACCACAGGGGTCTCAGCACAAGGGCAAACAAACCCCCTTGGGTTTGTGCCCCAGGACACTGGGTTATACTGCTGGGGTTTTGTGAGTTGAAAGCAATTTCCCTCTTGTGTCAGTGTTTTTATTGTAATATTATTATTAAATTTTAGCTCTGACTTATAATCTCTCTCGTGGTGAGTTCATTTCCCCTGCTGGTTCACCTTTAAACCAGCACACAGGTCACTAATGTTACACTGAGGCCTCAGAGGATCAAGAACTCAAGTGCAGAACACAAGAAATCCATGGAATGTCTATAATGGGTTTCCAAGCACAGGGAAGGGCCCTCTGACAGGGAGGAGCCCTGCCCAGCACAGTCTGGCTCTGACAGGGACTCTGTCACCGTGTACTTCTGATGGCCTGGGGTTTGCAGAGAAGCTGAAGTGCAGCTCCTGCTGGGAGGAGGTGGGTCACAGACCCCCTTCTATTGCAGTCTACATGTTCACTTCACCTGAAGAGGCAGTTTCCTCAAGGCCAGTTTCCACAGCTCATTTTCTATGTGGTAGCTTTGTGTGCTCTCAGCTAAGAGGCTGGATTTGCTTCCCAGATAAAACTGAAACATTCCAAAGGATACCAGTGCAACATGTTGGTTGGTTGCTATAAATATGTAAAGTCTTAAGTGATCTTTAATTAGAATGTGGCTCAGAAGACTTTTCTGTCAAAACATCTTTGCCCCTCATTCAATATGGACACGAACCTTTGGAAGGGGCTGCCCAGGGACGTTTGGAGTCCCCACCCCTGGAGGCGGCCAAGGAATGACTGGATTTGGCACTAAGTGCTCTGGACTGGATGACAAGGTGGGGATCAGGTACAGGGTGGACTTGATGATCTTGGAGATCTTTTCAAACCTCAGGGATTGTGTGAAAATTGGCACAACATGTTCTGGAAGCTCAAGCAATGTCTTGGTAGGTGAGAAGGACCCTTTGATTGCTGCTTGTTGGAAAAAGAGCAGATTTGTGCTTGTTTCCTCCCCAACCCTTGTATTTATCAATCCAGACCTTTTCCTGACCTTCAAGAGTATGAAAATCCACCTCCTCACCCTGCAGCTCTCTGACCCTTCCTCAGGGCAATCCCTGTGCCCTTTGGAGCATTCCAGGCTCCTGTTCCAGCAGCAGCAGTGACACCAGGATGGGCTTTGAGCACAGGAACACCACTAAAGTCAGGGGAAGGTCAGAGGAGTATTTACCCCGTTTGGAAACAGAAAGATGACTAGAAATAAAACACAAACCACAACTGAATTTGTATTGAGCTACACGGGAAATGTGTATTTTCACCCCATAAAGCTCCTTTACAAGGAGTTTATCACCGTAGGAAACTGTTATGTGGCAAAGGTCTCCAACTGGCCCATCCCCAAGGTAACACTTGGATAATCCATCAAATTTTCTTCCCCTACTTTTAAGCAAATTTATTTCTTAGAAAAGCAGGCCTGGGAAGGAGCTGGAGGAGTTGTGTGTCCATCTTCCCCCAAAGCAGGAAGTCACACCTGACACATTCCCTGCAGCCCTCCAGTGATGGAATTGCCTCAGCCCTTGTGTCCATCATCTTCTGGGGACATCTCTGTCACATTGGGGGGCCACCTCTCTCCTGCTCTTGGCAGGAAATCCTTACAGCTCATCCTGAAGTGTTCCCTGTCTGCTCTGGTAGATGACTGGTAACCTTAGCACCTTGTGAGCTTTGTAAATGTGCCAAACACTTCACAGGATAAAAATGTGAATTGCACAAGTCTTTTTAATGCTGTCACCTCTGGTGTCTTCTCAGCCTTCTGTAGAGTTCACTCACAGCCTATCTCGGCAGCTCTGAGGGGAGATAACAGCCAGGAATTGTTCTGGAGCTTCTGAGACACAAACACTGGGAAGATTTCAAAGGGCTCTGGAGAGTGGGATCAGACCTAAACATGATCCTGGTGAATTGGAGGCATGACCCAAAATAATTGCAATCCAATTCAACAGAGTCAAATGCAAACAGCTCAGTCTGCTGGGACTTGGGCAGGTGAGGTGACTCTTGCATCAAAGCTGGGATGGGAATTTGCTGTCCCTCTCCCTGCCTCCAGTCTGCTCATTTCTGTCTTAGTGTAAGTTTGCTGCCCTTTTAGGTGTGATGATCAACTCTTCGTGGGACTGCATGACAAAACAGCTCCCTGAGACAACTCCGAATAAAAATACCTCTTCTTTATTTGTAAAGTGTGACACGGATGGTGGTTCAGCTCCTGCTCTGGTTCACAGCACAGCCCCACAGGCTGTGTCTGTAGGGGAAGCAATCTGCAGCAGGGAGAAACAAATGGGCTGCCAGAAACATGGGAGCAGAAACTCCACTGCCGGAGCCAAGTTTCAGGCACATCCATTTGGGTGAAGGAGAGATCAGATGTACAAATACAATATGGGGAAGAGTTAGAGCAGCACAGCCCAAGCTCAGAGTCAGAGTCTGCCACAAACTCCATGTGATGCCTCTGCACAAGATAATCCTGGAATCATGGAATCACAGGCAGGGACACCTTCCACCGGCCCAGGTGGCTCCAAGCCCTGTCCAACCTTGGACACTCCCAGGGATGGAGCAGCCACAGCTTCTCTGCCCAACCTGTGCCAGGACCTGCCCACCCTCACAGGGAACAATTTCTTCCTAATATACCACCTAACCCTACTCTCTGTCAGTTTAAGATCATTATCCTTGTCCTGTCCCTCCAGTTCCTGATGATGAGCAGATGAACAGCAGCCAGAACATAAACCTGACCTTGGATTGCAGCAGCAGGAGACATTAAGGGATGGGAGATCATCAGCTTTGTGCTGGGGCTTTTCCTGTCAGTGGATTTCAATATTCCTGCTTGCACCTTGGTGGGAAACCAGAAGAAAGAAGTTCCATGTGGAGAAATCAGTAAGTAATTGGTAAATTTTCCCTTCTAGAAAAGAGGGCACATGAGGAAAGACATTCCAGTCCCCCACAACATGAAGATGAAGATGCTGGAGATGAATAGCAGCTTGATGTACATCTTATACAGGGTAAAAGGGCAAAAAATGAACAGTTGGTTTTGCATAAAAGGTATTTGAGTAACATAATAATAAAAACCCTTCTGCCCATCCAGAGAGAGAAGTGCAGGAGCAGCCCAGTGACAATTATCCAGGCACAACTGCAGGGGAGAAGCTTATTAATCCATCTATTAAGGGTTGGTCCCTGGCTGTGCTTCAGTTCAAGTGGGAGATTAAATGATCTCCTGAGGCTCCTTTAAGCCTTGTATCCCATGATCTGTGCAATTCTTTCAGTGGCACAGGAAGCCATGGCCTAAAAAAAAACAACAACCAAAGGAAAATCCTACTTTAACAATGACAATGCATGACCTCATCTTGAACTCTGCTGGAAAGTGAGCTGATAAAGGCTGGGGGAAGAACAGAAGAGGCTGCAGGAACAGCAAACATAATGATTAGAGGCTTGGGAAACAGCAACAAGACCTCCCTATCTTGAAGGAGATGAAATCTGGGCACATCACATTAAGCAAACTGCAGGACAAGTGGGTGTGCTCAGAATCTTGACTCTGGCTTGTACAGAATTATATTTTATTGACACATATTAGACTGAAGACTAATGAAGAAGATTGGGCAGAAGCAAGGACTGGATTTTGTTTGTTTTATTGTAATTGGTTTCCACAATAGATAATTAACTGCAGAACTCATTGCTCTAAGACGTGTCAAAGACTGGGAACTTATCAAGGGAGATAGAACAGGAGAGGTGTCAACAAGAATGAGAGATAGAATATGTATTTAGGAGAAATAAATTATTCCTGCTGGCAAATTAAATCAGCCACTAAGCCCTATGGACAGGAAAGCTGTAGCTTTGAAGCACAGCATGAAATATTTGCTTATTATGGATGTTTATTCCATATGGTGCTGTCCACCACATCCAGCAGGGTAAGTCACCAGGTGGATCTATGTCATGGAATGATGGAGTGATGGAATCATTGAGTGGTTTGTGGGAAAGGACCTTAAAGCTCATCTCATTCCACCCCCTGCCATGGGCAGGGACACCTCCCACCAGCCCAGGCTGCTCCAAGCCCTGTCCAGCCTGGCCTTGGACACTTCCAGGGATGGGGCAGCCACAGCTTCTCTGCCCAACCTGTGCCAGGGCCTGCCCACCCTCACAGACAAGAACTTCTTCCCAAAATCTAATCTAAACCTACCCTATTTCAGATTAAAGCTGTTACTGTCCTCTTAGTTGTATTTTTGTCTTCTCAGCTGCAGCATGAACAGAAGTCCACGGGCTGGAGTTTGACATTGGCATTTCTGGGCACCAAAAAGAAAATACCTTCAGATCTTTTGAGCACCAGCCAAATGCTGCACTGGTGTTATCTTTGGGAACTCAGCCCCTGGAGGGATGATAGGCCAGGCTGAAGAGTTCCCTTGTAACAGCAGATGTCCAAAACAATTCAGAGCCTCAGTGGAAGCCTCAGCAGGAGGAAATGAAGGCACAGGAGGCAGTTCTGGGCTGGTGAAGCTCAGCAATGCTCAGAGGCTGTTTAACGGAGAGTTAGTGATAGAATTGGAGGAACTGTAGGGGAACATATTGATTTTCAGAGCTGCATGGAAAAGAAACATCATCTCTTAATGCTTAAGTGCAGTGCCTCCAATGAACAGCTTCTCATGCGAGAAACTGCACCCACCTCCTCCTGCAGCTCTGCCTCAGCACCATGAAATTGCAGCAAAGAGCAGCTCCAGCTCAGAATTGGTGCTGAGGATTTGATGATAATAAGTACCTGGGTGATGGGGAGGAAGCTTCTCCATTGAATATATATATATATATATATATATATCTTCAAATGGCACCAAGCAAAACCACTGGGCAAGAAAAACAATGAGATCCAAACCCTTCCTTTTCAATGCACACATTATATTTTTGGTTTAGGTCTTTTTGCCCCTCTAGCAAAGGTCATAAATTATTTAACTGCTGCAGCTCAGCCTTCTCTTTTTTTACTGTCTAATAAAATCAGAGAAATATAAATCTATTATAGGTCCTTTTTTAAAAATAATTGAGAGTAGTGACAACCAAAACAAGAATTGAAGCAACAATTCAAGGCAGCGTGTCAGTGAGTTGGGAGCACACCAGGAAATTTCAGCAGAAAGCTTATGAGAAGGCATTTTGCTTATTTCTGGCCAAAGATATGTTGTTCTCTTTTTAAATTAAATAATTTATAGATTCAATGCTTGGGGTTTTCTTCTCCTGGCTGAATGCTTCCTATTAAAAACATAATTCAGGGGGTTACATTATTGTGTGCTGGGCTGCTCCCATTTCAGCCAAATGCTGTGGAAAGAGGCATTCTTGGGAATGTAGCAGGTTGTGCAATTGGTAAGGAAGGCATCAGATCACTGTCTGATTTCCCTGGGACTGTTTTGCCCTGAGATTTTAAATAAGCAGCATTTTCTTGGATACAGCCCAGTGGTTGGTTGTCACTTGGAATTGTTAACATTTAACAGCAGCTACTGCAGAAATAGAAGCAGAAAGGTCAAGGGAGAGGGAGAGAAAGGTAAAGACTGAGCACAAGTAAAAGAAGAGGACAAGTGTGGGCAGGGGGGGGGCAGAGGGTGTTTAAGGGTCAGAGGTGCCCCCAGAGCTGCAGCTGGAGAGGACCAGCCCACTGGACTGGGCAGGAGATGCTGAGTCCTTCCTTAGGGAGAAAAACCTCCAGGCAGGGGAAGGAAGAGATGTTTGAGATGTGACACTCCTGACTGTGCCCACTCACCCTGTGCCCATCCCATGGGTGCCCTCTGGACCTGAGGCTGGGAGGACACTTTCCAAGTGCCCTCCCTGGGGTGAACTCCAGCAGGCTGAGCAGTCTCATAGAGTCATAAACCCACAGAATAGTTAAGGTTGGAAAAGATGTTTAATGTCATCAAGTCCAACTGTGCAGCCAGCACCATTGGGTTCACCACTAAACCACGTCCCCAAGTGTCACATCCAAAAGTTCTTTGAACACTTCCAAAGATGGGGATTCCACCACTGCCCTTCTTCCCTTGTTTAAATGCTATGGAAAAATTTTCCCCAATATCCAACCTAAACATCTCCTGGCCCAGCCTGAGGCTGTGCCCTCTCCTCTTGTCCCTGTGCCCTGGAGCAGAGCCCGACCCCCCCCTGGCTCTCCCCTCCTGGCAGGGATTGCAGAGCCAGAAGGTCCCCCCTGAGCCTCCTTTTCTCCAGGCTGAGCCCTCCCAGCTCCCTCAGCCCCTCCTGCTGCTCCAGCCCCTTCCCTGGACACACTACACTCAATGTCTTTCTTATCATGAGGTCTTGAAGCCTTTTGGGTTTTCCCCTCATGTACCAGAGTTAAAAGGCTGCACCAAGGGGTTTTTCTCAGCCCCACTTCTTTCCCAGACCCTGCTCTGCACAGGCTCAATTCAGAATCTCCACAAGAACAAGATTTGCCCTTTCAGGCCTTCACCCTTCCAGTGTTTCCTCCTGCCTCTTTCTCCCAGGACTGATCCCCTTCACTTAAGAGAACACAAATGTTAAGGGGTTAATTTAAGCACACAGTAATAGGTATGTTTTTATAAAAACTGACTCCACAGGAATTGCTTGAGCTTCCTCATCATTTCCAGCTCAGCAACAGTAACAATTCCCCTAAGAACCCCACCCAGAGCATCTGTGCCTCCACCTTCCCCTGCAGAACAGGGAGGGGAATTCAGAAGGCACAGAGGCTCCACTTCCCACCTTCCCCACCATCTCTCACAGTTGCGTCCAAGCTGGGAACAAGGCAAAAGGATTTGAAAGGAGGAATTAGAGGTTAAACGGGTTACAGCCAACACAAAGCCTGGTTTAAGGTGTCTGATGAGGGACTCAGGCAGAAGGGATGTGTGATTCTGTGAGCAGCAAAGGGAAAAATTAAACTTCACCAGCAGGGTAAAGGGGGTGTGTGCCATCTAAAAAGAGTATCATTAAAATACAGCAAGTGTATCTGGAGTGCCAGGGGCTCCAAAACTGACAGAAGGGAGCTGAGGGTGGAAGAGAAAATGTGCTTTGATGCCAAGATTATACTTTGTGTTAATTGCTGGCTTCGGTGGTAAAAACTCATCTGCACCCCCACAAAGGGGCCCAGAGAGACAAAGAGGTGGGGCAGCCCCAATAACCCCCTGGCCCAGCTGCCCTCCCAGGAGCCAGCAGCCCATTCCAGGCTCATCTCCACAATCCCAGAGGAGCACAGGGGTACAAAGGCAGCCAGAAATCCAGTTTATGGACTCAGGGAAGAGACAGCATCTCTGGGCCCCTCCCACCCATCTCTGGGCCCCTCCCACCCCTGTGGTCCAGGGGTGAAACCCTCCACAGTGAGTCACTGCCAGAGCACCTTTGGGTCCCCGAGGGTGTGGGACACACCACGGTATGCACGGAAAGGGCTTTTGGGCAATCCACTTATTATGGGGTGTTTGGAGAGCAAATACAGATTGGGAAAAGAACAAGTGATTTGGGTAGGAACAAGTCTGGGAACACAGAGGAATAAGGGGATAAATGTCACATGTCATTGGGGAGCTGTCGTGTGGGCCATGTCCCGTCTTTGTATTAAACCCCATTTCTAACTCTTTACCGGGGTGAAGGACTTCATTTTGAGGGGTGAATCAACAGCTGGAGGTCCCTGTGGCCTCAGGGTCTCAGATGTTCAGATTGCAGCAACTGGTGAGCCTGGGACCCAGGGACAAACCTGTACATGTGTGTGCACATACGTGTATCTTTGTGCTACACACGTCTGTTTATGTGAAGGTGCCTTCTCTAACTCCATGCTGAGCCTTGCTGTGGTTGGAGCTGCAGCATCACCTCTCAGCCTGTTGGATCTGGTGTGATGCTCCTAAAATTAACATTATTTCATGGGTAACCTGGTTCAGCAGCCAGGACCAGTTTATCACTGTGTGGGTGTGACCAAAGCTGGGGCATTCTAAACCCTCCATGTTGTCTCTCATGAACTGTTCCCAAGGGCCCATTGGCAGCAGCTGCCCAGGGCACAGCTGAGCCCTCAGGCTGGGAGCTGGCTGGGAAAGAAGCCTGGCAGAGGAGCTGGGAGAACTGCCCTGCAGGGACTCCTTGGCACCTCCACACCCACCTGAGGGCTCAGCTCTGCCCATGGGCCAGCAACCATTCCAAAATCCCCCCTGACTGCCAGAGTCAGATCCCCCAGTGTGGAACTCCCTGCCCTGGGGGAGGCACTGGGGGCTCCCACCCAAACCTGAGGGGAGAGAATCTGGGGGTTTGGGGACTTCTGGGACCACTCTTTGGATCCAGAACAGGAGCAGAACCTGGCCAGGAGGAGCCCACCACTCTCCACCAGACTGTGCCATCATCTGCACCAACAGGTTTGTCCCTTCCTTTTCCTTTGGACTTGGAGGAACCACGTGGGGCTCAGCACAGGGGCCACCAAACCCCCCTGTGTTTGTGCCCCAGGGGGCTGGGTTAGACTGCTGGGGTTGGGGGTTAAACCCAATTTCTGTTTGTGTCATTGCATTTATTGTAACATTTGTATTAAATTGTAACTCTGAGTTACAATCTCTCCTGAGCTGGGTTCCTTTCTCCTGCAGGTTTACCTTTAAACCAGCACAGCTGTGGAAGGGCTGAGGAGCAGTTTGTCCTTCTCATGCTGTAGGACTCACAAATATTTTTAACAGCCCTGGAAAGGTTCTGAGGCTCAGGAAAGGCTGGTGAATGCAGAAGGGAGGGCACTAATGGTGTAGCAGAGTGAAAGCAGCAAATCCACCAAGGACTGGGAAGAGGATAACGCTCATTTGTCATATTTATGTTTCCTAAGTGAGCTCCATGAAAGGAGGAGACAGGAGGGAGCCCTCCAACCCAGAGAGCAGAGGGTGGAGGGACACGCAGGATTAAGCTCTGCTTCCTGAAGCATTGGGAGATGCAAAAACTAGGGAGAGAGCTGAAAGAATGATGACTCCATCATCCAGAGGCATAGAATGACAGAGCCTGGTAGGAGAGCTCAGGGATCACCTCATCCCCCCCTAAATCATCTGCTGCAGCCATGGGTGAGCAAACTCACACTCCATTTCACCTCCTTAGGCAGGAGTGAGATTGATTTCACCATTTGAACCGAAGCCATTTTCACCACCAAACAGCCACATGTCACATTTGAGCTGTCTGTGCTCCCTCTCCAGAGTCAGTGCAGAGAGAGGTGTTACCACAGCAGCCCCTCCCAGCCCAGGGGGGTGCTGAAGGTTGCCCAGGATGGTTTCTGGGTGTCTCTTTGCTTTCTGAGACAGAGCCCCAGCTGGGGAGCCTGCCCACATTTTGGGTGCCAACACTGCATCAGAGGACTCCCACTGTGTTTCCAATTTTATAAGCAAGAACTGAATTCCTCACTGGGATAAATTTGGCTCATTTAGCTTGGCTGGTGCAGAGAGATGACAGATAACTCCTGCTCACAGGAGAATACTGTTCCTCTGGAAACAGGTCATATAAAAAACCCTTTCCATACCTGTCGTTTGGGGGAAATTTGGGATCCTGAGGAGCTGGGAACTGTCATCTTGGAAACACAAAGCACCAGGAGATGGAAAGGAAACTTTCCAGAGGCTCTGAGTCCCCTACCAGGCACAGCAATAGGCCACAGACTGTCAGTGAGACACCTCCACAGCTCCCACTGTTGGGGCTGGGTGGCACATGGAAAGACCTCAGGAATTTCATCTGGATGATCCTTGACTCCAGGGACTGCGTGCACCAGTTTTAGTGGCTCTTCTGAGACACTTGTAAGGCTTCCCTTTCTTTTGTGTTTGTGCTTTACATCTAACCCTCAAAGCAAAGCTGGCTTTTCTGTGTCTGTGATCTCCCATCCTCATTAGACACTATTATTCCAACTTTTGTGTTGACTCTAAATTTTTTAACAATGATTTTCGTGTCTCTTTTGCTAAATCAGTGTTGGATAAGACAAGCTGCTCAGGAACAGGACCCCCAGGAAAAAGCATCATTACCTGATTATTCCCTGATTATTCCCTGCTGGTGACTGTTTAGTCAGGGATCTGCCTGTTAAACTGTGAAAGAAGAGCTCTAATGATATGATGCAGAGCTTGATTTTAAAGCAGAGCTTTGGGCAGGTAAATCATACACCTCAGAGCAGCTAAAATAACATCTATTAAGTACTCTGTGGTCTGGGAGTCCCCTCAGCAAGTGGAGCCTTGCTCAGATGGCACAGACACTCACTGAGCTCCTCCACCACCTCCCAGTGCTGAGATCCTGCTCTGCATCCTGCACCCTGACAGTCCAGGCTTTGTGTCCAGCTTCTGTGGAGGATGGTGGAAAAACAGCTCCAGTCCTGCACCACCAACTTCACTCTCCAAGGCTACTCTGGGCCAAGGACATCCAAGCAGTACAAGTCCAGAGGGCTGTTCTGGAGAAGAAAAGCTCTCTGCAGGGCTAACAGGGCTGGAAGCTTCTTGTAGGCAACTGGAGTGGAACCAGTACTTGTGGGTTGCTGCTCTGGGAGAGAATGGTTTGATCTTATCCTGGGGAGTTGGAAGCTTGGGCTGTTATTGCTGCCCAAGATCTTCCAAAGAGGCCTGACAACACTGTTCCCTGGCCTTGCAGATTTGCATATGACTTTCCTGATTAGAAACAATGGCACAAAGTTCATTCTATGCCAGTGACTCCTTGTAAACAGCTGAGGGAGGAAAGTGAGACTCAAGGGAAGGAAGCTACATTGCCTTCTCTGTCCAGGGGCATTGCCCCATTCAGTCATTGCCAGGGGTATTTTGAGCTTCAGAAAATTCACAGAGAGGCTCCTTTAATGACTGTTGTACTTATATTTGTCTCTCCCACTGACAAAGCCCATCTATACTGAGGGACTTCATCGAGGACTTGAGATGAATTCTGTGTTCAAGCTATTCTGGCTACAAGAGCAACCCCCCAAAGCACTGAACCCCTGGCAAACCTAGAGCTCTTCCTCAGTGGAACATGGCATCAGAACCCTCAGTGAGACTGAGGCAAAGCCCCCTCTGAGACACCATTTCAATTCTGCAGAACGATTTCAATGAACAAGAACCACCTGCTGTCTGCAGGAGGTGAACACCACGATGAACAGCTCAGTGCCCTGGAGCACATGATGGCTTGTCTCACTGGCCAGCTGCAGGTATCCCACAGAAGGTCACCATGATTCTCCTCATCAATTCCTGGCCTTCTGTCCCAGAGCCCTTTGCTCAGAGAGCCAAAGATCAGCCAAAAATCTGCACCATCAGCAAAGAAAAAGTGATGCCATGAGATGCCACCCCCAAAACCCCCTGACATTGTCCTGGAGTGGGACAGATTGGCATGGCTGTGTCCTCAAGGTACAGTGATGAAGGGCAGCGCAAGCTATTATAGAATATTCTGGGTTGGAAGTGACCCACAAGGATTAGGTCCAGCTCCTGAATGTGATGTTGTCCTGCACCATCACCTCTTTCAGACGAGTCTGCAGAAAGAGCAGCCATGGGAAAACATCACCCTGCCAGCTGTGAGGAGAAATCTCATATGGGTATGTCTGTCCCTCCCCTCATTCCTGGTTTCAGAGCATGTCCCACCCACTGGCCATTCCTCCCAAAGTGCTGCCAGCCCACCAGCCCATCCTGGGACAGTCCCACTGCTCCCCAGGCAGCCAGGCCATGATCACCAACATCCAGAGACATCTTCCTGCCACACAAACACTCAGGCATCACTCCTGGGACCAGCCTGCAGGACTCCAGCGTCACCTGTAGCCATGGCTTGATCTCCCTCCTACTGCTGAGTTGAGGAGTTGGTGATGCTCTTTCTTGACATTTGCTTCTCCAGCGAGAGGAATCTCACCATGGGTAGCCTGGACACCTGAGAGAACTGTGGCACCTGACTCTGGAGGTGAGGGAGCTCCTTCAAAGCCAAAGACTGGTCACCTGGTTTGGCCTTGATACACCTGGACAAACCCTCAGCTGACAGGACAGCTCAATCTTCCCACTCTTTTTCTGCTCTCAAGAAGAGTCTCTGCCTTTCTTTGCCTGGTCCCCACCCACCTGTGGGAGGGACTCAGCCCACTCCAGCCCACTCTGCATCCTTGTCTTGGTTTGAGATAAGCAACTGCCAACCCCCCCAAGCACAGAGAGAAAAGCCTCCCTCCTAACACCAGGGAAAGGGAGGAAAGGAGAGGGGAAAGGAAAAAACCTTCAAACCACGTTTATACTAAAACTACATATATTTTTCACAGGAAGAAAGAGACAATTAGAAGAGAGTACAAATATTCACTCACACAAGTCTGGAACAACAAGTTCCCCACCTCAACTTCATAACGAACACACAAATTCTACTGTCCTAACTACACATTACTTAAGAAGAAGCTTATTCCCCAGGGAGACAAACTCAAGCAGAAAGGAGAGACCCAGAACAACACAGTTTACTTTCCTGAGGTACCCTGTGAGCCAGTGGTGGGCCTGGTCCTCTCCATCCCCCCTGGGACAGCATCGTGCGTCCTCCCAAGAGGAGGCTGAGAAGTGACTGCCTTAACCACTCCCACACTGGTTCCTGCTTCCCTGGAGATGATGCCATAATGTGGTATGGAATACAAAGTTACTGGCTAGAAGAGGTCAGCTGTTAGCTCAGCCCAGCTCAAGTCAGCTGACAGCTTCGGCCTAGTCCAAACTCTAGAGCCCAAATCTAGGCCCACCTGGGTGACCCCATAACAATCGTGACAGACACAGTTCCTGAATTCCACCCCCACGACCTTCCCAAGACAAGGCACACCCTGGCACTGCTGCCAGCATTGCACCCCCCCCTGCTGGGATGGACACTGCTTTCTGTCCCCAGGCCAAGTTCACACCATTCATGTCAGAGTGACTTTGCTTTCCAATCACAAATGCAAAGAAGTAAAGCAAATATTTACAACCAGAGCTTCATCAGCCACCCCAGAGATGGGTGGATTGCTTTCCTGCAGGAACAAGCTTGCTCACATGTGTCATCCCTTAATTTCACTCCAGAGCTTCCCAGAGAGTCCCAGATCCCGAATGAGGACTTGCTTTCTGTACTAACCTGGCTGTGCCTGCACAGACTATTTTCTTTGTCATTTGTGCAGCCTCTGGGGAGTTTGGGAAACTCAAAACTTGAAACTCAAAAACTGTTATGGGTTCACCCAGGTGGGCCTAAATTTGGGCTCTGAAGTCTGGACTAGGCTGAAGCTGTCAGCTGACTTGAGCTGGGCTGGGCTAACAGCTGACCTCTTCTAGCCAGTAACTTTGTATTCCATCCCACATTATGGCATCATCTCCAGGGAAGTAGGAACCAGTGTGGGAGTGGTTAAGGCAGTTGCTTCTCAGCCCTCCTCTTGGGAGGACTCACGATGCTGTCCCAGGGGGGATGGAGAGGACCAGGCCCACCACTGGCTCACAGGGTACCTCAGGAAAGTAAAATGTGTTGTTCTGGGTCTCTCCTTTCTGCTTGGGTTTGTCTCCCTGGGGAATAAGGTTTTTCTTAAGTAATGTGTGTGTGTGTGTGGCTCGGCTTCGTGAACAAAGATTTGGGCAGGGCTGTCCCCACGTGGGTGGGCCCTTCCAGCCTGGGCAGTGGATTTTAGGTGAGGCTCAGCGTGCCCAGAACTGGCCCCACCGTTTCAGTCCTGAGGTTCATCTGCCACGGCCGAGCGAGCTTGGACGGTGCCAGTGAAGTCCTCAGGACTAGAACCTACAGCCCCCGGCATTGCCCAGGAGGTCTCCCATCCAAGTACTAATCCGGGACTGACCCTGCTGAGCTTCCGAGATCTGACGGGATGGGATGTCAGGGAGGCATTAACTGCCTTCTTGAATGTATGGCCCAAACTTCGTGTACGAAGATTTGGGCACGGCTCTCCCCAGGTGGGTGAGCCCTTCCAGCCTGGGCAGTGGATTGTTCAGGTGGGGTTCAGCGTGCGCAGAACTGGCCCCACCGTTTCAGTCCTGAGGTCCATCTGCCACAGCCGAGCGAGCTTGGACAGTGACAGTGAAGTCCTCAGGACTGTCTACAGCACCCGGTACTAACTGGGACTGACCCTGCTGAGCATCCAAGATCTGAGGGGATCAGATGGCAGGGAGGGCATTGAACTGCCCGGTACGTTCCCCACTGAGACTCGAACTCACGACCTTGTGATCAGAGTCTGGAGTGCTCACCATTACACAGCGGGACCACCTTACAATGTGTAGTTAAGACAGTAGAATTTGTGTGTTTGTTAAGAAGTTGAGGTGGGGAACTTGTTGTTGCAGACTTGTGTGAGTGAATATTTGTACTCTCTTCTAATTGTCTCTTTCTTTCTGTGAAAAATATATGTAGTTTTAGTATAAACGTGGTTTGAAGTGTTTTTTTCTTTCCCCTCTCTTTTCCTCCCTTTCCCTGGTGTTAGGAGGGAAGCTTTTCTCTCTGTGCTTGGGGGGGTTGGCAGTTGCTTATCTCAAACCAAGACACCCCCCCACACTCCATTTGATTCTTCCATAATAACATCATATAAAGGCACAATCTCCTCATCTCAGTGCCACACAGTTTGGCCCTGTACAGAATTAAAGAGTTACATTAGTTGCCCCATCATAAAAACAAGCTCTCATTTTACAAGAGCACAGGATCAAGGCAAGGGCACACTTTTGGTTTGCTTTGGGGGTTTTTTGTTGGTTTTTTTTTCAGTTTTTGTTTGGTGTCTTGGGTTGAGCTGGCAAACTGCCAAGTGTCCAAGACAGAGAGAAAGGGTTCCCTCACCCCCAACCAACCAGCCAAGGGAAGAAGAGGGAGAAGGGAAAACCCCTCCAAACCAGGTTTATGCTGAAACTAACTATATGTATTTATAAACATTAAGAGAAAACTACAATATAACACACACTTAGACAAGTTATGTACAACAAGAAATAACCTCCCACTCCCCAGTTAATACAAAGTCTATTACTCCAGATTCATAAGCACTCTAAAAGACACCCAGGAAAGAACAAAAAGAGCAACAAAAATGTTTCTACTTCCCTGAAACTCAAACAAAATGCAAGTAACAGCAGCAGGAGCAGGGGCCTAGCAGAGTAGAAGAGCTGTAGCACTTCTTCTACTGTGGTGGAACTGACTAAGCCCTTCCCACACACCAGCTCTTGCCTCTTCTGAGATGATGTCGTAATATGGTATGGTATGGAATACAACATTACTGGCCAGAAGAAGTCAGCTGTTAGCCAGCCCAGTCCAGCTCAAGTCAGCTGACAGTCCCAGGCCTGGTCTGAACTTTAAAGCCTAAATTTGGGCCTATCAGCTAAACCCATAACATTTGGTTAGGGAATTTTGTCAACAAAACTGGCTGGTCAAGGTTTTCATGTTTTATCAGAATAAACAATCACCCCCCCACAGAACAAGAAACACCATCCAGGGCAGAGCCTGTGCAAGTCTCCAGGACTGACAGTGTTGGTTAAAACTCCTGGCTTTCTGTGTCCCAGGCAGGCACAAAGTCCCTGGCCCTCAGGTGTTCTCCATGGTTGGCTGCCCTGGAGCAGCTGACACTGGAGTCTTGGTGTCCTATCCTGGAAGCTCAAAGACATTTGGGGGGGATATCTGTCTGCAGCCTGGAATGTAAACCTTTCAAGCTTGGCAAAAACAGTTGTTTTCAAATCCTACTTGCTCACAGAAGTCCACTCAGCTCAACGGGTTTACACAGATGAAAAGATCAGGAGAGGAGGAAATGAGAGGTGGTGGGTGTGTAGCAGTGTCTGCCCTTGTTACACAGTTAGGGATATAAATGGATGTTTTGTCCATCATTGGTTTGGGTTGGAAGGGACCTTAAAGCCCATCCAGTCCCACCCCCTGCCATGGGCAGGGACACCTCCCACCAGCCCACGTGGCTCCAAGCCCTGTCCAACCACATCTTGAACAATTCCAGGGATGGGGCAGCCACAGATTCTCTGCCCTACCTGCTCCAGGGCCTGCCCGCCCTTGCAGCCAAGAATTCCTTCCCAATCTCCCATCTAACCCTGCCCTGTGGCAGTGGGAAGCCATTCCCTGTGTCCTCTTCCTCCAGACCTTCTCTAAAGTTTCTCTCCAGCTTTCTTGGAGTCCCTTCACCCTCACAGGGAAGAATTTCTTCCTAATAAGATTTTTTTCCCAATCCCCCCAGTTCACCCCATGTTTTCTCACTGCTGGTTGTCTGCTGCTCTCTCTGCACCATCTCCACAGGCATAACAAGGACTTTAATCGAGGACTCACCACCTTCTACCAGTGCTCATCTGTCCCACAGGCTGCACCAGGGTCCATTTCTAATGTCCATCTGCAGACTTAGTTCTGTGTTCCACCTGCCTGCTCCTCAAATCCCAACAAGCCTGTTGTCCGTCCCCATTTATGTGAGGAGCCCCACAGTCCTGCATTGCCCAGCTCCTTCCCTACCCATGTGATGGCACCTTCTGTTTCATGGGTTTCTTTTCACAGACTATTCTGAGTTGGAAGGGACCTGCAGGGACCATCAAGTCCAGCCCTTACATCAATGGCCCATTGTCTTGGTTCGAGGGAAAAAGCCAAAATGTTTACAAAAAAGCAGAGGAGATGATTCCTCCACAATAATCAGGTCACTCTATTAAATTTAAGAAAAGGAACTTTAATTAGAAAATGGATATAAGCAGGATAACTGTTCTTAACTACTATATATACACATATATATGTAGATATCGATATAACTGTAAACAGATCAGAGCAAACTACTCCCCCAACACCACAAGTAAAACCAAAAGAGAACAACCCTCAAAATGGTCGATTCCTCCTGGAGCAGTTCTATTTATGGACAGTGTCAGTGTCACACCTTGGCTGGCTGCGAGGTGAATCCTCAGTCTGTTCCCAGCGAGGCAGAGACGAGCGGTGAGCACTCAGATGAATTCTCTCTCTCTCTCTTTGTTCTTTGTCCCAAATGAAGAAGGAAAGCTGTGAGTGGAGAACCACAGCGTGTCCCGGAAAGCAGCTCTGACTCCTCTTTCTCGGGTCGCTGCTGCGGTGGGGTGGGGTGGGCGGCCGTGACACTGCAGGTGGTGGTGAAACGGGGGTGGGACCGGGGCCCTGTCCTAGTTCAGCAGGAGGGACCAGCTAACCCTGTGTGGGGGTGATCAAAGCTGTGTATTCTACCCCCTCTATTCATTCCCCAAGGTCAATGGGCCATTAGCAGCAGCTGCCCAGGGAGTCATTGGCACCTTCACACCCAGCCTGAGGGGGGCGGAGCTGCCAATGGGCCATCAACAGCTCAACACCCCCTGGCTCCCAGAGTTAATCACCCATTGTGTGAGTCCCCGCCCTGGGGGAGGGACTGGGTGCTCCCTGAGGGTACATAAGTGGTGGGTAAGAAGACCTCAGGAACTTCTCATCGGATCCAGAGGAGCAGCAGGACCTCGACAGGAGGAGATCACCACTCTCGCCCAGACCACAGCCCTCGCCTGCACCAACAGGTTTGTCATTTCCTTTTGCTCTGGACTTGGGGGAACCACAGGGGTCTCAGCACAAGGGCAAACAAACCCCCTTTGGGTTTGTGCCCCAGGACACTGGGTTATACTGCTGGGTTTTGTGAGTTGAAAGCAATTTCCCTTGTGTGTCAGTGTTGTTATTGTAATATTATTATTAAATTTTAGGTCTGACTTATAATCTCTCTTGTGGTGAGTTCATTTCCCCTGCTGGTTCACCTTTAAACCAGCACAGGCCCCAATGCCAAAACCAGGAGAAACAGCAGTGGCAAGAAAAAGAACCAACTCACAAAACAGCAGCAGCAATGAGGAGCAGGGGAATGGCTTCTCTCTGACACTCAGCACACACACAGCTGCAGCCTTCCCCCAGAGCTGTGTGACGTCCCCAAAAACAAAAGAGTCAGTGCAAACGTGTTCTTTGCCACACCTTCCCCCAGTCTGCCCCCACCCAAAACAATCAAGAAGGAATTGGTAGCAGTTGACTACTTCTTTTGCTAACTAATGGCATGGGGAGTTAGTGGCAGGGAGAGAATTTCTCCTTTAACATCCCCAAAACTACAACACCCATGCAGGGATCAAACTCATGGCCTGGGTGTTCTGAGCTAATTTGCAATGGCCTAGTGATGCCCGGTGGTGTCCACTGTGTCCTCCAAGAAGGGCTGCCTTTCTCCAGTCCAACATTGCTGCTCATCAGCATTCCTGAGTTTTTAATCCCACGTGGCACCAGAGCTGCTGACAGAAAGCACAGGTCTGGCAGCTGCCTTTTCTGCTGCAGGAATCCCTGCAGTCTGGACGTGTTGTGTCAAAGGTGACCCCGTGGGAGAAACAAACCCAACTCAAGCGAGAGTCAGAGTTACAATTTACTAAAAAGATCAGAATAAATACAATAATACAGGGAAAAAAATATTTTAACCCACTAAACCCAGATGTCTAACCCAGCCCCCTGGGACGTGAACAGAATGGTGTTCATTGCCCCCTGTGCTGAGCCCCACGTGGTTCCCCCAAATGCAAAGTAAAAGGAAGGGAAAAACCTGTTGATGCAGATGATGTCACAGTCTAGTCAAGAGTGCTGGTCTCCTCCTGCCAAGGTTCTGCTCCTCCTCTGGATCCCATGAGAGGTACCAGAAGTTCCCAAACCCTGAGATTCTCTGTGCTCAGGTTCAGGTGGGAATACCCAGTACCTCCCCCAGGGCAGGGAGCTCCACAATGGGTGATTTACTCTGTAAGTCACGGGTTATTTTTGGAATTTTTGATGGCCCATGAGCAGCCATGACCCCCCCAGGTGGGTGTGAAGGTGCTGATGCCTCCCCAGAGGGGAGTTATCACAGCTGAGTCATTGGTGTGAAGACAGAAACACTCCCCTGTCTCAGAGGCTGCTTTCCCAGCCAGCTCCCAGTCTGAGGGGTCAGTTGTGCCCTGGGCAGCTGCTGCCAATGGGCCATTGGGAACAGTTCCTGGGAAATGAATCAAGGGTGTAGAATACACAGATTTGGTCACACCCACACAGAGATAAGCTGGTCCTGGCCTCTGTAACTGGGACACTGGACCACCTGAACTCACACTGTGGTCTCTTCGCTGGGCACCTGTGGGCACCTCCAGTCCTTGCCTACCCTGATGGGTTTCATTTGTTATGAAGGTTTTGTGCAGCTCCACACCCAACTTACAGCTCTCCCTTCCTCTTGTCCTACTTTCAGAAGAACAAACACTTGTCCTTTCTACCTTTAGTATCTTTTGCTTTCCACACAGAACTGCCTGAATCAGAAAGGCTGCATTTTCCCTGATCCATCTGTGCCTTTGGATCCTGCTTCCCTGTAGCCAGAGCCTTTGTCACAGTTCAGCTCTCAGGGGTGCACAGAGGGACCTGAGTTGCCAACCACCCCTTGCTGCTAATCCAGCACAAGGACAGATCATCTGTCCTTGCTATTTGGAGGTATTTCCTCAGGGAAATATCTGATCCTCTAAAAAATCCCTTCTGTAATTAGAAGTCACATGGCCTTGTTCATCCCCAGCCCTCTCTCATCTTCCCCACAGTGAGATGATAAAAACAGGCTGCATTGTCTGGGGCCACGTTCTCAGCCACTCACATCTGTCTGTGGGTTCCTCTCCTTCTTTTTGTGGTGGTGCTTTGTTTTCTCCCCTGCTGGGGGTTTCATTAGGCTTAGCAGCTGCCACCACGGGCAGCTCATAATATGCTGGAAACATTAAAAAAAGCCTCATGTTCCTAAAATTAAACTGTTTTTTCATTGAGGAAATGATAGTTCCCGAAACTGTGACTGGGAACTGACAGGTAGAACTGGCCACATGCAGCACCCAGCCCCAGAATCATGGGGTGGTTTGGGTTGGAAGGGACCTTAGAGCTCATCCAGCTCATCCCATTCCACCCCCTGCCATGGGCAGGGACACCTTCCACTGTCCCAGGTGGCTCCAAGCCCTGTCCAGCCTGGCCTTGGACACTCCCAGGGATGGGGCAGCCACAGCTTCTCTGCCCAACCTGTGCCAGGACCTCCCCACTCTCCCAGGGAACAACTCCTTCCCAATCTCCATCTAACCCTGCCCTCTGGCAGTGGGAAGCCATTCCCTGTGTCCTGCCCCTCCCAGCCCTTGGAAAGAGTCTCTCTCCATCTTTCCTGTCAGTCCCTTCAGGCACTGCAAGGCCACAGTGAGGTCACCCCAAAGCCTTCTCTTCCTCAGGCTTAACAATCCCAACTTCCTCAAAATTCCAAAAGTCCTCCAGCTGCTGCCCACATCCAGCTGGGTGTGCAGCTGGAATCACATCTACATGGCCCACACCTGGTTATGGGAGTGAGGGAGCACACTGGTGTCCAAGGAGTCCCCCTTGGCCTCTACCAAACCACACTCACTGAAGAAAATGAGTGCCTTGCTGGATTGGATATTCCATTTTCCTATTCATTAAATTGACTTTCTCTTCAATGAGCCATTTGAGGCTGATTATTGGTGACAGCTAAACTTGAGATGTTTTTGCACCTCAACTAATAGTGAAGAGCTGATCAGTGGTCACTGATAACCATAGTATTTCCCTGAACTAAAAGTACAGCATTTCTTGCTTCTTTAACCAACAGCATCACAGTGTTTTACTTGCTGTTGTTACTACTAAATTATTACAGATTGTTGTCACTACTGCTAAGTTGGAATTTTCCCATTTGGGAGAGGTTTTAACCCTCCAGATGCTGACTTAGCAGTGCTGCCTCTGCAGGAGCTTGGAAGTTTCCTCAAGACACATTTAATAACAGACACAGAGAAATGACCTCCCTGAGTCTGCTCTTGCTCATACTGAATGCAAGGAACCATCACACATCTACCAAAGTATCTCAAAACCACCTGAAGTTTCTTCTCCATGTCAACAACCTGAGCACTTGGCCAGGAAGAACACTCTGGCCAAAGGAAAAAGAAGAAATGACACAATATCAGCCATGTCAAGACTGATTAGAGCCTCCTGTGCTCTCAAGCCTCGAGGAGGTTCGTTGCCTTTCATGTGTAGCACATAAGGGTGCAACAGCTACACCACAACCTGTAGATCTTCCCACTCCAGGCCCTTGTAACTCACACCACCTTGTGCAGTCCCACTATCTCTCCAGCACACTTTCTGAAGACCTTTAGCTTTGCCAAATACTCACTCCTCATCCAGACTATTGGAAAAGCTTCAGAAAATTACTTTGATCAGAAGGCTGAGCTCAAGCCATCCCTGCCCTTCCCAGCCGACAGAAGCAACGAGGTGAAGGGCTTAGGTGTTCCAATCGCCTCTCCATCCCCGACACTAGAGAAGTGCAGGTCCTCACCAGAGGGCTGTTTCCACTCTCTGTTCTCCATCTTTCCCTACCAAGCTCTATAGAAAAAAACTTCTCATTCCTTGTGCTGATGTGCCTTTTCCTGCTCAAACAAGCTGCAAACCCAAGGACACTGATTCCAGAGCAACGGGGTACAGTTAAATGTCCCAGTGGCAGAAGGTCTCTCAGAGGGAACAGTGTCTGTGACTGCAGCCCAGAGGTCCCTCTCTAACCCTTTGGAGATGCTCCCTGAGAGCTGTCCATGCTCCCTCTGCTCCAAGGGACAGCCTTGCAGGCAGCAAACAGCAGGCCATGAGAACAGCCCCAGTGTCACAGGCCCTGAATGTCTCCGCAGAAGAGAGAAGGAGCACAGACCTGGAGCAGTTCAAAGGTTCCTGTGCTCTCTCAAGCTGCTGAAAGGCTGAGCTGTCTTCAAATGGAAACAGCATGAGTAAAACTAACAATAAGGGGCAGAGAGAAGGAAAAAAGGGATCTTGGATCAGAGCTTTGATCCCAGCCACTGTCCTGCCCCCTCACAAGTGATGTTCCACTGATCCCCGCAGGGCAGAGCACACGTATTTGTTCAGAGGCATCTCACCAGCCCTCAGAAAACTCTCTTACATTGCCAATGGCTTACAAATGTTGGCAAATCAGGTCAGCAACCCCAGGGTTAAATATTCCATCTTGGCCTGGGTTTGTTTGTTTTTGCTGTATTTTATCTGCATGCTCTTCATGAAATAGAAGAAAAGGCTCTACTTTCATTTTCCACAGGCAGCAGAACACTGAGTTTAAGAAGTCCAAAGCAGCTTTGCTTTTCAGCTCTTTATTGAAGTCCTCATAGGAACTCTTTATAAACAAAGAGAATATTGAACTGGAGCCACTACTTTGTTCCTCTGGATTTTTATATTTCCCTGTGTTTGGCCCAGCTGGGACATCTTCTACTCAGTAGTGCTGAGTTTAATGGTTCTCAAATGGATTCCCTGGTTCTCCAAACCTGCCACTGTGACACAATTTCCACAGTATGACCAACATGGTGAAAGGTCTGAAGGTAAATGCAGGTTTTTGACTCTACCGGGGTCTCATATTCAGCTTTAAGAATCAGATTACATGTTTGTTCAATAGCAATAAACTTCCAGAGTTTTATAGAGTCATAAAAACACTACAACTGCTTCCATTTATGGCCTGTATATAATTTACTCGGGTAGGTTTCCTCTCTAATGGTGCAGTGCAAGTGATTTGAGCTCTATTAGCTGGAAACAGTACATCTACATTTGCAGAGCTCTCATAAATAATTCCCCCCCCATGGATGGCCTCCCATCCACACTGGAGTGCAGGGAAGGGGAGGAGGGGCTGCCATCGGGTGGGGGAAGGAGAGGAGGGAGGGGAGGGATGGCAGGAATAGGAAAAAAAAGCCATTAAGGCTTCACACAAATTAGGAATTCAGGGAACCTCTTCTTGCAGGTGGTATCAAAATCCCATTTTCCTGCTTAATTTGTGCAATGCTTTGAGCTTGAAATGTAAGCACAGCTCAGGCTGCAGGCTGAGCTCATTCCCAGCCTTGCAGAGGCACAAAGGCATTCATTTGAAACGCTGTCTCCCAGGACACAGAGAGCTCCTGAGCACTCAGAGGTGCACTCACTCCCCGGAAGCTTTAGAGCAATAAATGAAATGTTAGAGGGACTTAGAGCCAAATGAGTTGTTTGGGCTCAAGCACAAGAACAGAAGAGCCGTATTTCAGGTTTGGGATCCTTCAACACTGAAGGGGCTGGAGGTCACCCTGCAGTGAGAGTGAGGATCAAGGGGAGAGTAGAAATCTGTCCCTGCTATTTTAAACACTAGGAAAACTCCCCTAAATGGGCTTGGGCTGCTTGGTGAGGGAGCTGGTGACTCCTTCTGACCTCCTGCTTGGGGGTGCCTGAGAGTAAGGAGGGTGAAAGCCACACTGGGATTCAGGAGCAGATTCCAAACTGACTGAAGGTGGTTTTGGTGTTCATGAAACTAAACTCCAGGAGTTTCCTGGAGAGGTAAGTGCTGATATCTGTGTCAGCACCTGCCACCAACCCTCAGGGCATCCAGTGTCTTGTGCCAAGGTCAGGGCTCAAGAGGTGCAGCCAGAGCTGGGAATGGCTCAGAAAAGTGGGAAAAAGGGAGTGCAGCTTTGCTCTATGTGGTCCCTGGAGAGGCCTTGGCTTTCCCCACGTTGGCTCAGAGGGTTTTCAGCAGAACTTAAAAAAACAAACTCAAACCAAAAAAACAAACAGCCACAAGATTAACCAGACAAATAAAACCTCCTCCACCACGGGAAGGGGGAGGATGGAGGGTAAGTTTTCCATCTGGAACGTGCCACAACGAAGATGGTCAGTGCTGCAGGAAATGTGCTGGAGCTGGGGAAAGGTCTGGGGCAGCAGGAGCTGCTGAGAGAGCTGGGGGGGCTCAGCTTGGAGAAAAGGAGGCTCAGGGGGGACCTTCTGGCTCTCTGCAACTCCTTGACAGGAGTGGGAAGCCGGGGGGGAGAGGGGGGTCGGACTCTGCTTTGGGGAACAAAGTAAATGACAAGAGGAAAAAGGCTCAAGCTATTCCAGGGGAGGTTCAGTTTAAATATTGGAAAAATTCCTTCATGGAAGGGGTGGCCAAGCCCTGGCAGAGCTACCCAGGGCAGTGGTGGAGTCCCCATGCCTGGAGGCATTTAAAAGCCATGTTGTGCTGTTTAAATGTAAACCAGCAGGAGAAACAAACTCAACACAAAAGAGATTATCAGTCAGAGCGACAATTTAATAACAATATTACAATAAATGCAAGAACACAAAGAGAAATTGGGTTTAACCCACAAACCCCAGCAGTGTAACCCAGCCCCCTGGGGCACAAACACAGGGGGGTTTGGTGGCCCCTGTGCTGAGCCCCACGTGGTGCCCCAGAGTCCAAAGGAAAAGGAAGAGAAAAACCTGTTGGTGCAGATGATGGCACAGTCTGGGCCAGAGGGGTGGTCTTCTCCTGTCCAGGTTCTGCTCCTCCTCTGGATTTGACCAGTGGTCCCAGAAGTCCCCAAAGCCCAAGTTCTCTCCCCTCAGGTTTGGGTGGGAGCCCCCAGTGCCTCCCCCAGGGCAGGGAGTTCCACACTGGGGGATCTGACTCTGGCAGTCAGGGGGGATTTTGGAATGGTTGCTGGCCCCTGAGCAGAGCTGAGCCCTCAGGTGGGTGTGGAGGTGCCAAGGAGTCCCTGCAGGGCAGTTCTCCCAGCTCCTCTGCCAGGCTTCTTTCCCAGCCAGCTCCCAGCCTGAGGGCTCAGCTGTGCCCTGGGTCCATTGTTCTTGGGAAATGGATAGCTTTGGTCACTCCCACACAGTGATAAACTGGTCCCACCTGCTGAACTGGGACAGGTGGATATGGCACTTGGGGACATGGGTCAGTGGTGGCCTTGGCAGTGCTGGTGGATGGGTGGTCTCAATGATCTTAAAAGGTTTTTTCCAACTTTAATGATCCTTTGTGGCTGTATCACCATGAAAACATCAACACCACCTTTCATGTCCCTTTAGCATGGGATGGATAAAGGACTGTTTGGGGATGCTGAGTGGAAATGGGGCTCTGCCACCTCTCCCTGTAAATCACATCACACATAATGACACTTGATTTGCACAAGAAAACAAATCAATTAAGTACCATCAGGTCCTTTTTTGATAGAATTATAAAATGAAGGGTCAGCCAGAGTGGGTCACATTAATGCAAAACTGGAGGATACTTAAGGATAATGAAGAACTGGTATAGATTTGCTGTTCCAGACTATTGGTGTGTGTTCACTTCTTTAACACACGGCACAAGAGAATCACAGTGCTGAGGAAGAAGCTCTTAGACTGGCCTGGCTCAGGCTGCGATGACTTCAGAAGCTCCCAGACCTATTTAACCCACCAAAATAATGTCTCAGAGTCGATAGGATGGCTCCTTAAAATACATTGGGGGAGTAAATAGCAAGCACAAAAAAGGACTGTGGAAGTTAGAGGGTGATGTTGGAATAAGATCAAATTGGTCATGAATAAATTTAGACTAGAAGGCAGAAAAAAAAAAAACAACCAGAAAAAACATTATGCAATGACTTTCCAAATAGTGCAGCAGGGCCAAGAAACTTAGATTATTTTAAGGTGAAAAAAATGGAAGAAAGCTTGTAAAGCAGAATATAGGTCAGCCTGGAGTAATAAATGAAACAGGCCTTAGGAGTTCGTGTGACTCACCTTGGCACTGCTCTGGAGAGGGGGAGGGGGAAGGTGTGGATTGTTCCTTGGTGATTGCATTTATTTTTTCCTATAGATGCTGTACTGCACACATGGCAAACTGAGCTGTGCTGACAAATGTTCCTGTAGCCCCTGTTGTAACAGTAAAGCTCCTGTAATGGAAAAAGGATTTATATGAGAAGGAATTTATGTCAGAAATGGAATCAAACAAGGACTTGTGGACTTGTACCTCCTTCCTTCAGCTTTTTGTGTCCAGGACTATTGGTTTTAGCTTTCCCAGGTCAGGGCAAAGAAGTACCTATTGGTCAATGACAATTCCTACATGTCCCAAGCCCTGATTCTTGCACAGCCACAAGCTTGTCTTACTATGGAAAACATGAGCTCATTTTCTTGGTGTTCCAATATAGCCTCACAGGGAGTGGAATTAGACTCACAGAAACCAATAAACCAATATATTGGTAACCTTCTCTCCCAGCTTTGTTTACTCAGCTGTGTGGGATGAAATTCGCTCCCACAATGCCCCCAAAAATGGGAAAATCAGAGAAACTGCAAGAGGAAAATGAATTCTCAACTGGGCTACATTCAGTGCATCCAATGCACAACACTGAACTGAAAGGTTCTGTGGAACTTGGCACAACAGTCACCAAAAAGTGCTCATTTCAGCACCTGTGTTAGAATAAGAGATGTCAAGAAAACCATTCTGATGTGCTGAACTCCAAAAATGGGCACTGAATCACTAAATGGAAACTATTTCTTATTTTGTCTTTTGTTTAAGAAAGAGAATTAAAAAAATAGGAATAAAAATGAAAAGAGAATAAAATAAATGGAACAGCCAGAAGAGTAAAGCCTTTGTCTGTCAGAGGCACAGTGGGACTGAGCAAATGCCTATCACTCACCAGTGGGACTTTGGAAAGACCAAGAGAAGCAGCACCACAGAGGGGCCAAAAGGCTTCTGGAGATGCAAAAGGGCAAAGATAATTTAGAGAAATAAGTGCACAGCATAAAACTAATCTGTGTTTGCCGCTGGTTTGGCCATAGCAGGGGCGTCCTGATTCAGCAACCGAGACCACTGTGTGGGTGTGACCAAAGCTGGGCATTCTAAACCCTCCATGTCATCTCTCATGAACTGTTCCCAATGGCCCATTGGCAGCAGCTGCCCAGGGCACAGCTGAGCCCTCAGGCTGGGAGCTGGCTGGGAAAGAAGCCTGGCAGAGGAGCTGGGAGAACTGCCCTGCAGGGACTCCTTGGCACCTCCACACCCACCTGAGGGCTCAGCTCTGCTCAGGGGCCAGCAACCATTCCAAAATCCCCCCTGACTGCCAGAGTCAGATCCCCCAGTGTGGAACTCCCTGCCCTGGGGGAGGCACTGGGGGCTCCCACCTGAACCTGAGGAGAGACAGTCTTGGGGTTTGGGGACTTCTGGGACCACTCTTTGGATCCAGAGATGGAGCAGAACCTCATCAGGAGGAGACCACCACTGTTGACCAGACTCTGACATCATCTGCACCAACAGGTTTGTCCCTTCCTTTTACTTTGTACTCGGGAACCACGTGTGGCTCAGCACAGGGGCCAACAAACTCCACTGTGTTTGTGCCCCAGGGGGCTGGGTTACACTGCTGGGTTTGGGGGTTAAATCCAATTTCTCTTTGTGTCATTGTATTTTTTATTAAATTGTAACTCTGACCTACAATCTCTTTTGTGTTGGGTTTGTTTCTCCTGCTGGTTTACATTTAAACCAGCACAAGGAGTCAAGGAGCTCCTGCACAGCAACCCTGTCTTTATAAGGGGGCACATCATTCCCTTTTTGGAGGAGATCATGGAGTGTATCAGGAGGTATTAACAAATCACCCAGACCAAAGGATGTTCTTCTCAGAGTACCTGGGGAGATCCACTGTGAAATTGCTGAATTAATAACTGATGTGCAAGTGGAATGTAAAAATGTCTGAATGTCGAGACACTTCAATGTGGAATCACCAGCATGGTTTCACTTTTTAAAGAGTGCAAAGTTTGGGAAAATCCAGAGTGGCAGCACGTCTGTACCAGGTTAGTTGATAGGAATTGTAATGTAAAAGAGGATCCATGGATAAATAAGGTATAATGGGGAAGAGTCCATGCAGTTCTGGAAAGAGAAATCATACAGTTCTTTGAAGGAGTCAATAGACATGAGGATAAGAGAGATCCAGTCTATACTGTATTTGCATCTCTAAAAGGATTTTACAAAGCCTTTCACAAAAAAAAAAAACCAAAACCAAAACCAAAAGCACAACAACAAAACTCAAACGAAACAAAAAACACACACACAAATGCACCCCAAAGAATAAAAACACCACAAAAAAACTCCAAACCAAACCCCAACTTAAGGAAGACAAGCAATGGAATGAGAGGAAACGTCCTCACTTGAATAAATAATTGTTTAAAGTACAGAAAACACAATCTGTAATTCAATTTTCAACAGAGTGAAAGCAACTGAAATTAGCATAGTGAATTAAATTAGTGAAAAATAGATGTTGGGAATTATTGTGACAACAAAAGAGAGTGTGGCAGCAAACACATGCAACATGCAGGCACCTCATGTGGTTCTGATCCTCAGTCTGAAGAGGGTGGGCCAGAACTTGGAGAAAAAGGAGGAAAGGGCAGCAGATGTGATGGAATTGATCCAGAGATTTCTGTTCAAGAAACTGCCACGTACACCTTCATCCTGAAAGAACAGTGTCTGGATGGGAGAGGGGAAGGGAGAGGTGGGGTGGGAGTGGATCTATGAAACCAAGAGATGAAGGGATGAACTAAGGAATAATTGGAATAATTGTTCATTTTCTCTTCAACAGCCACTTACACTCAGATATTAATGACAGACGGATCCAAAACCCCCAGAAGGAAGGAAGTTCTCCAGTAAATGCTCAGTGAATTTTGCCACAGGCAGCTGTGCGAGATGGAGACCCTTGTGCTGAAAATGAGACGGGTCAGGTTCCCACCTTCACCTCAGCAGTTCCAGAGCTGCAGGCAACCAAAGGCCTGTGCCATAGCTCAGAGCATTTGGATGATCCTCTCAGGCACAGGGTGTGACTCTTGGCGAGTGTCCTGTGCAGGGCCAGGATTTGGACTCAACAGTCCTTGTGGGTCCCTCCCAGCTCAGCATCTTCTGTGGTCTTGGGTTCTCCCTGTTCCTTAGAATCCATCAAACCCCAGCAGGAAAGAGAGCACTTACTGCTGCATCATTCTGAAACACTCAGGTCCTGGTAGGAGGTGATTACTGGCAGCAAATGAAGCTCCTCAGAAGTTTATCTGTCTCCACAGTCAACATCAAGTCTGCAATGGACCAAGGGCTGGTACCAACTACAGACCGTTTGTTGAACAATGTTAAAGGGTCAAACAAAGAAAGGTGGGAGGTGGGGAGCATGGTGGTGGGGGGGGGGGAGGAATCCTTCAGGAAATGTTTCTCTCCCTCCCAACACAAAGGTTTGGGGAGTTGAAGTGCCAGGACTGAGAACAAAAGAGTGGTTGACGACTCTGAGAGTGATTGATGACTCTGGATTCCAACTTGATGGTGGGGGGAGGTGAGGAACAGACCCTCAGCCCCTGGGAGGGGAGAGGTTTTTCCTGGGTGCTGTTTTCATTTTGCTTGGGGGCAGTTGCTGGGACTGGAAGCCACTGCTGAGAGCTCCTTCTGGTTCTGCTCCTCCACTTTCCCCCTCCATCTTTGGGCACCCTGAGCTTCAGAGAGAGAGAGAGAGGAGGGTCCCAGCTGCCTCAGGACACACTGCAGACTTTCTTTCCTGGGGACTGACTTTGGCTGCAAGGAGATTTCTGTGTGCTATCACCACTCCTCAGCTCCAAGAGTTTCCTTCTTTGAACAAAGGACAAGGGGAGAGTGTTCTTCCCCACGGAAGAGGCTCCATCCTGCCCCATGTGAGTCATTCACGCCTCATGTCTCTGCCTCCCTGGGAAAAGCCTGAGAACTCCCCTCGGAGGTGCCACACTGCCACTTGCTGCCTGGAAATATAATTGCACCAGGAGGAATTACAGGGTTTGGGGTTGTTTTTTGGTGCTGGGGGACTAGTTTCTTCTGGTCTGTTTATAGTTATATCTATATCTCTCTATATATAGTAGTTAAGAACAGTTATCCTTCTTATATGTATTTTCTAAGTAAAGTTCTTTTAAATTTAAAAGAGGTGTAGTGTTGGTTATTGAGAAGAGGTTCCTTTCTCTAGTTTAAATGCACACTTAAGTTTCCTTTGAACTAGGACAACAAAAGGCTTGGAATACAACAAGCTGAGGAGTTAGTGCACAGTGCTGTGCACAGCAGGGCAGGGAGGTGTCTGCACAGGAACACAGGGCAGAACACCAAGGAAAATATCTTGCCTTGCTGATCACACTTTGCTGCAAGAGCCATGTGACAGCAAAGGTTGGGGATCTCCAGCAGGTTCTTTACAGACAAGTCCCTTAAGGTACAAATCTGCTTAGAGACAAGTCTTCCACATGGATACAACACCCTGTAAACTGTCTTTGATGATTTCCATCATATGGAGTTGAAAAAGCTTTACATCAAGGCATTTAAGCCAAATCTATTGAGGATGCTCTCATCTCCTTGAGGAGCAACTGGGAGTCCATGGGGAATAACAGGCTTCCTCACCCAGACAGAGTGTCTCCATCTGCTGTGATGGACTAATCTTTACTGTTGGAGTCCTCTGCATCAAGTTGGCTGCCAAGTTCTGGTCTTGATTCACAACCTGGGTCCTGAGAGGACGTCCTTTCCCTCTCCCTTCCTCCCGTGCACTGGAGGCTGGGCAGAGAGAGGCATGTGCTAAGTCTGGCAGTAAACCTTCTCTAAGATTGCACTTAGAGCAGCAATAACAACTTAGAAATAGAAGTTCAGCGTTTGTTGCTCTCTGGTTCAGGGTGAGAATCTTTACTTTGTTGGAATCTGTCCTGAAATTTTAACTCCAGGCATTCTTGTGTTGCTTTTTCCCCCTTCCCTGTCCTGTAGGATGTAGTTCTCAAGGATCATAAGAAAACACTCAAGCTTACCAGCAGAGCCAGTGGTCTCCTTCTCCCCCATCTCTTTCTGGAGTCCAAACAAGCAATGGTTTTGTTTTCTCTTGTTTTGGAGCACTGGACAATGTTATGTGGTGTGTGAAGGACACAATGTGAAAGGAGCACATCAAGGACCCTTCTCAGCCAATACAACGGTTGCCTGAGATAAGAGGATTTGGCCCTTTGAGCCAAACCCTGGTTTCAACCAGGCAGAACCAAAAAGGAGATCATTGGAAGCTCCTGTTCTGAATTTTATGGTCATTAAAGAAATATCAGTATTGGCTGATCATCTTATCCCTTTTTCTCCTACAAGAATTCCCAATCAGGGCAAATTTCTGAATCAAGAAAGAAATACACAGCACAAATTTCCTGGTAAAGCCCTGCACATGATCCTGGCAAACTTGGCTGGGATTCCCCTGGTGGGACTGGGATGTTCCTGGCAATTGCTGCCTCCAAACCCTCTCCCAGAGGCAGGTTTAGTTTATTCCATTATGAAGGACCTCAGCAGGATGAAGCAGGGACAGGTACAGAGAGATACAGCAAATGTTTTGGCAAGCATGAAGGGAAGTCAGGGACCTGTGACAATCTGTGACAACCCTCTACAACATAAGGACAAACCATTGCTGTTCCTCCACCAGCAACTTTTTAGTGAGGTGGCCCTTGCCAAGGGCTGCAACCCTCTGTGCTTCCTGTATTTCACCCCAAAAGGACCCCTTTGCCACTCCAAATACAACACTGCAATGTGACCTACCCAGTGCAACGATAAAGAGGTTGGTGTGTTACCCACAAACAGATAAACACAGGATTAGTTGGTTATTTTGCATCTTGCAAGGCAATGTTGGGATTGATGTTGGAATAGTGCATTTAGTCAAGTGAAAAATTGAAGATAGAACAGTGAACAGCAATACAATTATTTGAACACTGGGAAATGAGTCTTGTATGAAACACAGAAGGAATTCAATACATTCTGACTATTCAAAAAAAAATAGACAAGGCTGAAAAACGACTTGTTATGTGGTGTATAAACAGACTGAGAGGGAAGGAAATTGAAATATGCTCTGCAAAGGAGCAGAGGAAGTGACCATCAGTCTGATGGAAAAGCAGCACAAATTCAAATCAGAAATAAAAGTATTAAAAACTGGAGAGCCTCCTGATGGGCCAGAAGTGCAAACTCCACCTCATCAAATAAAATCTGGATGCTATTCCACAGATGCTTTGCTTAAACACAAGTTCTCAGGCTCATTCCACAGTTAACAGGGAAGAAATCTCTCTGTCCAAAGAATAAGGCTTGAATACCATAATGAACCTTTCAAGCCAAAAGCTCTATGTTTTATATCAAAATGTCATCTTCAAGGAATGCTCACATGGCTCATTGCAGCACACAGCACTCAAGAAATGCCAGAACTGAGCAATTATTCTCTGTAATGTTCCCTCAGTCCTCCTGAGCACATGGATGTGCTTCAACATCACAGAATCTTCCACCTTCTTAGCACCTGGAAACCCCTCCAAGGGCTCTTCTGTGTCCCCTGAGTCCCCAGCCTTGCCTGCCTATGCCCAGGTTCTGGTGGTGGCTTCAGGACTGTCCCAGGCTCATGGATATCTCTGAAGTGCTCAGAGCTCCCAAAGCAAGTTTGTCCTTGCCTGGGAGATGAGGTGATTGCTCTCTGCCAAAAGAATTTGAAAGCACTCTTCGTATCAGAGGCTACTCAGGAAAGAGAAAGTTGATTCCAACACAACGTGCAGACACAAAGGGAATTTCGAGATTTGGAGAGAAGTGTCAGGCAATAAACACAACAAAACACCTCAGTCACTGCTTGGAACCATCAAATCACAGAATGATGGGACGGTTTGGGTGGGAAGGGACCTTAAAGCCCATCCAGTGCCACCCCTTACCATGAGCAGGGACATCTCCCACCAGCCCAGGTTGCTCCAAGCCCTGTCCAACTTGGCCTTGGACACTCCCAGGGATGGGGCAGCCACAGCTTCTCTGTCCAACCTGTGCTCACCTTCCCAGGAAACAATTCCTTCCCAATATCCCATCTATCCCTGCCCTCTGGCAGTGGGAAGCCATTCCCTGTGTCCTGTCACTCCAGGCCCTTGTAAATAGTCTCACTTCGTCTTTCCTGTGGGTTCCCTTCACGTACTGCAAGGCCACAATTAGGTCACCCCCAAGGCTTAGCCCTGAGCCTTAACCCTGAGCCTGAGCCTAAGATGATCACTGTGTTTCTCTTTCCCACACTGTGCTTTTCTCCCCAGATGTTGTTCCTTTCCTTCCAGGGCAGTGCCAGCTTTGTTGGCCTTGCAGTGAATTGGGGTCGTGCCACTTCAAATCTGCCACTGCCTTTTCCTCTGGCAGCACCTGCAGTTTGTGCCCAGTGGGAAATTCCACTAATTCACCTCCTGTTTATTTGGGATCTGAGTGTGAAAAGGGAGGGTTGTTTTGAATGAAATCTTGCAGAAGCACATGAACCCCAAAGACCAAAGAGGGTGTGGCTGGTGGAGCAAACTCTCCAGCATTGCTGCTGCACAAGATTCCTTTCCATTTGGATGAATTATCCAAAAGTGATTCAGTTCATCATAAATTAATTTTCATCTTTTTTCACTGCCTCGTGAGGGCTGAAGAATCTCATCCTGGGTGCACTAGGGGAGAGCAAGAAACCATCACAAGTGATAAATAAACCACAGTATTTCGTACTATATGTATAAATATTGCACTATAAAAGAGAAATGTAACTTTATAATAAGTGAGTCACAAGCAATTACTTGGGAAGTAAATATTTCTTTCAGCTAAAAATATTCTCTCCTGCCAGAGACTTTGTGGAAACAACCCTTGAGCTGAGGTTTATCTGCTCTCACTCACCGGTACATCCTTGGATTCCCCACTCCAAAACAGCCAATTGTTTGTGAAACACCCACTCTGGGAGGTCTCAGGAGCCTCCCTATGCAGGTATTTCCTATTTTCTCTGTACTATCTCTTGTTTCATTGCCAAAATGGAACAAAGGCAGAATTAAAGTAGAAATGGCTAAATCCACTTCATCCTTACTGTGAAGAAACCCTGAAGAGATGACATGAAGGCAAAGCTGACTGAAGGTGCTTAAAGCAAGAGGTGACTTTCAGAGGAGGTGGGCACTGAAAAAGCTTAACAAAAGTGTTTGGACACTTAGAGACACATGGTGGGATCGTTGGGGTGTCCTGTGCAGAGCCAAGGGTTGGAAATGATGCTCCTTGTGGGTCCCTTTTAAAAAAGCTTAACAAAAGTGTTTGGACACTTTGAGACACATGGTGGGATCGTTGGGGTGTCCTGTGCAGAGCCAAGGGTTGGAAATGATGCTCCTTGTGGGTCCCTTTTAACTCAGGAGACGAAAAGGTTGAGGGTGGATCCCTGACCATCATCTGGGATTGTTGTGGTGGGAGCAGGAGCAGTAACAACCCCCCACCACGATCCCAAAATATCCATTGTCTGCTCCCTCCCTCCCTCAGCTTCTGCAAAAATAAGACTGTAGAGTCTCTTGGTACTTTTTGCTTATTTATTTTACGGAAGCCTGGGATGCACCTCTGCCAGTGAATCCAAAATGAGCTGCCTAACTCATTATTTGCCTTGGGCTCCCTCATTCTACGGCGAGAGAAGCAGCATGTTAAGGGCAAGATAATCAGATCTGGGTTTGATATCTATTTTAAGGGGGGGTGAATCCTGCCCTGAACCACCCATGGTCCATCCCCTTCCTCTCTGCTGGCTGTGAGCACCTGCAGTGAGGGAGACTTAGGCTGTGCAGGTCTGAAAAGGCAGAGGTGGTAACCACACATATATAGAAATACATGCTCTGGAAATACAAATAACTGAAAACGTGGAGGTGCTAAAGAAAGCCATGTCAGACAATCACAGTGTAACCCAAAGAATCAGTAGGCACTTTGGATTATTTTGACTTTAATACTTATTGTGTGCATCATTTCCCCCCTGTAAAATGAAACATTAGTATTGATTCACCCCTCAGCCCTATTGTTAAGACATATTCATTAAATTTTGCAAAGAAGGGAGATTGAACAGTGAAGCACAAGGGAAAAAACTGGTAAGAAATTAATAATTCTGTATTCAGTGCTGTCTGCAGTAAATAATGCATGGAGCCACACACTGAACGATGAGATGAGATGAAATATTGAAGAGCTGCTCTTTCAGAGAGTGAGTCTATTCCGAGCCCTGAACGAGCAGCATTCTGCCTGCAGAGCAGAAGTGATCACGTATTTAAGGCTGAATTAGAATGCACACACACACAGGAAGGCTAAATGAAGATTTTACAGGCACCTTAAATCTGACACCTCCTAATTTTTGAGTGCTTGACTTTGCGACCTTGAAAATGGTTTGATAAAATACTATTGGGTGCTTTTTTTTTTTTTTTTTCCCTTTCTCTCTCTCTTTCTTTCTGTTATTTCTGTGGTTTGTTTAAATTTTGTTGAGGAGGCATCAGACACCTGTTTTACAGATGTTGGCAGAGACAGGTAATCCCTAGCTGGGGACCTGAAGGACAGCTTTAAAACTTGCTACTCAGGGGAATATGGAAAATTGGACCAGGCAGTGACATGGGTCAGGCAGGAGAAGTGATCTTACTCTTTGTATTCCATATAGACAAATTCTCTGTCCACCCTCATCCAATATCACTGATAAATAGAGGCTTAAAAGTCACCAAAATCATAGCACAGAATCACCCAAATTCTTAATCTTACACACTCTTACGTTATGTCTTAAATATAAGTATATATATTTATCATATATATAAATATCCCCTTTTTCCAACAGTCCACAAAGTCTGACAGGCCATAAGATGAATTTTTTTCCCCTGCAGTTCTGTAGAGCATCAGGGCTTTCAGGAGATGCTCATTTTTAAAACAAGTGCAAGGCTGATGCTGGTTTGGGGTTGTAGAACTCCCACATTAAGTGGGTTCAGCACTAATCTGAATGTGGTTTGTATGAACAACCAGCCAGAAAACTGCACATTCTCCTGTCTTCACCTTCGGAGGTGATAAATGCTCTTACATGGCTCAGAGATTGCTCTTCATTTTTTAAGATAAATAAAGGTTTATGAAGGAACATCAGTTTTACACAAAAAACTCTGTTTTTCCTTTAACTCTTGTCATTATTGTATTTGCATCTCAGCTTTGCATTAAGCCCCTGCAGCCCCATCCCATGGCCCATTATTCATCCTCCCAAACACCTCCTGCAGCCTGAGAACCAACACTTCTCTGCCTTCTGCAGGTCTCCTGCTCCCTCCTTTCTGCATTGCCCCTTGTTGTCCTTTGTGTCCTTGCTCATCTCCCAGTTTTTACCCCATTCTTCATTGTCTCCCTCCTTCCCATGCTCCTGATGCTCTGTGGGATTGTGTGCAAGCCCACAAGGCTGAATGCTTGGACTCACATCCACTGTCTCTTGGCTGCCACTTCATGCCACTTGGAAGCCTCTGTGATGTTGCAGCATTAAGGTGGTGACCCTTGGCTGCATCCAAGACATGTCACAGAGTCATAGAATCATGGAATGGTTTGAGTTGGGAAGGACATTGTAGCTCATCCAGTGACACCCCTGTCATAGGCAGGGACAACTTCCACCAGCCCAGGTTGTTCCAAGCTCTGTCCAACCTGGCCTTGGACACTTCCAGGGATGGGACAGCCACAGCTGCTCTGGGCAACCTGTGCCAGGGCCTGCCCACCCTCACACAGGGAGCCATTTCACCCTGCTCTGTGGCAGTGGGAAGCCATTCCCCTTCATACTGTCACTTCAGGCCCTTTTCCAAGGCTCTCTTGGAGCCCCTTTAGGCTCTGGAAGGGGTTCTCAGGTCTCCTTAGAGCCTTCTCCAGGCTAAACAGTCCCACCTCTCTCTGATGTGAAGATCCTGGTGTTAAAGCAAGATGAGTGGTTGGTTTTCACCTTGAGCTTTTAGAGGCTGTGGGTGCTCTCAGATGTCCTGCCTTCCTCCCTCCAGCTGCTCCTCATCCCCCCTGCCCCCCTTCACCTGCCCCTTCTGGCTGGGCTGGAAGGATGTGTGTCCTCTGCTGCCCTTCCCCTGTCAGCACCTGGAAAGCCTCCAATGGGGCAGCAGATGCAGCTGTTTGCTTTGCTATTCAAAGTGGAAGAGCCTCCACAGGGTGATATTCCACGAAGACAATGTGAAGTCATTCCCTGGAGAGACTGAGCCGTGGCCCAGAAGAGGCAGCAGAAGTCATCAGATTGATGTTTCCACCACCTCATGTTTCAGAGAGCCAGGAGGTGCCACTGACAGTGTCACTTTGCTGCTCCTTGCGTTTGGTCCTCATCTCAGATTCCCCAAACATCCGCATTCGGTTCATCTCAGGTTTGTGTGTCCTCTCCCCCTTCTGAACTTCCACACGGTCCCAGTCCCCTGTCAGAGAAACACAGCTCTGCAGGGCCTTGTCTTCCCTGAGGAGATGTGGAGGCAAAGCTGCTTTAGTGGTTAGGAAACCATATTTATTCAGAAGCCTGTTGTGTTTCATCCCTGCATCAAAAACATTTGCCACAGAGAGATTCCAGCAAGACTCATTAATGGTCCTTCTGTTTTCCAGAGACCACAAAAGATGTGAGCAAATTGAACTACCTTAGTTGCTAAATGGATAAAATGGAGAAAAAGGAATCATAGAATTAAAGAAGACCTTTAAGATCATTCAGTCCAACTGGGATGGGCAGCACTGCCAGGGCCACCAGCAAACCACATCCCCAGGTGCCACATCTACACTTCTCTTGAATCCCTCCAGGGATGGGAACTCCACCAGTGCCCTGGACAGCTGTGCCAGGGCTGAACAACCCTCTCAATGAAGGAATTTCCCCAATACCCATCCTGCCCCTCTCCTGGCCCAGCCTGAGGCTGTGCCCTCTCCTCCTGTCCCTGTTCCCTGGAGCAGAGGCCAACCCCCTCCAGCTCCCTCAGCCTCTCCCCACAGCACTTGTGCTCCAGTCCCTTCTCCAGCCTCGTTGCTCTTCTCTGGCCCCGCTCCAGCCCCTCAATCTCTTGCCTCAACTGAGGGGCCCAGAACTGAACACAACACTCAAGGTGTGGCCTCCCCAAGGCAGAGTCCAGGGGAAGGGTCACTGCCCTGGGCCTGCTGGCCACGCTACTTTGGATCCAGGCCAGGATCCCCTTGGCCTTCTTGGCCACCTGGGCACACTGTTGGCTCCTGTTGAGCTTCCTGTCCCTCAGTCCCCCCAGGTCCCTCTGCCTGGCTGCTCTCCAGGATCTCAGAATATGCTGAGTTGGAAGGGACTCACAAGGATCATCCAGTCCGACCCTTAACCCTGCAAAGGACCATCCCCAGGAGTCAAACCCTCTGCCCCAGAGCATCATCCAAACACTCCTGGAGCTCTGGCAGCCTTGGGGCTGTGCCCATTGCCCTGGGTAGCCTGCTCAGTGCCCACCACCCTCTGGGGGAAGAGCCTTTTCCTGAGATCCAACCTGACCCTGCCCTGACACAGCTCCAGCCATTCCCTGAGTCCTGTCACTGGTCACACAAAACAGAGATTGGAGCTGTCCCTCAGGAGGAGTTGCAGAGCCAGAAGGTCCCCCCTGAGCCTCCTTTTCTCCAGGCTGAGCCCCCCAAGCTCCCTCAGCCCCTCCTGCTGCTCCAGCCCCTTCCCAGCTCCGTTCCCTGCCCTGGACACGCTCCAGCCCCTCAGTGTCTCTCCTGTCTGAGGGGCCCAGAACTGCCCCAGGGCTGGAGGTGCCTCAGCAGTGCCAGCACTGGGACGGGCACTGCCCTGGCCCTGTGACACACCATGGGCTGGGGCAGCACAGGGGCCATTGACCTCTTGCCCACTTGGGCTCACCTGGACTGATGTCCAGGCATTGTCAGCGAGGTTCCTTTCCTGCTTTCCAGTCTGGAGCACTCCGTGGGGTTGTGGTGACACAAGTACAGGACCCGACACTTGGCCCTGCTGTCCCTCACCCCACCGGCTTCAGCCCATGGATCCAGCCTGTCCAGATCCCTCTGCAGAGCCTTCCTGTCCTCCAGTAGATCCACATCCCACCCACCTCAGTGTCAGCTGGGAACTGACTGTGGGAACACTGAATTCCCTGGGCCAGGTCACTGATAAAGATGTTAAACAGGTCTGTCCTCAGCACTGAGGCCTTGGGAACACCATTTGTGACTTGTTCCCAGCTCCATTGACCAGAAATATGTATCACTGAACATTCCTGTGTCTCAGTGTCCCATTCCACGGAAACAACTTTCATATCTCTGCTGTGGTGGAGCAGTGGGAGTTGAGCTGAAGTTGAGCTCTGGGTTCTCCTGCTCCTGCACCAAACAGGCCAGACTGAGGCAGATGATCCACAGTGAAACACAAAACTATTAATTTTAAAAAGAAAAATTCATTACTTTTCTTATCATGTTTCTCTTCCCATACACACTCACAAATAAAAATGAAAGAACTAATGTGCCTTTAGTTACTGTGTTTGTCTGTTTGCTGAACATAATTCATGACCTGATTCAGCAAACAGGAGAACAAACATATTTGCTGTGATAAATTTGAATGATTTGGTGCATTTCTTTATCACATTCCTTTCTTTGTTATTTGACTTCCCTCTTCTCATCACTGTTTTCTTTACAGGCGTTCCTCCTCTGTGCTCCACTCCAATGGCCACACACTCAGTCTAATCCTGGTGTCTGTTCCACCTCAGCAGTGTCTCAGCAACTCCCTGCAGTGGCTTCAGACTGAGATCATTATCTGGTGTTGAACAGCTGAAAATGGGCCAGACTTTATGAACACACTGGGAGGGAGAAGGGGGTCCTGCACTGAGCCAAGGGGAGAAGGGAAGAAAGAAACATGTCCACCTTGGATGTTCAGACAGGCATGGACCATCCATGGACCACAGGATCACTAAGGTTGGAAAAGACCTCTAAGTTCTTTGAGTCCAACCACTAAAACAGCACTGCCAGATCCAGCAGCTGAACAACCCTCCCAAAGCCTCAGAGCAAAGGACCTGAGCAAGAGCACCTTGTCACAAAGCAGATTGGGACAGAGGTGTGTGGCATGGTCAGGGTCCAGCTCTGTGGCTGAGTGACCCAGACCAAGGGAACACACGTCCCAGGTGGGGAGCTGAGTCTCCTGTTCTCAGAGGCTTTGTGTGGGAGAGGTGGAAGAGCCTGTGGTGATGAATATTCAATGCAGAAAGAATGTTTATTGGATATTTTATGTAAATAGTGGAAGAGGAAATTATTTTCATTATGGGTGCTCAGGATGGGACTAATTTATCCTAATTTAAACTGTCTATCAAGAAGACAGTTCGTTGAACTTGATGATCTTAAAGGTCTTTTCCAAGCTTAACTATTCTGTGATTCTACATCTACAGGTAAACCAGTGAGCTGAGCCTTGAGATCCAAGGGGAGAAATAGGCATTTTTAGGATATAAGCCATAAGTTTAGGATACCTCCTTTAGGGTGAGCTCCAAGGCCCACAGCCATGTCTCCACGGGCCAGAGTGACTCCCTTGGAGACACCTGCACTTAGTGGGATGAATCCCATGTGCAAAGGCAGCTCACTGGAACCACGAGGATTTCTAAAGACCCAGCAAGATTTCACTCTTGGCTGCTCCAGAGACATGAGGTAAAGTTTGGCTTCAGAGTCTGTTGAAGCCCTGCACTAATTGCTCCTCCAAGTCTAGAGGGGTGGTGTATAGAAACCCCACTTGCTCCAGAAGTGTGAGAGAGGAAACAGGACACCCTCTTTGCCCAAAAGGCCTGTGTTAGACTGTTCTTGCATCAGGCAGTTATTTTTTATTAAGCAGGTGTAATTCCAGAACCATTTTTTCAGTAAGATTAATCTCACAGAGCAAGAAGAAAATAGAGTCTTCCCCTGCAGCTGGAATTTGCATTATCTGGAACTGATCAGTGGTTTCAAGAATAAAGCGAATCATTTACAGGAGAGTGAGGAAGCACAGGAAGAAGAGTTAAGAAAACCACAGGGTGGTTTCTTTCTATCTGCTAATGTCAGTCCTGGGCCTGTCTTGTCACAAAGCAGTTCTTCAGCAATCAAGACTGCTGGTGAGGAAAGTCATCCTGTGAGGACAGTAATGAAAGATGCCACCTCAAACTACAGTCCAAGGTGTAGCAGCTCCTGGAGTGGTGTCCATGCCCAAACCCAAGGCTGGGGGCAGGTGGGTGTCTTGGTTTCGTTTTGCTTTCCCGGCCCTGAGCTGTCTCTCCTTCTCCCTCCGTTCCTCAAAGCAGGGAAAAGGAAAAAGGGAAAAAAGAACTTGAAAGAAACTGAATTAAGTCAGGGTATATATATGTATATTTCTACACATTTGCAATTGTATGTATACAATGTGCACCCACACGAGGGAAAGGGAAAAGGGAAGGGGGAAAAAGGGACAACAAAGAGACAAAACAGCAGCAATAGGTACCAAACACCCCCACCCACCCCCAAAGCAAACCAGTACAATACAACCCTACTAACCACTCTCAGAAGAAAGCCAGGCCCCTCTCTCACACCCCCTCACTCACATCTACTCTCCAATCTTCTGTGTGGCTCCAATAAGGGACTGAGAGCAGCAAAAACTCCTTGCTCCCAACTCTCGCTGGAAACAGAAGAACCAACAACTTCCTATCTCCCTGTCTCATATCCTCCCTTGTCCCATGGGAGGTAAAAAATGGGTGAGGAATACCTGACAAGCCCCTCCCCAGTTACATCTGGGTACCAAGGAAGGCCTGGATCAAACCATCACAGTATCCTGAGCTTGTGAAGGAGGTGCATTGATCTTACACTTCATCTCTCTCAGAAATTCAAAGCTGTTGACAAAGTGCCTACAGCAAGTTCCACTGACATGGCAGCACGTGTGTGGGGTCCCGGGTCTCTGCATGCTGCCCTCATATTTGGTTGCAGTTTTGATAGTGCAGTTTTGGACACCACAATCTAAGAAGGACCTAAAGCTATTGGAGAGTGTCCAAAGGAGGAAACCTGTCTTGGTTTGAGATAAGCAACTGCCAACCCACCCAAGCACAGAGAGAAAAACCTCCCTCCTAAGACCAGGGAAAGGGAGGAAAAGAGACGGGAAAGGAAAAAAAAAACACTTCAAACCACGTTTATACTAAAACTACATATATTTTTCACAGAAAGGAAGAGACAATTAGAAGAGAGTACAAATATACACTCACACAAGACTGCAATAACAAATTTCCCACTTCATAACGAACACACAAATTCTACTGTCTTAACTCCACATTACTTAAGAAAAACCTTATTCCCCAGGGAGACAAACCCAAGCAGAAAGGAGAGACCCAGAACAACACAATTTACTTTCCTGAGGTACCCTGTGAGCCAGTGGTGGGCCTGGTCCTCTCCATCCCCCCTGGGACAGCATCGTGTGTCCTCCCAAGAGGAGGCTGAGAAGCCACTGCCTTAACCACTCCCACACTGGTTCCTGCTTCCCTGGAGATGATGCCATAATGTGGGATGGAATACAAAGTTACTGGCTAGAAGAGGTCAGCTGTTGGCTCAGCCCAGCTCAAGTCAGCTGACAGCTTCGGCCTAGTCCAGACTCCAGAGTCCAAATTTAGGCCCACCTGGGTGAACCCATAACAAAAACGAAGATGGGGAAGGGTCTGGTGGGGAAGGTGTGTGAGGAGGGGCTGAGGGCACTTGGTGTGTTCAGCTGGAGAAGAGGAGACTGAGGGCAGAATTCACTGGTGTCTGCAGCTCCTCCTGAGGGACAGCTCCAATCTCTGTTTTGTGTGACCAGTGACAGGACCCAGGGAATGGCTGGAGCTGTGTCAGGGCAGGGTCAGGTTGGATCTCAGGAAAAGATTCTTCCCCCAGAGGGTGGTGGGCACTGAGCAGGCTCCCCAGGGCAGTGGGCACAGCCCCAAGGCTGCCAGAGCTCCAGGAGTGTTTGGATGATGCTCTGGGGCACAGGGTGTGACTCCTGGGGATGGTCCTGTGCAGGGTTAAGGGTCGGACTGGATGATCCTTGTGGGTCCCTTCCAACTCAGCATATTCTGAGATCCTGGAGAGCAGCCAGGCAGAGGAACCTGGGGGTCTGAGGGACAGGAAGCTCAACAGGAGCCAACAGTGTGCCCAGGTGGCCAATGGGATCCTGTCCTGGATCCAAACTAGCGTGGCCAGCAGGCCCAGGGCAGTGACCCTTCCCCTGGACTCTGCCTTGGGGAGGCCACACCTTGAGTGTTGTGTTCAGTTCTGGGCCCCTCAGTTGAGGCAAGAGATTGAGGGGCTGGAGCGGGGCCAGAGAAGAGCAACGAGGCTGGAGAAGGGACTGGAGCACAAGTGCTGTGGGGAGAGGCTGAGGGAGCTGGGGGTGTTCAGCCTGGAGAAGAGGAGGCTCAGGGGGAACCTCATCACTCCCTACAACTCCCTTACAGGAGGTTGTAGCCAGGTGGGGGGTTGGTCTCCTCCCAGGAAACCAGCAGCAGAACAAAAGGGCACAGGCTTAAGCTCTGCCAGGGAAGTTTTAGGTTGGATATTAGAAAGAAATTATTTACAGAGAGAGTGCTCAGGCATTGGAATGGCTGCCCAGAGAGGGCGTGGATTTACTGTCCCTGGAGGTTTTTAAGATGAGACTGGATGTGGCACTCAGTGCCATGATCTGGTAATCAGAGTGCTGTTGGATCAAGGGTTGGACTTGATGATCTCAGAGATCTCTTCCAACCCAACTGATTCCATGAGTCTGTTCTTGTCACTGTTACAGCTCTCACTGCTACACCAGGCCAGGGCGATGTGATCCCAGCAGAGTGAGGACCAGATGTTCCTTCAGGAACCACCAGCACTTCACCAAACACCACGGAGTCTCCCACCACCAGGAATCACCTTAGGCAGGATGGCAGGAACTCCAGGAAAATAAATCACAATGGCAACAAACATCCTCTTGCCTCTAACACATGATTACACCCCCAGTGTCATTACGAGTGTTTCCAGAGCGTGCAGATGTATTTAGTCTCACAAAGCACAGCTAATTTATTCATAAGCAGATCTGCAAGGCTGCGAGGATTCCAGGAGATTATTAAATTGAGGAGTGTGAAGGGTTTCTTTGCAGCAATCTCCAGTGCATGGTACAGCAGCAGCCAAAGGAGGGGAGATGGGGACACCAGGCAGGACAGGCAGGCAAGAGAGGCTCTTTGGATGCTGAGGAGATTGTCAGTGACAGCCCCAAACTGGCAGCATTTCAGGAGGCACAATGGCAGCACAACATTGAGACAAACACCTCCAGAAACAGGGAAGCAGCCCTGCAGGGACTGGCACCTTGGCAGGGCATAGCCAGGCTCTCCTTTGGGCTGGGATCTCTAATTTGTGGGATGTCTGGCAGGTGCTCCTGCCTGTCTGGCACCCCTCTGGTGCATCTGGAAGCCACCCAGGAACACAGAAACAGTGGAGAGTCACATCTTCAGGTAGGCTGGTGCTGCCCACCCCGTGCTGCTGGTACTGCCTGCACAAACAAGGAGCTGAGAGGGGATAAGGAGCTTCTTAAACTCCATCCCAGCAGTTCCTGACCCAGTGCCAGTTCCTCATCTGCTCCAGACACCTGGAATTTCAGGTGACTTGGCTGATGTTGTCTTAGGGCAGAGCAGCAGAAACATTCAGAGGTGCAGAAGAAATAAATCCAGAGTGGTTGGTCCCTGTTGATCCTTCTCGTTGGGTCAAGGCCAACTGCAAGGAGGTGAGAGCTGCTCCTTTCCCTCTTCCAGCTCCTGGCTGCTGCTTCCATGCTGAGCCCAGTGGGAGCTGTACATGGATCCAGGCATGGCAGCAATGGGAATAGAGGCTGTGGGAGCTGGCCAGGCACTGAAACAACAGGGATTGTTGAGCCTGGAGGAGAGAAGGTTCTATTCAGGATGACCTAACTGACCCTCCAGTACCTGAAGGCAGCTGGTAACAGAGGACTATTTACAAGGGCCTGGCATCACAGGACAAAGGGAATGGCTTCCCACTGCCAGAGGGCAGGGTCAGATGGGTACTGGGAAGAAATTGCTCCCTGTGAGGGTGGGGGTGCCCTGGCACAGGTTGGGCAGAGAAGCTGTGACTGCCCCATCCCTGGGAGTGTCCAAGGCCAGGTTGGACAGGGCTTGGAGCAACCTGGGCTGGTGGGAGGTGTCCCTGCTCATGGCAGGGAGTGGCACTGGATGGCAAGCCAGGCTGTTCTATGATTCTATGATCACCTCAGCAGCCCCTTTAGAGGGTCTTCTGTCCCACCAAATCCAGGCATCAAGCTGTGTTGGGTCAGGAGTCATCCTTTCTTGCTTTTACAGCTGAATGCAAGAAAAAGTCAGGATTCTTTCTTTGCCCTTTCCTTTCTTTCCTTTTTTCACTTGGAGCTTCTTAAAACTTTCTCAACTTTAGAAAAGTGACAGAGCTGGAAGAGAAAAGTGAATTTGTCACAGTGTCACTTTCATGTATTGGAAACATTTGTAAAGTTACAAAGTAGAAAAGGAGGGGAAAGACAAAAATCACACTTTGTATTCTTCCTGAAAGGAAGGAAGAAAAAACCCCAAACCTAGTGTGGCATGTGTTGAAAATATATCTGGTCAAAATGTGGCAGAGTGGAAAAATAGATCTAGCCCAAATTTCTCCAGGGAGAAACAACTCTGTTGTGCACTGACACAGTTGAAGGTCAGGGCCACCCAGGGGGAGCTGGACAAGCTCCAGCAGAGGGTCCATGGGAATCTTAGGGTTTAACATGGCCAAGGGCTGGTGCTGCACCTGGGTCAGGGCAGCCCCCGGCACCAATCCAGGCTGGGGATGAACAGATTGAGAGCAGCCCTGGGGAGAAGGACTTGGGGTTGCTGAGGGGGAGAGGCTGGACATGAACCAGCAACCAGAACCCCCCATGCCCTGGTCTGGTCCCACACTGTGGGCAGCAGGGCAGGGGAGGATTGTGCCCCTCTACCCTCTCAGGTGAGACCCCCCTGCGGAGCTGCCCCAGCCCTGGGCCCAGCACAGGAAGGACATGGAGCTGCTGGAGAGAGTCCAGAGGAGGCCCTGGAGATGCTCCAGGGCTGGAGCCCCTTTGGAGCCAGGCTGGGAGAGCTGGGGGGGCTCACATGAAGAAGAGAAGGCTCCAGGGACACCTGAGAGCCCCTTCCAGAGCCCCTAAAGGGGCTCCAGGAGAGCTGGAGAGGGACTGGGGACAAGGGATGGAGGGACAGGACAAGGGGGAATGACTTCCCCCTGCCAGAGGGCAGGGATAGGTGGGATGTGGGGAAGAAATTGTTCCCTGTGAGTGTGGTGAGGTCCTGGAACAGGTTGCCAGAGAAGCTGTGGCTGCCCTATCCCTGGGAGTGTCCCAGGCCAGGTTGGACGGGGCTTGGAGGAGCCTGGGCTGGTGGGAGGTGTCCCTGCCCATGGCATGAGCTGAGCTTGGAGATTCCTTCCCACTCAAACCATTCCAGCCCTGTGGTGCCTGGTGGTCAGAGCTGAACCTTTAGAAGTGAGAGACTGGAAATTTCTTGGAAATGGAACATATTTAAGGAGCAGAAACCAAGGGCTATACCCCCCAATGTCCTGTGCAGAATTAGCAGAGCACAGGGTGGAAGGGCAGGGAAAGCTGTCCCAGATGTGGGAGCAGGGTGGGAGCAATGCAAGGGCAGCATTTTCTCCACTGCTGACTCATCAGGCACAGTGGTATTTTAGTGTTTCCTCCTGCTCCACACAAGCAGATTCTCTTGAATTAAAACCCCTTTACAGCCCTGCTGGAGAGGGGGGAGTTAAAGGAGAGCCATCCCAATCCCCCTCTCCCTCCCAGCACGTCCTGGGGAGCCACTTGCTCAGCCTCAGGGGTCTGATTGGCCTCACGTTTACTTTGCCAAGCGACTGAGCACAAGTTCCTGGGGAAAACTGCTATCTCTGAAGTAATTAGACTAATTAGCACAGTGATTATTTGCATGCTCTCTACTCTGGCTTAACACTGGAACTAAGTCTATGTCTTAATTTTGCCTTCCCCAGATATCACAGAGAAGCAGTCTGGGAGAAAAGCAGCTGCAGAGCCCAGGAGCTCTCCAGGACTAACACACACACTGGGGGGGATGTCCCCTGGATCTGGGAGCTCTGGGAGCTCTGGAAGCTCAAGGAGGTTTCTGGTCTAAGTGAATTTAAGGACAGTAATTCCTATGAGTACTGGGCAGGGTGAACAATGCTCAAAGAACTGCATCTTCCAGGGTTTCCTTCCTTCCAGTAAGATGTGTTGGGATGAGAATGAACCCCCATGATGGCCAGGAGGGCAGAACTGGGTGGAGAAGCAGCTGCACAAAGCAGTGGGATAGGACAGTCCCAGGACACTGCCCTGCCATCCTTACACCAAGGCAACAAGGGGAATTATTTTTGAGCCTCTGAATTCTGCAGGAAACACCAGTGCTGGGTCCCCACTGCTGTTTGCTTTCCAAGAACGTTCAGCTGAGCACCCAAGTGCACACAAAAGTGAATTTTCAAATCTCCTGCCTGAATATTCATGAGGCTGGATATTCAGCTGCATTACACAGAGGGTACTGTGCTGGAAGTGCTTGTGCAGCCACCTGGACAGGGGGAGCCAAGTCTGGCTGAGCAGCCCCAGCTCACTGGAGTAGCTCAGAGTGGAAGTGCTCTGAGGAACTTCTGGTGACTGATAAACAGAAGTCAGAGGAGGAGATGGATTTGGGGAATAATTTTCACCAATGGAGCACCTGAAGTATTTGCCAAACCTTTCCTGACATTCCAAGAGTAGAAAAGGCAGTTGTGTTTTCCAGCTCTGTTGTTCATACAGGCTTTAGTCACTGAGGTTCATGCACTGGAATCCCAGAATCAAAGGATATGCTGAGTTGGAAGGGATCCACAAGGATCATCCAGTCCAACCCTCAGCCCTGCACAGGACCATCCCCAAGAGTCACACTCTGTGTCCCAGAGCATCATCCAAACCCTCCTGGAGCTCTGACAGCCTTGGGGCTGTGCCCACTGCCCTGGGGACCCTGCTCAGTGCCCACCACCCTCTGGGGGAAGAGCCTTTCCCTGAGATCCAACCTGACCCTGCCCTGACACAGCTCCAGCCATTCCCTGGGTGCTGTCCCTGGTCCCCACAGAGCAGAGCTCAGTGCCTGTCCCTCCTCTGCCCCTCCTGAGGAAGTTGGACCTGCACTGAGGTCTCCCCTCAGTCTCCTCTTCTCCAGCTGAACACACCAAGTGCCCTGAGTGCCCTCACACGCTGCCCCTCCAGGCCCTTCCCCATTTCTGTGTCCCTCCTTTGGACCCTCTGGAATAACATAAAAGCTTGCCCTGAAATCTGAGAATGCTCTTTGGCTTTCTTGGCTCCAATTTTCAGCACTGGCTTCTGACTTGAGAAGTGACTGTGCTTAAACCAGCAACATCCAAACCTGCCTGTTTTGCAGAGAAGTGGGTTAGTTTCTGCCAAGCATTGGCTCTGTTAAGCTGTATCTCACTAAGCCTTGGATCCTGCAAGTCTCCAATCTCATTTAAATAATTGCTTGTTTTGGGTTTGGGGTTTTTGTTACTGTTTGGCCACAGTCTCTGGTTTTTACTTGGAATTACAGTGAGGTAACTGCAGTCCCATGGCCCATGGTGCTCGTGGCCTGTAGAGGAGTCACAGCTGCTTGGGCACTCGTGCAAAAAGCCCCATCTTCTTGGTCAATAAATAGAATGTTTCATTCTGCCTTCTCATGATGCAAAATTACAGGTGAGCAGAGCAGCCTTCACAAATGGTCACTGCAGAACCAAAGAAGCACCCAAAATCATGGAATCACAGGGTGGTTTGGGTTGGAAGGAACCTTAAAGACCATCCTGTTCCACTCTCCTGCCATGGGCAGTGACACCTTCCACTGACAACTGTCCCAGGTTGCTCCAAGCCCTGTCCAGCCTGGCCTTGGACACTCCCAGGGATGGGGCAGCCACAGCTTCTCCTTCCAACCTGTGCCAAGGCCTGCCCACCCTCACAGCCAAGAGTTCCTTCCCCATATCCCATCTAATTCTGCCCTCTGGCAGTGGGAAACCTTTCCCTGTGTCCTGTCACTCCAGGCCCCTGTATATAAGTCTCTCTTCATCTTTCTTGTTGGTTCCCTTCATGTCCTCTGAAGCCAAACACAGGAAGGTGGTGTTGGGAAGAGCCCCCTCAGAGAACTTTTCTCACCATACCAGCACAAAAGGTTTAGGCTTGGAGGGCCAGGACTGAGGACAAAAGGGAGCTGATGACTTAGAGTCAAGCTTAGTGGTTGGGTGGAGGTGAGAAAACAGAACTCCAGCACCTAGGGATGGGGAGAAGTTTTTCTTTTGTTGTTCCCTGTGTGCTGGTTTGATTTTTTGGGTTTTTTTCTTTTGGGCAGCTGCAGAAAAGGAGCCACTGTTTGCTGGTGAGAGCTCCATTTTTTCTGGCTCTGCTCTTTGCTTTTCCCCCTCCACCTCTGGGCACCCTGAGCTTCAGAGAGAGAGAGAAGAGAGGAGAGACAGAGCTGCTTCAGGACACACTGCAGACATTTGTTTTTTTCTCTCTTCCTGGGGACCGATTTGGACTGCAAGAAGATTCCAGGGAATTATCACCATTTCCTCCACTCCCAACTTTCCTTCTTCGATGGGAACAGAGGACAAGGAGAGAGAGAGAGTCCATGTGAGTTCATCTGCTCGTCTCTGCCTCGCTGAGAAAAGACTGAGAACTCACCCTGCAGCCAGCCCAGGTGTGACACTGACACTGTCCATGCATGGAACTTCTCCAGGAGGAACCCACCGGTTTTGGGGGTGGTGGTGGGGGTGGTGTTCTCTTTTGGTTTTACTTTTGGTGCTGGGGGAGTAGTTTGCTCAGATCTGTTTACAGTTATATCCATATCTACCTATATATGTATATATATAGTAGTTAAGAACAGTTATCCTTCTTATATCCATTTTCTAATTAAAGTTCCTTTTTCTTAACTTTAATAAAGAGTGACCTGATTATTGTGGAGGAATCTTCTCCTCTGCTTTTTTGGTAAACATTTTGGGTTTTCCCTCAAACTAAGACAGCCACAATTAGGGCACCCCAAAGCTTCTCTTCTCCAGGCTGAACAATCCCATTTCTCCAACCTTTGCCCACAACAGAGCTGCTCCAGCCCTCTGATCATATTGGTGCCTCCTCTGGACTTGCCCTAACAGGTTCTCATCCAAAACACTGCAGTTGTGCTCCGTTCCTTTGGGTCCCTGTGCTATCTCTGGGACCTTCCCAGCTGCAGAGGTGTCTGGATCTCTTCAGCAAAGTGAGGAGAAAAGTTAAGGAGCTGCCATGGAGCTCTCAGCCTTGAAGTAATTCTGTCTGACAGGCAAAGCCCACCTTGCCCAGCCCTGACTCCCCAGAAGAAGAAAACAATAATATCACTTTTCAATCTGATCATGTGTCACTGATTGATTCCTGAGCTCGGGCCCTTCCCTGCTGACTAATCCAATCAGCCCCTGACTGTTTCCAGGGGAACTGGTGGGGTTCATTACATTAATACCACTGTCAGATTCTGCAGGGATGAGGCACATCTTCAGGATTGTTTGAAAGCCCTCAGAATAGCAGGTGTTGAAGTCCAAACTCAAACAAACCCATGAGCTGTGACCACTTTTCCCAAAGTTTGGTAAAACCTTTTTTGAGCAAAGCAAGTTGTTGGACTGAGACTAATCTGTCCCCTGGTGATGAGCAAGGGAAGGTCAGAGAGAAATAAGAAACATCCTCAGGTCTGCTTTTCTTTCAGTGTTCGGGCTCAGAGGGGGCCAGAAGGATGATTTGGGATCACCTCTGCTGTGAGGAAAGGCTGAGAGAGAGTTGGGATTGTTCATCCTGGAGAAGAGGAACTTTGGAGTGATCTCATTGTGGCCTTGCAGTACTTGAAGGAGATGCAAGAAAGATGAAGAAGGACTATTTACAAGGGCCAAGAGGGACAGAACAAAGAGGAATGACTTCAAACTGACAGAGAGTAGGTTTAGATGGGAAATTGGGAAGGAATTCTTCCCTGTGAGGGTGGGCAGGCCCTGGCACAGGTTGGGCAGAGAAGCTGTGGCTGCCCCAGCCCTGGGAGTGTCCAAGGCCAGGTTGGACAGGGCTTGGAGCAACCTGGGACAGTGGAAGGTGTCCCTGCTCATGGCCAGGGACAGAATGGGATGGGCTTTCAGGTCCCTTCAAACCCAAACCATTCTATGACTCGGTGATTCTCTAATTTTATGATTTCAGAATTTCTTGATTTCATACATCATCTTGATTTCATGCATCATCCACAGGGAGAAAAATCTGTAAGAAAGACAGGACTGAAAACACAACCAGGATTGACACAGCTACAAGTTCAGGGCATCCTTTAAGAGATCTCCAGGGAGCACACAATTCCCAACACCATGGCACACACCCAAGGAGAGCCACTCAAAGACCACAAAGTTGTGTCCACTAGAAAAAGGAGGCCAGAGGTATTTCCAACATCTTAGTCCCAGTGACAGAAAGCCAAAAAAAAAAAAAGCAACAAGGTTCCCCATCAATCAGAGGGGAAAATGATCTCCTGGGCTGAATTTTGATCAGCAAACCCTTGAGCATGTGAGCCAGATCCAGCAGAGCCACCTGCGAGATTCCTCAGTTTCCTGGGAGCAGGAGCACAGGAGAATGGAGTTTCCATCCTTTGTTCTCCCCCTCTCCAACTCCCCAGCTCCACCAGTGGATAATTGCTACTTGTTAGAACAATGGGAGCTCTTAAACACTTCTTTGGAATTTCTCAGTGCCTTGGAAGCAAATGCAGCCTCCTCTGCTCTGTTTTACAAGTGGGGAGAGTAAAAGCACCTCTGGTGGCTGTGACCTGTCCAAGAGAAGTGGCAGGGTCAGGAACAGAGCCCCTCTTTCTCATCTCCAAACTAATGGCTCAGCTTGGAGGACAAAAGCTCTTTAGTCATTAGCAAAAGACAATCACATCCCCTGAAATTTGTGAGAGTTCCTGCTCTCAGGAGGGAGGTTTTCTCTTACAGAGCCATTGTCATTCCCAAAGCAGAGGTATCTAACCATGCTTGGGAGTTCCCACTGGCCTGAACAGGGACCTGCAGTTGTTCCCACTGCCCTTGCACATGTTTGCACCTGATGTCCACATTACTCAGTCTAGTAGAGAGTAAAACCTCTGAGTGAACCAGGTACAGAAGTTTCTTGGATTCTCGGAGTAGTAAATTGGCTTCTCCAGAGTTCCCTGATGTGCCCCTGGGCTAAACTTCACAAGGTTCTTCTTGTTTAATTAAGGCTTTTAGCAATAAAGCTTGGGAAGGATTAGGGCCAGAAAGTAATTAGAGACCTGGCTACTGGTTTTCTGAACCTCCAGGAGATATCACAAAGGCACTTGACAGCACAAAAAAGGGTCAGAGCTCTGGTGCAAGAGAGAAATGTTTTATCTCAAAGAAAGAGCACATGTTTCTGTTAATAGAATAAAAATAATTGACCTGGTAATGCTTTATTGATGTTTTAGAATAGAATAGAAGTAGAGTGAGTAATAAAAATGTTGCAGCACCAGGAAGGTCCATAAGACACCAGTGCAGTGTGTGGGTTTGGGGTGGGTGGGGCTCGAGCCTCTGTATTCCAGGTGCTCCATGGCACAGGAAACCTGTGGTCATGGGAACAAATGCAAATGCAGACAGAGTGGCCTAGGGAGCAAAATCACCTGTCTGAAAGCCAGGGAAGAAGCTGTTCCAGCACAGTGTTGTTCTCTAAGCTTTAGGAACTGGATCTGTGAGGTGGGTTGTTTACAATCTTTCAGAAGACAATCCTCAAGAAACTCCAGGTGAATTGTATCCCATAATAAACTTAAAAACATCCAAGGGCTTTGCCTGGCCTGGGGGTCCAGGACCTGGACTGCTTTTGGTCCCTTACTGAGCTCATTTATAGCTGCATCACATGGCTCCCTTTCAAGTGGCAAATGTCCCCCAGCCCAGCTGAGCCCACATGAGGGGGACATTGTGACCCTTGTGCTGGTCACAGGGGCCTTGCTGCTGCTTTGGTCACTGTCCTAGTTCAGCAGCAGGGACCAGCTAACCCTGTGTGGGAATGATCAAAGCTGTGTATTCTACCCCCTCTATTCATTCCCCAAGGACAATGGGCCATTAGCAGCAGCTGCCCAGGGAGCCATTATCACCTTCACACCCAGCCTGAGGGGGCGGAGCTGCTAATGGGCCATCAACAGTTCAATACCCCCTGGCTCCCAGAGTTAATCACCCATTGTGTGAGTCCCCGCCCAGGGGGAGGGACTGGGTGCTCCCTGAAGGTACATAAGGGGTGGGTAAGAAGACCTTGGGAACCTCTCGTCGGATCCAGAGGAGCAGCAGGACCTCAACAGGAGGAGATCCCCGCTCTCGCCCAGACCACAGCCCTCACCTGCACCAACAGGTTTGTCATTTCCTTTTGCTCTGGACTTGGGGGAAGCACAGGGGTCTCAGCACAAGGGCAAACAAACCCCCTTGGGTTTGTGCCCCAGGACACTGGGTTATACTGCTGGGGTTTTGTGAGTTGAAAGCAATTCCCCTTTTGTGCCAGTGTTGTTATTGTAATATTATTATTAAATTTTAGGTCTGACTTATAATCTCTCTTGTGGTGAGTTCATTTCCCCTGCTGGTTCACCTTTAAACCAGCACAGTCACCAGCATCAAGAGCTGACCTCAGTCCTCCTCCTGAAAGCAGGATATGTTGCATCCCTGCAGCATGACACCCATGGGAGATTCCTGACACCCATGGGAGATTCCCAACACCAGGCCCATCCCTGTAAATGACTCCAGATCCCTGGGCATTGCATGTACAGACTGCCAGAGGTGTGGAGAATTACCAGAGAAACAGGAGAGCTCTCTGGAACAGGCACTGGGGGATTGTTTCCCTCTTGGGAAGGGATGGTGGGCTCAGCTTTCCCTGGGAAGCACAACCGTCAGCAGTGGCACAATAGGCAAGGAAGGGCTCTGGAAAAGCACCAAATGACTGAACACATTGGCATGGAAAGTGGAGGGGCAAGACAACCTCCAGAGTGTTGCCTTTCCAAGCCAGTCCTCAAGGGAAGTGCCTCACCCTTCTTCAAAGAGACCTTCAACTGCCCTCTGGACAGCTGGAGCTGCTCAGGAACCCCTGGGCAAAGGAACTGCAAACAGCCACGCAAGATGTGCTCACCAGGCAATGTCCTCCATCCCTGCAGTGCCCAGGCCAAGGGAGCAAATGACTAAGGAAAGACTGAGATTTACCCAGGAGACACTAATGGGCACAGCAGCAACTCTGCAAGGTTCCCTGTGGATCCAGGCTGGGACACCAGGCTCAGGAGGCAAGGTCTCTTGAACTATTTATGGCACTGTTGAGCTGTCAAATGTCACAGATTGTCTCTGGAATAAAGTTTTGGGGTAGGGACCTTTTAGGAGTCTCAGGTTCCCACCTGGGAATGAAGTTGCATCTAAAGAGGTCAGGCGGGTGTTTCCTGCAACGGGATCTGTGATCCAGGGGAGGAAAGCTGTGTTGGGTTTCTCCCTGGGAGGAATCCTCTGCAACTCCAAAGGAGGTGACAACTTCATGCAGGCACAAATCTACCCAGGGCTTCCTTTGGCAGTGTTCTGGTCAGCCCCTAGGAATGGAGATGACCTCATGCCACCAAGAGCCAGCTCAGGCAGCTGGGTCATGACTGCCCTGGTGACATTCCTGCACTCAGAAATCTGTGAGCAGGGTCTGTCAGCAGAGCTGAAAATCCTGGGCAGTGGCACTTCACTGGAGTCTGCAGGAGAAACCAGGCTGAGAACCTACACAAGATCTTTGGAGCCACAGAGGGTGAGCACTTCACGCTTGAGGATCCAGGACAATAGGAGGAACTATCCCTGAGCAGCTCCTGGTGTAGTTTGGAATTATTATGTAAATTCTCTCCCCTGCCACTAACTGCCCATGCCAGTAGTTAACAAAAAAAGTAGTTAACTGCTGATCACTTGGGTGGGGGCAGGTTTGTCTCTTTTGTTCTTGGGGACTACACACGGCTGGAAGTTTGTGTGTGTGTGCGGGGTTGAGGAGAAGCCGTCTTGCTGCTGCTGCCTGCCCTGGGACTGCTTCTGGCTGTCTGGCTGCTGCTGCTGCCTGCCCTGGGACTGCTTCTGGCTGTCTGGCTGTCTCGCTGCTGCTGCTGCTGCCCTGGGACTGCTTCTGGCTGTCTGGCTGCTGCTGCTGCTGCCCTGGGACTGCTTCTGGCTGTCTGGCTGCTGCTGTTGCCTGCCCTGGGACTGCTTCTGGCTGTCTGGCTGCTGCTGCTGTTGCCCTGGGACTGCTTCTGGCTGTCTCACTGCTGCTGCTGCTGCTGCTGCCCTGGGACTGCTTCTGGCTGTCTGGCTGCTGCTGCTGCTGCCCCGGGACTGCTTCTGGCCGCTCATGTTTCTGCTTCTTGGACAAGGAACACAGGGGGAAGAGACAGAGTTCATCTGAGAGCTCACCACTCGTCTGTCTCGCTGGAGAGGGACTGGAAACTCACTCCGCAGCCAGCCGGGCTGTGACACTGACACTGCCTAAGTATAACTTTCCTCCCGGAGGAAAACCTGCTGGGTTTTGTTGTTGGTTTGGTTTTTTTTATTTCTCTTGTGGTGTTGGGGAAGTGGTTTGCACTAGTCTGTTTACAAATATATATATATATATATATATATATATATATATATATATATCAGTTAAGAACAGTTATCCTTCTGGTTGATGCCAAAGGGTTTTTGTTCTGATTTTTACATTCTGTAGGTTTTAGGGACACAGTAGTTGTAGATTTTTAGAGGGTTAATATTTCTAACAGTTTAAGTTTAATGTCTTTCTATCACTATCCCTGTCCCAGAACAGGGAGCTCAAATTCCTTTAGTTAATTCATCTTGTTCAGACTCCTTTCCAAGGTAAAGAGCTGAAGGATATCAGAAGGCCCACAGAATGAAACATAAGCACAGGTCAGAGTGACCCAAAAGCCAGAACTAGATGAACTCCAAGAGACCTTTGTGTGCCTGAGGAAGAAGAGTTGATGAAGACAGAGGGTCTTGACGACCCCAGACCCAATTCCAGGGGTTGGACCAGGGGTGGGACTGGGGCTGGACTGAGAAATGTGTAAAGCAATGATTGGAGGGATCTTATTATAAAAGCCATGGAAACAAGAACTGGGACACATGGATGTCATCCTGTATTCCTGTGGGCTGTAGGCCCTGTGTTATTAAAGGACCTTTACTGTTTATCTTACCCTGCACTAACATGGCTCAGAGTCCTGTTTTTTGGGGGAAGGGTCATTCACGGCATCATGGTATTAAAATTCCTTTCCTTAAATTTGATAAAGAGTGGCGTGATTATTGTGGAGGAGACCCCAGACCCCCTCCCCCGCTTGTGGGTAAACATTTTGGTTTTTCCCCTCAAACCAGGACAGCTCCCTTCCAGACAAGGCAAACTGCTCTGTGCTCCTCCACTGGAGGAGTCCCGAGCAGCCATGGGATATGGGGGTTCTTTCCCACCAGACGTAATCCTGGGGGCAGTTCCAGGTGGCTGAACACAAGTGGATCTACCCTGGGGTGTCTCCAGAGGGGCACTCCCACCTGCTGCCTCAGACTGCTCTCAGCAGAGGGTCGCCAAACACAGCAGGTACCAGGGAGGCAACCTGGGTGGGTCCTGGAGGAGACACCTCCTGCCCTGAAGAGCCACAACAGCTTGAGCAAGTCTCTGGTGGTTGTCTCAGGCAGTTCCCAGCAGCAGCACATTCCCACAGGTCCCACCATGGTACAAGACTGAGCCCACAGTGCCCAGATGGACTATCCTTCCCCAGCACATCCTGCTGTCCATGGCCAGGAAGGCACTGGGTGGGCACTGCTGTGACCAGCAGGACATTGAGCTCTTGGAAGGTGCTGCCTGGGAAGCATCAGGGTTCTCCTCCCCTCCTGCTGGACCATGGGAAGCAGAGAGGTCTGGGAGATGGTGGGTGAGGACTCGCATCCTCTTCCCAGGACAGTGTTGGAGTCGCCATCCCGGAGGTGTTCAAAAAACATGGATGTGGCACTTGGGGATGTGGTTTAATGATGGTGGGTTGGACTTGCTGATCTTAAAGGTCTTTTTCAACCTTAATAATTCTTTGTGTGTCTATGATTCTCCTGCCCTTGGCGCTGCCCAGGCCAGCATTGAGGCAGCAGAGCCCTTTCCCCACAGCCTTTCTGGGTGATGGAAATCAGGAGACAACTGGACAAACATCTTAGATGCTTTCTATTAGTTCAGAAGGTGCAGGGAGTAAACAGAAAGAACTCTGAGTCTGAAGTCATGCCCAAAAATACGATTTAATTTTGGAAAGTCACTTTTTTTGAAAGTCACACAGATGGGAAAAAGAGTTAGTGCTGCCACGAGGCTGGAGAGGAACCCAGAAGGTAGAAAAGTGCAGGAACACTAAAAGCCTCCAGGAAAAAAGGCCTCTGTGACACCTCTCATTGCACTCAGATCCTCTCCCAGCAGAGAGACTGGGGGGCAAAGCTTTCTGGCCCTCCACACCTCAGAGAAACCCCTCAAGCACTAAAGGAGGTGATTTCAGGGCCTTAAAAAAGCTGTTAAATCCAGGGCAAAGCATGAGCAGGGTATAAATCTTCCAGGGGTTCTTTTAATGCAGAGGAAATAACTGCACACAGATGTAGAAAAAGCCACGGGAAGGACACTGAGATCGTGTTTGATCCTCACTAATAAGGAAAGTGGGAGAGAACTTCACTACAAGTGTGATCAAGGAATGACAGTAGTTAATGATCCTTAGATGAGCAAGGAAGGAAGAAAGCAAACTAAAGACTCTGAGGTTTAAGGAAACAGACTTCAAGAACTTCAGAAGGCTGATTAGTGCTCATAATCAAAGCAGAGGAGCAGAATGGGAAGCTCAGGAGGACTAATGGCTTCTTAAATCAGCTGATAGCAAGGGTGGAAGTTGAATTTATACCTCAAAAAATGGCAGAGAAAAACCAGGAATGATCAGCTTGGCTAAATCAGTGTCACAAAAAGGAAAAGGAAAGGAAAAAGGGAAAAAAGGTTATGTTGCTGAGGAGAGTATGCTAGAACAGAATAGATTATCAGAGAAAAAATCAGAGGATCAAGACACAAATGAAATACAAATAAGGGAGATCAGGAGTTGGGAGGAGACAAAGTGCAAACATTTGAGAAATGAGAGTCAGACCTTGGAAAGTTTACCAGTCAAAGGGGAGAGAAAGCCCCTGTTAGTGAATGGATTGATTGTGATCACCCACAGGAAAGTTCATTATCCGACAAAGGCATGAGATTGTTCATAAATGCTCTCAAATCCTCCTGGCCTAAAGGAATTCTCTCTGCTCCAGCCAGTTCTCAGAGGTCTCCAAGCTCAACACAGTTCTCTGGTTATCTTTCAAAGTGGGATGAGGTGGTTTTGAGAAGGATGAAGAATTGCTGGCACAGTTTCTAAACAAGGAAGAAAGATGGATCAGAGAATTACAAACTTCTCCAGTTCTGGAGAAATGCAGATCCAAGCACAAAACCACATGATTTTTGAGCAGTCAGAACATGACAAGGAGAAAAGAACAGCCAAGAGATTTGTAAAAGAACAAATTATGTCAAAGCAGTGCCATTTCCATCTGTGACAGAGTAACAGGCTCTGTGGAGAAAGGAGAAGTGGCAAAGATCATATATCTTGATTTTAGGAAGGTTTCTGTCACAGGCTCTTGTGACACCCTCGTCACAGAGCTGAGCAAACACAGGCGAGATGAAAGCTCTGCTAAGGACTCTAAAAGCTGCTCTCAGGGGCCACTTCTCAGCAGCTCACTATTAGTCTGGAGCTCTGATTCAGGTGGGATCCTGTGGGAACCTGCCCCGGGTCTGGTAGTTGTCAATACTTTTATTACTGACTTAAATAATGGAATGAAACCTGATTATTGTGTTTGCACAGGAGATGGAAAGGGGCTGGGACCGTTTTGGGGAGAAAGGATTAAGATTCAAAGTGTTCCTGACAAGCTGGAGAGAGAGGGAAAAGCAGCCTGGGTTTCAGGAAGGACATATGCACACTTACAAAGCTAAGGGGAAAAAAGATGAATTGCTAAAAAACATGAGAATGAGTGGCTGGAGGCAGACAGGGAAGGGAAAAATGGGAAGGCATGGGGGGATTTTGTAACTTTATGGCCAAGACAGGCACCCTGTGCATGTGCAAGCTCTGCAGGAGGACAAATGTCACAGATCCACAGGATGGTTTGGCTTGGAAAGGACCTTGAAGCCCATCCCACCCCCTGCCATAGGCAGGGACACCTCCCACCAGCCCAGGGTGCTCCAAGCCCTGTCCAGCCTGGCCTTGGACACTCCCAGGGATGGGGCAGCCACAGCTTCTCTGCCCAAAATGTGCCAGGGCCTGCCCACCCTCACAGGGAACAACTCCTTCCCAGTCTCCCATCTAACCCTGCCCTCTGGCAGTGGGAAGCCATTCCCTGTGTCCTGCCCCTCCCAGCCCTTGGAAAGAGTCTCTCTCCATCTTTCCTGTCAGTCCCTTCAGGCACTGCAAGGCCACAGTGAGGTCACCCCAAAGCCTTCTCTTCCTCAGGCTTAACAATCCCAACTTTCTCAAAATTCCAAAAGTCCTCCAGCTGCTGCCAAAATCCAGCTGGGTGTGCAGCTGGAATCACATCTACATGGCCCACACCTGGTTATGGGGGTGAGGGAGCACCCTGGTGTCCAAGGAGTCCCCCTTGGCCTGTGCCAGGGCCTGCCCACCCTCACAGCCAACAATTCCTTCCCCATATCCCATCTATCCCTGCCCTCTGGCAGTGGGAAGCCATTCCCCTTGTCCTGTCCCTCCATCCCTTGTCCCCAGTCCCTCTCCAGCTCTCCTGGAGCCCCTTCAGGCACTGGAAAGAGCTCTCAGTTTTCCCTGGAGCCTTCTCTTCTCCAGCTTGGAAATACCCTTTATCAGCCACCTGCAATCCACGTTGTGCTCCCCCTGTGAGACCCCAGGGCAGCAGCAAACCCTGTTCTGAGCGCTCCAAGTGTGGAGTTCCTGGGAACAGTCCAGCCCCGGAATGAGAAGACTGGAGATGTGCAAATACCACCTGTGTGAGAAGTGCCCTGAACAACCTCAGTGAGACCTGAGTGTTTGTCTCTGCCTTAGTGAAGGGCTGGAGGAGCAGAGCCCCCTTTAACCTGAGCACAGACAACTGGCAGTGGTGACAGCTCCCCTCAGGTGTACAAAGGACACCTGAGGAAAGGGAAGGAATATTTTCATCCTTGTTTCATGTGGGCTCAAAGTGCAGCACTGGAGGAGCTCTCTAGCAAGGAAGTTGGTAAAGAAATCGTCCTGCTTTTAGCTGAGATAGAGTTCATTTTCTTCTTTGTGCTGCTCCAGGGCTGTGTTTGGGGTTTAGTGTGAGGATAATGTTGATAACACGCTGATGTTTTGGCTGGGGCCAAGCTGTGCTTACTCTAAATCCAGGACTTCTCCATGTCCCAGGCTCTGGCAGCGAGGAGCTGCACAAAGAGGTGGGAGGGAGGTGGGAGGAGAGCTGACCTGAACTGGGCAGAGGATGTTCCACACCAGAGAATGACCTTTAGTTATCTAAACTGAAGGGAGAGGCCTGAGAGCTCCCCAGGGACTGGCTGGGCATCAGTCAGCACATGGTGAGCAGTTGTATTAGGATTGCATTTGTTTCACTTGGGGTTTATTTATGATTTTAAATTATTATTATTTATTATTTTATCTATGATGTTAAATTATTGTTACTCTGGTTAGTATTATCAGTAGTATCTTTCACTTTGTTGCAATTATTAAACTATTCTTATCTCTGCCCAGGGTGTTTTTTCAGGTTCTCCCCCCTGGTGGGGGGTGTGAGTGAGTGGTTCTGTGGTATTGAACTGCCAGTTGGGGTTAAACCATTGCAGAAATGGAGATTTTCTCAGGGAGAAAGTTCATCCTTCATCTCTGTGGAATTGTAAAAGCAGGATGGGTATCAACAACCAGAGTCACACAGGTTGCTCCTGCCTTTGCCAGCAAGATGGGCTGGATAACCCTCCAAATCCCTTCTGTTCAGATTTTCAATGTAGAGGAGCACAAAGTTTGTGGAAATTGTGATTTTCCAGTGTCAGCTGAGCTCCCACTGAGGTTATAAAGGCCCTTCCTTCCACAAAACCTGCTGATTTCCAGGTCACCCCAGTTTTTCTTCAGGGTGAGTAGTGCCTCATTACCTTCAAGCTTCACTGGCTGGTTTATCCAGAAGTTTCCGTTGTGAATTCCGCTTCACTTCTGGATTTCTCGTGGTGTTTTAATGCCTTAGAAGCTGCAGATGCTGCCAGGAAGGCTCAGCCTGGCAGGGAGAGGAACCAAGTCTCTTACCTGAGGCATGACCTGACCCACTCACTGTCAGAGAGTGTGTTCAATCATCTGTGCCCAGGCCATGACAAGACAGACAGACCCACATCCCTCAAACCAGCCGTGTTGGGGCTCTACTGGTGCTCCAAATACACCTCTGGAAGTGTTCCAGGCCAGGCTGGATGGGGGCTGGACCAACCTGGGCTAGTGGAAGGTGTCCCTGCCCATGGCAGGGTGTGGAACTGGATGAGCTTTAAGGTCTCTCCCAACCCAAACCATTCCATGATTCTAGAAATGACAAATAGATCATATTTTCCTGCCAGTCTGGCTCTCCAGGTTTCATCCTCATCACAGGGAACTGAATTTCTCTGTGCTCAGATCACACCTCTGTGTCGAGTTTTTCAGAATTCCCCTGACCCTGAACATCACCTCGTCTCTCTACTTTACCTGTAGAAAATAACTTCTGAGAGACCTCATTGCCTTCAGCAAACCCTTTAAAGGAGTTAATAAACTCACCAATGCTCTGAAAAGAATTCCAGATTTTTTTTTTCCCCAGGTTTTGCATTTTCTGCTTGAAATCTGCAGCCCCACATTGCTGGGTGAGCTCCAACCTTTTCAAGCTCTGCTCCTGCTTCTTCCATCTTTATTTCTAGAAACCTACAGAGCTTCATCTGCTCATCACTCATTTACTCTCTCTCCTGTGGCTCGTTATCACTTCCCATCCTGTAGTAGGCTTAGCACAGTGTTAGTTCTTCAACAAGAAAAGAGAAGTACAAGAATATGTAGAATAGAACATCCCCTCAAAGAGGATGTAAAATACAACATTCTCTCAAAAGGCATAAAAGAAAGGGAGGTTGTCACAGGGGCTCATGGAATGGTTCAAAGGTCAGAGAGATACTTGAGGGGCTCATTTGAGGGTTGAAATCTTCAGTGGAGAGATGAATATGAGCCAGCAGTGCCCTGGAGCCAGGAGGGACATCCCTGCCCTGGGGGGCATCAGGCCCAGCATGGCCGGGCCAGGGAGGGGATTGTCCCACTCTGCTCTGCACTGGGGCAGCCTCACCTGCAATGGGGGGACAGTTTGGGGGGACACAATGGAAGGGAGAGATTTAGCCATTGGAGAGTGTCCAAAGGAGGGACACAGAGGTGGTTCAGGGCCTGGAGGGGCAGCGTGTGAGGACACTGAGGGCACTTGGTGTGTTCAGCTGGAGAAGAGGAGACTGAGGGGAGACCTCACTGCAGGTCCAGCTTCCTCAGGAGGGGCAGAGGAGGGGCAGGCACTGATCTCTGCTCTATGGGGACCAGGGACAGCACCCAGGGAATGGCTGGAGCTGTGTCAGGGCAGGGTCAGGCTGGATCTCAGGGAAAGGTCCTTCCCCCAGAGGGTGGTGGGCACTGATCAGGCTCCCCAGGGCAGTGGGCACAGCCCCAAGGCTGCCAGAGCTCCAGGAGGGTTTGGATGATGCTCTGGGGCACAGGGTGTGACTCTTGGGATGGGCCTGTGAAGGGCCAGGAGTCAATGATCCTTGTGGTTTCCTTTCAACTGAGCATTTTCTGTGATTCTGTGATTTAAATGAGTGCTGAAAAAACACACCAGTGGAGTTTGGGGACCAGTCACATCACCCTGTCAGCACCTGCAAGATCCAATGGGCTGTTCCATGAAGACACTGATCCTTCTCTCCTCGCTTTAAAGGGAATCCAGGGTGAGCTGCTCAACCCTCACTGAAGTCACCTGGCTCATCACAGCACAGAGAGCCCTGGGAGGAGATGGTCAGTGTCATGGCAACTCATTCATCCTTCTGTCCCAGGTTCCAGTGCAGATCTGTGTCTTAGGACAGCTCAGAGGCAACAGGAAAGCACAACCAGAGTCCTTTAGATTCTTCTAGGAGGAAGAAATATAGATTTCCTCTTGTGAGAAACAATAATTCTGTTGGTAGAGTCATCTGAAGTTGATGTGAAGAGGTGAGTGATGCAGTTTGTTTAGGAACACAAATCCCAAGCAACCAAACAGGGAAAGATGGAGTTTGGACCAGTGAGGTAACACTTGTGGGAACTGAGATGTGTTTCAAACAGGCCATTGAGCCCATTCTTGTCATCATGACTTCAAATTTTCTTGAAATATATACAAATTCATTGTATACACAAAGTCTTGTCAACATGACTTCAAATTTTTTGAAATACACACACACCCCCACACACACACACACCCTGAAAATGGTTCCAATTAGAGGGAACACCAGTGGAACTCTCACAGGTTTCAAAGCCTCTCCTTGCTTCTCTTCTGCTTCTCTGTAGGCTGTGGAATACCAAGACCTTCCAAATCCTTTCCAGAAGTCTGGTGGGATAATAAGTGCCTGGAAGCCATGGGGAAACAGCTTCCAAAGGTGCTGCTATGGGCAGGAATCCCAGGGATTTCTGGCTCCACTGGCCTCTGTAAGCCCTCTGGCCAGCCCACTGTGGAATGGTTCTCACCAGGATGTCTTGGGCCAAATTTCAGTTTCTGGGAGGTTTTCACTTCCTTACATTTTCTGTGCTCAGAGCCACAACACAACCAGAGCTTGACACGGCAGCACAAAAGGGAACTGCCTCCTTCCACTTGCAGCTTCCCCAAAATGAAGCAGAACTTTCCAGGATATTTTTGCAGGAGTGGCTGTATCCATGCTGGAGTTCTCCCACCTGTGCTGGATGAAGTCTGGAGTTTTCCATGCCACACCTGGCACTGACAATGCCACCACCTCTCCAAGTGCAGGGAGAAGGGTACCACGGTCTTCAGAATGTTTTGAAGATTTTGAGGCAGAGTTGTCCTCCTGCTGCTGCCTCTGGCAGTTGCTCAGCTGCTGTGGAGGTCTCCTGGTTCAGCAACCGAGATCACTGTGTGGGTGTGACCAAAGCTGGGCATTCTAAACCCTCCATGTCATCTCTCATGAACTGTTCCCAATGGCCCATTGGCAGCAGCTGCCCAGGGCACAGCTGAGCCCTCAGGCTGGGAGCTGGCTGGGAAAGAAGCCTGGCAGAGGAGCTGGGAGAACTGCCCTGCAGGGACTCCTTGGCACCTCCACACCCACCTGAGGGCTCAGCTCTGCCCATGGGCCAGCAACGAGTCCAAACTCCCCCCTGACTGCCAGAGTCAGATCCCCCAGTGTGGAACTCCCTGCCCTGGGGGAGGCACTGGGGGCTCCCACCCAAACCTGAGGGGAGACAATCTTGGGGTTTGGGGACCTCTGGTACAACTCACTGGATCCAGAGGAGGAGCAGCCCCTGGCCAGGAGGAGCTCACCACTCTCCACCAGACTGTGCCATCATCTGCACCAACAGGTTTGTCCCTTCCTTTTCCTTTGGACTCGGAGGAACCACGTGGGGCTCAGCACAGGGGCCACCAAACCCCCCTGTGTTTGTGCCCCAGGGGGTGGGTTACACTGCTGGGCTGGGGGGTTAAACCCAATTTCTCTTTGTGCCATTGCATTTATTGTAATATTAAATTGTAACTCTGAGTTATAATCGTTTTTGTGTTGGGTTCATTTCTCCTGCAGGTTTCCCTTTAAACCAGCACAGGGGGAAAGGTTGAAGTCTCTGCTCTCTTTCTTCTTTGTGATGGGAGCATCTTTTAAGACTCACAACAGATGATGCTGCCAGGAAATATTCTTCTGTTGAGCATCAGGATGCTGCTGTTTCATGCAGGAGAACAGAGCTCCCTGTGATTGGTCTGGGGGAAGAGCTGATTTTTCAGTTTGACAGCAAAATTGAAAAATCAAGCGGAAAAAAAGTGCTTTGTTTGGATCAGCCTGCAATATTATTTTTCTTGCTAAACCAAAAAACATTGTTCCATTCAGCATGAAATACTTCCTACAATCCCAAATGAAATGTTCTGTGTCGTGCACTCGCCAGAAAAGCAAAGAATGTGAAAGGAGAGATTCACAAACATCTCCCTTCCTGCTGGGAGACCTTGTTCTTCCTGGGGAATGTCTCACCTCCCACGAGGACAACCCCCTTGAAATCCAGGAATGGTCAGTGCCCTGCTCTGCAGTGCTGAGTGGAAATGATGAACGTTTGTGTGTTAAGAAAATGGCTCCATTGCTCCCCAGCTGCCATTTCCAAATGCCCTCAGGACACCATTCCAGCTCCTGGGACAAGCTGCACATCAGCCAAGAGCTTACAATTAACATGTCTGTGTATTGTAGAATTTTAATTTCCGCATGTGAACATTAAAGAATTTATAAGGAAGGATGAGATTTATAATACTTCACTTTTCCCCCAGTTTCTTTAGCTAAACAGAGGCTCCCATAATAAGCAGAGAGGCATCATCTCACTTAGTGAACTTCTGAATCTCTGCAAATGCAAAATGACTGAAATTATTTGGAGAGAAGAAAATATCCTGACTTCCAGTCTGAACTTCACTCTTAGCTGGGAATTCCAAGGGCAAGAAAGAGGTGAGAGAAGTGTCGATTCCTTATCACAATTGGCAGAACAACACATTCACATCCCAGTCAGTTGAACAAACCTGAGGGCAAAGATTTTAAGAGAAATCAGACAGCTAAAATACATTGCTCTTGCCCAAATTTACCTAAAAGAAATGATAAGGAACAATAAAAACTAGAAATCTGAGGGGAAAGGTCCTGGGAGACAATCAAGGAGAGCTGAACAAATGAGAAGCCTTTAGAAGAATCCCAACAAATGTCAGTGATACCTCTCTACTTCCAAGAGGGAAAACCTGAACTATCCCTCTGCCCCAGAAGGTGTGATTTGTCTCCAATTCTCTGTCCCATAGGAAATAGGCAGAATCATAAAATCACAGAGTCAATCAGGTTGGAAAAGACCTCTGAGATCATAAAGTCCAACTCAGCCCAGCACCACCACCATGTTCACCACTAAACCATGTCCCCAAGTGCCACATCCACACTTTTTTTGAGCAGTTACAGGCATGGGGACTCCACCAGCCCTGGGCAGCCTTTCTCAGGGCTGGAAAACAATTTCAGTGAAGACATTTTTCTCTCATCTCCAACCTGACCCTGCCCTGGCACAGTCTGAGGCCATTCCCTCGCCTGTCCCTGTGCCCTGGAGCAGAGCCTGACCCCCCCCAGCTCCCCCCTCCTGGCAGGGATTGCAGAGCCAGAAGGTGCCCCCTGAGCCTCCTTTTCTCCAGGCTGAGCCCCCCCAGCTCCCTCAGCCCCTCCTGCTGCTCCAACCCCTTCCCAGCTCCGTTCCCTGCCCTGCAGAGCTCCAGTCCCTCAGTGTCCTTCTTGTCTGAGTGATCCAGAACTGTCCCTTGGATTCAAGATGAGCAACTTTGGGTGTAACTACTACATTCTGTTCCCAAGTCATGATTTGGGGGTGGTAGAGATTTCCTCAAGAGAATAAAACTATCACACAATGGCAGCAGCACAGTCTCAGGGGGATAAGAGAGACACTGTAGAGAAGTCCTGCAATGTTAAACAAGAACAACTTCTCTTTCCACTGACAGATGGATACTGGTGACCACTGGTACCCCAGTGGCCTCAGGCAACAGCAGAGCATCACTTGGACATCATCTGGAGGGTTTTGTGTGTTTGGCTGGCCCAGCATCACCAGGAGCAGTGGCAAACCCTCCTCTGGTTTGGTGACCCCTCACAGTGAATGGAATCCACTGTGCCAGGAATCCACCTCCAAGGGAGGGACAAGGTGACCTCTACAAGTCCTGATCATGGATTTAGAGACCGAAAGAGGCTTGGAGGGATCTCTGGAGGTCCCTGGTCCAACCTCCCCTGAAGACAGAATGGATTTTGGTAAAGATGATTGTGCATAAAGATGTCCATGGAGCAACCTGGTGTAGTGGAAGGTGTCCCAGCCCATGGCAGGAGGTGGAACAAGATGAACTTTAAGGTCCCCTCCAACCCAAACCATTCTGGGCTTCTCTGACTCATTTCAGCCATGGTCTGCTGTATCTCTGCTCCCACCTGCAGCCCAGGAGTCCACAGACATACTCAGAGGTCTGTGAAACCTCACAGTGGGATTATCAAAGACCTTTCTCATCTGCTGGTGAAATTAATTCTCCATTCTTAGGTGCTCTTTGTGGTGGTGTTTGGGCCAGAAAGCACAGAGGGCAAGTTCTACTTCACTGGGCCATAGCAAAACAACTGAGTTGATCCCAGTATGAATGGAAGATCCTTCTCCTCTTGGAAAACTGTCCTGTGAGTGAGAAGACACCAGAAGGGAATGGAAAAAAAGCCTCCTGAGTGAGGCAGGGAGCTTTCCTTCTCCTCCCAGCCGTGATGAAGCCTCAGAATGCAGCAGTTCCAAGCACAGGCAGCTGAGCAGTTTCAGCCTAATACACAACCCAGAAGGATAAGCCAACATATGGACCTTGGATTCTGCCATGGTTTAGCAGAACTTAATTGGATCATCCATTTTTTCTGATATTAACATATCAGGGCTGTTGCTAATCCCCAGGGAGGTCCTGTGTGCTGCAGATTAAAGCCCTTCTCACAATCTGGATGATACGCTCGGCTAAACAATATCAAGAAACTAAGTCTCAAAACACTTAACTGCTAATTTAATGCCATTTCCCCAGGGCTGATGCTTTCTGTGGGTGCTATTGAGATGCATGAACCCCCAAGTAAATACATCAAGATAATCTGCCCAAAAGAATGGGATGTTCCAGGGGATGCCTTACTTGGGTTTAAAATAGTGCTGCGTTACTGCAGCTGGGAGGGCATTATTGAGATTTGTTATAACAGGGAGAAAAAAGTCTTTGAAGAATTGGTCTCTTTCTCCAAGAGTTCATACACTGTTCAGCACACACTGCATTCCCAGGCTGCTTCTGGATGCCAAGAAGTGGCATTCCTTGGATCTACATTCCCAGCACAAGCAACTCTGTGTTTCAGAATGAAATCTGGATTACAGATTCTCACAAATTCAGATATGGGGATATGAATCATGTGGATTCTGGTCCCCATCTGTTCATTGTCAGACAACAGCAAAAGGTCAGCACAGACTCCCTTCCTAAACCTTCCCAAATCTTCCTTTCCCAACCCTTCCCAAACCTTCCCCTCCCAAACCTTCCCTTCCCAAACCTTCCCCTCCCAAACCTTCCCTTCCCAACCCTTCCCCTCCCAAACCTTCCCAAACCTTCCCTTCCCAAACCTTCCCTTCCCAAACCTTCCCCTCCCAAACCTTCCCCTCCCAAACCTTCCCAAACCTTCCCTTCCCAAACCTTTCCTTCCCAAAACTTCCCTTCCCAAACCTTCCCTTCCCAAACCTTCCCCTCCCAAACCTTCCCTTCCCAAACCTTCCCCTCCCAAACCTTCCTAAACCTTCCCCTCCCAAACCTTCCCAAACCTTCCCTTCCCAAACCTTCCCCTCCCAAACCTTCCCTTCCTAAACCTTCCCCTCCCAAACCTTCCCAAACCTTCCCCTCCCAAACCTTCCCAAACCTTCCCCTCCCAAACCTTCCCAAACCTTCCCCTCCCAAACCTTCACCTCCCAAACCTTCCCTTCCCAAACCTTCCCCTCCCAAACTTTCCCCTCCCAAACCTTCCCAAACCTTTTCTTCCCAAACCTTCACCTCCCAAACCTTCCCAAACCTTCCCTTCCCAAACCTTCCCCTCCCAAACCTTCCCTTCCCAAACCTTCCCCTCCCAAACCTTCCCAAACCTTCCCCTCCCAAACCTTCCCTTCCCAAACCTTTTCTTCCCAAACCTTCCCCTCCCAAACCTTCCCTTCCCAAACCTTCCCAGATTTTCTGTTCCCAAACCTTCACAGAACTTCCCAAACCTTCCCTTTCCAGTGACAGACTGAACAAGGCACCAGACAACGTTAAAGGCAGGGCTTAGTGAAAGCCATTTCTACAGTGCAAACAATCGGCACAAAATCTACTTATTTCTCCAAATTCACGAAAAATCTTGATGTTTGTGAGTTCATAGAATCAAGGAATGGTTTGGGGTTGAAGGGACCTCAAAGCTCAGTCCCTCCCACCCCCTGCCATGGGCAGGGACACCTCCCACTGTCCCAGGTTGCTCCAAGCCCTGTCCAACCTGGCCTTGGACACTCCCAGGGATGGGGCAGCCACAGCTTCTCTGCCCAGCCTGTGCCAGGGCCTGCCCACCCTCACAGCCAGGAATTCCTTCCCAGTATCTGACCCAAATATTTCCCCCTTCAGCTTAAAACCATCAAGTTGTTAACTTTGCTCCTAGATAAGCAGTAAAAAGAGGGAAAAGCCTCAAGCCACTGTTACATGCAGTGGTTTCAGCACATGAATTGTAGGGCAGGGAGAGGATGAATTTGTATAAGTGAAATTTAAAAAGAAAACCCAACAAACCCTCCTGAAAGAAAGTTTACAATAAAAAATATTCAAAACTACACTGGGAGTGGATTAATGAGTTGGCCACTGGGGAGAATCCAATACTCTCAGAATTCAGTCCTAATTACTTTGGATTTGTGGCACTAAATAGTTACCTCTCCTGCATCTCCAAATGCATCTTTGCTACAGATAATTACACCATGATAATTGTAAAGATTCCTCATCTTGTTAAGTAATGTGGGTCACTGCAGGGAAAACAGGACAGGAGGTCCATGTCAGGCCCACAGTGCTTGAAATGTGGAGGGAAAGAAGCAGGAGAATAATGAAGTTTAGATCCCAGATATTCAGCAGCCTTGTGTTTGATTGCCCTTCGTAACTGAGACTTATCTTATAAATCATCATATGAATATTTCTCAAGTCAACATGACATTAGTAAATATTGGGAAGGAATTCCTGGCTGTGAGGGTGGGCAGGCCCTGGCAGAGGTTGCCCAGAGAAACTGTGCCTGCCCCATCCCTGGGAGTGTCCCAGGCCAGGTTGGACAGGGCTTGGAGCAGCCTGGGACAGTGGAAGGTGTCCCTGCCCATGGCCAGGGAGAGGACCTGGATGAGTTTTAATGTCTCTTCCAACCTATTTCATGATTCTGTGATTTATGAATAAATGGAAATAGAAATAAATGGATAGAATACCCTTTGCTACTCATTGCATTGAGCAGAGAAGAGCAAGACTCCTTAGGCAGGGCTTCTTCCTGCTTAAAGTCACTAAAAAATGCTGTAGAAAGAAAATCCAGTGAGAAATTGATTACAAATAGGGATTCTCCCCTATTGATAATAAAAAAGAAGGATAAAATAAAATAAAAATAAAATAATAAGAGGAGATCCTGCTAAGAAATAATCAGAAAGGAATGGAGTACAGAGAACAGCCTCTTGCTGCTGTGCAGATCCTTGGATATTGGCTGTGATCCTGGTTTCCTTGGGACTGTTATAAACAGCAGGAAATCTCAGAGGAGGGCAACAGAGAGGATGAGAGGTGTGAAAAGACATCTGTGTGAGACAGAGGTGAACAGACTGGGAATCTGCAGCTTGGAAAAGGTGTGACAGTTGTTGGTAATTTTTTCCAGGAATCACAGATTCATTAAGGTTAGGTAAGACCTCTGAGTTCATCAAGTCCACCCTTTGGCCAAACAGCACCTTGTCAGCCAGAGAGGAGCACTGAGTGCCACGTCCAGAGAAGAAGAATCCTCCATCCATCAGATGGCAAGATCACAACCAGCAGAAAGGAAGGAGGTCTCCAAACAGCCTGTAAAACATCTTTGGAATTACCACAAGTTCTTCTCAGGGTTGGGACACAACATGTTCCAAAGGATTTGAGTGGTTTAATGGAAGAAAAAGAAACATGGCAGTGCTGGGTTAATGGCTGGGTTTGATGATTTTAGGGGTATTGTCCACTATCAACAGTTAAATATTCTGTGATTCCAGGATCAGTTGCTCTGTCCCTCGAGGGGAAAGAAGCCCTGAGAGCAGGCAACAGGCACAAAGCTTCAGATATGATGGTGTCCTAGTTCAGCAATCCAGGACCAGTTTATCCCTGTGTGGGTGTGACCAAAGCTGTGCATTCCAAACCCTCCATTCATTGCCCAGCAACTGTTCCCAATGGCCCATTGGCAGCAGCTGCCCAGGGCACAGCTGAGCCCTCAGGCTGGGAGCTGGCTGGGAAAGAAGCCTGGCAGAGGAGCTGGGAGAACTGCCCTGCAGGGACTCCTTGGCACCTCCACACCCACCTGAGGGCTCAGCTCTGCTCAGGGGCCAGCAACGATTCCAAAATCCCCCCTGACTGCCAGAGTCAGATCCCCCAGGGTGGAACTCCCTGCCCTGGGGGAGGCACTGGGGGCTCCCACCTGAACCGGAGCATATACAATCTGGAACTTCTAGTACCACTCATCAGACCCAGAGGAGGAGCAGCCCCTGTCCAGGAGGAGCCCCCCACTCTCCACCAGACTGTGCCATCATCTGCACCAACAGGTTTGTCCCTTCCTTTTCCTTTGGACTCGGAGGAACCACGTGGGGCTCAGCACAGGGGCCACCAAACCCCCCTGTGTTTGTGCCCCAGGGGGCTGGGTTAGACTGCTGGGGTTGGGGGTTAAACCCAATTTCTCTTTGTGCCATTGCATTTATTGTAATATTGTTATTAAATTGTGACTCTGACTTACAATCCCTTTTGTGTTGGGTTCATTTCTCCTGCCCATTTACCTTTAAACAAGCACAGATGGAAAAGGAAAGACTTTTCTTGGGACTCAACAACACTACGTGGAGCTTCTTTGCATTTTGGAAACTTAAAAGCTTTCTGGAGTGAGAGCAAGTCTGAAAGGAAGAAAACAGAGGGGAGGAAGGAGATTTGTCACAAGTACTTTCACTGCTGTTCTGTCACACTCTGGAATTCTCTGGTTTAAAAATACCTGTTGTTCCACTTTGAGGGATTTTTTCCTTTGCTCTCAGGTTTGCAGACCTTTTGGTATTTGGGATATGTTTACTTGAAGGAGATAGTTCAGACAGATCCATCTGACAGCTTTGATTGACCTGAGTTCCCATCAGACACCCACTGAATTTTTCAACATCAAACTCCTTCCCTCTCTTCCACAGAACATCCTCAAGGGAAGACCCAGCCAACAAATCAATCCCATTTTAGGAGAGGATCTTTGGAGCTTTCAAAACTGCCCTCAGAAAAATCTGGCAGAGCTCCCAGTGCTCATGCAAAGGCTCCTGAGCAAAGAAACTGGTTTTGCCCAACACACAGGTCTCACCTGGATCTTCCTTCTTTGCATCCTTCCAGACACCACCAGCACCTGAAATACTCAATATCTGTGGTGCATCCAAAAGAATCAAAGGTGGAGCTTAGTGAGGTTGGAAAGACACAAAAAGATGGATATTGAGAACACAGTGAATCACTGGATTTTTTTTTCCATAAGCAGTGTTAAACAGATCACAGTGTGATCCCCATCCTTAGCCAATACCTCTCCCAGTCCATTCTGCAGCCCTTCTGGAGGAGTATTTGAGGGAAGAAGGATGGCCATGCAGTCAAATGCTCTGCTGAGGACAGGAGAGCTGAGCTGAATTATCAGCTGAGAACATCATCAGACCTGACAAATAGCCTTAGGAACCAGCAACTATGACATTCTGCAATTTGGAAAGGGATTCAGCTGCAGCCCCACCAGAAGCTGCCTCAGGAATGGAGAATCCTCCTATTGTGTCTGAGAGCTGAGCACCCATCCCCATGGACACATCCTTGCCCCCAGCAGGTGTGGTGGAGGACCCACCCTGGCAGCTCTCCTGCCCTGTGCTGCCCCTGCCACCCCAGCTCTGCTCCCTGGCCCATCTGCCTGGGCTCATGGCAGGATTTCTTCACCCAGACCTTGCCACCCAAGGTGAAGGATCCTTCTCACACAGAGGTGGAGGATCTTTGACAAAGTGGCACCTGCTCATGTGCTCTGATGCAGGACTTGAACAGGACTTGAGTCTCCCCAGAGGTCCCCAGAACCAAGTCTCAACACCAATGTGTTTGCCACCCCTCAGCCCTTGATCTAAGCTATATGAAACCTACTGGTTTACTTTTTACCCTCCCTATCATTCTTCTGACATGGCCAGCCTGTTGCATCCAGGGAAAGGTGCTACGTTGGAAGAAGCCAGGATGGCCACAACCATGGCCATAACTGAGCACTGGGCAAAGAAACCTCAGGTGTGTTGGAGTCACAGACTCACTGGGGTTGGAAGAGATGAAGATCATCAAGTTCAGCCTTCACTAAGTACCCTCATGCTCCCTAAATCATATCATGAAGTGCCACATCCACATGGCTTTTAAATCCCCCCAAAGATGGGGACTCCATCCCTGCCCTGGGCAGCTGTGCCAGGGCCTGACCACTTTTTCATGGAAGTAATTTTCCCAATGTCCAACCTGCCCTCCCCTGGCACAAGCTGAGGCCTTGCCCTCTCCTCCTGTCCCTGTGCCCTGGAGCAGAGCCCGACCTCCTCCAGCTCCCCCCTCCTGGCAGGGATTGCAGAGCCAGAAGGTCCCCCCGAGCCTCCTTTTCTCCAGGCTCAGCCCCCCCAGCTCCCTCAGCCCCTCCTGCTGCTCCAGCCCCTTCCCAGCTCCGTTCCCTGCCCTGGACACGCTCCAGCCCCTCAGTGTCTCTCTTGTCTGAGGGTCCCAGAACTCCCCCTGGGGCTGGAGGTGCCTCAGCAGTGCCAGCACAGGGACAGGCACTGCCCTGGCCCTGTGACACACCATGGGTGGCACAAAGAAGAGCCAGAGCCGGGCTGTGGTTCACCCTCTCTGTCTGTGCTGTTCAAGCAGAACCTGCTGCTTGGCTGGGCTGGCTCAGGACAGCACCAAGCTGTGAGGATGGCAGAGGGCTCCCATGGCACCTCTCAGATCCTTCCCCACTCCAGTGATGGATCACTTTCAGAACAAGTGCCATGTCTCCTGAAAGGCCTCCATCCATCAGGGCATCGATCCTGCAACCTTTGGATTGACTTGGTCTGTGTAATGAGCTGTTGGGGATGGGCCCCCTCCAAGCCTGGCTGTACACACTGCAGCTCTGCCCCTTCAGGGTGGCCCTTTCAGCCCCTGGGAGGGCTGTGCCCTTCTGGGGCAGCGTCTCTGGAATGAACTCATCAGGACCTGCCTTATGACTCTGACCCGCCAAGCAGGGAGACAAAATGGTTTCCAATACAGCAAGATGGAACCTCCTGGAAAATCCATTGTAACTTGTGCGGGTAAAGAAACTGCTTTTCTTTTTCCAGAATAACCCCAAGCAAGCCCTCATTGACCAGTACCCAGGAAGCACAGCTGACAGGAGTGTGCTGGTTTAAAGGCAAACCAATGGGAGAAACAAACCCAACACAGAAGAGATTATAACTCAGAGTTACAATTTAATATTACAATAAATGCAATGGCACAAAGAGAGATTGGGTTTAACCCACAAACCCAGCAGTCTAACCCAACCCCCTGGGGCACAAACACAGGGGGGTTTGGTGGCCCCTGTGCTGAGCCCCACGTGGTTCCGCTGAGTCCAAAGGAAAAGGAAGGGACAAACCTGTTGGTACAGATGATGGCACAGTCTGGGCCAGAGTGGTGGGCTCCTCCTGGCCAAGTTCTGCTCCTCCTCTGGATCCAGTGAGTGGTCCTAGAAGTCCCCAAACCCCAAGATTATCTGTGCTCAGGTTCAGATGGGAGCCCCCAGTGCCTCCCCCAGGGCAGGGAGTTCCACACTGGGGGATCTGACTCTGGCAGTCAGGGGGGATTTTGGAATCGTTGCTGGCCCATGGGCAGAGCTGAGCCCTCAGGTGGGTGTGGAGGTGCCAAGGAGTCCCTGCAGGGCAGTTCTCCCAGCTCCTCTGCCAGGCTTCTTTCCCAGCCAGCTCCCAGCCTGAGGGCTCAGCTGTGCCCTGGGCAGCTGCTGCCAATGGGCCATTGGGAGCAGTTGCTGGGCAATGGCCCAGAGGGTTTAGAATGCCCAGCTTTGGTCACACCCACACAGGGATAAACTGGTCCCACCTGCTGAACTACGACAAGGAGGCAGCAGAAGTGGGAACCAGTGGAAAAGGCAATTTAGTCACACACCACTACTGGTTTATCACTATGGCATAAATCATTCCACAAACTGAAGCAAACTGGTCGAGTTAGTCCTGGCCAATCAGAGTGGAAGTGCCCACAGACCTTGTAGGACATTTAGGACATTCCTGGTGTAGGATTCCATGATTCTGGGTAATGTCAGGGAAGATAAGGACACATCTGTCTCTGTAAAAGACACTGACTGGGCTTATGTATTCCCTGGGAACTGCAGCTCCCTCACTGAGCAGGATGCATTTCAAATGGTATCCAAGGAAGATAAACTTTCTTTGTCTTCCAAACTCTCCTGGGTGGATCTTAGGTGGTCAATGTGATTTTATAGCATTGAAATGAAATTCTCATAAAGAGGAGAAGCTGAAGAATGTCAGGATCTCCAGGATCATCCAACTATGCTGCACTCAGAAATCAAGAAAGCTGCAAACTGCTCTGCTCATCCCAACCTTAATCCATGGCCTCCAGCAGTGCATCCCACTCCCTGCTGTCATCCACCATCTCTTCCAGGCCTCATGGACTGTCATATCCCTGTGTTATTCCTCTCCCATCCAAGGGACTATTTCTCCCTGGAGTGGCTCTTTGCCATGATAATCACACTGGATAAACCTCTTCCATTCTGCTGCTTCCTGAGGGGACTCAGCTACTGAGCAAAGAGAGAGGAGAGGGAATTCCCCTATTTATCAACCCAGAAAATTCCAACTGCATCTTGGAGCCAGGCAAAGGAGCCCAGGGAGCCTGGGAAAGGGCAGTGCTGGCAGTGGTAACCCCAGGGAGGGATTTCTGACCAGAATTCCCTCCATAGCACAAGCTACAGAGAGCCTCACACTACCCCAGAAAAGTGCAGCTTGAAATATTTTGCAAAACCAGGTTCTCCTTTGAAGTCTGTGGTGCTGCCATGCTAGAAAAAGCTCTGACCCACCCTGAGGGTGAAAGCCTCTCACCAGCATGTTCAGGGGTGCAGAGCTCTGGATCTGCAGTATTACATCTTCCTTCAGGCTGGATCCTGAACTTTAATGCCCATAATTCTTCAGACCTTATATCTTGGTCTCTTTTTGAACATGTTATGGATTGGTAATCCTGAGCCTGGGCCCTATGCTCTGATGAGCTGGAAGTCAGGATGACATCTGACGTTTTTGGATCTCATCATCCCCATCCTGGGCTCTCCAGGCAGGTGTTGCCTGAGAAGTTCTATTGTTTAGCTGAACTTTATATTACATTTAATGATTTAATTAATAAAGCTACTGTTTTGCACCCTGTAAATGGCCCATGGGCTGCTCTGAACTGCTCCTGGGGGAAAAGTCACTGTTGCACCTCAGTCACTTCTCTCCCACGCGGTATTCCTACTCTGGAGTCCATTGGGGCACACTGAAGCCCACTGGAGCATGCTGAAACATACTGGAGCACACTGGAGCACCCTGGAGCACACTGGAGCACACTGGAGCCCACTGGAGTGCACTGGAGCACACTGGAGCATGCTGAAACATACTAGAGCACACTGGAGCACCCTGGAGCCCACTGGAGTGCACTGGAGCACATAGGAAGTACACTGGATCACCCTGGAGCACATTGGAGCTCAGTGGAGCCCACTGGATTACACTGGAGCACACTGGAGCATGCTGAAACATACTGGAGCACACTGGAGCACACTGGAGCACACAGGAAGTACACTGAATCACCCTGGAGCACATTGGAGCTCAGTGGAGCACACTGGAGCATGCTGAAACATACTGGAGCACACTGGAGCACACTGGAGCACACAGGAAGTACACTGAATCACCCTGGAGCACATTGGAGCTCAGTGGAGCCCACTGGATTACACTGGAGCACACTGGAGCATGCTGAAACATACTGGAGCACACTGGATCACACTGAAACACACTGGCACATGCTGAAGCAAGCTGGAGCACACTGAAACACACTGGAACACACTGGAGCACACAGGAAGCACACTGGAGCACACTGGATCACAGTGGAGCACACTGAAGCACACTGGAGCCCACTGGATCACACTGGATCACAGTGGAGCACACTGAAGCACACTGGAGCCCACTGGATCACACTGGAGCACACTGGAGCACACTGGAGCACACTGGAGCACACTGAAACACACTGGAGCACACTGGAGCACACTGGAGCCCACTGGATCACACTGGAGCACACTGAAACACACTGGAACACACTGGAGCACACTGGAGCACACTGGAGCACACTGGATCACACTGGAGCACACTGAAACACACTGGAACACACTGGAGCACACAGGAAGCACACTGGATCACCCTGGAGTACCCTGAAGCACATTGAAGGTCACTGGATCACACTGGAGCACACTGGATCACCCTGGAGCCCACTGGAGCCCACTGGAGCACACTGGAGCACACTGGAGCACACTGGATCACACTGGAGCACACTGGATCACCCTGGGGCACATTGGAGCCCACTGGAGCCCACTGGAGCACACTGAAACACACTGGATCACACTAGAGCACACTGGATCACCCTGGGGCACATTGGAGCACACTGGAGCACACTGGAGCACACTGGAGCCCACTGGAACACACTGGAGCACACTGGAGCCCACTGGTCCTGGCCAGTGGCAGTGCATTCCTCCAATTATCCTCTCCCAGCCAGCTCCAAATCCTGCCTCCCACAGCAACCTCAGGCATTAAAGCAGCCTCTAATGCTGGAAGGAGCAAAGCATCACACAAGGCAGCAGGAATAGTTTGGGGTGATTAAAGTTATTAGTGGGTCACTCAAAAGAGCAGAGAGACTTATCAGCTGGGAAATGTTGGATTAGGAGGTCTGGGAGTCACCCACTCCATGCCAAGAACTGTTCAGGCCATATGCTGGCAGGACTTGGGCAGAGAAGGATTAATTGAATGTAGGTTTGGGCAGTGAGTTAAAGTGAAAAATCACTCCCTAAATGAGGGAAGATCCCAGGGAATATCCAGAGTGATTATAGAAGCTGGTGCTTAGCCTTTAATTCAACAGGCTCTGGGTTTTCTCCTTATTTATAAGGCTAAAGCCAGCCCTCCCCTCACCCTGACCTCAGAGTAAATTAAAGCTGCCAGAGCCCCTCAAAGCCTGGAGCAGCCAAAACAACCCTTCAGAGTGCAAAGCAGAGGTCAGAGCACAGGGACACCACAGCTGCTTGCAGGCTGGAGAAACCAGGAAAGCACAGTTGTTCCCATCATCGGGTTCGAAAGTGTGGGGGAACTTTGTGGGTGTTGGGAACCAGGTCAGAAATGGCACAAGCTCTGACACTGGCAGGGTGGGACTTTGCCATGGGTTGGAAATGGTGGAGACAGTGGTAGAAGTGGGATTCTGGAAGACCTTGGGAATAGATTTGTGGGTCCTGTGGCCTTTCTTTGAAGCTGTGTGTTGTTCCATACTCACCAGGAATTATTTGTTTGCCTTCAGGTTTCTAAAAAAAAGACATTTACTAGTCCAGCCTACATTTTCCAGGAGATTTTGCACACTTTGGGTTTGTTTTTTTTTTGGGGGGGGGGTAGAGGGATAATTCATGTGAGACTTCAGTGCCATTATGCCACTATTTCCATGGTCAAGTCCAATGTGCTGCAGGGCACAAGGGCAATGTAGGTGCAGCACATGGCTGACTGGAATTAAACCCTGGCTTTAAATCAACATCTCCATTGCTGGGAGTGGAGGTGTCACCTTGATATTCAGAGTGCCCATGCAAGACTGGAAAGGATGCCCTGATCTTTCTGAAATCACTGTTTCAGCAAACCAGGACTCTGAACATGAGTGGTGGGAAACAAAAATGAAAACTTTGGTAGATAAACCCAGTCCTGCAGTGGGAGAAATCAGCACAGCACTGGAGAAGATGAGGCATGTCCAGGCTTTTGGAAACAGCACATATATTATGTCCCTGTCAGCCCACACCAGGGATGAACAGGGATGCAGATCCCAAAGATCCTGGAGGATAGAAATCTTCCCAGCTGCAAGGGCCTGTCTGAGAGAATTGTGGAGTCATGGAATATCCTGAGTTGAAGGAACTCATCAGGATCATTGAGTTCAACTCCTGGCCCTGCACTGGCCCATCCCCAAGAGTCACACCCTGTGCCTCAGAGCATCATCCAAACCCACCTGGAGCTCTGGCAGCCTTGGGGCTGTGCCCACTGCCCTGGGGACCCTGCTCAGTGCCCATCACCCTCGGGGGGAAGAACCTTTTCCTGAGATCCAACCCAACCCTGCCCTGACACAGCTCCAGCCATTCCCTGGGTGCTGTCCCTGGTCCCCACAGAGCAGAGCTCAGTGCCTGCCCCTCCTCTGCCCCTCCTGAGGAAGCTGGACCTGCAATGAGGTCTGTCCTCAGTCTCCTCTTCTCCAGCTGAACACACCAAGTGCCCTCAGTGTCCTCACACACTTTCCCTCCAGGCCCTGCACCATCCTCGTGGCCTCCTATGGACACTCTCTAATGGCTTAATATATTTTTTATATTGTGGTGCCAAAAGTCATAGTGTCACATAGAATGGTTTAGGTTGCAAGGGACCTTAAAGTTCTTCTTGTTCCACCCTCTTCCATGGGCAGGGATTTCACACACTAGTCCAGGTTTGTGAGAGGATTTGGATTAGCTCAAAGCAGTGAAGAATCTCTTCATTCCCAAGTAAACCAGCCCTTTTTGCCCTCAGGTGGAGAGTACTCAGGTGAACTCACCCTCGGCCAAGGAGTTCCCTGCCTGAGGACATGTGATCCCAAGAGGCTGAACACCCCAAGCCTCTGGCAGGGTGTCCTTCCACCACAGCACCAAACCTGCAAGGCCAGAGGTTCCCACTGGCTTAATCTCCAGCACCCTCATGTTGTCTCAGCTGCAGTGCTGGGCTGGTCACATCGTTCCCTTCCCCACATCCTCATCTCTGGCTCCCTGAGGAGCTGCTGGTACAGGGACCATCTGTGCCAAGTCTGGGCAGCCAATGGCAGCAGCTGGGGGGATCCTGGAATTCTTTATTCTGACAGAGATTCCATGAGTGTCCATGTTCAGGTGCATGGATGGAGGTGGTTGCCTTGCCATCATTTAGACAGTTGCAGACACAGACTGGCTCCCAATAGGAGGGTGCAGCAGAGGGGAGGTATAGAGGAGGAGGGGGTTGGTTATCACAGAATCATAGAATGATTAAGGTTGTAAAATACCTCCAAGACCATCCAATCCAACATTCAAGGATGAACTAGATTATAACCCAGCTCTCCACTTGAGCAGCCTCTTCCTTCTTCTTGTGCACATCAAGTGACCCAGAAGTCCTGCCCTGGTTCATCCTCTCTGGAACTGATGTCAGGTCTCAGCCAGCTCTCCCCTGTCACCCAAGTCCCGGTGCATGTGAAGGTGACAGGAACTGAGTGATGGGTCACTGTGCTGAGCAGTGTGTTCTGGGGGCTGGATCCATAGGGTGGGCAGGATCAGCCACCCTTCTCCTGTCCAGCTGCTGAACTTAGTAAGTCATGTCCTCTGCTGAGCCCCCGGCCGGGCTGTGAAACCTTCTGTCCCAGGCCTGGAACGAGCATCATGTGGAAGGACTTTGCTTTATTAAACTAGAGATTTAGGTCACAAAGAGTCAAATAACTAATTCTCAAAGCTTTCTATCCTCTTACTGACCTCCTGCTTTTAATGCCAGTTGTCTCCCTCTCCATCTCATCCAGCCCATCCCAACCTTGCTGATCACACGGGACCTCTGCTGGGAGCCATCCTCACAGACATCCCTGGGCAGAGATTCTTGGGGCAAAATGGAATAAAGCCAGAGATTCTGCAGTGGGAAAAGACCTCGAGGGACTTGGAAAACATTTTCAGAGAATCACAGAATCTCCTGAGCTGGAAGGGACTAACAAGGATCACCAATCCAGCTCCTGGCCCTGCACAGACACCCCAACAATCCCAACCTGTCCCTCAGAGCATTGTCCAAACACTCCTGGAGCTCTGACAGCCTTCGGGCCGTGCCCACTGCCCTGGGAAGCCTGCTCAGTGCCCACCACCCTCTGAGGGAACAACCTTTCCCTGACATCCAACCTAACCCTGCTCTGATACAGCTCCAACCATTCCCTGTGTCCTGTCCCTGCTCACAGGGATCAAAGATTGGAGCTGCCCCTTGGGAGGAGCTGCAGACTCTGATGAGGTCTGACCTCAGTCTCCTCTTCTCCACTTGAACAGACCAAGGGAGCTCAGCAGCTGCTCATATGCCTTCTCCTCAACACCTTTCACAATCTCCACGGCCTCCTTTGGACAGTGTCCAACAGCTTTAGGTCTTTCTTATATTCTGTTGCCCCAAACTGCACACAGAACCATTTGGAAAGTTTCTTCCCCTTCTCTGAAAGAAACCTGTTTTGGAGGAAGATGTTTCTGGGCTCTGACAGCTTAACTGGGAGCACTGGACTTCAGTGTACCTCTTTAGGGATGAATAACATTTGGAACAGACTGCTCAGTGATGGAGTCACCATCCCTGGAAGTACTAAAAAATGTGTAGAGGTGGTGCTTATGGGCATTGTTTGGTGGTGGACCTGGCAGTGTGGCTTAATGGTTGGACCTGATGGTCCTAGAGGACTTTTCCAACCTTAATGATGACGTGATTCTACAAAGACATCTTGACTGGCTTCTCAAAGCACTTTATTGCCCCACTATTGGCTTATTTTTGTTGTGTCTTTCTACAAGTGTCCTAGTTCAGCAGGAGGGACCAGCTAACCCTGTGTGGGGGTGATCAAAGCTGTGTATTCTACCCCCTCTATTCATTCCCCAAGGACAATGGGCCATTAGCAGCAGCTGCCCAGGGAGTCATTATCACCTTCACACCCAGCCTGAGGGGGCGGAGCTGCCAATGGGCCATCAACAGCTCAACACCCCCTGGCTCCCAGAGTTAATCACCCATTGTGTGAGTCCCCGCCCAGGGGGAGGGACTGGGTGCTCCCTGAGGGTACATAAGTGGTGGGTAAGAAGACCTCGGGAACTTCTCATTGGATCCAGAGGAGCAGCAGGACCTCGACAGGAGGAGATCACCGCTCTCGCCCAGACCACAGCCCTCGCCTGCACCAACAGGGTTTTCATTTCCTTTTGCTCTGGACTTGGGGGAACCACAGGGGTCTCAGCACAAGGGCAAACAAACCCCCTTGGGTTTGTGCCCCAGGACACTGGGTTATACTGCTGGGGTTTTGTGAGTTGAAAGCAATTTCCCTCTTGTGTCAGTGTTTTTATTGTAATATTATTATTAAATTTTAGGTCTGACTTATAATCTCTCTCGTGGTGAGTTCATTTCCCCTGCTGGTTCACCTTTAAACCAGCACAACAGGTCTGGGTTGGTGAGGCCTTTGACTTATTTAACCTTCTTGTGTTACATTTGAACCATATTAAAGGTGTTACAAAGTCACCCAAAGGGAAAGCAGAGAGGGACAGAACTGTTCTGCATCCCAGCCCAAACTCTGCTACCCTTTACAGATGCTGAGAGGTTTAGTTCCATCAAGAGCCTTCCATTGCATCAAGAGCCTTCCAGTGACATTCCAGGGGGGAAAGAAGCAGCTCTGGAGTGTTTTTCAGACAAGAAAATAAAATGTCTTGGTGAATGGACAACTCATGGGAGTTAAAATACAGAACTGCAGCAAAATGAAAGTCCAAGTCAATGCAGAAAATCAACACGACAGCCAAGGAACTGGCATTAAATAGAACCAAACCAAAAAATCCCAAACAAAGAAGTAAATATAAGAGCCCAACTTCATAAAAATAACCCAAAATGTAGACTTGGTGCACGAATCCCCAGAGGATGCCTGGATAGGCCTGGATAGGGCAGAGGGTTATGTCCCAAATTTGTCTCTTTGTACTCAGATATTCTTCAGCCCAGAAAGCCTTTTGAGGATGAACCCCCCGTGTCCAGAGCTCTCACTTCTCAGGGATTATTCATGTGCAACATCAACGTCAGGCCTTAATTCCCCAAGAAAATAGAGGTTTTTCCAGAGCCAGCCTGTCTTTGTTCTCCTCTTCACACTCCTCCACACCACCAAATTACAACCAAAGAAACAACCCCACTGGGAAAAATAAAAACCCAACAAAGCATATTTCATAGCTCCATTTTCCTCATAGTGGGTTGCAAAGCTATAAGCAATGTTACATTGAAAGTCTTGTTCATCTGATCTCAGTATTCTTTTTGTTATCACCCATGTCCTGCTCCTCTGGCTAATGCTGTTTGGAATTAGGCTGCTCCTGGAGCTAATTGCTGTAGTGACATGAAGTTTGGGGCTCAGGCAGCAAAATGTATGATTTCAGTGTTTGCAAGAACAACATAAAAGCCCTGCACACATTTCCTCCTAAAGGCTGTGAAATCTGCTCACAGGGCTCTTATCGGATTAGCGACTTATCAGGAGCGTCACCAGAGTCTGAACCGAGATAAGGGGCACAAAGCCTCCCCTCCTGCTCCCTGACACACAATAGCAGCTCCACAGAGGAGCCTGGGACCACAGAAAGATCAGAGCCCTCTGGGGACCCCCAGCTCAGTGGGAATGAATCAGAGAGAGACTCAGCTACCTGGTCCTTCCTGTCCTGCTCTCTGGGACAGACGTTGTGCTGGGGATTATTAGTCCACAGAATCACAGAATATGCTGAGCTGGAAGGGACCCACAGGGATCATCGAGTCCAACCTCAGGCCCTGCACAGGACCATCCCCAAGAGTCACACCATGTTCCCCCGAGGATTATCCAAACCCTCCTGGAGCTCTGGCAGCCTCGGGGCTGTGCCCACTGCCCTGGGGAGCCTGCTCAGTGCCCACCACCCTCAGGGGGAAGAACCTTTCCCTGAGATCCAACCTGACCCTGCTCTGACACAACTCCAGGCCATTCTCTTGGGTTTGTGCACATGAACTCCATGTGTTGACATCTTCCAGGAGCTGCTGCCGAGAAAAGCAGGAGCAGAGCAGATCCAGCCGAAGCAGCAGCGACATCTTCCACACCATGCACCAGATTGCTTCAGAGACTGATGCTGGTCTGCAAAACAGAACCCACTGGCACAGAAACGAGACAGCCCAGATGGCTGCAAACAGCCAGGAGAAGCCCCACTGCCTGTCAGGCCTGTGCTAGAGGCTTTAAAGCTTGGTAAGTGTATTAACTGTATCAATAATGGAGGCAGTAACTGTGGGCACTGAGCAGGCTCCCCAGGGCAGTGGGCACAGCCCCAAGGCTGCCAGAGCTCCAGGAGTGTTTGGATGATGTTCTGGGGCCAAGGGTGTGACTTTTGGGGATGGTCCTGTGAAGGGCCAGGAGTTGGACTGAATGATCTTTGTGGGTCCCTCCCAGCTCAGCCTATTCTGTGATTCTGTGGTTCTATGGTGACAGGCTTCCAGCAGGGAAGTCTCTTCCTTTTTCCCAGCACTTCCCAGGCAAAGCTCAGGGCTCAGCTATTTCATAGCCATCTTTGGAAGGCAATGACTTGTTTTCTTGAGATGCAGCTCAAGGTAAAGGGGCAGACAGCACCTGTAGGACAGGCACGTGGGGCTGGAAATTGCATTACTCCCTAGTTATGGATGTGTCCAAGCCTTCATTGTTGGTTCTCTGCTACACACATTCCTAGAGTCACAGAATCATGGAATATGCTGACTTGGAAGAAACCCACTAGGATCATCCAGTCCAACTCCTGGCCCTGCACAGACACCCCAACAATCCCACCCTGTGCCTCAGAAGCTTTTACAAACACTCCTGGAGCTCTGGCAGTTCAGAACCCAATGTCATGTCAGCAAAGGAAAAAAATGGACTTTGTAGTTGGTGAGTTTTCAATAAAACTTGCAGTGCAACAACCCCAATCATCCAATGTTTTACCTTTCATGGTGCAGAGTTCCCCAAATCATTTAAAAGTGGACAGCACTCAATTTAACTTGCAGCCCAAACACTGCTGTGACCTGACCCAGATCAAAAGCACTCCCCACTGCCAGCCCAGGGGCTGAAGAACACTCACAACATGCTCATGGTGACAGTAACTGGGAGAAATTCAACCCTCTCCAGTCAGGAAGCTTCATGCACTGTATCAGATTCATGTCAGCATCAGGTTAAAGACTGTCTGTTGTGTGGGGTATGTTCCTGTGGGTCATCTCAAGTTGTATTAAAAAGCCAATCCATAGGTCAGGCTCAGGGTCAGGTCCAGTGAATGCCAGGCAGGTCCATGGGGACTGGAGAGGGATGGAAGCAACTCATTGGGTTGAGGTCCAGATCAGGGAGCTCTGAGGACAGACACAGGTATGGATGCACCCAAGGAGATCAACCCTCCATTCCTTTCTCCAGCCAACTCCATTCCCTGCTAGCAAAACACTTCTCTAAAATAAAAGTGCTTAGTATCCCAGCTTCTCCCTTGGATACATCCCAGTTCCCAGCACTCCTGCCCAGCTGACACGACCCTGTCAGGTGTGCCAGCCCAGTTTAACTGCATTTCCAGACACGTACCTACGACTCACTGCAACAATTTCTTGCTCATATCCATGTGTTTCTTTTACTGCCAGTACTGCATGATCTGTCTTTAACTTCATTTCTGCTGCAGGAGAAGGTTTTTCACAGCCAGTGAAAACAGATGGCCCCTGAACTTTGTACCGTATCATGTTTCTCATCTAAAAATCTTGGTCAGACTTCAGACTTTTGGGTTATTATCATCATCTTTACATCTGTATCCAATTCTCTCTGTCCCCCAGGCATCAGGCTAAGGCTGGTTATGCACCCTTATGTTCATCAGGTTGTTTTTTGCAGCATTTGGATTCTCTGCTGAGGGGGTTTGCAGGCTCTCACCAATGTCCTCCCTGTGGTTTGGGTTAATTCCCCCCCAGCCCTGTCTCAAATCGCCCCAAAGCAGTACCTGCCACAGCTCTCTTATTTATGCCTCACACCTCTGGACCCTGAGCCATCCTTATATCATATTTTCCTGATTAAATGTGTAATTGCTCCAGTTTAGGCACAAGATTCCACATGCCTGGCCTGTACTTTATGACTATTATAACTCACACAGCCAACTCTAATTTCACTTACAAGATTTACACTTCCAGAGTGGAGATGTTTTGGCAGCAAAAGCCTGTCTGAAAATGTAACAGTTTCTGGGCACTGCCACCTTCCATGTTCAAAGGGGTGGAATGAGCCACTGACCTCCCACCTGCACACAAGTAGAACTTGGACAAAAGGAATTCTCAGCAGCCAGTTTTGTTCCCATATTCTGCTCCACACTGCAGTGATGAGCAGCTCAGCTACTGCAACAACCCAGCTTTGTCACAGTCAGAGTGGGACCTTCTGACAAAGTTTATCAGGATGTCCCAGTTCAGCAGGTGGGACCAGTTTATCACTGTGTGGGGGTGACCAAAGCTGTGCATTCTAAACCCTCTATCTCATTTCCCAGGAACTGTTCCCAATGGCCCATTGGCAGCAGCTGCCCAGGGCACAGCTGAGCCCTCAGGCTGGGAGCTGGCTGGGAAAGAAGCCTGGCAGAGGAGCTGGGAGAACTGCCCTGCAGGGACTCCTTGGCACCTCCACACCCACCTGAGGGCTCAGCCCTGCTCAGGGGCCAGCAACCATTCCAAAATCCCCCCTGACTGCCAGAGTCAGATCCCCCAGTGTGGAACTCCCTGCCCTGGGGGAGGCACTGGGGGCTCCCACCTGAACCTGAGCACAGAGAATCTTGGGGTCTGGGGACTTCTGGGACCACTCTTTGGATCCAGAGGAGGAGTAGCCCCTGGCCAGGAGGAGCCCACCACTCTCCACCAGACTGTGCCATCATCTGCACCAACAGGTTTGTCCCTTCCTTTTCCTTTGGACTTGAGGGAACCACGTGGGGCTCAGCACAGGGGCCACCAAACCCCCCTGTGTTTGTGCCCCAGGGGGTGGGTTAGACTGCTGGGCTTGGGGGTTAAACCCAATTTCTCTTTGTGCCATTGCATTTAATGTAATATTGTTATTAAATTCTGACTCTGACTTACAATTACTTTTGTGTTGGGTTCATTTCTCCTGCCCATTTACCTTTAAATCAGCACACAGGGAGACCCTCCCAGTGAGTCCCAAGGTACAGGAAGGACTCCCTGGCTTTCAAAAACCTTCCTCAGGGAGCAGTCTGGGTGTGTCTGGATCCAGTCGTAGACCCAGACTTAGTCAACTGTCCCACAGAATCAAGGATGGAGAACCAGATATATTTATATTAATAAAATAAATTATTTATTTCAACAGTTGATGATAGTGATTAGACTAAAAGAGTTTAATCAGAATTATATACTGCACAGTATTATATAACTCCTGCCACGGTGCACTATTTATTGTAGTAATATTGAAGTCACGATACCAAAGGCAGCAAAACTGTGATTAAGTAGAGATTGATGTCACTGACTGTGGGCAGTCACAGACCACAGACCAATGGCAGTGGGCAAACCTCTACTGTTCAGCCTCAAGGAGGGACCTTGAGGTGTCCCCACGCTGAGGAGGAGAATCCACACACACTCCAAGGAGGGGGCTGTTAGAAGAACATGCTGCTAAAAAGAGGACTGGGCTTTTTGGGGCTGTCAGTCAGACATCTCTCTGAGCTCAGCAGCTTCAGATGAGTGACCAGGGCCACCACTTGTCAGGAAGGTTTCCCTTCACACCCTCCCTGGTGCCAGTTGTATCAGGAGACATCCTGCTCTCCTGCAGGATGTTTATCTTTAGGCCTTAAGAGTCAGTCTGGTCAGTCTTCTCCAACACCAAAAGCAGGCTACCCCCCTTGTCCATCCCCACCCAGAGCTTTGTAAACAGTGCTGTTGGAGCTGGTTTAGCCCCTCACACAAGGGGTAAGTGCATCCCTGCAGCCTTTGGAGTAGCAGCACTTCCCTCTTTACCTGTTGTGATGATGCCTTAGGACCCTCCGGGGCTGCTTTGCAAGATAACCCTGCCCTGAGGAACCACCTCTGACTTTCAATCTCTGCTATGTTACCTTGAGCTGCAGCCAGACCCTGGACCTGCTGACCCACAGGGGTCTGCAGTCCCCTGGCCCTGGGCTGGGCCACCGTTTCTGGGCTTGTTCTCTCTCTGTTTATTCCTGTGTCCTTCAGAAATATGAACAGCTAGAGCAAAACTTGTCCCCAGACCCCTCACTCTGACAGAAAGCTCCTTAACAGGGACAATTAATTCAGTCCATAGACCTTGGGTGGTTCTGGGAGCCTGCAGTGTGGGCCAAAACTGTTCCAATGGGTGATTTAAAAACACAGAGGGAAAGCTCACAGGATCACAGAATCTTCTGAGCTGGAAGGGACTCACAAGGATCATTCAGTCCAGCTCCTGGCCCTGCACACACACACACCAACAATCCCACCTTGTCCCTCAGGGCATTGTCTAAACACTCCTGGAGCTCTGGCAGCCTTGGGGCCGTGCCCACTGCCCTGGGGAGCCTGCTCAGTGCCCACCACCCTCTGGGGGAAGAGCCTTTTCCTGAAATCCAACCTGCCCCTGCCCTGGCACAGCTCCAGCCATTCCCTGGGTGCTGTCCCTGGTCACAGGGGTCAGAGATTGGAGCTGCCCCTTGGGAGGAGCTGCAGACCCCAATGAGCTCTGCCCTCAGAATCCTCCAGCTGAACAAGCCAAATGCCCTTGGCCTCAGCTTCCCCTGAGACACTTCACTATCTCCACAGCCTCCTTTGGACTCTTTCTGACAACTTTAGATCTTGTGTTGTGGCACCCAAAACTGCCACCAGGACTTGAGGTGAAGCTGCACCAGCACAGAGCAGAGCAGGACAATCCCCTCCTTGACTATCTGATGATGCTCCAATGGCTCATAACATGAAGAACAAGCATGAAATGTTTCTAGAGGAACCAGGAGCAGTGGGGCAGTGCAGGGATGTGGGAGAATTTCTCATATGTGAGCAATCCATTCTGTGCAGATTCTTGGAAGCTGTGGAGAGATGAGCTGAAACAGAACACCTGCAGTTAGTGCTGGGAAAGAACAGCATTAAAATAAACAAGTCCTGAATGCTTTGGAGGGTTTAGCAAAAACATTGTACGTGTGGATTTTCAGTGTAACCAAAATGAAGTGTTATCTTGTCACGTGAACATATTCATTTGGCCAATCTGCATAAGACACGGGGAGCGTTGTGCTGGTTTAAAGGTGAACCAGCAGGGGAAATGAACTCACCACGAGAGAGATTATAAGTCAGAGCTAAAATTTAATAATAATATTACAATAAAAACACTGACACAAAAGGGAAATTGCTTTCAACTCACAAAACCCCAACAGTATAACCCAGTGTCCTGGGGCACAAACCCAAGGGGGTTTGTTTGCCCTTGTGCTGAGACCCCTGTGGCTCCCCCAAGTCCAGAGCAAAAGGAAAAGAAAAACCTGTTGGTGCAGGCGAGGGCTGTGGTCTGGGTGAGAGCGGTGATCTCCTCCTGTCATGGTCCTGCTGCTGCTCTGGATCCGATGAGAGGTTCCCAAGGTCTTCTTACCCACCACTTATGTACCCTCAGGGAGCTCTCAGTCCCTCCCCCTGGGCGGGGACTCACACAATGGGTGATTAACTCTGGGAGCCAGGGGGTGTTGAACTGTTGATGGCCCATTGGCAGCTCCGCCCCCTCAGGCTGGGTGTGAAGGTGATAATGGCTCCCTGGGCAGCTGCTGCTAATGGCCCATTGACCTTGGGGAATGAATAGAGGGGGTAGAATACACAGCTTTGGTCACCCCCACACAGGGTTAGCTGGTCCCTCCTGCTGAACTAGGACAAGCGTGAACGATGCTTTGGGTTATAACAGGCGCTTGATCGAGCGGAATAAATGGCATTTTACCTTATCACATTGATAGTAGTGTAAGGTCCATTCCATCCTCCTCAACACTGGGAGGTTTCTACAAAGCTATTTGCATAATGCCCTGTCAGATGGACCTGTTCTCAGATCAAGTTTTCCTTGGTTATACCAAACCCCATCATCAATGAAGAACAGAACTGGTCACAGTTGAGGTTATGGAGGGAGATGGTTATAGAGGAATAAACTTTACACAGCAAGAACCAACTACTGAACTAAGTCAGCCTGGTTTGGGGTGACCATAGCATGATGTTCAGCCCTGGGCTTCTCAGAGGGAGCACAGCAGGTTTGCCATGTCTGTTTGTCACTTCTGTCATGGGGCAGGTCCAGATCAGTGACAAAGTGATAAAGCTGTTTGTTGCAGGTTTGGCCTCGCTGTTGCCAACCCTGGACTGGCCCCCCTTCCCCCTCCCAGAACCTTCCCAGCAAAGGAAAGGAAAAAAAACTGAAAAGAAATGCACTCTAAAGAAACTGAACTGAATAAAAAGAATAAATTATATTTACTAACATTTACAAACCACACTGTATACACAATACACAGGATCCCACCCCCCAGGGGAGAGGGGAAGGGAGAAAAGGGGATTGATTAGCCGGAAAATAGGGAAGACACCAACCCAACCTAAAGAAACTGAATGAATCAAAACAAACACAATTAAAAACCTCAAGGAAGGGGAACAAGAATGAAACAATCTCATCCAGGACAGGAGAACCACCAGGGACTGGAGGAACCAGACTCCAGCCACCTCCCACCAGCTCCTCAGCCAAGGAAGGGAAGCCAGAAAAAAACACAAAACCACACACCCCCCCTGTTACTTGGAAGACCCGTGTGGAATACTTATAACTTCCTTAGATACAATGGTTACTGAGGAAGGCATGGGTCAAACCATTACACTGTTCCTCAGCATCACCCAGTGGCCAGGGCTGTCTTCTGTACCCACCACTCTGGCTGACCTTTCCACTGCTCTAACAGGCAGCAGCTCCTGGTGCACAACCAATCCAATGGTGTTCTCCTCATCACAGGGGGCTTCTCTCATTTTTTTTTTTAAACAAGTCCCAGAGTTACAGCTCAGGAAACCAAACCATTTTGTTCACAGGCTCTGAACTTCACTGCAGCTCAGCCCAGCCCCTCTGACTGCCACAGAAAGGGCAGGTGCTGCCTAAAAGCACCCTACCTTCTGTGCTGCATCCTCTCTGTTCCCGAGAGCAGAAGACTGACTCAGACAGATGTGCTGGGAGTGTATTTCATGTGTACTTGTTGTGTTGAGTCCATTAGGACTATTCCTAAACCCCCTCTCAGGCCTGCAACAGGTTGCACAGCCCAACCTCGAATTCAACCCCACAGTAAATCTGATTGTTTGACAAAAACAAGTGTGAGACCAAGAACATCAATAACCTCCCTGCCAGAGCATTTGCCATGCCATGCACTTGGAGCTTCTATTTAAGCACCTTTTTATGTGATTTTTAAAATCTTTACACTTCTATTTGTTTTCATTTTCTCCTTCTGTTCTGTCCTGTTCTGCTGTACTCGAGTCCAATCTGGACTATTCCATTTGACTTCTGATTTCCCACTACTTACAATTCAATAAAAGCTGTTGGATTTTCAAGAAATCTTGGGAGACTTTGTGCAGGTGAAAATATTGGCAGTCTAAAGTAGCTTCATGGTCCATTCAGCTTAGCAGCCAACCTTTGATCACCAGAGGTAGATAGGAAATAAAATAGTCTGTGTGAAGATCTCCATCCTCATCCCAACAGTCTGGAGAGGTGTGCTGGTTTAAAGGGAAACCGGCAGGAGAAATGAACCCAACACAAAAGAGATTATAAATCAGAGTTACAATCTAATAACAATATTACAATAAATGCAATGACACAAAGAGAAATTTTTTTCAACCCACAAACCCCAGCAGTCTAACCCAGCCCCCTGGGGCACAAACACAGGGGGGTTTGGTGGCCCCTGTGCTGAGCCCCACGTGGTTCCGTTGAGTCCAAAGGAAAAGGAAGGGACAAACCTGTTGGTGCAGATGATGGCACAGTCTGGTGGAGAGTGGTGGGCTCCTCCTGGCCAGGGGCTGCTCCTCCTCTGGATCCAAAGAGTGGTCTCAGAAGTCCCCAAACCCCAAGATTCTCTGTGCTCAGGTTCAGGTGGGAGCCCCCAGTGCCTCCCCCAGGGGCGGGAGTTCCACACTGGGGGATCTGACTCTGGCAGTCAGGGGGGATTTTGGAATCGTTGCTGGCCCATGGGCAGAGCTGAGCCCTCAGGTGGGTGTGGAGGTGCCAAGGAGTCCCTGCAGGGCAGTTCTCCCAGCTCCTCTGCCAGGCTTCTTTCCCAGCCAGCTCCCAGCCTGAGGGCTCAGCTGTGCCCTGGGCAGCTGCTGCCAATGGGCCCTTGGGAACAGTTGCTGGGCACTGGCCCAGAGGGTTTAGAATGCACAGCTTTGGTCACACCCACACAATGGCCTCGGTTGCTGAACCAGGACACATGGATTTAAACCTTGAAGGAAGCAGTTTCACATCCATCCCAAAATGCTCTTAACACCACCTGCAAGAGTTGGGGCTATTCTTGCTTTTTTCATATTTATTCCAGTCTTGGTTTTGAATGCACCTTATCTTTTGCCTTCCATAAGCTCTTGTGGAAATGAGTTCCACAGTTTAATAGTCTGAGAAAACAACTCTCCTGACTAGGCAGGAGTCTAATCTGGGCTGGCCTTCCTTAGCAGCCTTAGTATCAGTGAGGATCTGGTTGACACAGTCAGCAGAGCATGAAAGGGGAGTTTTCTCTCCCACAAATGGATATTTGTACCTGGTCAGATGGATTGCTCCCTGATAGGGCCTATTTCCCCCTCCTGCTTGACAGAGAAGCCTGAAAACAGCCACTTTGGGAGCAGGTGCCTGTGTTTTAGATGTCTCTACCTGGTGGAGCTGAATCCCATGTCCCAAAAAAAATGTCCCAAAGAAAATGTCATTTCCTCAGTTCTGGGTTTGCCATCTCTCAGTTTAATTGCAAAATATGCTTCTGCCTGTGTCACGAGGCTAAGAGGACTTACCTGCACCTGCCTGTTTTACAGGCAGTTAAAACACTCTTTGTTATTCATCTGCTCACCACATGAGTAGTTTCTGATGCTTTCCAGCCTCTTTCAGGGTGAGTTTCTGCAGCAATTGATGTCCAGTGTAGCCTTTTAAAAATGCTGTTGCACTGACAATGACAGCCATGGGACCAAAGCCTTTCAAACATTTGGCACTTATTTGGGTCTCCAGACAGGATCTGTGCCCTCAAAACTTCACTCTCAATATCTGTGTCTGATTCCCAGCTCCCTCTTAGACTGATGGTGTTTGGAAATTTGAGGAGTTCCCTCAAACCTTGAAATTACAGAACATCCAGAGCTGGAAGGGACTCAGAAAGATTATCAAGTCCAACTTCTGGCCCTGCACAGAACCAAATATTGCATTGTTCTGACTTTAATTGGGTTATATCTGTAATCCCTTTGTGCTTCAGGTTCTTTCTCTTCTTAGCTCTGCTGTGCAGCACTGGATCCTCCTGTGTGTGGGCTCCAGGTGCTTGGTCACCCTGGGGACCAGCTCTGAGGGTCTCTCAGGTGCCCAGCCAGGGGAGCACACAACCAAAAGTCCTCCCTGACCTTGGTCTTCCCATCCTGCACCTGCAGGGCTCTCACACCTGGTTCCAAACAGAAGGAGGGACATGAGAGCAGCACATTCCTCTCCCAACGCTCTCCCACTCCTCCAGTGAAAGTCAACAGCTCTTCACACAAACAGGTGGCTTATTTTCCATTAATATGCAAAAAGCCACCTTTAAAATACAGTGGCTGAAACAGCAACACTCTCATGCCCTTTATTTACAGTCCTCTGCCTTTGCCACTTGTCACAGACGAGCTACTGAGAGCTTTTCCTTTCTTCCAGTTTCTCCTTATTCCATTTGCCAGGCATTGATTTTCTTTCCCTTCTACCAACAGAGCTTGAAATTAATAATTTCTATTTTATTTTGTCACTTGTGTGTCATCAATACCAGCAGGGCTGGACCACAGTACAACCCAAAAACATTCAGAGGATGGAAGCCAGTGGGGGGGCACAAAAAGGGGCAGCCTGGGATCAATGAGCACATCATGGAGCAGATCACGGAGTGTTCCTGCTGAGAGGCTGGACATTCCTCACTCCCTGGCTGCCAGGGAGAGGATTTACTGTAGTTCCAGTCCCTTGCACTGTGGCAGGTCCCCATCTCAACACAGCAATGAGAACACTTGCAGAGTAAGGATTCCTCTATGCTGATGATTATAAAAACAGAAATTGCTCCATTCATGTCCCGAAACTGGACCTTCAGGAGAACCTGCCAAGAAATGGGAACAAGAGCATGTGAACAAGAAATGTGAGCTTCAGCTGCTTCTTTTCCCTGCTCTGTAATGCTGTGTGAGAACCCAGGTGTCTGTGAAGCTCCCACCCAGATATCTGTAAAGACCCCCATCCAGATGTCAATAAAGTTCCCACCCAGGTGTCAGTGAAGTTCCCACCCAGGTGTCAGTGAAGCTCCCACCCAGGTGTCAGTGAAGTTCCCACCCAGGTGTCAGTGAAGTTCCCACCCAGGTGTCAGTGAAGCTCCCACCCAGGTGTCAGTGAAGCTCCCACCCAGGTGTCAGTGAAGTTCCCACCCAGGTGTCTGCAGGCTCCGTTTGCTTTTGGAATGATGCTGGAGAGAGCCCCAGCCTATCTGTGGCACCAGTTTCCATGCAAAAGTCTTTTGAATCAACACTTACAGAGGCACAATCTGTCATCTGGGAGCAAAATTTGAAGCTTCACTTCTTCTGTACCAGAGATGATGGACAAGCTGTAAAGGAAAACAGAGCCTGAGCTGAGTGAGAGACTGGAAGAGCTGGAAGGTCAAGGAGCATTTCTTACTCTGCCCAGCACCTGCTCCCCACTGTTTCCACAAACATCAATTCTGCATTTAATGATCTTCAAGGTCCCTTCCAACACAAATTCTGTGATTCTGTGCCCTGTATTTTTCTGAGGACAAGGAGATCATGGATCATCCTTCAGTCCCCATGGCTAGAGGGAGGAACATCTAGAAGCCACATCTCTGGTAACAAGAACAAGAAGGTGAGAGAAGATGTTCCTTGAGGGATGGTTTGAACAGCCAAAGGCAAACCTGGGAGCAGGGTGACCCCTCATGCCCTGCACTATCGCAGCAGAGCAGGTCTGAAAATCCCCCAAATCCCAAAACTCCTTGCAGTCCCTTAGCCAGACCTCTTCTCCTGAAGGCATTGATTTGGATGCTCCACCTGGAGACCAGTGAGCAATGTCATAAATCACATTTATGGAACGGGTTGGGTTGGAAGGGACCTCAAAGATCATCCAGTGCCACCCCCTGCCATAGGCAGGGACACCTCCCACCAGCCCAAATTGCTCCAAGCCCTGTCCAGCCTGGCCTTGGACACTTCCAGGGATGGGCCAGCCACAGCTTCCCTGTCCAACCTGTGCCAGGGCCTGCCCACCCTCACAGCCAAGAATTTCTCCCCAGTCTCCCATCTATCCCTGCCCTCTGGCAGTGGGAAGCCATTGCCCCTGAGAATGTAGCCTGGGAACCAGTACCAAGGCACAACTGGGGAAGCACAGTTTGGTTTGCCCCACTCCTTGTGGCTCTTGGACTGAGCCCTGAGTGGTGTGTAGAGATCTGCACTCTGGCTCTGTTATCCCTGAATTACTTTTTATTGGCTTTTCCATGAGCCAAGACAAGAGTGGCCTTGATTTTCCTGAGGCCACGACTGCCAACAGTGGATCAGAGCAGAGATGGTCCTGTGGCACAGCAGATCCAGCCCAGCCCAGCTGCAAGATGCCACTTTGAAGGGGCAATGCTGAGTTAACTTGAGCAGATACAAGTGACTTAGTGCTGGACATGCACCCCCAGCAGCCCTGGCAGAGAAGTTTTATTTCACTGGCACTTCTCCCCATGGCTGGGGTGGCCCCAGCACTGATGGCTACAACTACTTCACAAAAAAGGGTCATGATTTAGGGATAATGAAGTGCAAAACTTGTATTTGCCCACCCTCCCTAATCTAGTCCTAGGCACCCCAAAAGTGGCTCCCAGAAACACTGACTGATCAGATGGTGAAGAGCCTGGAGGGGCCATATGAGGAGCAGCTGAGGGCACTTCATTTGTTCAGCTGGAGAAGAGGAGACAGGTTGGGCCTGGGTCTGCAGCTCCTTTTGAGGAGCAGCTCTGATCTCTGCTTTGTGTGAGCAGGGACAGGACCCAGGGAATGGCTGGAGTTGTGTCAGGGCAGGGTCAGGTTGGATCTCAGGGAAAGGCTCTTCCCCCAGAGGGTGGTGGGCACTGATCAGGCTCCCCAGGGCAGTGGGCACAGCCCCAAGGCTGCCAGAGCCCAATGAATGTTTAGACAATGCTCAGGGACAGGGTGGGATTGTTGGGGTATCTCTGTAGGGCAAGGAGTTGGACTGGGTGATCCTTGTGGGTCCTACAGCTCGGAATATGCTGTGATTCCATGATTCTGTGGTTCTCTGATCTCTCCCAGGCTGAGACTCAGAAGATGCAAATGCTTTGTGTAATTGGCTTGGAATGTTTTTCTATCCATGTAAAGACCAATGTAATCAAATCAGATGCATTTGGAATATGGAGCCAACCCTCCATCTGCTCTTCCCTGTGCCTCATTCAACAGGATCATCACAGTGCAGCCCTCTGTGCTCAGCTCCATCCCTCCCTGTCCCAGCACTCTCAGGATTGTGGGCACAAGTAGGATGAGCCAACATTTAATACATGAAAAGCCTCCCTGTGGGGTCCATCTGTGTCAGAAATTAAGGAGTCACATCTGACTGGGCAGAAGAGCAGTAAAGGTGCCAGAACTGTGCCCTGCACACAGCAGCCTCTGGCAGAGCACTGCAGAAGGCCATAAACCACTTAACTGGCCATTAGGGTTCAAAGAGCACTCAGAACTGGGTCTGTAGGACCCAGACCTTTGACTTCACGTAATTATATTGAGCTACCAACAACACACGAGCAAGCAGGAACCAGAGCCTGAAACTTCTCATTCAGAAGGAGATACAGACCTCCTGTGCTGCTTCAGCCCCAGGCAGAGCTGTGTGGTGGCACCAGCTGCACTGGGACACGGTTTTCTCTGTTGCTATAGGGGTGGCAGTCACAGCTAATTGGAGTCCCCATACCCACAGCTCACAGCTCTCCGGGCTCTGCACCCCATCCAGGCACTGCTGGCTCTGCAGGGGCTGAGCTGTGTGCAGACCACCCAGTCACAAACATGGGCACGTCCTTCAGGCACAGAGCAGGATGTTGCACATCTGTTGCTGTTGTGCCCTGATAAAGCAAATGGTGCATTTGTTGGGTACTGAGAGGCAGAGCATAAGTGACTTCAGGATCCCCAGTGCATCACACAGCATCATGGAAGACACTTTGCAGATCACCCAGTCCACCCACCACCAGCCCAGCACCACCATAATCACCTCTACACTGTGTCCCCAGGTGCCACATCCTTCTTGAACACTTCCAGAGACAGTGACTCCACCCGCTCTGTGGGCAACTCATTCTAATGCCTGACCACTATCTCAGGAATGTATTTTTTTCAAATATCTAATCTGAAACTGCAACATAAGGCCATTTCCTCTCATCCTTTCACCTGGGACTTGACAGAAGGGCCCAACTGCCCCTGGCTGCCCCCTCCTGGCAGGGATTGCAGAGGGTCAGAAGGTCCCCCCTGAGCCTCCTTTTCTCCAGGCTGAGCCCCCCCAGCTCCCTCAGCCCCTCCTGCTGCTCCAGCCCCTTCCCAGCTCCGTTCCCTGCCCTGGACACGCTCCAGCCCCTCAGTGTCTCTCCTGTCTGAGGGGCCCAGAACTGCCCCAGGGCTGGAGGTGCCTCAGCAGTGCCAGCACAGGGACGGGCACTACCCTGACCCTGTGACACACCATGGCTGGCACAGCCCAGGTGCCATCCACCTGGGCACACCTGGGCTTGTGTTCAGCCACTGTCAACCAGAACCCCCAGGTCCCCTTCTGCTGAGCAGCCCCCAGGCCACTCTTTGCCAAGCCTGAAAGGTTCCATGGGGTTGTTGTGACCCAAGTGCTGGACCCATCCCTTGGCCCTGTTGAACCTTATGCAGTTGTCCTTAGCCCATGGTTCCAGCCCATGGATCCAGCCTGACAAGGTGTCTCTGCAGAGCCTTCCTGCCCTCCAGCAGACCAACACTGCCACACAACCTGGTGCCATCTGCAAACTGACTGAGGGTGCCCTCGATCCCCACGTCCAACTGATGACTCGGACAGAATATGAAAAACTACTCCACCCATGACATGGTGCTTTCAAACCATTTTTGGGGGTCTGGGTAAATAAAGAAAGTCCAAAATCTTTGTTCAAACTCTTTCTAGGGGTTTGGGGAAACAAGGGAAGACCATAACGCTTAGGCTGATGATTCTGTTCCTGCATTCTAGCAAGTCTGAGGATCCTCGGTTGGGTGTGTTCTGGAGCTTCGTGGGGTCCTCTACTGGCCAGAGTCAGCAACACCTCATGAGGAGGTCCTGAGCAGCACATCTCCCACTGCTCCTCATCCCTTCCATGCTCCAACCCAGCCTGTTCCGCGGTTCCCTGTGCAGCTCTGCCAGCAGAAAGCCCCGTGCTGAGGCTGCCACACCACTGCACTAGTGGGAGGTGAAAAGAGCAAAGCTCCAAGCCAGAGTAACCCAAATCAAAGTTCCCAGGATTTCTTGCTGCACACTGCTGGCAGCACTGGTAAGGGCAGCACAAGTCCAGCATGGGCTGTCAGGGACCCAGAGCAAAGTATTCCAGCCCCTGTGATCCTGTCTCTGCAGGTGAGTGACCATGGTGGGATGGACACTGTCCCCAGCCCTTGGACAGCCTTCCCCACCATCCCTCTCTCCACAGCCCTGTGGTGCCACTGGGACACACCTAAAGAGAGTGTTTGTCTGTTCCTACACATTGACCACACACTGGCAGACACAGGTTCCACCGAAAAGGGCAAGTTGGAAGGGACCTACAAGGGTCATCAAGTCCAACTCCTGGCCGTGCACAGGATCACCCCCAAGAGCCACACCCTGGGCCTGAGAGTGCTGTCCCATTTGCTGAAGAGCTTCCTACTACAATCTTCTCATGTTCAGCCTTCTTAAGGAAAGGGACATGAGAAGAAGCAATAAATGCCATTGAAGCTCCTCCATCATGACCAGAGTCATCACTGGCCGTCGTCACCGTGGCAGCCACATCATCATCACAATTACCATGGCTTGCTTCATCCATCCTGGGACAGATTCTCTTCACCCATCTGTGAAGGTGAAGCAGGTGCAAGAAGATCTAAGAGCAGAGGGCCTCATTGTGCCCTCCAGCAGATCTGGGCAGCATTGCCCAACCACCCCTTGGAGGCACAGCCTGTGCCTGCCCTGACACACCTCTCTGCCAGTGGTGCAGACAGCCAGGGATGTGGAAGGAACAGGAGAGGAGCAGTGTGGTGACTTCCTTCCACCTATCCCTTGCCTTTGTTGCCCCCTTTTCCCTGGAAAACTGCCTTCTTCTTCTCTCCAGCTCAAACAAGGTTCTTGAATAAGGGGATTTATGCAGAAGAATCACCACATTCCCCATCACCACCCTTGCCATTTCTATGGGGGTGTTTAATATATATATGGGGCATGGGGCCCATTTATATCAAAGATTAGTTGGATCTAGAAGCTTTTTGTCCCCCTTTTTATGACTTCAGTTTATTTTTCAAACAGTTCCAGGCTTTGTTGTACAAGTCCACATCACCTGGGAGGTGCCCCAGAGGTACCTGCACAAGAAGAAGAGGTTGGATTAAAAGGAGATATTTGAGGCCTGACTGTGTTAAAAGCCACTGCTGAGGCTTGCAATGATTGTGGTTGGTCTCTGAGGTGTTTCTTTATGTTAACATTGCGACATCTACAAAGAAAAAGGGATGTTTCCAGGACTGCAGATCCAGCAATTATTGTTAATGCACAGGTGTCTTTATCCTCCAGTGGGGTTTTTTGCACATGTATTGGGTTTGTGTGGCAAGGGTTGGTGTTGGGGGATGCTACAGGGGTGCCAGAAGCTGGATCATTCAATTCCAGCTGCTCCAGGATGGACCCACCCCTGGCCAAGGCTGAGCCCATCAGTTATGTTAGTAACACCTTTGGGATAACATGTTTAAGAAGAGGAAAAGCTCATGGGAAATGAACAGAGATAGGAGTGAGAATATATGAGAGGAACAGCCCTGCAGAGCCCAAGGTCAGTGCAGAAGGAGGGGCAGGAGGTGCTCCAGACCCCAGAGCAGAGATGCCTTTGCAGTCCATGGTGTGGCCCATGGTAGGCAGCTGTGCCCCTGCAGCCCATGGAGGCCCATGGGGGAGAGGAAATCCACCTGCAGCCCCTGGAGGAGCAGATGGGTGTCCAAAGGAGGCTGTGACCCCATGGGAAGTGACCTAATGAGGAAGTTATCCCATGGGAAGTCTGTGCTGGAGCAGCTTCTGGCACGACCTGTGTCCTCATGAAAAGAGGAGCCCACACCAGACCAGGCTCCTGGCAGGACTTGTGACCCACAGGGGACCATCTCTGGAGTGGTTTGTTCCTGAAGGTCTGACCCCATGAAGAGGGATCCACACTGGAGTAGTTTGGGGAGAACTGTCTCCTGTGGGAGAGAACCTACGTTGGAGTAGGAAAGGAGTGTGAGGTGTGTTCTCCCTGAGGAGGGAGGAGCAGCAGACAGCCTCAGCTGACCTCAGTCCCATTCCTCATCCCCCTGGGCCACTGGGAGGGAGGAGGGGGAGCAAATAAGGAGTTGCAGGCCCACCACAACATGAAATGAAGCTATCCAAGAAGTCTTAGTTTCCCCATGTAGTCCCCTGCAGACCAGGGCAATGCTGTAGGGAGAATGAGTAAAACTGGTGGAGCTGGAGGTCGAAGGCACAGCCTGGAAAGTCACACATTCAGGTCAAAGCCATGCAAGTATCCCAAAGGACCTGTGTCTACTGCAGGTGTGAGATGAATCTAGGGCTGAACTTCCATCCCTTTACATGAGTCAGGCCACTTTGAACCTTCAGGCTGATCTTCTGTCCACTTTAGACATGCTCATCCTCCACCTGCAGGAAGAGTTAAACCTGTTCCTATTTCAGAGGGGAAGGGGCTTCTCCTGAGTGAGGGTGCAGCCCCCAGGAAGTGTTTTGCTGTCCCTGGGATTCTGGATGGGTCCTCTGCTCCTTCTCCAAGCCCTCCTGGGGACAGGTGTCATATTTAATACCTGGAAGCTTAAAGCGAATATTGCCCTGTAATAGAATTAGCCCTGACAAATCTCTGCCTGCAACTGCCTGTTCCAGTATTAGGGATTAATAGCACAGTGAGGCTGAAGATGGGGCTGCTCAGTGAAAGCAAACACATCCTTTAAACAGGCAGACAAAGACCTGTGTCTTCTAATTAACCAAGGTAATCCAGGACACGGTGAGCTGTGCTCTCCACAAGGCTCCTGAGCCTCCAGGCTGCTGAGCACTGATGTGGCACTAACAAAACATGCACCACAACAGGACCTCACTCACAGCCCTCATGGCCCAGCACCAGGGTCTGCTCCCTGTGCCTTTCCTTCAGCTGCTGGTTGAAGCCTCAGAATCCCTCTCTCAGCACCTTGCCCACTGCCAATCCATCAGGAATCTGAAGTGCTGCCACTCCTGGAGCTGGAGCAAGCTGGGGCTGGTTGCACACCTCAGAGCTGCAGGCGGGAAGGATGGACAGATCCCTCCTGAATCAAAGGTTGGATTATCAAGTCCAACCTTTGACCAAGTCCCACCATTCCCACTACACCGTAGCCACAAGAGCCACATCTGCTCAGTTTTTGAACTCCCCCAGGGATGGTGACTCCACCACTGCCCTGGGCAGCTGTGCCAGGGGACATGTGAGAGGGTGTAACACAAATGGGGGCACTGGAGACAGAAAAGTAATAACTAGATTAATTGATGTTGAAAGAAGTTTCAGAAAGTCTCTGATCCAAACCCCTTTGAATGACCAACGAGGGTCAGTTAATCAGGTTTGTACAGCTGAGTCTCAGCTGGCTCCAGAGTTGAGGTTGTGCAGCACCTTTAGGTCTCTGTTCCAGCAATTACTCACCCTTACTTTGGGAAATCATAAAATCATAAAAAGGTTTGAGTTGGAAAGAACCTTAAAGATCATCCAGTCCTATCCCCTGCCACAGGCAGGGACACCTTCCACCAGCCCAGGTTGCTCCAAGCCCCATCCAACCTGGCCTTGGACTCTTCCAGGGATGGGGCAGCCACAGCTTCTCTGCCCAAACTGTGCCAGGGCCTCACCACCCTCACAGGGAAGGATTTCCTCCCAATATCTAAGCTAAATTTCCTCTCAGCATGAACCTATTCCTTCTTGTGCTGTCACTACAGTTCCTGCCTACCTTGTGGGCCCCTTCAGATACTGGAAGGGACTGTGGTGTCTCCACACAACTTTCTCTTCTCCACAATGAACAGTCCCAACTTTCCCAGCCTGTCTCTATAGGGGAAGTGCTCCGGTTCCTGTATCAACTTTGTGGCCTCCTCTGGACTTACTCCAACAGTTCCAACAAATTTTCTTCCTCTTTAGGGATGTATTTCCTATTTTCTTGCTTGTGCCCAGTGGCTCTTTTCCTGTCTCTATGCACCTCTGAGAACAGTCTCTATGCCTTTTGATTACAGAGGTGGAAGCAGCAATAAAGTCTTCACTTCCTTTTCTCCAGCTGAGCAATCCCAGTGCCCTCAGCACCTCCTTGGATGTCCCACCCTGGCACTGACGGTGCTGGAACCTCCTCTGTACTGGATCCCGTGTGCCCATGTGCTCCTTGTTGGGGAGCCCCACGTGGACAGTGCAAGGCAGATGGGACATCACCCGAGCCAGGGGCAGCCAGAGGGTATAACCTCACACACATGTACCTGCACATACACATACATGTACCTGCAAACATGTGTACCTGCACACACACACACGTGTACCTGCACACACTCGTACCTGCACACACACACACATGTACCTGCACACACACACGTACCTGCACACACACATGCACCTGCACATACACATACATGTACCTGCAAACATGTGTACCTGCACACACACACACATGTACCTGCACACATGTACCTGCACGCACACACACATACCTGCACACACACATGTGTACCTGCACACACACATGTACCTGCACACACACATGTACCTGCACACACTCGTACCTGCACACACACATACATGTACCTGCAAACATGTGTACCTGCACACACACACACATGTACCTGCACACACACACGTACCTGCACACACACACATGTACCTGCACACACACACACATGTACCTGCACACACACACACACATGTACCTGCACACACACGCATGTGTACCTGCACACACACACACGTGTACCTGCACACACACACACGTGTACCTGCACACACACGTGTACCTGCACACACACACACGTGTACCTGCACACACATGTGTACCTGCACACACACACACACGTGTACCTGCACACACACACAGATGTACCTGCACACACACACAGATGTACCTGCACACACACACAGATGTACATGCACACACACGTGTACCTGCACACACACACAGATGTACCTGCACACACACACACGTGTACCTGCACACACACAGATATACATGCACACACACACATGTACCTGCACACACACGTGTACCTGCACACACACATGTACCTGCACACATGTGTACCTGCACACGTGCTCACACCTGCAGAACCCTCACTGAACATGGTTCTTTGGGTCCCAGCACACACCAAACCCGATGGTGTCTCCCCTGTCCCAGGGTGCTCCATGAGGGGCAGGGTCTCACCTCACAGCAGGACGCTGCTCTCACAGAGACCTACAGCTGAGCCTTGAACACCAATTAAAATGCCGGGATCCTTAAGGTCATTATCCTTTTAATTCCTAGGGAATGCCAAGGGTGAGGCAGGACCTGAACCAGCTGCCCAAAGGAGAGGTGGCAGGGCAAAGGCCCTCCCCACCCCAGTACCCACCTCTCAGAAATGCCCTAAGAAAATAAGTGGGTCCCAAGTACCCCACTTATGTCTTGGTAGGGGTGGGAGGGTGCAGAAAACAGCAATAGCCAAGGCATGAGGAGAGGAGGGGTTTGTGAGTGACAGCAGGGTCTAGAATTGAGGGGTGGGGGCTGGAGGACTGGGCCATGTGCCAGGTGGGTTGGAATGAGACTGGGAAGTGTGTGGCTAGGGCTGGGAGCTGGGCAGTGTGAAGCGGAGATGGTGGGGTGGAAACTGTGAGCTGGGGGACACGTGGAGCAGAGCAGCTCATCCCCTAAAGCCCATTTTCTAAATCCAAAAGAAGACAAATGCGATTTTCTCCTGGTTATTGTCTAAATTTACAAGCACAGTGACACAGGGCAGAGCAAACAGCAGCAGTGCCAGCCTCTAATGGAGACGGATGACAAACATATTTAATGAATTAGAAGATGATGAAGCATTGCTGACAAAGCAAACCCCCACATATTGCTCCTGCTGTCACTGATCTATGTGACACCACAGCCCTCTGACAGAGGCGCCTGCAGATCCATCACAGCAAGACCAGGCAGTCCCAGGGCTCTGAGAGATGAAGGGCAGTGGATTGGGCAGAGATGGACTCAAGGCTTCTCAGACACATCTCATGATGGGAGCTGAGACAACATGGACTTGCTCAATGCAGGAGACTATTCACAGACTCATAAAATCATGGAATCATTGGGGTTGGACAGTGCCTTAAAGCTCACCTTGTTCCACCCCCTGCCATGGGAAGGGACACCTCTCTAGACCAGGTTTGTTCACCTTATGGTGGGATGTTCAGACTTTTGATTGTCTGAATGACGAAGACTCAAAGCTCAGCCAGGTTGGAACTTCTGAGAGGGGAGCAACAAGTTTCCTGATGCATCCTCTGAGTGCTCAGTGGGAGCTCAGTGCAGTGTTGCTGTTGAGACCCAGCAACAAACAGCAAGAAAAATAATGGGCTCATGGCTTGGCTGGGTCTGGGCATTTAGGAGTGGTTTGAATTTTCCTGGGCTTCAAGCTTAATGACAACTCATGTTTGGTGCTTATGTTGGCCTGCTGTAGGCTTGACTCTCCAAAACTGGGCTCAAACAGAGGTGGAAGCCCATGGCTTGTGCAAGGGCTGCAAATCATGCTCAAATCTAGCACAAACTTGGGGTTGGAGTCTGATTATTTGGGCATGTAGAGGTTTGGTGACAGGGCTGGGTCATGCTGAAACTAAAGATTCAGTCTAGACCATGATAGGCTTACAGGAGGTCTCTTCTGACATAAATGACTCTGTGATTCCATGACAGTCCACATGATGGTTGGGGTTGTGTGCTCAGGTCTTCCTGGGGGTTCAGGGGTAGCAGCTGAAGGCTGGATTCAGCCTGGCTCTGTGCTTTGGGTGCTCTGCTGCAGAGCTGGCCTGGGCTGCCTACACTGGGGATTCAGGTGTCAAAGTGGGCAGGCAAAGTTTTGGTGTGTATTCAACCTGCAGTGATTGCACATTGGCCTGGTTTGGGGGCCAGTGCTGCCTTGAACACCGTCCATCCCCTGCCATCCCAATGCCAATCCCTCCTCCCAACACCCAATGCCCAGCACTGTGTCACTGCCCCCACAGAGGAGCAGCACTGCTTGTGAATCAGCCTCTGTCTGTTCAGGGAGTTTCTTTCATGCCTTAAATCTCATTCACAGCCTGATTCACATCCAGCTGAAGGATAATTAGGCATTTAGAGCATTGGAGGGGGGAGTGGTGGGAAGGGAGAGGCAGGCAAGCATTTGGAATCAAAAGGTTGTGCTGTCATTGTTGCCACAGTTTGTGTGTCTTGAAGCCTTGGTGTGGATTTCAAAGACAGAGCCTCAAATCTCCTCTGGCTGGAGGGATCACTCTGGAGTCTTTCCAATTCCCGTTTTTAATGGTTGCACATTCTGCCTCCTCCTCCTGCTGCTGGTTCAGAAGAGCACTGGTAAGAGCTGCTCTGCACGTGGCTCATTACCAGGTATCACCTGCATCAGCTCTTTCTCTTCTCGAGTGCCAGCACAGGGATTCCAGCCCTTGTTCCTGGAAGTCAGCACAAAACCAGAGTGTTCCCTGGAGAGAGCTGGAATACAAACAAAAGCAAAGCTCTGGAGCAGGAAGGTGCCACCCCCAGCTACTGGGGTCCCCTTCCTGTGCCCACCACCACGTGGTGGTCCATTCCTTTGCCCAATACAGACCCCTCCCAGTGTCACCATAAACAGCAGGACAGCACTATACAGGGGGAGCAGGGCAGTGCTGACAGGGAGGAGGAGTCCACCCCACTTCTCAGCCCTTCTCCCTTCCCACTGCTAGAGCAGGGAAGCTCAGACACCACCTCATTTCCCACGGAGGTGGAGGAAGGGCAGCACCCCAGGGGTTTGGGCTGAGCATGGCACGAAGCTTGGCCTGCAGTGTCTGTGATGCTGCTCTGCCCATCCACTCTGGTTCTGCTGCTGTGAAAGTTCAGACCTGCTGCTGGAGCACCAGGACAGCCTGCCAGGAGTCTGGCTTTACTAGAAGCAGCCACAGACCTGCCCCAGTGCTCCTGTGTCAAGTCCAAGGCTGCTGGCTGAGGAGAAGTGGAGCTTTTAGAGAGGCAAATTCACTCTCCCCTGCTGTGCCACCCAAACCCTCCTGCCCCGTGAGCAGAGCCCTTGGCTGGTGCCTGCAAAGCCTGTGCTTGAGGGACCAGGTAACACCACACCTGGGGAATGTGAGACACTGCTCTTGCTGGGGGCACTGCAGGAGGCTCCTGACTCCATATTGAGGGCACAGATCCTGAGCCTGCGCTCCAAGGTGCTCCTGCTCAGAAAAGATGCCCATACTGCTCCTGCCCCTTCGTTTCCTCCAGCTGCTGATGTTGTCTATCAGACCAGAGCAGGCAGTTTGACAGAGCAGAGAGCACTGCTCTGCTCTGGAGACAGGCTGGCAGAGATGGGGGGGTTCAGCCTGAGCAAGAGAAAACTCCAGGGAGACCTCACTGTGGCCAGGTGGGATGAGACATTGAGCTGGTCTAGTGGGAGGTGTCCCTGCCCCTGGCAGGGTTGGAACTTCATGAGCTTTAAGGTCTCTAACAATCCAAACCATTCTGAATTGTGATTCTATGGCCTTCCAACACTTAAGAGGGAGCTTATAGCAGGTAGAACAAGTTGGAATCTAAGGACCTTCCCAACTGAAACTGTTTCATGATTCTCTGAGCTCTGCTCCCTCCACACGTGCAGGACAAATCTTTGCAGAAGAGCTGAGGGAAAAAAATCAAACGCTTCTTTTGTGACACCATTGCTGCAGGACAGACCCTCCCAGCTGTGTGTGCTGAGGCTGTGACAGTCCCAGTGCCACCAGGCAGTCAAAGTGGCATTAGCAAAGCACGAGGCAGCTCCTCAGATGCTCCTCTCTCCCCAGCTCTGAGGACACACTTTGCTCTGCAGCACCTGTGATTTATTCACTGCCTGCTGGAAGGAGGTTGCACAGCTTTGCCGTGGCTGCCTGCACATCTGCTCAGGCTGAGCACTCAATAAAGCCTGTCTATAAATACAAAGGCCAGAGGGAAACATGCCCTGACAACGGCACTGAGCAAAAAGAGGGAAGCTCTGGGTACAGGAGACAAACAGAGGCAGAAACACGACTGCAGCAGCAGTTGTGGTGGGCACAGCCAGGGCAGCCCTGCAGGGCTCAGGTTCTGCTCAGTGACTTTATTAATGACATGTATGATGGACTAGAGATGTGCTCAAAAATTTGAGCGTGAACCTGTACTGCAAGGAGCAAACAATTCAGAGAGCAGAGCTGGAATTCCAATCTAACCTCGATAAATAAAGACAAATGTTGCAAAATAAGGAAGAGAAAAATCAGAAGAGAGAAATGGGAAGCTCAAGGAAGAGGACATACCTGTGAAAAAGCAGAAGTAGGACAGATGGGGAGACTGTGATTCAGGGAAGGGGCCATGGCAGGTGTGAGGCAACACATGAGCTTTGCTGTTTCCTGTGGAAAAATGTCTTCTCCCTACAAGAGTCAGAGCTCAGGACTCACTGTCTCACTACAGATTCATGGAGTAAGGGGCCAGTTCTGTCTTGCCCACAGAAAGGTATTTTTTTCGAGCTCACAAGGTGTGAAAGTGGCAAAGCAGCGCAAATATACCCCTGCCTTTAGTTCCGTTCTCATCCTCCCCACAGATCCCTCATCCCCAAGAGCTGCAACTTGAAAATATCACTCAGCTCCCTCTTCTGTGTGAGCAGTGAGAGGACCCAGGGAATGGCTGGAGCTGTGCCAGGGCAGGGACAGCACCCAGGGAATGGCTGGAGCTGTGTCAGGGCAGGGTCAGGTTGGATCTCAGGGAAAGTTCCTTCCCCCAGAGGGTGGTGGGCACTGATCAGGCTCCCCAGGGCAGTGGGCACAGCCCCAAGGCTGCCAGAGCTCCAGGAGTGTTTGGATGATGCTCTGGGGCACAGGGTGTGACTCTTGGGGATGTTCCTGTGCAGGGCTGAGGGCTGGACTTGAGGGTTGGACTTGAAGGTCCCTTCTAGCTCAGGACATTCTATGACTTCATTATTCCCTTACTTGTGGTTTGTTTGGGAAGGAGTTCAGGCTGTGATGACCCACCAAGGTTCCAATGGAATCCTCCACTCTGCATTTTCACATCTGGCTGGGTTTGGGAATCCGGGGGGGAAACTAAACATCCCTTCACCTGAATCCCTCCACCTGCTGAGCCAGAACAGATCCAGGGCAGCAGGAAGGGAGCAAGGGGAGGAAATCAGCAGGGCTGGAAAACTGTTTCCTTGCTGCACTTTTCCAGGTGCTCTGAACAGGGAGTGGCTCAGTGATCCCATTTGATCACAGGCCCCTGTCCCATGTCTGTGGGGCAGACACACAGCATTCACCTTCTTCAGAGCTGCTGTGATCCCTACAAACTGCTCTTCCTGGTCTCAGCAGTCAGGAATGACTGAGGAGATGGACCTCAGAATGGTTGATCACAGGACATGGAACCAACAGGTAAAAGCAGCCCCAAAAGGAAGCAGGAGAGTATTTCCAGCAGCACAGAGACAATGTCTCTCCCTCCATCTGCCTCTCACTGGGCTCGTGCCAGTCACTCAGGTTCAAGAAGGGCTAAAATTCCATCACATATTCCTTGAATGCTGAACAATCAGAAAAGGAAGGATTGGGTGATGAGGAACAGTAAGGGTGTGGGGTGCCTTTTTGTTAATCTAGCCAGGCTAGGAGGAATATTGCTCCCTGTAAATCCACTGCAGGGAACTGCAAGGAGGAAAAGAGCCTTTTAAGCTAAAAGCAATATTATCACAAGAATATGTGGCTATAAACTGACCAGACATAAATTCAGGCTGGAAATTGGAAGAAGTCTCCTAACAGCTGGAGCAATGAGGGTCTGATACAGCTCCACAGATGGTGATGAACAGGAAGAAAGGAAAGCAAGGAAAGAAAAGGAAGGAAGGGGCACTGGAATTCTCCAAGCTTTACAGAAGAACAGGACAGAAGATCTTTGCTGTTTCTGAGAGGGGATCAGGGGCTGGAGCATTCCCAAAACCAGGGGGGATTGAGCCATGACCACAGAATCACAGAATCTGCTGAGTTGGGAGGAACCCAAAAGGATCATGAAGTCCAGCCCCTAACTCTGCACAGGTCCATGCCCAAGAGTCACACCCTGTGCCCCAGAGCATCAGCCAAACTCTCCTGGAGCTCTGGCAGCCTTGGGGCTGTGCCCACTGCCCTGGGGAGCCTGATCAGTGCCCACCACCCTCTGGGGGAACAGCCTTTCCCTGAGATCCAACCTGACCCTGCCCTGACACAACTCCAGCCATTCCCTGGGTGCTGTCCCTGGTCCCCACAGAGCAGAGATCAGTGCCTGCCCCTCCTCTGCCCCTCCTGAGGAAGTTGGACCTGCTGTGAGGTGTCCCCTCAGTCTCCTGTTCTCCAGCTGAACACACCAAGTGCCCTCAGTGTCCTCACACGCTGCCCCTCCAGGTGCTTCCCCATCTCTGTGTCCCTCCTTTGGACACTCTCCAATGGCTCAATCTCTCCCTTCCATTGTATCCCCCCAAACTGCTCCCCCATTGCAGGTGAGGCTGCCCCAGTGCAGAGCAGAGCGGGACAATGCTGGGCGATGCTGGGCATGAACACAACCACCAGCTCTGCACTTCCCTGCATCCCAGATGCAGCCTCTGTTGGCATGGCAACAGGGAATAACCTGCTTAGCACCGATGGACCAGCAGGGCCCACAGAGCCCACTGTTTTAAACTGCCCAGTAATCTCCATTAGCCACCCATCACGTATTCAACCCTTCCAAGAAACAACATCTCCATCAACTTGGGCTCTACAGTGAACAAAGAGTTCTCATTTTTCCATTTGCTGCGTCTGCCACCGAGGAGTGCAGCTAATTTATGAAGTAAACTCCCCTTGAGTGGTGTTACTAATGCTCCTAAGTGACTTTAATACACACTGGAAGCACTTGCAAAAATATGCTTTGAAAAGGCAGGTTTAGAGTCACTTAAGCACAGGCAAGAAGATGCCTGTGTGCTGTTGGCTCCTCGCTTGTTTGCCATATACAAAAAGCAAAAGCAGCTTTCTCCACTACTATTTTTTATTTGTTGTAAAAAAAACCCCCAAAAACAAAACAAAAAAACAGTAAGAAGGAAGACTAAGAGGGCTGAGTGTTGAACAGAGAGAATGAGAGCCCCGTGCTTTATGTCTTCTGCAAAAAGCAGAATCCACAACGAGAGCAAATGGTTTTGGGCTCAGCAGCAGACAAAGAGAAGGAATGGGAGAGCCTGGAAAAGGGAAGCCAGTGGAGCTTCACATGATGGGATGATACAGAAAGGCTCTTTAAAAATTCTATTTCAAATGGGGTTTGAAGGAAGCTTGGGGGTTTGTCTAAACCAACGTGTGTGTGGAATGTGCAGATGCTCCATGGAAACGTTCTGACTGAGCTCCCCAGGGCTGAAACTCTGCAGTGACACCCAACCCAGTGCTGGGGCAGCTCCTGCATGTCCTGCTGTGGCCACAGCTCCTCCTGCCATATCGATGGATGGAAACGCTCCTAAAACAGGAACACGGGTCTTCTGCTTCGAGAGGCACGGTGGCCGTAGGTCTGCAGCTCTCGAAGGCTGGGATGGCTCCCTCTGCACCCAGCCCAGCGCAGCCTCCCCAAGGAAGGACCACACTTGAGGCCAGGTGGTGACAGAAGAAGCAAATTTCATTGGGGTGCCCGGCTTATAAAGGGTTGGAGGGATGGTTCCAGAAAACGGGAGGAGGAAGGGGAAGGGTCAAGCATCCTATTGATCACAACATGAGCAAAGGGGAGGTACAGAGAAAGGACCAATAAGGAACAATGAGCCATAAAAGGAGAACTACTGCAATGCACCAAACTGGGGCCAGTCAGGGTAGGGTTGGCGGGAAAAAACCTAAGGGGGTTCTGGGAAGAAGAACTTGGACTGGGACTCCTATAGGGAAACATTATGGGTAGACCTGATGACCGGCGCCATTAACAGGGGAGAAATCAATATTTGAGAAGCTCGAGCCCACAGGCTCAGGCTCTCTGATTTCTGCATCTTCATCGACCCATCGTTTGTAGTACTTCTGCCACTTGATAAAGTCCTGGTCTATCCCGACACTGCCACTCTTTCCCTGTGCCTGGTGCCCCTGGGGATGCCATGATGCTGCTCCCCACCACACGGGGCACCGATAACAGCAGCCTGAAGGACACTCCAACAATGGCTAAAATGAATGGTTTAGATTTCCCTCACAAATTTTCCATTTGCAATTGAATTTATCTGGGATTTTTTTATTCTTTTTGTCCCGCTTTTCTGTGGGAAGAGACTTCTTTTCTGGCTGCTGAGATAACAACTGTGGTGTCTCTCCCCACCACATCTTGTCAGCTCTGTTTGGCCACACATGAATTATTGATTTTGAGGCTGGTGAATCTCGTACACCACGGACTAGATACAGTGAATTCCCAGATAAATCTTGGTAGCCCACAGGAATGACAGACATCCAATGCACTCCCAGAGCAAGTTCAGCCTTGGAGGTCACAATTTCAACTCCTAACATATTTGACAGGCACACTCAGCTGAACTGGGGAAATGACAATGAGTTTTTCAAGGCATTTGGAACAACCACCATTGTGCTTTCCTTCCCCACTGCTCTGCCTGAAAAAATGGCTTCTTAATGTATTTTTCTATAATAAACTAAACATCTTGAGATTTTATTTCCCACTTGAGGTCTAAATCATCTTTGCCATAAATGTAAAACAACGAAGCCAATTGTTTGGTGGGGCAGGTTTACAATTTATCATAACAAGAACAATTTAGAGACCTGGGAAGTTTTTCTTTGCTATAAATCTGCTCAGCACTGAGACAAGGCTGCAAAATCAGGAGATTCCCACTGGAAAATGGAAATCTACCCCAGAGCCACGAGTTGGGTTTTATTGCTTTGCTACACCCCAAAATGATGGTTCTTTTAAACAGGTGAAGGGTGAACCATATTGGATCACACAGGAGATGTCCTGGGAGGGCGTGAATTAGCCAGGACTTGTCCAACATCTGGGAAGGGAAGGGAAGGGAAGGGAAGGGAAGGGAAGGGAAGGGAAGGGAAGGGAAGGGAAGGGAAGGGAAGGGAAGGGAAGGGAAGGGAAGGGAAGGGAAGGGAAGGGAAGGGAAGGGAAGGGAAGGGAAGGGAAGGGAAGGGAAGGGAAGGGAAGGGAAGGGAAGGGAAGGGAAGGGAAGGGAAGGGAAGGGAAGGGAAGGGAAGGGAAGGGAAGGGAAGGGAAGGGAAGGGAAGGGAAGGGAAGGGAAGGGAAGAAGGGGCAACCCTGCCTGTCTCATCCCTCTGAAGCTTTGAGATCCCTCTGTACCTCATCTCCCAAACCTAAACCTTGGGTGAGGACCAGCACAGAGAAAGAAGATGAAAAGCTCAGGTGGGAAGCCAAAGCACAGAAAACCTTGTGTTGACACTGATCTGTGTCCAGAGCAGCAGGAAAAGCTTGGGAAGGCAATGAAAGGTGAGGCACACCTGGCATGGAATCCATTTATGTTGGAAATGGAATCAGGGAATCATTGAATCCTGAAATCATTTAGATTTGAAGAGACCTTCAAGATCATCAAGTCCAGCCTTTGAAGAAAACCAGAACCCACTTGTGAACAGGAAAATAAGCCAGTCTGGAAATAAAGAAAGGGGAAATTTGAATCCCATTGGGCAGATTTCAAAGGGGAACTGTATTCCAACAGCTAAACTTGAAAAAAACCAAGAGAAATTAATAGACATAGAAGGGGGTTCAGGCTTTACAGAACCAGCAGGCAGATGTGTCACCCACTGCAATCATAGAACCATGGGATGTCCTGAGTTGGAAGGGACCCCAAGGATGCCCAGTCCAACTCCTGGCCCTGCACAGACACACCAACAATCCCACCATGTCCCTGAGGTCATTGGTCATGTCACTATTTATTATTATAATGAAAAAGAAGGAGCTCCCAAGCCTTTGCTCCATCCGAGTGGGTTCATAAACAAATAGTTGCTGTTTCATTTTAGTTATCAGTGGAATAAATATTTGTTCAAAGCATTTGGAAGTTAAAACAGAAAGCTGCAAACATGTTTTGAGGTGGAAATGGGGTTTTGATGAGTTTGGCTGCAGGATGAACTGCCTGGTGGAGGTTGGAGTTGTCCCTCACCTCTGGGAGCTCAGTCACCTTCTGCATCCCCCTGTGCTAAAAGGTGTCCCCCAGGGACCTCTGCAAAAGGCTGAGGAAGAGCTGACAAAGGTCTGTGAGATGGTCACTGTGGTCTGTGATGTTTTCCTTGGAAAACACTAACAACCCTCAAAGAGAAGACCTGCCCAGATCCTCTCTCTGACAGCCTTTGCTCCTGTAACCTTGACATCCCAACACAGACTGAAATCTGAAATCACCCAGCAGGAAAGGCCACTCTGAAGCATTTGCCATTGACCTGTGCTCAGCTCTGGGCCTGGCAGTGTCCCTGATCTCCCCCAGGTCCCACACATGTCTGTGGTGCCCACCTGGAGTGATGTGACACAGCACATGAATCCCTTTTTGTGTTTGGGTGGTCTGGAGCCCAAGAAGACCCAGACTGTGTGCCCAGCTGGGCTGAGGGTGCAGCCACCCCAGGGCTGTCCCTCCTCTCACAGTCTTCTGTGCCTCAGTCTGCCACATTCAGCTGCTTGTTTGTGGGAGGGACATTCTCAGTCAAGGTGAGGTGAAAAATGGGCTGAGGTTCACAGTGGCTGAGATGTAGGAAAAGAAGGAACATGACTGAGCAAATCCAAGCCAGGACTAGTCAAGAGGGATCTTAAACCAGACCCATACCTGCATCCAAGAATTAATACAGCACCAAACTGACAGAGCTCACGGACTGTTTGGATGATCCTCTGGGGCACAGGGGGTGACTCCTGGGGATGGGCCTGTGCAGGGCCAGGAGTTGGACTTGATGATCCTCATGGGTCCCCTCCAGCTCAGCATATTCTGTGATCCCTTAAAATGATCCTGGCTATGGGTAGCAGGGTCAGTAGATGTTCTCTTCACAAACCACCTCTCATCAGAACCCACCAACCACCTCCTGACAATGCTCAGCACAAATGCAGCACAAAAAAGTAAACCCCCTTCCATTAAACTTCCCAGCCCTGACCAGGCCACCACCAGTCCTCCAGAGTTCCTTAAATAGCAGGGAATCCATGGAGATAGTTCCTCAGAAGTGACATTAAGAACAGGACCATTTCCAACAAATTCCCTGACAATCCTGACCTCTGCCAGGGAAACTCCAACCCCCGAGATGAGATCAGTGCAATCCCAGGTGAGCAAACAAGACTCAACCACCCCTGGTGCAGAAGACTTCCATGTCCCGGGTGTGCCCTGCTCTGAGGCTGGTCTTTGTGGCCAGCACTTCAGAGAAAGGCTAAAGCAGGGCCAGAAGACAAGTTGTGACTCAAGAAGCGAATGAGGCGTCTCCTAAACCTCACGAGTGACCAGCAGAAGCCCGAAATTTAGGATTGATGGGATATAAATATAGCACAGGCAAGAGCTCTTGGCATGCAATGATCAAGTCTCCATCCACTGAAATGGCAATAAATCACATCCCAAGGCCTTTAACTTCCAGCCCCAGAATTATTTCCACTCCATCAAACAACTCCTTTCATCAACAGCTCCATCTTCATATAATTTATGTTCCCTCCTTCCTGTCTCCTTCTTCTCATCTCCATACAGACAAATGGATTCTGGGCAGCAGGGAAGAATTTCACTCTTTGGATAGTTAGAAAGCTTCTAATTTCCAGTCTTGCCACACTCATGGCTGGTTTATATCTATTTGATCTATTTCCATATTATCCCTTAATAGCTTTTCCACATTTGATATTATCCCCTAGATGTATTTATATTAAGAACCATCACCTAAGCCCTCAAAGTCATTTTGGGTATTGACAAAGCAAAGCTTTCAGAGTGAGTTTTCCTGAGGCAGGTGCTTCACTCCCCCCAGCTGCCTGATCCATCAGCTTTCCTCTTTCCTCCTGCAAGTTCAAACTGCTTTTTTGACCAAGCCCAGGCACGACAGTTCAAGCAAATTCTTCCTGTTGCTTTGCCCATGGTACTAAAACTTCTTTAGCTCTGCCAAAAGTCCCTGATGGTTGTGGGGGCTTTTTTCCCAACTTCACCACATTATCAATCCAGGGTGATGTCTAACAATTCACACTGAAGCTGATCTCTGCCCTCTTCCATTGTTACCAGTTGGTGAATCCTCAGTTCTGGGAGACTGGTGATGGTTGGTGACGTAACACAGTTGTGGAGGTGCCAGAGTGCTCTGCTGAGGCCCAGCTTTGGGGCTGGGAAGAGCCAAATCCTGCAAGGCAAGGCAGGATGGTGCCTTTGATCATGGGAATTGTTGTCCCTTACCCAATCCTGCTCAGCTGTAAGAATTCCCCCCCCACTCCCAGAGAAGGTCGGATGGGGCATAACTGGCTCATCTGCTCAGGCATGAGAGGAGCTGTCATGTCTTACAAGGGTCATAAACCATCAAAGACCCCCAAAGAGCCCCCAGACTCATTTTCTGAGGCCTTCTACCAGAGGACTGAAACCTCCCACCCCAGGGGAGGCACCAGGTTCCCATCTGGCCTGAACATTTATTGACCCTTTGTGTTTCACAGGTTTCTTCTCCCATACCCACAGATCAAGATATCACTGTGACCAACAGTGCAACAATCAAGTCTGCTCATAGTTCCATGAGTGGTCGTCATGAAGGTCATAGTTCCATGAGTGGTCGTCATGAAGGTCATAGTTCCATGAGTGGTCATCAGGAAGGTCATAGTTCCATGAGTGGTCATCATGAACCTTTCTTCTCATCCTTTCTTTCTCTTTCCCCCTTTCCTTCTCCCTTATGCATTTCCTCAAGTGCTTTCCTATTGCCATATTCCCATGGATAAGAATAACCCAACTGGCTCTGTCCTTCCTTTCCACCACAACCAAACTGGTGTAAAACAAACCCTACACAGATATATTTACAAGCATCGGTCATTCAGTGATCTATAAACAAGACCCTGAGTTCCTCTTGCCTTCAGGGGTGGGTCATAACAGGGTCATAGATAAAAACTACTCCTGTTTTCCCAAAGGGCAAGACTTGACCCTTTAATCTATTAAATCCTGTTATTCCAGTTGGTTGGATAAACTGTTTCTTCAAGTGTGACATTGTCTGGACAAGTGACACCTCCCACTCTCAGACATTCCATACCAGTGTCTGTATCCCCACAGTGCTTGTCACTTCTGAGACTTGTCTGGGGTCTCAAAGATAACACCTGATGGGTTCCTGACACGCACTGAACATGCTGTGCATTCTTTAGACATGACTGCAGCACCCCCACACCTCTGGATCTGGTCCAGCTGGGCACTCTGGGGGCTTCTCTGGTGGTTTCACAGGTGGATACAGAAACAGTGGGACAGAAGAGAAATAGCAGGATCTAGAGGAAACAGCTGGGAAGAGGAGAAATAACAGGATGTAGGAGACATTCAGTACCTGCCCAGTGTTCCTGGGGTGCTCCTTACACTGGGAGGCCCTTCCAGGTCCCACACCCTCCCAGGGCTGCTGGTTTCTGCTGCAGCACCTGCCCAGCAGAGCACAGCTCATGGAGCCAAAGGGGAGAACAGGGGGAAGCTGCAGAGGTGTGATGGGCAGGGGAAGGAACAACAGTGCCTTTCATGTCCTGTGGGAAGGCCGGAGTGAGGAGGAAGGTGAGGAACCTTCTGTATCAGGGAAGGACTTCACTCCTCACATCACCAGAACTATCATATTCAACACCCCTAAAGAGCTGTCCAGCACAGCTTCACGGCCTCAAGCTGCACCAGGGGAGGGTCAGGTTGGACATCAGGAGAAATTTCTTCATGGAAAGGGTGGTCAGGCATTGGAAGGAGTTGCCCAGGGAGGTCTGGAGTCCCCAGGCCTGGAGGTGTCCAAGGCAGGACTGGCCATGGCACTCAGTGCTCTGGGCTGGGGGACAAGGTGGGCGTCGGGCACAGGGTGGGCTCCATGGGCTGGGAGGGCTTTGCCAAGGTGGGCATCGGGCACAGGGTGGGCTCCATGGGCTGGGAGGGTTTTCCAACCTCAGGGATTCCAGGATTCTGTGGTATCCAGAAGATATCTGGGCCCATATAGAGGGGATGTCTGGGTCCATATAGAGGAGATATCTAGATCCATGTATGAGGGATGTCTGGGCCCATACACAGAGGATGTTTGGGTCCATACAGAGGGGGTGTCTGAGTCCATATACAGGTGACTGTCCCCTTCACCCAGGGCTGTCATGTGGCTGTGTCAGGCTAGACTTTGGCACTCAAAGGTCCTGTGTGCATTTGGCTCCCCTTTTGTGGGCTCTGCACTGCAAGAGGCAGTGAAGGACATGCAAGAACCTTGGCAGAGCTGGGACATCCAGATTTGCTCCTCTGTACCTGACAGCTGGGACATCTCCACCCAGACCCTTGGGGTGGGAGCCACAGACCTTCAGAAGAGCCACAGCTTTGACCCATCTGTTGTTCTACTCCAGATAATCCCAAGTTGCAGCAATATTCCCTTTGGGAATCCATTACTTTTTCCTCTGTGATATAAACAGGGATGTGATCCCCGTTCAGCAAAGCCTGGACCCCTCCTGGCTGTGCAGTCCATTGCTGTTCCAAAAAGTGTAGGGAAGCTCAGAAAAAAGAATTTAAAAGAAAAAAAGTGTTTTTTCATCATGAAGAAACATTTAAGCTGAAAATGAGGCTCCTGAGCTGAGTTTGAAGCTGCCACATCCCAACCTCTGTCCTGCCTTTGTCAGTTCCTGAGCAATGTTACAGAGAGACACAAAGAGCACTTGCTACAAATTCTGAGTGTGACTGTTCCCATCTGCACTGAAAGCCAAAGAATTTGTGGAAGATGGTTCAGCTTTTAGCTCTGAAATAAAATTGAAGAGAATCAAAATATTTTGGTCCTCTCAGAAGGGAATATTTGGCTTTCTTTTGCCAAAATCATTTTTGAATAATTTATTTTATTTTAAATTATCTAGAATTTTTTTAAAAACCCCTAAAATTGGAACAAAACATCTTTCTTTTATCAAAACAGAATAGTCTGGTTGATCCAATGTTGTTTTGAGGGGGTTTTTTCTGATGTGGGGAATTAAAAGAAAATGTATTTCCATCCCACTTTGTGAAATCATGCATGTGAATTAAATGAAAAATGAGTTCTCAGCCATCCAAGCCTTTAAAGAGAAGTGTTTTGGTTCCCTGCTGAAGTGAAAGATGTTCCTCCCAAGGAAAAGCAGAGTTCATGGAGGCAGGAGCACAACTGGCACTGCCAGGACGCACCACCACAGCGGTGGGATGGGAGTGGCACCAGCCTGGGCTCCCTGCCTGCCTTTGGGAGCTGGGACAGGCAGACTCCTCCCTGGCAGAGGCTCCTGCTGACAGAACCAGAGTGACAGATTGTGCTGGTTTAAAGGGAAACCTGGAGGAGAAATGAACCCAGCTCAGGAGAGATTATAAGTCAGAGTTACAATTTAATAACAATATTACAATAAATGCAATGGCACAAAGAGAAATTGGGTTTAACCCCCAACCCCTGCAGTCTAACCCACCCCCTGGGGCACAAACACAGGGGGGTTTGGTGGCCCCTGTGCTGAGCCCCACGTGGTTCCAAAGGAAAAGGAAGGGACAAACCTGTTGGTGCAGATGATGTCACAGTCTGGTGGAGAGTGGGGGGCTCCTCCTGTCCAGGGTCTGCTCCTCCTCTGGATCCCAGGAGTGGTCCCAGAAGTCCCAAAACTCCCATGATTCTCTCCCCTCTGGTTCAGGTGGGAACATCCAGTCCCTTCCCCAGGGTAGGGAGTTCCACAATGGGTGATCTGACTCTGGAATTGTTGATGGCCCATGAGCAGACATGACCCCTCAGGTGGTCAGGCTGGCCGGGCTGATCCTGGTGATGTGTTTCTTTGAGGTTAGTTTGGTTTGGGATGTGGAGGATGATGGAAGGACCTGCCCCTCTCAGCAATGAGTCCTACAGCTTGTGGCACCACATGGCTGGGAGCTCTCCATGGTGTTTTCCTGCCCCTTTCCAGGGAAACAGGGAACACACAGATCTCCAGCCACAGCTCTGATCACAGGGAAGTGTTTCTGTTCATTTTCCCTGAGTAATAAAGTGCTTCTTTTTTTCTGTGCATGTTCTGGACAAATCTCTGTGTCACAGAATCACAGAATCTCCTGAGCTGGAAGGGACCCCCAAGGATCATCCAGTCCAACTCCTGGCCCTGCACAGACACAACAACTATGCCACCCTGTGCCTGAATCAGCCCAACAATCCTTCTTTGGGGGATCCATATCTCCCCTCCCAGCCCAGCTCTGCCTGCTCTGTGCTCTGAGCCATTGATTTCTCTCATTTCCCCCCATTTCATGGCACAGATTCTGCTTCTTCCTGAGCTCTCTCCCCTTTGCCCACATCTCCCTGCTCAGAAGATGTCCAGATCAGAGCAGGGCGTTCCAGATGGAGCCTGGCCATGGTCCTGCTGCCTTCCAGCTGTTTCTGCCTCTTTCCTGACACTCAGACTGATCTTCACTCTCCCTGTTGCCATCTGGCACCTCTCTCCTGCCACACACTCTCACCTTTCCATTTAAAGCTCCTCAAGCTGCTTCTCTGCTGTTCTTGTCCCATTTCTCTACAAACACACCCCTTCACAAGGCACAACCTCAATGTCTTTGCATTTCCTCTCTCTTCCCTCTTCCAACTGGTTTATCTTTCTCTTTAGGGCTATTTTTTCAACTCTTACCAACTTCCAATTTCAAATTAATCCCTGCCCCAGTCCTTTCAGTAGAGAACTGCTGAGATGTGGGAACTAAATCCTTAAGCAGATGAAAGAGGTGGTTTTTTCTGCCTCTACAAACCATGGTCAAAGAGAAAAGAGCCAATGGGCAGCCTTAATGTGGAGTCACCTGGAATGTCCTGTCCTCCCTTGTCCCAGTGGAGAATAAAGAGAGCTTTTGGACCATGACTCATTAGATCAAATGTGGGCAATCATTTTAATTGGAATTAATTGCACCTAGTCTGTGCTACCTGTGTGGAGTCCATGGGGAATCACAGTTGATCAGCCCAGAGGGAGACATTGATGCTTAACCAGAACAGACCTGGGATGCCCCAACCCAAATATCCCAGGGCTGAGCTGGGTTGGGGGCACCACAAAGCCCACAGATGAAGCTGATGCCAAGCCAGCAGATGCCTCAGCCAGAGCAATAGACAAAGAAACCTGAAAAATGAGGGAACAACAAATTCCTGCCATTAGGAAAAGACAGGTCACCTGTTGGAAGAGTCAAGGACCCATTGATGGGTTGTTATCTCCCTTATTTTCACCTCTGCTCAGGAAAACCTTCATGGAAACAGCCTAGAAAGTTTCTCCCTGAAAGGGGGACTATCTTCTCCCCAGTGCCTTTAGATTTTTGAATTCTTCCCCCAGAAGGAGACAGGCTGTGCACCAGGGCACTGCTTGCATGAGTCAGCCTCACTGGAGTGTGGTTTCGGAGGAGAGGGTGGGAAAAGAGGTTTAGGAGAGCTCAGGAGTGTTCCTTCCTTCCCAACACCCTTTCTTGCCATCCTGGTACCTCCTGAACCAGCACCAAGACCTGAAAATCTTCCAGCTGCAGCGTGGGGGGTGAGGTGAGGTCTGAGCTACAGGACAGGGCTGAAAGGTGGGGATCCCTTCCCCATGGCTTCAGAGATTCCTCCTGCACAGCTCTGAGTGCAAGAGCTCCCTCTCCCCATCCCCTGGGACAGCAGACACAGCAGGAAGGGGGTCTGCAGGCAGGAGCAGAGAGGGAGGTGGGCTGGGTAAGGCTGGCTGGTCCCACCTCCTGGGACAATCAAGGTGACAGGCTACAGCTTGCTTGGCTTGTATCTTGATCATGTTGGACACTGGGAGTCTCCAGGTCCTGCTTCACAAACCCGTGGAGATGCCCCTGGAAGCTGCAGGAACTTTGAAGACAAGCACTGCTCAAAGTGACTCATCCAGGCTGGGCAAATCAGCTGGTGGTTTTCTTTTTTATCCTGTTTTTTTGCCATCTCCTCCTCTTCAGTCCCTGAAATAAAAGTCTCCTCATAGGTAACTTGAGTGGAATTCTCCCTGTGGATGTTCCTTGTGCTCCTTCCTTTTCTTGTCCCCTCTAGGTTCCCTCCAGGAGAAAGCTTCCACATAAAGTCCTGCTCCTCTGAGATCTTCTGACTTCAGGCATCCAGCTACAAATCTCTGCAGGACATTTGCTCTCCTGACCCTCTCCTGAAGCCCTGTGGGGAGCCTTGGTCCCTTTTTGATGCAGCAACAAGGATTTCCCCATTTCTCAGGGGAAGAGGCCTCAAGTTGTGCCGGGGAGGTTCAGTTTGGGTATTAGGAAAAATTTCTTCATGGAAGGGGTGGTCAGGCACTGGCACAGGCTGCTCAGGGCAGGGATGGAGTCACCACCCCTGGGGATGTCCAGGAAATGAGCAGATGTTGTACTTGGGGACATGGCTTAGTGGACATGGGGGTGTTGGTCAGAGGTTGCACTCCATGACCTTGGATGTATTTTCCAATCTTAATGATTCCATGACTCTGTGTCTGGTGAAGCTGCCACTGGTGCTCCTGGTCCTTCTGTCCAGTTCTTCACTGGGAGATGGAGCCATTTCCCGAGTTACTATGGAGATGAGTGTGCTGCAGTGAGCAGAGCCCTGTCACACAGGCACAGGGGAGGAGAGGAACCCAGAGCTCATGGATGCAGGGCAGGGGAGCTCAGGTTTGCTCTCCTGGCTGGACACCAGGGACCCACCAAAGCCACTTTGTAACTGCCCTCTGCAACTGGACAGAGGAGAGAAAATATACCAAAGGTTCAGGAGTTAAGGAGCAAAGCAGATCACTCACTGAGCACCATCACAGGCAAAACAAACTGGAAGTGGGGAGAGGAATTGAATTTATTACTGACAGAATCAGAGCAGAATGAGAAGTAAAATAAATCTTAAAAACACCTTCCCCCATCCCTCCCTCCTTGCTGGGCTCTGCCTCCTCCCTCCAACAGCACAGGAAGATGGGAATGGGGGTCAGGATCAGTTCATCCTGGTGCTGCTCACAGAGAGGAGCCCTTCCCGTGCTCCCTTGTGGGGTCCCTCCCAGTGCATACAGTCCTTCATGAACTTCTCCAGCTTGAGTCCATCCCACAGGCAAGAATCCTCCACAGATTGGTTCTATGTGGGTCCCTCACACGGGAGACAGTCCTTCACAAACTGCTGCCATGTGGGTCACTCTTCCATGGGGTCAGTCCTTTAGGCAGAGCTCTAACCTGGGTCCCCCACAGGGCCATAAGTAGTTCCAGCAAACCTGCTCCAGTGTGGGCTCCTCTCCCCATGGGTCAGCAGGTCCCTGCCAGGACCCTGCTCCAGCAGGGACCTCCCACAGGGTCACAGCATCCACCTGGAGCAGCTGGAATTGGCTCCATGGACATGGGGGAAGCTTCTGACAGCTTCTCACAGAAGTCACCCCTGTTGCCCTCCTGCTGCCAAAACCTGGTGGCCACACAAACCCACTTCATCTCCCTAGTTGAGAGAACAAAGGGAAGTGTAAGGATACCCAAAACTGGGAAAAAAACCAACAGGAATTATTGCTATGAACACTCTTGTCTCAGGCAGGAGAGTGAGTGGGACAGGAAGACCAAGGAACAAAGAGAAGGAGTGGTTGCCAACAGAGACATGGGGGGAAAACTAAACTCTTCAGGATCCATGATGGACAAAGGGGTTTGTTCTCAAAAATGTCGTTGGGAGTTTTTCCAGAGATATTGGCTGAGTTAATTAAAGTGATTGATTCACTCCAGAAACATGTCCTAAGTAGCCTTTCTCTAGTAAAATTCTTCCTAATGCAAGAATATCACTCATGTCTTAGTTGAGGCTAATTAATGTCAGGAGTAAGTGATCAATGTGCCTGATGGGTCCTTCTGCACTGAGACTTTACCCAGTTTGTTTGCAATATTCTTCCCTGTGAGGGTGGGCAGGCCCTGGCACAGGTTGGGCAGAGAAGCTGTGGCTGCCCCATCCCTGGGAGTGTCCAAGGCCAGGCTGGACAGGGCTTGGAGCAACGTGGACAGTGGAAGGTGTCCCTGCTCATGGCAGAGGGTGGGACTGGATGAGCTTTGAGGTCTCTTTCATAGAATCATAGAATGGATTGGGTTGGAAAAGACCTCCGAGATCATCAAGTCCAACCCTTGGTCCAACTCCAGTCCCTTTACCAGATCATGGCACTCAGTGCCATGACCAAGCTCACCTTAAAGACCTCCAGGGATGGGGAATCCACCCCCTCTCTGGGCAGCCCATTCCAATCCCTGAGCACTCTCTCTGCAAAGAATTTTTTCTGCTCTCCAACTTCAATTTCCCCTGGCAGAGCTTGAGCCCATCGTGCCCCCTTGTCCTATTGCTGAGTGCCTGGGAGAAGAGACCAACCCCCACCTGGCCAGAACTTCCCTCCAGGCAGTTCCAGACAGTGCTGAGGTCACCTCTGAGCCTCCTCTTTCCACCCAAACCATTCCATTTCCGTGTTTCTGTGATTTGGTCTCTTCCATTGGAGCTGCATATGAATTTGGGAACTTGTTTTGTTTAGCAAGAAGGGTTTGAGGTGAGGGTACCTGGCCAGGATGCAGCAGTGCAGCAGGAGGGATCCTTGGGTCATTTCCTGTCCTGCAAAACATGGCTATTTATCCCCAGAATAACCACAATCCTCATTTCACCCCTCTTGGTGCATCTAAAACAGTTTGTAGAGCAGTGGCAGTGCAGTGCTCCTGTTCCCACTTCCCAGAGAGCCCACAGTTGAGGGACATGATGGATTAGGAGGGAATGTGCAGCTCCTGAGGCTTGTGGGGCTCAGCAGCAGCACTGAAGTGTCTCCTGGCATTACAGGAGTCATAAGAGGACCCAAAGCAGCCTGTACACTCTCAGTCAGCTGCATTCAGATGAGCCATGGGAACCACCATCAAGTGAGAGCAGCTCAATTCAGCATCTCAGGTTATCACCAGGGGACAACCATTCTGTGGGAATCACCCACCAGGCTCTTCTCCTGCAGAGAAGTGGGGAATTTGCCTTCGAGGATCTTTTAATGTTCAAACAGGAGACTGCTGAGTGTGTGTGAGAAGGAAATGCAATGGGGTTTTTTTGAAAGTCAGGTCTGCAAAAACACCCTTCAGAAAGCCACACGGGCTCTTCAGAGATGGCCACTGGGTTCATTCAGGTGGGTGCCACCAGCAGGGATGGGTTCAAATGTGACAAATGTCAGGTAAGTCATGGACATCTGTCCCAGGAGCTGTGCAGTGTTGGGACCCCTCGTGCTCCATCACCACCTTCCTCTCTCACACTCCCAAACTGCACAGGCATTCCCTGTGGAGCAGGGGCTGTATCTCACCATGGATTTGTGGGCCATGACCCCCTCACACCTGCCAAGGGCACAGCAATTAGTGTGGCAGCCAACCCTGACAGGCAGGGTTTACTCTGCATTCTGCAGCATCATCAGGGTCTGTCACTGCTCTGCACTGTGCTGGCAAATTGTGTGTTCCCCTCTTTGGGGGGAGTATTTTCAGCCCTAATGATGCAAAGTGCTGCTTCTTATTATCACCAGTGCAACACATATTACATCAGTGTCATAATCCAGTGATCTTAACAAGAAAATCACCAGAGTTTTTGGGAGGCAGGAAAGTAGGAAATTGCTTCTTACTGAAAGAGTGGGGTGTGAAGTACTGATGTCTTTTCACATCTGTTTTCATCACAGCAAATATTATCCACCAAGACGTTCCCAGGAGAACATAGTGATGCCCTGAAGGTTTGGGAACCACATCTTTAAATGAGATACAAAGTTAGGAATCAAAGAGTCATTAATGATCATTATGTGTAATAATCTCAGTACCATGGGTGACAGGGGGACTGCACATTGCTCTGACAGGTAATTAGTTTTACTGGGAACTGCAAGTGCCAAACCCCTGTGAGAGGCAACTGGAGAAGCTGCTGGGCTTGGGGACCTTCAGGGTACATTTAGGAAGGTGTGTTTTGAAAAGGTGGGAGTCAGGCTGAGTTTGGGAGGAGTAAATCACAGCAGACAAACACGATTACTCTCTAATGAAATAACTATCAGTGTGGAGAGAGAAGGACCAACGAACTCCATAAATCTGGGTGGGTTTTTTTCCATGTGGATTGTTGTTGCAGGTTTGGCCTCGCTGTTGCCAACCCTGGACTGGCCCCCCTTCCCCTTCCCAGAGCCTTCCCAGCAAAGGAAAGGAAAAAAAATGAAAAGGAACACACTCTAAAGAAACTGAACTGAATAGAAAGAATAAATTATATTTTCTAACATTTACAAACCACACTGTATACACAATACACAGGATCCCACCCCCAGGGGAGAGGGGAAGGGAGAAAAGGGGATTGATTAGCCGGAAAATAGGGAAGACACCAACCCAACCCAAAGAAACCTCAAGGAAGGGGAACAAGAATGAAACAATCTCACCCAGGACAGGAGAAACACCAGGGACCGGAGGGACCAGACTCCAACCACCTCCCACCAGCTCCTCAGCCAAGGAAGGGAAAAAAGACAGGCACAAAACCACTCCCCCACCGCTACGTGGAAGACCCGTGTGGAATACTTGGAACTTCCTTGGATATACTGGTTACTGAGGAAGCCATGGGGCAAACCATTACAATTGTTTTGATGCAGTTTCCTACAATGCATTATCACACAGCCTTTTAGTCCTGACTTGTAACTGAGCTTTGCTGGGGTTAGGGGATGGTACCCCAGGAGGTGCCAGTTTTACACCTGCTTTGGACATCCTCTGCTTGGCCCCTCCCTGCTCCCTGGTGGCACCACATGCCATGACACACTAACTGGTGGCACAGGAACTGTGGTGGTTTTCATGTCAGGTAAGAGGCAGCTGGAGGGCTTTATTCAGTCCGGTTTGGCCTCCTGCAGTTAAACTGGGGGTTGGCACCTCGTGCTCCATCCTTAGGGTGGGGCTGTCACTCACTGCCTTCAGGGGATAGGACAAGCAGAGGGCAAATCCTTATGGAATGCTCAGCCATTCTGCCATCAGGAATTCCTGTAGACCCAGCAATGTCCTGATCCTGAAGGGAAGGTGCCTGGCCATACCAGCTGACCTGGAAATGTCCTCTTGAATGTTTTGTCATGGACTCCTAAATGAAAGGCAGAGAGAAGCTGGTGTTGGTCCAGGCCAGCTGTTATTCCCATGGAGTGATGGTGTGTTCCTGGGCAGCTTTCAGTCTGCCCTCATCAAGGGGCTTTGGACCAGACTCTCGAGAACTTGATGAAACACAGTACAAAGAAAGAACTCAGTAAATGAGAGCAGGACAAGCCAAAGCTGCTGAGTCAATGAGAGAAATGAAAGGACTTACAGGGAAGGGTGAATAAAATGTTCCTAAAGTCATGGAATCCCAGAATGGTTTGGGTTGGAAGAGAACCTAAAAATCATCTTGTTCCACCTACTGAAAGAGCAGGAACACCTTCCCCTATCCCAGGCTGCTCCATCCAGCCTGGCCTTGGACATGCCAGGGATGGAGCAGCCACAGCTGCTACAGGGGAAGGAGCTGAGCCCAAGTGATGACACCAAAGGCCCCGTTGTGGTTTTTCAGACTGATTCATCCCAATGGCCAGGAGACACCTTCCTCTCAAAAAAAAAAAAAAAAAAAAAAAGGCATAAAGTGTTTCAATCAATTCTCAGTGGTTTTGAAAATGAAATAAAACCAGGTAAAATTCTACAGAAGGTAAAAGATTTGATTCAGTTACTCAGTAAGACACTGACAGCCGTACATATTATCCCACTCTATTACTGCTCTGTCAAGGAATCATATAAACTAATAGCATTAAAATGAAGCCCCTATAAAGGGAGATAAAAGTGAGATGCAATTCACATTGTGAAATGTGGAATTTTGAGACAATTTTAGACTGCTGAGACTTAAATGTGTTCCCAAAAAAAAAATCCTCTCCGGCAAAGGAAGAAAGAGAGAAGTGAAAATTGTTGCTTCACTGCCACCCACAGAACTCTGGAGGTTTTTTGGTGAGGAGCCTTCACAAGCTGCTTGTTGGGTTCTTGCAAGAGAGGAGAAATCTGAAATACCTTCCAGTGCTGTGATCTCTGATTATTCTGTCCTTTGTCTGTCACTGGTGCCACTCACATGCCTCATATCCCTGCACAGGCTGCCCAGTGGGAATCATGGAATCAGAATCATGGAATCACAAAATCAGGGAATGCTTTGGGTTGGATGGGCCTCCAAGTCCATCTTGTTCCACCCCCTGCCATGGCCAGGGACACCTTCCACTAGTCCACTTTGCTCCAAGCCCTGTCCAACCTGGCCTTGGATTGTGGTTATTCTGGGATAAATAGCCATGTTTTGCAGGATAGGTAAGGCCTGTAATGACCCACAGATCCCTCCAGCTGCTCCCTGGCCAGGTACCCTCACCTCAAGCCCTTGTTTCTAAACAGAAAAGGTTCCTGAATTCATAGGCAGCTCCAATGGAAGAGATCAAATCATAGAAACATGGAATTGGAATGGTTTGGGTGGGAAGGGACCTCAAAGCCCATCCAGTGCCACCCCCTGTCATGGGCAGGGACACCTCCCACCAGCCCAGGTTGCTCCAAGCCCTGTCCAGCCTGGCCTTGGACACTCCCAGGGATGGGGCAGCCACAGCTTCTCTGCCCACCCTGTGCCAGGGCCTGCCCACCCTCACAGGGAACAATTTCTTCCCAATATCCCATTTATCCCTGCCCTCTGGCAGTGGGAAGCCATTCCCCTTGTCCTGGCACTTTCTACCCATATAAAAAATTCCTCTCCCTCCTCCCCTTAAGCCACTGGAGGGGCCTTCAAGATGCCCCCCAAGCCTTCCCTTATCCATGCTGAACACTCCCAGCTGAAATACACATTCCAAAAATTACCAGGAAAATTGAGACACCAAGTGTCTGTTTACCAGAGTTTTTTTCATCTTCAAAAGAAATAACAGCCTTATTAATTAGTGCCTGCAAAGTGTGAGACAGGAAATGCTGATATTCTGCCCAGACAGGGCTGCCTCCATGAATGTGGGACTCAGGCAGGCAGGGTGGTGCTGTGGCTGGATCCTGCCTGTGGAATTGTGGCCCCAGAATGCACAGGAAGAGGAGCTCCACCCATGGGGTACAGACACACTGGGAATGAGAGGCTGGAAAGCAGTGCCAGGAAAGGGCCCTGGGGGTCCTGGTCAGTGGCCAGTTGGCCACGAGCCAGCAGTGCCCTGGAGCCAGGAGGGACATCCCTGCCCTGGGGGGCATCAGGCCCAGCATGGCCAGGCCAGGGAGGGGATTGTCCCACTCTGCTCTGCCCTGGGGCAGCCTCACCTGCAATGGGGGACAGTTTGGGGGGACACAATGGAAGGGAGAGATTGAGCCATTGGAGAGTGTCCAAAAGAGGGACACAGAGATGGGGAAGGGCCTGGAGGGGCAGCGTGTGAGGACACTGAGGGCACTTGGTGTGTTCAGCTGGAGAAGAGAAGACTGAGGACAGACCTCAGTGCAGGTCCAACTTCCTCAGGAGGGGCAGAGGAGGGGCAGGCACTGAGCTCTGCTCTGTGGGGACCAGGGACAGCACTCAGGGAATGGCTGGAGCTGTGCCAGGGCAGGGTCAGGTTGGATCTCAGGGAAAGGCTCTTCCCCAGAGGGTGGTGGGCACTGACCAGGCTCCCCAGGGCAGTGGGCACAGCCCCAAGGCTGCCAGAGCTCCAGGAGTGTTTGGATGATGCTCTGGGGCACAGGGTGTGACTCCTGGGGATGGGCCTGTGCAGGGCCTGGGGTTAGACTTGCTGACCCTTGTGGGTCCCTCCCAGCTCAGCATTCCCTGTGATCCCCTGATACCCCTGACAAGCACCAGTCTCCCACCAGGCCTCTGTTCCCTGGGACTGGTATTGACACACAGAGTGCTCTGAGCTGAACTGCACCAGCACACAGGAGCTGCTCCAGTTCTCTGTAATTAGTGGATATAATTGCAGCAAAGGTGGAGAGGGGGTTGTTCTAAGAGCTGTCATTTTGCATTACTGCTCACCATGCTGTACCTCCAAACATTCTGGGCTTGTTTTCCACCATTTCCCTTCCCAGGGCTGTGTGGGCTCTGTGTGCTCCCCGGGGAACCAGAGTCTGTTCTTCCCACCTCAAGATGAGAGAGTTCCTCTGGAAACACTTTTGACTTGTTTAATTTGCATCCTGCCACTGTGAAACCCACTTTCCACTGAAGTTTTGTTTTTATTGGGTTTTTAGTTGATGGATGCACGAATTCTGCAGTCCAAGAGGCATCTTCACTTGGCCTCTGGGGTCTCTGGATGCCTCTGGGTCAGACGAGACGTGAGCTGGTTTAGTCTCATCCCGAGGTTTTTTCATCTGGTTTCTAAGTCTTCCAGCTTTCCCATCTCATTTAGACATTGCTCCCAGTTTGAAGGCTCTAAATTAGCATAAAGAGCAAAAGGGAAAATATAAAAGCAAGAAGGAGACATCTAAAGATCTACCCAAAGCCATTGGGGACTGGGCAGAGACAAGGCCCTGGAGCTGCCCATGCCTTTGGCATATCCTGAATATCTCAGAGCATCCAGCTTTGCTGAGGGTCTCTGTGCACCTCTTGACATGTTTCCCCTTTGTCATGCCACGCTGGGTGCCCCAAGCCATGGCACTGGTGGCAGGCACTGTGCCCTGTGGTGTCCTGGGCCTGAAGACAGGGACTCTTCTCCTTGGATTGGGATGCTCTGCCCTGAGAGTGAGCTCTGAACTCCCCAAAGGCATCTCTGCCAGTCCTGACAGCACAGTGGGTGCCCAGAAGTACTTTTCCATCTCCCAGAGAGCTTCTGCCAGCACTGGTGATCCATGTGGGCACCAGCCCAGAAGTGTCACATCAAACACTTTCCCAATGACTTCACTGGGCTGTAAATCAAGTGAAGAAAGAAAAACCTAAGAACTGATCTTTATGTATTTGAAACTGAGGATGTCTTGGCTTCTTTTAAATGATCCAGAATAAACAGGTTGATGGTAAGGAAGGTGGCCCTTCAGTCCTGCTGCCTGGATGAAACCTTGGCTGCTGCCATTTGGCTGAAAAATATAAATGGGCCTTTTGGCCACTGGAATTCCATGATGGCCAAAGTAACCTGAACTTTTTACAGGAAAAATGCCTGTGCCCCCAGTTCAGCCCTGAGAAGTTTTGCCCCAGCTTGAAGTTAGAATCACAGAATCACAGAATCTTCTGAGTTGGAAGGAATTCAACTTTATTGTCTCATCCTTCTGCTTCTCTATTTTGTTTTCCATAAACTTCAGCATAAAGGACTACAGGGGGAAGAAAGAAGAGAGACTGGCAAGGCTTTCCTGAAAAGGAGCACGAGGGATGTATGTGGTGGGGAAAGATGGATCCAAAGACAGGAGTGCCAGTGGTGAAGCTGTTCCCAGTCTCTCTAGGCCTGCTGGAGTGGTTTTGGCAGTGTCTGCAAACTCCTCTGGCTCAGCCTCAGATGTGCTATTTGCAAATATTTATGTCAGCAGGTTTGTGTTTGCTCGGATGTTTCGGGAGGGGCTGTTTGCTTTTATTCATTCATGAATTGGGTCGTTTGTGCCTGACCAAATATTTGCTTTTCATCATTCATTATTTGCAATTCATATGTTGAGGAGGGTAATTTGCTGTCCTCTTTTCTTCCTCTCTCCAAAGTTCCACTTTGGATCCTCAGAACTGCAGTCAGTCCTAAGGGGCAGGTGTTGCACTTCATATCAAACAGCTGCAAACAAAGGGAACTTGGGAGAGGGAGCACAGAAATGGCTCAGCTGTGATAAATGCTCTGAGGATGAGATGGAGGAAAGGCCATGAAACAGCAGAGTTTTCTTAAAGTTGACTTGATAAGTAGGTTTGGGGGGAAAAATAATAAAAGGAGAAAATAATTCAAGGGTACTTGTGGTAGTAGCACAAGTGAACTGTATTGAGTGGCTTGGGTCAAACCAGCCCAGTGCAGAGAAGGTGCTCTGTGACAAGTGGAGAGAGTGGAAACTGGGTCAACTTGGGAAAAAAACACCATGAAGAAATAACAGGAGCATTTACAGGTGTAAAAAGAAAGGACAGGGCAGGAGAAGAGAGAGAAACAATCAGCAGGGGACAGGAGGAGTGCTGAGAGATCCTTCTGTGTGCACCTAAGAGGGGAGAGAAAGCACCCAAGGGAGGCCACGATGAAGGTGTTTGATGCTTTTCCTCTGTCTGTTCAGAAAGATGCACTGCCCAGGCAGTGGCCAAACTGTGGGAATCAGGGTGGAACAGGGAAAGCAGTGAAGAGTTACCTAAGTCTGTGACTCCCCCAGGTGCTGAACCTGGCACGGATCAGCCCTGAGTGCTTCAGGCAGGTCTGAATTTCTCCTTCCTGTCCCAAGAGCACCTGGAGAAGGAGAGCATTTCTGGAGGCCTGGAGAAGACCAAGACAACGGCCTTGCAAGGAGGGATATCCACCAGGTCTCAGAGGGTAATTGAGGCTGGAAGGGCCCTCAGGGGGTCCCTGGTCCTGTCTCCTGGTCAGAACAGGGTGAGCCACAAAACAAGATGAGTTTGGTCAGGGCTTTATACAGGTTGGACTTGGAGACCTCCACAGAAGGATCCTGCACAACCTGCTCCAGGGAAGGGGTCAGAGCCCCAGGGTCAGTTGTAATGATGCTGAAAAGTCTCTTTTCTTGTCTGGCATATTTAGGGGTTCACAACCCCAACCTTTAACTCTGCAGTAATTTACAAGTGAATATTTTGAAGTCTACAATTTGAATTTTGTGGCTTTGGTTTGTTTTGTGGTGTTTTTTTCATAAGGACCATTTATGGATTATGATCATATAAGTGAAAAACCTTTTCCAGGGTGACTTTACAGCCTTCACCCCTCAGAGATGGGCAGTCTGGATCTGTCCAAGTCTACAGTAATCGTGAATAGACACTTGTCTGACACTGAAACTCAAAGCCAAGGGCTATCTCCATCAGACTTCTCTCAGAAATAGATTAAAACACAGCACAAAAAATGGCAGCTTTCTCTCCATCCTAAAGAACAGACAACTTGGAAGTTTTTTCCTTTGTTTTGAAACATTTCCAAACAGGTACAAAGTCCATCTCCACCTGGAATCACCCAGCATCCAAAAGCCTTTCTGAGGTGATAATCTCCTGCATGAATCTCTTCTCACATCTGGGCTGTTTTGTCTCCCCAAGCACCTGAAGTAGCTTTCCTTGCTTCCCTTTTAGTGACAGTTTGTCTCACAACAGCCCTAAGAAACCAGGGAAGGTCCTGCTGGCACTGCCTCCAGATGCTCCCTGGAGGAGCAGGAATTGGCCACATTCCAACCTGCAGGGATTTCATCTGAAGTGAATGAGCTTGTAAAAAACCACCAACATCTGCTGCAGATTATCCGATTTCTGTCCCTCTTTCATTTACCAGCCAGGGCTGGGGCAGCTGGACCTCCTGCCTTACCAGTTGGAGGAGCTTTGAGGCCCTTTAAGAACCATTTGGGGTGTGATTTCTGTGCTCCTTCCTCGCTCTCTGCCCAGCTCAGCCTGTTGTAGGTTTAGGTGGTGGCCCCAGAACAGGAGATGTCTGTCCAGCCCTTCTCCCTGCCAGAGCAAACTCACTCCTTTAACCTCTGGAGAAAAGAGCAAAGCTGAGGTTCTGCTGCTCACTCTGTGCCTCAGTCCTGCCTTCCCACCTGCCTGGGCAGGGATGTGGCTTCCGTGCTGTTCCATCACTAGAACTGAACTGCAGCTTTGCAGTAGCCTTTGGGGTGAGGTGGTCCTGGATCCATGGGGGGCTCTGGCATTCCACACTGACCTGTTTGCTCCTCAATGCCCACACGAAGGACCAGGCAATGTGTTTCTGCATGTTCAGAGGGGCTGCAGCCCCACTGCTGGTGTCTGGCTCAGGTGGTTGAAGCTCCCATCCACTTCCAACCACCAGAGTTTCACCACCTCATCTCCACACAGCATTCCCACCACAGACTCCATCCCTCTCCACCAGCCTTTCCTGAGCTCTCACTCTTCCCTTTTAAGGAGCAGGGCCACACATTCAGCTCTTTGAAGTTCGTTTTCTTACCTGTTTAAGGAGCATTTCTGAGGAACAGAGAAATGTGAAGCTTCCAAGCACAGGAGCAGTTAAGGCTCGGAGCAGAGTTTTATAGGCTGGTGCTGGCATGGGCCCATTCAAATATATTTTGACATACAACATGTTATTCTCTCCAAAGCAGTTGGTCTCTTTATTTATTTAGTTAGAGTGAAGGATTCATTCCCCTGTTGACTAACAGGAGACCAAGGATTCCCACACGCAGCTGAGCCCCTGCACTTCATTCTCTGCTGCTGAAATTGTTTTCATCCATTCTGGAGCTATTGCACTTCATTCCTCCCCAATATATTTTTATTTGTATATAAAATAAAAATGTGACAGCACATGGAACATTAAGAAGTGGATAAATTCATAAATTACTTTTATACAGCATAGTTGATATGGCTGTGCTGCTCTGGCCTTAACCAGTGCACAGCCAGACAGATGGGAAGCTGAGCTTTAGGGCCACATTGTGCCCCCCCAGAAGGGGTTCACAAAGCTGTCCTGCTTCAGCAACCAGGACCACTGTGTGGGTGTGACCAAAGCTGGGCATTCTACACCCTCGATTCATTGCCCAGCAACTGTTCCCAATGGCCCATTGGCAGCAGCTGCCCAGGGCACAGCTGAGCCCTCAGGCTGGGAGCTGGCTGGGAAAGAAGCCTGGCAGAGGAGCTGGGAGAACTGCCCTGCAGGGACTCCTTGGCACCTCCACACCCACCTGAGGGCTCAGCTCTGCCCATGGGCCAGCAACCATTCCAAAATCCCCCCTGACTGCCAGAGTCAGATCCCCCAGTGTGGAACTCCCTGCCCTGGGGGAGGCACTGGGGGCTCCCACCTGAACCTGAGCACAGAGAATCTTGGGGTTTGGGGACTTCTGGGACCATTCATCAGATCCAGAGGAGGAGCAGAACCTGGACAGGAGGAGCCACCACTCTGGCCCAGACTGTGCCATCATCTGCACCAACAGGTTTGTCCCTTCCTTTTCCTTTGGACTTGGAGGAGCCATGTGTGGCTCAGCACAGGGGCCACCAAACCCCCCTGTGTTTGTGCCCCAGGGGGCTGGGTTACACTGCTGGGGTTGGGGGTTAAACCCAATTTCTCTCTGTGTCACTGTATTTATTGTAATATTGTTATTAGGGTTATTAAATTGTAACTCTGACTTACAATCTCTTTCATGTTGGGTTCATTTCTCCTGCCAGTTTACCTTTAGACCAGCACAAAAACACACTAAAAACCTAAAAACCCCTTCCAGCCTTCAGGCACCACACACTACTGGGCAGGAATATCTTTAGAACACCAGTGTTGCCCTTGGAGCCCTGCTGGGATTGGGGGATACACCCCAGCTGGTGGGTCCTCAACCCTCTTGTGCATCCACGTCTCATTGGCACACCAGGAAATCATGTGGAGCTATTTCTGCATGTCAGGAGATGTTCCTGCTGTAGAACTGGAACCCTGACAAGTCATGGTGGGATTGGTGGCTCTGGAGACCTTTCGTGTGCTGAGTTGGAAAGGACACACAAGGATCAGTGAGTCCAATCCCAGGCCCTGCACAGGACCATTCCCAAGAGTCACACCCTGTGCCCCAGAGCATCAGCCAAACACTCCTGCAGCTCTGGCAGTCTTGGGCCTGTGCCCACTGCCCTGGGGAGCCTGCTCAGTGCCCACCACCCTCTGGGGGAACAAGCTTCTCCTGAGATCCAACCTGACCCTGCCCTGGCACAGCTCCAGCCATTCCCTGGGTGCTGTCCCTGGTCCCCACAGAGCAGAGCTCAGTGCCTGCCCCTCCTCTGCCCCTCCTGAGGAAGTTGGACCTGCAATGAGGTGTCCCCTCAGTCTCCTCTTCTCCAGCTGAACACACCAGGTGCCATTAGAGGTGCTGAGAAGGAGGCAGCCAGGAGGGAAGGATGTAAAGCTGATCTGGGTTTGTTGGGGATTTTTGGTTGTCTCGTTTTGTTTGGTTTTGTTTGAGGTGTTTTTTTCCCTTCTAGTTTGCCATTAGAATTCCCAGATCATTTCTGAAGTGTTTGTCAAGCCCTTTGATGTTCTCCATGAAAGGCAGAGAGCAATGCAAATGATCCCATTAGCATTATTATTATTAATATTTGCATTATCCCCCCCAGCCTGAGGCTGCTTCTGCAGAGCTGGTACCACCCAACGCCCTGGGCAGAGCTGAGCACAGGGGAGAGGAATCTGCAGGACAGACAGCCCTGGAAAACAGCTCCAGCAGGACAAACATTGAACCAAACCAGGAGCAGAGCCTGGATTTCTCCCTCCCTCTCTCCCCCACATCAGCAGCTCAGCCAAAAATACCCATTTTCACCTTTACCTTTTCCCAGCAATGAAGACAACGAGGGAAAGGAGCTTCTTGCAGCAGAACAGCCAGAGGCAGGTGGAAAAGGAGGATTTATTTTTGGATTGCTCTTAAGGAGGTGAAGGTCAGGAGAGCCATTTGTAAGAGCTACATGAGGTTCCCACCAAGAGTGGAGTCTATAGAAAAACCTCCCAGCACTTGCTCAAGAGCATGGAAGTCTCCCCCCACCACCCACCCCACCTTGAATTTGGGAGTGTAAATGGCTGAGAAAAACTTTCCAGTCTATGCAAGAAACATAACAAACAGCATCTACTTTCAACGTTTCCATGACATGCTCCCCAAGTCCTGGGAGCCTTCTTGCTGCAAGTCAAACACTGAACTCTGGCTGCTCCTGCAAGCTCATGGCAAAGGTGTCAGAACCTCGGATTGACGGCTCCTGCATTCTGGGACAACAGGAGCAAAGCCAGATCATCCCAGCCCAGGCATGCTGGAGGCCACAGACAGCCACAGAGTGTCTGCAGAGTTTGGCAGTGCTCTTTGCAACACAAAAATACTCCTGTGGTTTGGGCTAAATGAGGATTTTCTTCGGCGTTTTTGAACTTTCCTGAGAAAACCGACACAAACTTCTCCGAGAAAAGGGGAAGTAAAGGGGGAGAGTTTGCAAGGGAATCGATTTGTTTTCCAAGTTTCTTGATGTTTTTACAAAACAGACCCCTTTTTCCACGAGAAACCATAACCAAAGGAATTTATAAGTGATCTGAATCCAGACTTGCTATGGACAAGCTGTACTTTCCCAAGCAGAGCCATCTTGGGAGGAGGAATTGCACCTCTCCTGCTTGCTCTCCTTGTGTGGTCCTCAACATTAAAGCCCTCCTTTCCCCTGGGAACACCTCCCCGAGCCAGGGAAGGCAGCAGGACCTGTCCTTGGCTCCAGAACTGGGCACGAGAGGAAGCAACACCAACCTTTCACTGCTTTTTATTCCAATAAGAATGAAGTGAGGAAAAACAAGCTGCTTTTCAGGCTTTAGGCTGTTTAGACAGCAAATAAGTGCACTTTGGTTCTTAAGTAAAGTGTTTGAGTTCTCTGTCATTCATCTTTTCATCACAAAAGCATTTTCTTTTTTTTTTCCCCTGTGAAAAGCTGAGTATTTTCAGGAGAAATGAAATTGTGCTGAAAAAGCACCAAAGGAATATTTTGATATGAAAAATACAGCCTGGAACTTGCTGACATTCAGAAAACCTCCAGGTTCCAGCAACAGGACAGGACCCAGAGGCAAATGCTGCCCTGGTGGGAATGGGGCACAATGGGACTGCCAAAATACCACCATGGGGGCTTTGCCAGGGGTGGATGGGAGCCCTCCAAGGCTCCTGGGCTGAAGGGCTTGGGTTCCTCATTTTTATTCTATCCACACTTGAGATTAACAGAGAAAAAAGCTTTGGATTAGACAGGTTTCCTCTAATGCCTCTCCTGCAGCTGGATATGTTTCCAGCATCAGGGATTCCCCACCCCTGGAAGCATCCAAGGCAGAGTTAGGGCAGCCTGGGCTAGTGGAAGGTGTTCCTGCCCAAGGCAGGGGGTGGAACTGGGTGGACTTTGAGGTCTCTTCCAACCCAACCCTTTCCATGATTCAGTGCCACTCTGGGTCATTCCCAGCCTTCAGCCCTTCAGCACATTCGAAAAGGGGAAGCAGAGACCACCCTCTGAATCCCAAATTGCAGCTACACTGCACAGGCCACACCTGCCCCTGCAAGGAGATCTGTGCTGGGTTTGGACTCACCACTTGAGTGCCCAAGGGACCTCTGCTCAGAAGGCTCCTGTTATTTGTAAGGTGGGAGAATCTGAGAGGTTATGAACTGGGATTTGGTGCTGTCCAGGCTGGCTCCATTCCCTCTGCCCATGAGGAGCTGCATTTAACAGGTCTCCTGAGACACGGACAACTCAGGGCCTCTTGTCAACTCACCTTTCAACAGGTCCAAAGCAAACAAGATTGGAGCCAAATCCATGCAGAATGCCTGGGATGCCTCTGCTCTGCTCTCCTTTGCTTTTCCTCTAAGGAAGAGCCACAGTAAGGAAGGATTTGAGACCAGGTGGACTTGTTGTTTGAAACCCCACATTGTACTTCCCCATTTTCTGGTTCAGGTTATTCATGGAATATTTGAGAGCTGCCTTTACTTAATGGCTGTGACCACACAGGTCACTGGAAACATCCATTGGGGTTTTTTCCACCTAAGCACTTTTTTTCTCAGTTTGTGATATATCACAGGATCCCAGGGTGGGTCAGGCTGGAAGAGACCACAGTGGCTTGTCTGGACCCACCTCCTGCTCCAGCAGGGCCACCCCAGGGCACATGGCACAGGATTGTGTCCAGATGGTCCTGGAATATCCCCACTGAGAAGACTCCCCACCCTCTCTGGACAGTCTGTTCAGTGCTTGGTCACTGCACAGCAAAGAAGTTCTTCCTTGTGTTCAGGTGAAACTTCTGGGCATCAGTTCCTGCCTGTTCCTCTTGTGCCATTGCTGGGCCCCTGAGCAGAGCCTGGTCTGTGCCCTGCAGGCACTGCCAGCCATGGGGAGGTCCCTCTCAGTGTCTCCTCTGGAGGCTGAACAGCCCCAGCTCCCTCAGCCTTTTCTGCTCCCAGAGCTGCTCCAGGCCCTTCAGCAGCTCCAGAGCCTGTGCTGGACCTGCCTCAGGAGCTCCATGTCCCTGTGTCCTGGAGAGCCCAGAGCTGGGCACTCCAGATGTGCCTGCCAGGGCTGGGCAGAGGGGCAGGATCCGAGTGCTGAACCAAAAGCAGCTGAACCATTTCCACCAAGGGCTATTTTGCTTGGCAGAAGGAATAAACTTGCACATCCACAGCAGCTCTGGCTCGCTGTGAGTGCTGCTGACAGTGCCAGAACAGGGCAGAGGTGCTTTCTTGCACAGTTATGGATCTGGCAGGCAAAGGAGGAGAGTGGGAATAAGCTAAAAAGGGCAAAAAGGGCTGTTTGTGTGCTGCACAGTAACACTGTGTTCTACATCCTGAGCAGGGAAGGAAAAGAGCTTGCACAGCAAAGGAATATGCCTCATTTAAACCCAGCAAAGACCCCAGGAATCCATCCTGGAGAGGCACAAGACTGTCAACAAGAGAAGTTCATAACCCTGGAGCAAAAGAAAGAGCCCGTTAATTCTCTGAGAAAGTGCTGAGGGCAGAGCTGGCCCAGGGGGCTCCTGGGGAATCGATAGGACTCTGGTAGCCCCTCCTGCAGCACAGTTCTCCCTCAGCCCACCAGGACTGAGGGATCTTTCATCATCTTTCCTCCACAGTTCCTGCTCACATGGCTGAGTGGCAAAGGTCAGACATAAATATTACAGATGAGGAAACAAAAAGAGCTATAAGTGAGATTAGGAGGCAGGATTGCTGAGGGACACGGGGTTTGCAAGAGATGTTTGCAACGTTCCTGCAGCACAGGAGCCTCTGCCCCATGCAGGGAGGGACCTGCAGGGCTGTGCCTGTGGGTTCTGGGAAGCTGTAGGGCTCCCCTGCGAGGGGCTGTGTCCACACCAGCAGGGTCTGGGGGAATTCTGCCTTGGAGGCCCACAGGAGCAAAGGGCTGATGGATTTCCAAGCTGTATTCACATCACTATCCCCCACCAGTCACTGCAAAGGAGGGTATGGAGTGTGGAGAGATCAAGGACATGTGTCCTACTCCACACAGAGAAATTCAGAGTTGCAGAGTCACAGAACCTGCTGAATTGGAAGGGACCCACAAGGATCAGCAAGTCCAACTCATGGCCCTGCACAGGACCATGCCCGAGTCACACCCTGTGCCCCAGAGCACCATCCAAACACTCCTGGAGCTCTGGCAGCCTTGGGGCTGTGCCCACTGCCCTGGGGAGCCTGGTCAGTGCCCACCACCCTCTGGGGAAGAGCCTTTCCCTGAGATCCAACCTGACACAACTCCAGGCCATTTCCTGGGTGCTGTCCCTGCCCTGACACAGCTCCAGCCATTCCCTGGGTGCTGTCCCTGGTCCCCACAGAGCAGAGCTCAGTGCCTGCCTCTCCTCTGCCCCTGCTGAGGAAGCTGGACCTGCAATGAGGTCTCCCCTCAGTCTCCTCTTCTCCAGTTGAACACACCAAGTGCCCTCAGAGTCCTCACACGCTGCCCCTCAGGGCTCTTCCCCATCTCCATTGCCCTGACAGCCAGGAAGGCTCTCCACACTTTGGACAGCTTTTGTGATGCCAGAAAAAAAGACTTAAGGAAAGGCCCTTACATTTTAACAGCACTCTCAGGCTCAGAGGGGTTGTTGGAGTGTCTTGTGCAGGGACAGCGGTTGGACTAATGGTCCTTATGGGTCCCTTCCAGCTCTGGGTATTCTGGAATTCCATGGTTCTATGATGTCTCAGTGGTGCAGAGCTGAGGGTTCCACAGCAACCAAACCCTTTGCTGAGGGACACCTTCTCCCAGGGCTGGCAGACAGGGATGCTGCTCTTGCTGAAGACTGTAGGACATGACCACCAGGGCCAGTTAATGCCCAAGGACCACAAGGCAGGTGGGACTCACACAGAGCATGATTTCCACCTAGTCTGGGGGTTCATCATCCCAATCCACACCCAGATTCCCAGTGCACCCCTAAAAGGAGCAACCAGCCCTGTTGCTGCTTGTAGTTAATGACAGCCTGGATTAATTAGGAATCATGAAAATCTGATGGCTCTGCAAGGGCTCTGAACTTCTGCTTAATGTTTTACTCTTGTAATTTAAGCACAGGAGCCCTAAGAGAATCACCATCTTTAATGACCACATCATCATCATCATGAATTCATTAACAGGGGATGGGACCAGGGGGACCTCAGAGATGAACAACAAAGGCATGAGCAATATGTGCTCTGTGATTAGCCCAGGCTGGTGTTGCCCACCCCCTCCTGGGCACCCTCAGGGCACTCAGCTTGCACAGCTCTGAAGGGTCCTTGTCTGCACATCGATGTGTCCCATCCCAGCCAGCCCTTGGGGGCACCTTTGTCTTGCAGGGTGGCAGAGGAGAAAGCAGAAATCCAGGCTCAAACACAGGCCAAGACATGGCCCTAAAACTGAATGATCCTCTTACAATTAATTGATGTAATGGTCCCATCAAAGTGCCATTATTTAATGGTCTGGGATTGATTGCTTCTGTTTCCTATTATTCCATCCCCTACCCTGCCAGGAATAAAAGCAGCCAATGACTTTTAAGCCCATAGCAAATGCCACTTTTTGTCCTCTTCCCTGGGAGTGCTGCAGGGACAGTGAGAGTGGCTCTGGACTGCAGTGCTGTGACAAGGGCCCTTAATCTCCTCCGTCAGACTCCAAGGTGGGGATGAGCTCCAAAGATAACCACATACATGACAGCCTGTCTGGAAGCACAAGCTGCTCCAGTCCAACCCATGACAGAGTACAACTGAGAGGACCAATAAATAATTGACTATGGTGGTGATTAATAGAAGTGTCACAGAGCCCAGAAACCTTGTGCAGCGCTGGATCCAAGGTCTCTGCAGGGATGGAATAGCTCCTCATCCCTGGTAAGCTCAGAATCTCCTGAAGTCTGGGGACAGTCAGCAGGGGCAGGGAGTCCTAATGTGCCCCACAGATCTCCTCTGTGCCCTGCCATCACCTGTATGTGCAAATGCTGAGTTAGTTTATTTTTACACTCAAGTCAAACCCGTGGAGAATCCTTGTGGTTTACTGTAAAATTAACTGCAGCCCATGCCTGTTACCTGTTCTAGTGCTCAAAATCATAGAGTGGCTTCTCCTGAGCTGGAAGAGACTCCCAAGGATCATCCAGTCCAACCCCTGGCCCTGCACAGACACCCCAACAATCCCACCCTGTCCCTGAGAGCATTGTCCAAACCCTCCTGCAGCTCTGGCAGCCTCGGGGCTGTGCCCACTGCCCTGGGGTGCCTGCTCAGTGCCCACCACCCTCTGGGGGAAGAATCTGTCCCTGATACCCAGCCCCTGGCACAGCTCCAGCCATTTCCTGGGTCCTGCCACAGCTCACAGAGAGCAGAGATTGGAGCTGCCCCTCCAATCCCAAGCCCTGGAAGGTGTTTCCCCTGGAACTGGTGGTACTCCAGCTGTGCTGGGTTGAATTTCTGTTCACAGCAGCACATCATGTGCAGGTCAGGCTTTATATGGACCAAGTGCTGGCCCCGGATCATGTGCATTCTCTGGGTGAGCACAAAACCAGGCCTGAAGGTGCTGTGGCTGAACCCTGCCCAAGGCAAGGCAGGAGGCATGTGCTGTGTCAGCAGTGGGACCACGGAGAGGGGGGTTGGTCTTTGTATCCCATGGGAAATGGGCACAGCCACATTCCCAGTTTAGAGCTGAGAGATTGATAAAGCAATGATGGAGATGAGACACCCAGAAAGAGCTGAGAGTGGATGGGGCCATAACTTCCACTTGGGCCATGTCTCCTCCTTGGGTGCACTTGGGATTTTACAAGGCACAACTAGTGAGGGAAATAAAGATTAGTGAGGAAAAATTCTGTAATCAAATAAGCCCTGAGAAAAAGACAAAATATCTTTTCCTTGCCCACTGCTACTCCAAGGAAGTGCAGAATTCTTGAGTGATGATGCCCAAGGCAAAGGAATTTCTCCTGTTGTTGTTTCGGTTTTCACTGAGAGTTGATGACAATGGCACAGTTAACAAACAGCTCTGGTGACAAAGGGGCCAGAATTTATTCTGCAGCAGAGGGAGAATGGGGGAGAGAGCACTCAGGGCCATTAGAGGATCTCAAATTGCCTGGGCCTGCCAGCAGTCTCTGTGTGGTGCTTAGAGGAGGCTGAATCAATCTCAGAGCACTTGGCTTTTATCTTCGGATGTGTGTGGAGAATGGGTAAAAGTTTGGAGGTCTGGAAAAAACAAATGCAAAGCTCATCTTTAAAAAAAAAAGAAAAAAGTAATGATGAAAAGGGACCCAACCAGCTGCCTGAAATACCTGGAAAAAGAATGGGGATGTATTATCAGGCAAAGTGCTCATGAACACCTGGGAGATAACGAGCTGGGGAATTACAGCCAGGTTTGATTTGTCAAGAACAAATCACATAAAATCAATTTAATATCCTTTCATGGCAACCAAACAGGCCTTATGCTCAGGTGAGCAGTGATGAATGTTATGTATCATGATTTCAATGAAGAGGAAAAATCAGCTGCCCCAGGGACAGGGTAGGGAATGTTCAGCACTACCAGAAACCATCCTGTAGTCAGGGGGTCAGGAGCACAGCAGGGGGGTCCACAATGGATGGGGAAGGACAAACACTATTCTGGCAGTGGGACACTGGTACCTGCTCCACTCGACACATCCAGGGTTTGCCTGGACACCTGAGCCTGGATGTGTCAGCCTTTCCTGCTTCAGCAACCAGGACCACTGTGTGGGGGTGACCAAAGCTGGGCATTCTAAACCCTCTGGGCCATTGCCCAGCAACTGTTCCCAATGGCCCATTGGCAGCAGCTGCCCAGGGCACAGCTGAGCCCTCAGGCTGGGAGCTGGCTGGGAAAGAAGCCTGGCAGAGGAGCTGGGAGAACTGCCCTGCAGGGACTCCTTGGCACCTCCACACCCACCTGAGGGCTCAGCTCTGCTCAGGGGCCAGCAACAATTCCAAAATCCCCCCTGACTGCCAGAGTCAGATCCCCCAGTGTGGAACTCCCTGCCCTGGGGGAGGCACTGGGGGCTCCCACCTGCACCTGAGGTTGTATAATCTCAGGGGTTTGAGGACTTGTGGAACCACTTGTCAGACCCAGAGGAGCAGCCCCTGGCCAGGAGGAGCCCCCCACTCTCCACCAGTCTGTGCCATCATCTGCACCAACAGGTTTGTCCCTTCCTTTTACTTTGGACTCGGGGGAACCACGTGGGGCTCAGCACAGGGGCCACCAAACCCCCCTGTGTTTGTGCCCCAGGGGGCTGGGTTAGACTGCTGGGTTTGGGGGTTAAACCCAATTTCTCTTTGTGTCATTGAATTTATTGTAATATTGTTATTTTATTAAACTGTAACTCTGACTTACAATCTCTTTAGTGCTGGGTTCACTTCCCCTGCCCGTTTCCCTCTAAACCAGCACACAGCCTCAGCTCAGGAAGGAGGTGGATGAGTTTGAAGGTGCAGAGTGGGAGCAACTGTTGATCTAGAAAACATGATCTTTGAAGGAAATAAGAACTGTCATCACTGCAAGCAAGGAGGTGATGAAGAGGGACGTGATGCCACTTGTAATTGGACTAAAGGCAGCTGCAGAGGTGAAGAAGTACCTTGTCATTTAAGTTTAGAACCAGAAAGAAAGGGGTGGAGTTGTGGCAAAGGGTGTATTATGAATAGATAATTATGGAGAGATACTTGGGGAAAATTTCCCATGATGAAAGAGAGAGGGGCATTTTTAAGATCTCTTTCACTGAATGTTTTGATGCAAAGGTCTGAGCTGACCACAGTGAGATTATCTTGCTTTGTGGCAGGGGGTGAGGGAAATACCACCAGGCAGCTTCTTCCGGCCCTGAGTGCTGTCATTCTGTGACACTGTTGCACCACACAAGGATCTGCCACAGATTGGAGCTGAGCACAATAAAACCTGATGGGCTCCTGTTTCTGAGACACCACAGACTTCTCAGGATGTGGGAGTCACTAGAAATCTGTGAATGGCCTTGTCTCCTGCCCTTCCCTTCTGGGTACTTCACTTCAAGGCTTTTTCCCTTTCTACCTTTTGCTCAGAAATGTTCATCTGGCACAGGGGTCTGTACCAGCTCTGTGACCTGCCCACGTACCAGGGTTTCAGCTGGCATAACCTTGGGCTTTAGCAATTTGCTCAAAGAATGAGAGACAAAATCCCCTTTATTTGAAAGCTCCAATATCTGTGAATTTCCATAAAGAAATAAATCAGCTTTGTTTATTTGCTGGATTCGACATAACTTAATTGGAGGATGAAGGTGATCACTTGGACTGTACAAACAGAGAATTGTAGGTGGGAATTGCAGTGCCAGGCACAGCCCCAGGTGTGTAGGTGAGTGCTCCAGGGGTCACTGGGCTGGTCCTTACCTGGCCAGGAACTCCTGGGCATTTTCCCTCTTCATAGAATCCAAAAAGATTTGAGTTGGAACAACCTTAAAGCCCATCCAGTGCCATCCCTGCCATGGGCAGGGACACCTCCCACCAGCCCAGGTTGCTCCGAGCCCCATCCAGCCTGGCCTTGGACACCTCCAGGGATGGGGCAGCCACAGCTCCTCTGGGTATCCACAACTTGTTTCTTCCTGCTCTCCATCCTTGCTGACTTTCTTCTCATGGACCAGAGTCCTTGGGAGCAACCAAATGAAATCAGTGGAGGTTTTTCTGCAGCACAGCCATGAAAGGAGTTTTGTCTTACAGCACCACACAGAAAATAAGATTAATAAGGACGAATGGGTCATTTTACAGGAGTGGGCTGGGGGTGCACGGAAATGGATGAGTCACCAGGTCTGACTTGCCACCCTGTGACATCACTGTGATGCTGTTTCAGCTCCAAAGGTGTCAGCAGTGTGATGGAGGATAATGCAGCCCTGAACTCAGGTGTCCTTTGCCACAGGATGGAGGGGAGGGGAAGGAGTGGGCTGAGTGTGCCCTTGGTCTGGTGCCACCCTGTGCAACTGTGAACAGCAAAGTAACCACGGGGAACACAAATCACATCCTGCAGCTCAGGTGTCAGCACAGACACTTCCTGGGGGTGAATTGCTGTGGGATTGCCTTTGGCTTTCCTGAGTCACCAAAGTGCCACGGGGGCATGTGAGGTCCCAGAGTGTCCCACCAGAGCCGCCAGTGTTGGTACTGAGGGTGCTCACTGCCCTGGGCTTTGGCAAGAGAAACCCAGAGTGGCGAGTGGGGGTGAACTGAAGCCAGGATTTTACTGTGTGTGTTCCTCAGACTGTGTACACCTTCCCTTAAACCACAGCACCCTGAGGTGCACCCTGACCACAGCTGGAAAGATCTGGCACTTTGCAGGCTCAGACATGAGCCAGGACACTTTCTAAAGAGTGACAGAAATGGAAGAGTTGATGTCTGTCCTACCCTGAGAGAGCAGGGCAGTGATGTGCCAAAGGCAGTCCCTCACCTCCTTCATTCCCTCCCTGGTGCCCTGTGCATTAGGCTCTATGACTCTGATTTCTTTCCCTGCTCTTATTTTTTTTTATTTTTCTCTTCTTTGCTCTTCTCTTTTCTTCTTTTTTCCTTGTCCTATTCCTTATCTCTGCTCCAGTGAAATAATCCGGTGCAGTCAGGCTGAGCATCAGCAGGAGGGCAGGATCCAGACCTCATTTGTTGAGGGAAGGTTCTCATTTGTTCTTTGTCCCTGCTCTAATTTACTCTGGGAGTTAGCAGGTTAATTGTGTGCTACACAGAGCTTTGAGCTCCCTGATTGAAGGTGCTGTTGGGAGCCAAGTGTTGCTGTGGCTCCGATTTAGTCCAGGGTGATAAATTATGGGCAGATATGAGACAAGAATATTGAAGTTTGCAGCCTGGTGAACTTGTACTTGCTCTCCAACAGAGAAAACTCGGTGTCTCCTGGTGCTGCACCTCCCACGTTGTGTCAAGTGTTTCTCTGGGGCTCTGCTTGTCATCTTGGGATTTTTGGACTGTGACTGAACATCTCATTTCTTTTGATTTGATCCCCAAATTTTAGTAGTGTCACTGCTAATAGCTCTGTAATACTTCAGAAATGAGGAGGTGATAAAATGCCTCCAGCCTGGAGCTGCCTGCCTGGGAGAACATGGCCCCAGAATCATGGAGTGGTTTGGGTTGGAAAGGGAACTTTGAGAACATCTTGTTCTAACCCCCCTGCCATGGGCAGAGAATCTGCCAGCCTCAACCAGGATCACCTGACTGAGCTTGGCAGACACTTCTGGAGGTCACTGTGTCCTCAGGCAGGGCCACCTACACCATAGAGAGGAGAGTGATTCTTCACTGATGTGACCACTGCTGGCTCAGGAACTCCGAAACTAAGGCCCAGACCACCACCAACAGAAGGGATTCAGCCAGGAAGGGTTGGTCTCCTGGTGGGACTTCATCTTGGGCAGGTGGTGACCAGGGACAGCACCCAGGGAATGGCCTGGAGTTGTGTCAGGGCAGGGTTAGGTTGGATCTCAGGGAAAGGCTCTTCCCCCAGAGGGTGGTGGGCACTGATCAGGCTCCCCAGGGCAGTAGGCACAGCCCCAAGGCTGCCAGAGCTCCAGGAGTGTTTGGATGATCCTCTGGGGCACAGGGTGTGACTCTTGGGGCTGGTCCTGTGCAGGGCCATGAGTTGGACTCACTGATCCTTGTGGGTCCCTTCTAGCTCATCATGTTTTGTGCTCCTGTAATTCCCTGACTACCTGAGCTGAAATGCTGGGGTCCTGCCCAAGGAAGCAGAGCAAAGAGCAGCAGGTTCCTTGTGTCCATTCTCCCAGACACTGCAGTACATCCAGAAGGTGGACTTCAACTTATGGTTGCCTACAGATTCCTTTTCTACCATGGAAAGGAATGAGAGGAGAGCACTGGTCTCAGTGCTGCCCAGGGCATTTCACTGACCACACAGGAGGCAAAGGTCAGACTGTTGCTGCTGCTGCTGAGCACAAACCACCCTGGCTACACTGTGGCACAGGGCACTTGCTCCCAAACATAGAACACTCCTTTGCTGGAGCCTTCAGCCTCCTCTGCCCACCCTTCTCACTCATCCTTTACACTTGTCATAGATATTCACGGCTGTTGGGCAGTGGATGGTTCCAGAGGCTGACTGAGACTGTGAGACCCCCAGTCAATCTGTGGTGTGAGAGACAGCTGAAAATACCTTCAGACCAACCCCAGTGAGGGCTGCAACCAGTTCAACCACCCTGACCTCGGGGACACGGCCCCAGGGCATGGGAAAGACTCTCTCTGGTGGATAACCTGCCTGAGGAACACAGGATCGGGAGAAGGGGCAGCGTGACTGAGAGGGTCTGAATCAGGCAGCAGTTGGTGTGAGGAGGTGTTAAAAGGCAGCCGAAGATGGAACTGACCATGGAGAGTTCCCTTTCAAGGGGCTGCAGCAATGGACCTCCACTCTCTGTCTGCAGCCCTGGTGAGGGTGGCCAGGAGGGTCTGAGTGTGGCCAGGAAGGTGATGGGCTCCTGGGCATGGCTTTGAATTCCCGGGCATGGCTTTGGCTCCTGGGCACAGCTTTAGCCTTGGGGCATAGCTTTGGCTCCTGGGCATAGCTTAACTTTGGGGCATAGCTTTGGCTCCTGGGCATGGCTTTAGGTTTGGGGCATAGCTTTGGCTCCTGGGCATGGCTTCGGGCTCCTAGCTGAGTCTGGGGAGAAGGAGTAGGACCAGGCAGCTGAGTGGCCCAGGGGCAGAAAGATCCTTGCCAAGGGTAAGGTGGAGCTCATGCCCTCTCTGATGTCCACAAAATCGGTGTTTAAGAGCACCCATTCTCCCCTCTTTGCATCTGAAAAGACTGTAGCTTCTTCTTAAGCCCTGCTTAGCACCTAGAGAAGCCACAGGGATACAAAAAAGACTCTTGATAAAAGCCTTCCTCTTTAGTACAGAGCAGAACTGTGCAGGAAGAATGTGCTCTGAATTGGTTAGAGACACAGAGAGGAGTCCTTTAACAGCCAACACTTTCTGTGGAAAGCCCGGGAGAAAAATCCCCACTTCGTGCTTCGCTGAGAAAGGTATTTTTTATTTAAGATACAAAGCATGATTGTGTTTGTGTACTGCCCTTCATCTGCATTACTCCACTTAAAATCCCATTTCAGAAATATGAAATAACTCTGTTTTCTTTAAAGATATATAAGCTCTATTCCCAGAGGGATAAAAGAGCACTATAAAAAGAAAAGGACAGCTTTAGTAGAACAGCATTGCCAGGGGACATAATAAATACATAAATTACTCACAACCAGCAAGCCATGCTGACAAACTGCACAACAAGCTCCTGGACTGCAAAGAAATGTATTCACATGCTAATGGAACCCTGCACAGCTGTGCAGTGTCCTGGGCCCTGGAGCTGCAGCCCCTCCACTGCTCACTGACAATGTTCTCGAGAAGAAGAAGGTGTCACAGAGGGGTCTGTGCTGCCAGGCTGGTGCTTTTCTGGGGGTCTCCAGCCCCCAAACATTCAAACCTGTGGCCTGAGAGAAGCTGTAGGACACAGCCTTTGGAGCCCAATGAGCTCCCATCCCAACAGGATGGCTCCAGTGCTCCCCACCCGCAGGATGTGAGCAGAGATGGTGAAGCCTCAGCAGCCCAGGTCCATGCAGAGATGGCTTTGCAGAGCAGTGTGTGCTTGGGGAAACCCCAGGAGGCCCAAATACCCCAGATAATTCACTCAGCTGTGTGACTGTCCACACCCATGTCAACACCTGTCCCTTTTTGCTGTGTCTTCTCCTATTCCTACCATTCTTTTGTACTTCATTCCTTTCCCCACCACTTCTCCTGTTCATTATTGAGTTGTGCTCCTTTTCTGAGTTATACATCCCAGTCCTGATCCTTGGGCTGCTCACACAGAGCCAGAGGAGAGGCAGCTCTTGCAGGTCAGACTGTGCCAGCACTGGGCAAGGTGAGAGGTTTGCTGCTCACAGGATTTCCTAAAAACATGGAATAATTTGAATTGGAAGAGACCTTAAAGCCCATCAGGTCCCACCCTCTGCCATGGGCAGACACACCTTCCACCAGCCCAGGTTGCTCCAAGGCCTGTCTGACCTGACCTTGGACACTTCCAGGGGCAGCCACAGCTTCTCTGGGTAGTAATTTCATTTCCTGCAGTCAGCACCAGGACATGGCAGGAGCTGGGAGGCTGATGGATCCATGGCCTTGGGACATTTAAGTGTCTCCTGCAGAGGCACAGAGCAGAACCTGTTGGAGTTCACACTGTGGTCCTAACCAGCAGCTCCTCAAACACACCCCCACAGTGAGGACTTGCCCTGGGTCTCAGCTGGAGGGTCACTGCAGCCCGTGGGCCAACTGGAGTTGGGCTTAGAGTTTGTGTGATGACAATGACCCTGGGAAAACTTCAAGTCTTGGGGCCAGACCATCAATCAGCCTTCCCCAGCAAAACCTCTGGGTGTTGAGCTCAGAACAGCTGGCTTGGTCATAAACATCCACCTCTGCTGAGTGTCTGCTCTGTTCACCTGGTTTCAAATCAGGAAGAGGTGGGAAGGAGAAGCAGCTCTGGAGGAGTCTCTGGACTCCCTAATCCCCACATTCTTTGTGTTCCATTGCACATGTATCTACTAACAGAGCTGACTTACCTATGTAAGGCTTGGGCTCCCCAGGGCAGTGGGCACGGCCCCAAGGCTGCCAGAGCTCCAGCAGCACCTGGACAACACTCAGGGACAGAGTGGGATTGTTGGGGTGTCTGTGCAGGGCCAGGAGGTGGAGTCAATGACCCTGTGGGTCCCTTCCAGCTAAGGAGATTCTATATTATAAGATGTATTTCTGCATGATCATTCTTACATGTTCTAACATTCTAACTTTGCACAAATGGCTCTAATAAAATTTATCCTCTATGTGGGACATTGAGGTCAACCAGCTGAGAGAGTTCTAGAAACTTGTCTTGTGGTGAGAAGAGGTTGGTTCCATCATCTCTCTGACTCTCTTTCAAGTGGTTGTAGGCAGCTCTTACTTACAGACCTACACCTGTTCAGGTTGAACACCACAAGGAATTTCTTCATGGAAAGGGTTTTCAGGCATTGGAAGGGGCTGCCCAGGGAGGTTTGGAGTGCCCAGCCCTGGAGGTGGCCAGGGAATCACTTGCCGTGGCTCTCAGTGCTCTGGGCTGGGGGACGAGGTGGGCATCAGTTCAGTAACTGACTCCATGGGCTGGAAGGTCTTTTCCAACCTCAGTGATTCTGCACCTCCTCTTCATTAGATGAAACCACCCATCTCCTCAGTGTCCCGTGGCAGGACATCTGCCCCGAGTCCTGGGCCACCTTGTCAGATCTCCAGTTGATCCACTACAGTTTCTCATACCTCTCTTGAGCTGCTGGAGCTCCAAACTGGACACAGCCTTTCTCCACACTGAGCACAGGCCCCAGCATTTGCCCTCAGCACACTGACCACCCTCCACAGCCCAGTAAACCCCCCACTGTTGGGGTTCTTCCTCACTCTGGGTTTCATTAAACCCTCAGGCCCTTCCAGCAAGACCAGAGTGCCAGAGAACAAGCCATGCATGGTATGATCCACCTTCCCAGCAGGCCAAATCCACTGGTACTGAGCTAAAGTTTCTCACAGGAGACACTGAATGGGTCCCTTATCCCCTGAATTATGGTCGTTATGGTCCATCATGGTCGTTATGCTGGTTTTGATGGGTTAACTTTGCCCACAGTTTAACTTTACCCATCGGGTAAATTTACCAGTGGGTTAACTTTACCCATTGCAGTTATTTTTTAGAAGATATATTTGGATGGTTTTGTCCTGCTTATCTTTCCCCATTTAATACCTCAGGTGTCTTTTGTACCTCTTGGCTGCCCTTTGAGGGATTACCACCATCACTCCTGCTGATTATTACCTGTGTGCTTATCACCTGAACTCCTGAGTCCCCCATTAATTCTACAGAATTTAAAATAATCAGGGGTTTTTTTCAGGCATATACAACCTGTTATCTTCACTCCTTCTTTGGAATTGTGTATTTGCAAAAAAAGGCAGGAGAGAAGCTCTATCTCTATATTGCACTAATGATAAGAAATAAAACTCAGAGCTAAGGAATACTCTGGGTCAGCAGAGTTGGGTGCACAACCAGCTGTCCCTGACCAGCAGTGTGTCCTGGAGGCAAGGACTGCAGTGGGATCCTCGGGGGCATCAGGAAGGGCATCTCCAGCAGGTCAGGGAGAGGATCCTGGAAAACTGACTCCTCACCCTACAGGGCTTTGCCCAGCCCTGGGGAGGCACATCTGGAGTGCCCAGCTCTGGGCTCCCCAGGACACAGGGACATGGAGCTCCTGAGGTGGGTCCAGCACAGGCTGTAGAGATGCTGAAGGGCCTGGAGCAGCTCTGAGAGCAGAAAAGGCTGAGGGAGCTGGGGCTGTTCAGCCTTCAGAGGAGACACTGAGAGGCACCTCTCCATGGCAGGCAGTGCCTGCAGGGAAGGGGCAGAGCACGGACCAGGCTCTGCTCGGGGGTCCCAGCAATGGCACAAGAGGAACAGGCAGGAACTGATGCCCAGGAAGTTTCACCTGGACATGAGGAAGAACTTCTTTGCTGTGCAGTGACCCAGCACTGAACAGACTGTCCAGAGAGGGTGGGGAGCCTCCTCACTGGGGATATTCCAGAATCATCTGGACACAACCCTGTGCCCGCTGCTCTGGGATGACCCTCAAGAGCAGGGAGGTGGGACCAGACAAGCCACTGTGTCCCTTCCAGCCTGACCCACCCTGGAATCCTGTGACATGGAGGTGGCAGAGCAGCTGTGGGACAGTGGGGTCTCCCAAGTGCCTGGTGGGAATGAAGAGGAAGGTGATAAAACACACTAGAGAAGAAGAACCTCTGCTTGCCTTTCCCCAGCAGATGCCCTGTGCAGCCCTGCCCACCTCAGGCAGGTGTGTCTGTCTCAGGTAGAGTCACAGAATCTGCTGAGTTGGAAGGACCTGCAAGGATCAGTCAGTCCAACTCCTGGCCCTGCACAGGGCCATCCCCAAGAGTCACACCCTGTGCCCAAGAACATCATCCAAACACTCCTGGAGCTCTTCAGACTTGGGGCTGTGTCCACTGCCCTGGGGAGCCTGGACAGTGCCCACCACCCTCTGGGGGATCAACCTTTCTCCAAGTAGGTACCATCCTCTATCCCCTGTCTGAAAAGAAATGGTGTTCTGGCAATAGCAAACTGGGTGGACAAGCTGGAAAACTGACTCCTCATCCTACAGGGCTTTGGGACTCTCTCTTTGGGTCCTTGTCACCTTATACCTGTCCTTTCTCTTGTGTCTGTATTTCTGACTAAGCACCAGGTCTCCTCCTGTGGGAGATCACAGCAGCCTTTCCAATGGGACCTCTGCACCTCCTGTAGCTTTCTCCTACATTCATGGAACTCCACACCAGGACAAAGGTAACAGCAAGAAGAGATCTCCTGTCACCTCCACCAGCCAGGACCTGGAAGGACAACATGAGGCTGAGGGAGTCACGGAGCTGGGAAAGGCTTGGGGAGCAGCAGAATTTGTACCTGCAAGAACCCAAAGCTCTCACTGCTCCTCAGCTGCCTCCTGCTCTCTGTCTGCTCCTCTGTGCAGCTCAGGATTCCTCTCCTCATGTTTGTTGGCACTTGTTCTGACATTTTTAAAGCAGCATTTTCATTGGATTATGGCACTGTATCCGTAAGGACAAATTGCAGAGTCAGCAGTTTTTAATGTTACCTCTCAGGGAATGCCCTTTATTGTTGTAAATTCCTAATGGGCTCCTTTCATTTTTCTCTGCTGTTATCTCAGTTGTTCCCTTCTCTTTTCATACCTTATGTCAGGTGTTTTCTTCTCAGCAGATCCACCTTTCAGGAATTTTGCACTCCATCATCACACAACTGCTCTGGGCTCTGGGTGCCCAGGACAGCCAAGATCTTGCAGACAACAACAGCAGCAGGGAGAAAGTTCTCCATAAAAGCACCACAAAAAGGAAAGAATTTGAGATTATGAGGCCTGGTGAACCAGTCCCAGGTCCTTTGCTGAACTTGATCAACTCAAAACTTCAAATCACAGAATCTTTAAGGCTGGAAAAGACATCTAAGATCTTCATGTCCAACCTCTCCTGGTGCTGTGGTGATAGCCTCCAAAAACTCCTTTATGCATTGTACAAAGCCTTCATTTGAAGGCATTAGGGTTTTTTTTTTTTATTCAAACAAAAGACTCCAGACAGTGACTCTGTCAAACATCTGAGCTGACTAAAGTTCCATGTTCATGTATACAATCCCTGCATGGTCCATTGGAATCCTCCTCTGCAGTGTCATCTTGCCCAGAAGACTCCATGGTGTGTTTTATCCAGCCTCTCCCATGGAATGTCATACACATTCCAAGCATGTCTTGGCTGTTGTCTGGGGGAGCAACTCTGACCCTGAGCCTCAGAGTGTAACCCCAAACTTGGCAGGACTGCAAGCACAGAGGGTCTGTCTACAGTCCCAGAGGAAGGGGCAAATATCTCCTGGATTAACGGAATTATTTTGAGATCTCCCCAGGTGTTCAGATCTAGAAGACAAAGTGAGAGATTGTGGGAGTGTCCTTGTTCAGCAGCCAGGACCAGTTTATCACTGTGTGGGTGTGACCAAACTGGGCATTCTACACCCTTGATTCATTTCCCCATGAACTGTTCCCAGTGGCCCATTGGCAGCAGCTGCCCAGGGCACAGCTGAGCCCTCAGGCTGGGAGATGGCTGGGAAAGAAGCCTGGCAGAGGAGCTGGGAGAACTGCCCTGCAGGGACTCCTTGGCACCTCCACACCCACCTGAGGGCTCAGCTCTGCCCATGGGCCAGCAACGATTCCAAAATCCCCCCTGACTGCCAGAGTCAGATCCCCCAGTGTGGAACTCCCTGCCCCGGGGGAGGCACTGGACATTCCCACCTGAACCTGAAGGGATGGAATATTGGGTGTTTTTGGAACTGGGGGAACCACTCCTTGGATCCAGAGGAGGAGCAGACCCTGGCCAGGAGGAGCCCACCACTCTCCACCAGACTGTGCCATCATCTGCACCAACAGGTTTGTCCCTTCCTTTTACTTTGGACTCGGGGGAACCACGTGGGGCTCAGCACAGGGGCCACCAAACCCCCCTGTGTTTGTGCCCCAGGGGGCTGGGTTACACTGCTGGAGTTTGGGGGTTAAACCCATTTCTTTTTGTGTCATTGCACTTATTGTAAAAATGTTATTAAATTGTAACCCTGTCTTACAATCTCTTTCATGTTGGGTTCATTCCTCCTGCCAGTTTCACCTTTAAACCAGCACAGGGAGCAAAACCACTTTCTCCAGGGACCAGTTGTAAGATGCACAAAATCTGGCTCTAACAGCACCTTGGCTAAGTCACCCCAGGAACATCACCAGGGAGGAGCCCCTTCAGCTCCCAGAGGCAAAGCTTAAGGAGGTCTTTCCCTTTCAGCAGAAGCACCTCCCTATAGGAGGGAGAGATTTGGAATCTTTGGACAGGCTGGGTCACATCTCATGGCATGAGGAGTCTTTCCATCCCCAGGGGCTGCTGTGTGAGGAGCAGGACAGCCAGGGCACGATGTCCCTGTGAGATCAGGGGCCAACTGAACTCACATATGAAATGGGAAGAAAAAGAAAGAGGCGAAGGATTCAGAGCATTATTTAGTGCTTCTGAGGGCAGTTCAATGTCTCCTTTAGCAAGGCACAGTTCTGTTTGGCTCCAGCATATCACCAAAAGACTTCCACACTTGTGGCTACAGCCCATGGAGAGCCAGTCCTGGGGATTGGAAATGGGGCTGGTTTCTGCCAAGGAAACTTCTGATCCATAGTTTCAGAAGATCTGAGGTTTGTGTAGCATTATTAAGCAGTTTCTAGAAAGCAAATTAAAGTGTCTAATTACTTTTGGCCTCTTTCAAGGATGTCTCTCAGTTAGTAAAGTTAATTAATAAAAGAAGGGAACAAACAGCTAACACAGGGGGAACGTGTTGCCATCCTTAACTGTGACATCAGAGCTGTGTTTGCACATCCTGACTCTCCTGACATTGCCTGGGCTGCAGAGACTGAAAGGGAGAGAGCCAAGACAGAGAGGATGAGGAAACTTGAGGTGAGGAGGGTGGTGAGAATAAGACAAGAGGAGTTTACTCATCCAAATACTGCATTCTCCTGTCCTGGGCTGGCATGTGCAACCTGTGGCACAGTGCAAAGGGTGCATTAGAAGGACAGACATGGCAATGCTGCTTCCCTGTTCTCAACCCTGGTCACCAACTCACAGGCTGAAACTCACCCTGCTGCCTCCTGGGTGCTGTAACTGAGGAGTCACATCTTGTCCTCACACCTCCACCTTCCACTGCTGCTGAACTTGCCTGTTGCCTCTGATGGGCTCAGCCTTTCTGCTTGTTCATTCTCTGCCCAGACATGTCTGTCCACCAGACACTGTTCATCCTTCTTCATCCATCATCTCCCAACCCAGTGAGGGATGTGCCCATGAAATTCTGGCCCCAGGTGGCTGCTGAGTGTACCCAGTTCCACAGCCTCAGCCCCACCAGGTCCATGAGTTTCTTGTCTTTAGTCATAGCAGCACCAGTGTATCTTTGAGCATTTCCCTCTCCAAAACTCATTTTCTCATCCCATTCTTTATTTCCCTGCAGCTTGGCCTGTTTAGAGTTGCTCTTTACAATCACAGAGTCATTTAGGCTGGAAAAGCCCTCTGAGATCATCAAGTCCAACCATTCTCCAGCACTGTCAAGGCCACCACCAACTATGTCCCCAAGTGTCACAACCACACGTCCCTCCAGGATTTAACTACTTCATGAATTAACTCTTCTGCCTCTATGTGTTATTAAACCCCATCACCCCATCTCAGCAGGTATTAAGAACCCTCTCCCAAAGCCACCAGTGCTGTGGCAGTCACAGGACCACTGACCCAGCCAGCCTGCTGCAAGAGTGCTCATTTACATTCTCAGTGCATGAGATTTAACAGCAAGTTTTCTGGAGCAGAAACTCTCCATTCATCAGAGAGATGCATGGACTCCAGAGTGGGAGTCAGGTGTTTATGAATCTCCACATAATATTAAATTAATACAATGGTGATTTATCAGCCTTGCCAACTCTTGGACTAACAGGACTCAGAGGCAAAAGGGGAGGAAAAGGAGGTTGAGCTTTTTGCCAGGTTAAAGTATTTGTGTCTGGTGCTGGTGAATCATAAGATAGAGCCCCATGGAGGTTTCAGGGGCTCTCTCACAGCCTGGCTGTGCTCTGCTGTCACATCCCTCCTGCAGGGGGTTGTAAGCCCTGAACCCCAAGTGGGTGCAATTTTCAGGCCCTGACCCTCTGGTTTTACTGCACCAAAGCTGGAGAGAGCAAAGTGCTGTTGCTGGAGGTCTGGCCCTGCATTTTGATACCTGCAGGAGGATGTGCACTGCTGATCAGCTGCAAAGGGCAAGCAGGATTTGAAGAGCCCCTGGTGTTGCCTTAGAATAAATCAGTCCCTGGGCTGGATCTGTTTATCAGAGGATGTGGCTTAAAGTGAAACTCCAGCAGGAAGGCTAGAGGACAAGAAGATGAAAAGGCAGGAACCCTTCCCAGAATCTGAGCATTCCCACACCAGTCCTGAGGGCACTCAAGGGCAAGAGCTGCTACGGGAAACTCCAATTTAAATCCATCACAGGATCAGAGAATGCTTTTCATATTTCTCAATTACCCAATGAAGTCTCAAATACTTCAGGCATTTTTAGGGAAGTGGGAAAAGGGGAATGTACCAGGAAAGAGTCAGAGCAGCTTTCCCTTGGGAAGCCAGAGAAAAACCTGAGCAGCACCAAAGGACCTACAGCCACATCCCAGAGGAGACCTGGATGGTTCCACCTGCTCCAGTCTGAAAGGCACAGAGGAAGGTCCCTCACCAGAGGCTTTTAGAGAAATTACATTGCCTTAGGAAGAAAGGTGAAGGTCCTCATGTGGTGGAAAGGAAGGAAAGGGTTAGGAGTGAACAATGTCACAGTGCAGGGAGGGCAGCAGAGACCTGCCTGGGTTCCTGGGCCAAGGTCTGGCTGCTCAACTTTCTCATAAAAGCTCAGAGAAGCTGTGGCTGCCCCATCCCTGGGAGTGTCCCAGGCCAGGCTGGATAGGGCTTGGAGCAACCTGGGCTGGTGGGAAGTGTCCCTGCCCATGGCAGGGGGTGGGACTGGATGATTTTTAAGGTCCCTCCCAACCCAAACCTTGCTGTGATTCTGTGACAAACAGCCTGGAGAAGAGCATGAGTGCTCAGGGACCAGTTTGCTGCAGAGGCACCATAGCTCAGGGGAGAAAGGAGAAAGAATTATAGAGGCACAGAGTGATGAAATGGAAGGTGAAGTTTAATGTAAATAAATGTAAAGTCAAGTGCAACGGGGGAAGTACTAATTAGGAATCTCCAGCAATGGACTCTGCCTTGATTACTGTCATTCAGGAGGCAGGAAGGGAGATTATAACAGTTCTATGAATACAACAGCTCAGTGCACAAAAAAAGCAAATCAAATTGTAGAATTATTAGGACAAGAGAGGGCAGACACATAAACATGGTATGGGTAAATCCATGGGAAACCTCTGCTTGGGTACTGTGGGCAGTTCTGGTCCCTCCCTTCTGAAAGAGGTGAGATGGAAAAGGTCCAGAAAAGCATAACAGGGTGAAAAAGGTCACAGAAGGATTCCTGTGTGAGGAGCAATTGGGTAGTTCAGGAGATCCCCATGGGTAGAGGGGACTTTAAGAAATCTAAAAACCAGGAGAAGGGTGTGAAGGCTCAGAGACACGCAAGGGGAGCACCAGAGACAGAGAGTTTGGTTGGGAATGTCTCTTGGAAACAGGGAACTCTGGAGCCCCCTGCTTGGAGACAGGCACTGGGAAGAGAGGAGACAGGTCCCACAGTGGCTGCAACAACCCCCATCCAACCTGGTCCTGTAGTGCTAAAACCAGAATGACATCATTTAGTGAGACCTCAGATGGAGAGGGGACAAAGGCAGAAGTGACAGGTGAAGGAGGGTGGGGGAGGATAGGAAAAAGGTATTGGACCTTGGAGGAACCAGAGGAGAGAGTTGCCTTTAAAAGGACATTAATGGTGTGAAATGTTTCTCCCAGAAAGTTTTGTTAGAGAGACAAGAACAGGACAAAAAAAAACAAGGAAAAATAGTATTTGTTGTTTTTTCTCCAACCAGCCCATGGGAGAGTGCAGAGGGCAGGACCAGCAGCAGGACACAGAGCTCCTCCCAGTCTGGGTGGTTGCTGTTGGGTGGCAGGATGTCAGGGCAGGTGGGCTTCACATGACAGAATCTCAGAATGAGCCGAGTTGGAAAGGGACCCACAGGGATCAGCAAGTCCAACCCTCAGCCCTGCACAGAACCTTCCCCAGGAGTCACACCCTGTGCCCCAGAGCATCATCCAAAACCTCCTGGAGCTCTGGCAGCCTTGGGGCTGTGCCCACTGCCCTGGGGACCCTGCTCAGTGCCCACCACCCTCTGGGGGAAGAGCCTTTCCCTGAGATCCAACCTGACCCTGCCCTGGCACAGCTCCAGCCATTCCCTGGGTGCTGTCCCTGGTCCCCACAGAGCAGAGCTCAGTGCCTGCCCCTCCTCTGCCCCTCCCGAGGAAGTTGGACCTGCAATGAGGTGTCCCCTCAGTCTCCTCTTCTCCAGCTGAACACACCAAGTGCCCTCAGTGTCCTCAGACACTTCCCCTCAGACCCTTTGGCCTCTGCTCCGAGTGATGGGGCAAGAGGAAGTGGCCCCAAGTTGCACCAGAGGAGGTTTGGATCAGACATCAGGGGAAATCTCTCCACTGAAAGGGTGAGCAGGCACTGGCAGTGGTGGAGTCACCATCCCTGGAAGTGTTAAAAATTAAGTAGATGGGGCACTTCATGATATGGTTTAGCGACCACAGTGGGAATCACTCAAAAGTTAGACTTGATGATCTTGGAGGTCTCTTCTAACCTTAACAATTCTGTGATTCTATGCAAAGTGTTGTGCAATGGTGCTGGAGGATCTCTCAGCTGCAATCTCAGTCTATACAGCTGGGTCAGTTGGGCAATGAGACAGAAGAAAACTGGGTCTCCTTGGGATCTTGGACCCTTTAAGGCACATGGTGACCCTGAGCTGGTGTTGGGTCATTAGGAGCTCCTGCTGCAACTGCAACAGGGACTCGATCCAAACAAGATGTGTTCCCTTTTGTGACACTGATGGTTCTCAGCAGTGACAGACATAATCCCCTGGATTCTGACCCTCGGTGGAAGAGGCCTGAGAGACATTAATAAAGATGGGCATTGTCTGCTATTTAGTCTTTAGTTCAAAGCCTGCTGGAAGATGACAGGCTCTAAAGGAGGGATCACAGGTTTAGGCCACAGAGATGCCAGTCAGGCTGGCAGTCTTCCATGAGAAACAAGGATTAGAGAGCAAACCAAAGCAGCTTTGCACCTCTGTTTCCTCTTGCAGGGGTAGTCAGGGGGCTGTGCTGCCAGAGGGGTCTCTCAGAAGGATGAAGAGCAGCTGAGCTGCCCAATCCAACAGAAGTGAGATCCTTATCTTTGAATGACCTCTGCTGTTCCTGCTGCTCACAGCTAGTGACCTTCTCATCACGTTCTGCTGTGCCCTGATGGTGCCACACACTTGGCTCCCAGGGCTGGCAACCTCTGCCATTTCCCTTGCCCTTGTGGCTGCAGGGTCCTCTTTGCCCCACTGGTCTGATCCTCCAGCTGAGGAGAGCTCATGGTCCTTCTCAGATCCTACCTTAGAGCAGGAAGCAGGATCCAAGGTCAGGAAGACTCCTGAGAGCCTCCTGGTACAGCCTCTGGTCAAAGTATGGCCAACACCAGGTTGTTCAGGGCTTTGTGCTCTTGTCTGGATATCTCCAAGCACAGGTGATCTGGTTTAGGGGTTGCTGTGATGCTGCCTGGATGACTGGACTGGATCATCTTGAAAGTCTCTCCCAACCTTGATGATTCTATGGAGATTCTGTGGAGATCCACGGAATCATTGAAGGTCAGAAAACTCCTCTAAAGTCATTGAGTCCACCCATGAACCCATCTCTGCCAGCTCCAGCACCAATCCATGTCCCCAAGTACCACATCTACGTATTTTTCCCGGGGACAGTGATTCCACCATTCCCTGGGCAGTCTGTGCCAGTGCTGGACAACGCTTTCAGTGAAGAAATTTTTCCCAAGACCCCATCTGAGGCCAAATCCCACAGGCTCTCTGGGTGCCTGTCCCGGGGTTTGAGGACCCTCAGCACCATTTATTTCCCATTTCTTCTCCTGTTGTGCACCCTGGAGAGTCCCACAGCCCCTCCCTGAGCACCAGCCCATGCAGATGGGGTGTTACAACCCATCCCTGAAAGCAAGAGCAGCTCAGGTTCTTGTTAATGGACTCCTTGGGATGGATTAGAGTGAAAGGCACTGAATGACCAATGTTTGAAAATATTTCTGTGTGGGGTTTGTTTCACAACCATTTGGTTGCAATGGAAAGCAGGGATGGAGCCATTTGGGTTATTATTGTCCATAGTAATGTGGGAATATGAAAGCATAACAGTATCAGCAAAGAAGATGCATAAGGGAGGAAGGAAGGGAGGGAGGGAGGGAGGAAGGGAGGGAGGAAGGGAGGGAGGAAGGAAGGGAGGGAGGGAGGAAGGGAGGGAGGAAGGGAGGGAGGAAGGGAGGGAGGAAGGAAGGGAGGGAGGGAGGGAGGAAGGGAGGAAGGGAGGGAGGAAGGGAGGGAGGAAGGAAGGGAGGGAGGGAGGGAGGGAGGAAGGGAGGGAGGAAGGGAGGGAGGGAGGGAGGGAGGGAGGGAGGGAGGGAGGGAGGGAGGGAGGAAGGGAGGGAGGAAGGAAGGAAGGGAGGAAGGAAGGAAGGAAGGAAGGAAGGAAGGAAGGAAGGAAGGAAGGAAGGAAGGAAGGAAGGAAGGAAGGAAGGAAGGAAGGAAGGAAGGAAGGAAGGAAGGAAGGAAGGAAGGAAGGAAGGAAGGAAGGAAGGAAGGAAGGAAGGAAGGAAGGAAGGAAGGAAGGAAGGAAGGAAGGAAGGAAGGAAGGAAGGAAGGAAGGAAGGAAGGAAGGAAGGAAGGAAGGAAGGAAGGAAGGAAGGAAGGAAGGAAGGAAGGAAGGAAGGAAGGAAGGAAGGAAGGAAGGAAGGAAGGAAGGAAGGAAGGAAGGAAGGAAGGAAGGAAGGAAGGAAGGAAGGAAGGAAGGAAGGAAGGAAGGAAGGAAGGAAGGAAGGAAGGAAGGAAGGAAGGAAGGAAGGAAGGAAGGTCCATGATTACCACCTGTAGATCCTGATCAGACTTGTTGCACTGTTGTTCTAAGTGATAATTGAATTCTTGCTCGACCTTGGCCCCTCAGGGGTGGGGAAAAAGCCCCCAAACACAAAGTCTAATGGGTTAATACAGACTCAGGAACACCCTGGTACCTCCATGGTGCGTTGGGAGGGTGGTTTTACGCTGTCCCCTGCAAGAGATTTGGGGTCTGTTGCCACACTTTGGCATCAGCTGAAGTTTGGGTGGGAATGAGGGAAGGAGGGCACTTCAGGGGTCTTTGATGGTTCATGACCCCTCCTAAGACATGGCACTGCCTCTCCTGTCAGTGTGAATGTGGGGAGGAGGGGTGTGTTTGAGGGAGGGCAATTTGCCTTGGTAGAAATCACCATCCTGTCTCCACAGATTCTGCCTCTCCTCTGGTTCAAAGCTGGACTTACAGGCTCCTCCTCTGTCCTCTGCAGGTCAGAGACTCTCCATTCCACACCCAAAACCTCAGTCCCCTGTCCCATGGGGAGATGCAAACGTGGCTCCAGCAAAGCTCCTGGTGCCACTTCAACTGTTTGAAGTCATTAACCATTAATGTCCCATCTCTCACAGGGTGCATTTGGCTCTCACCCCCCCAGCTGTGATCTGAGCTGATATTTGTGTCCCCAGCTCTACAGAGCTGCCCTCTTGGTGCTCACAGCCTGGACATTTTGGGAGCAGAGCCCTCTCCTGTTTCTCCTGGCAGTGGCAGCGATGTGACCTCAGCTCTCACTTGGAATGAAGCACAAACCTAATGTCTTGCTTTCTGGACAAATTAGCTTTCTTGCCCTAAAAGAAAGGTCTGGTCAAATTCCAGTGAAGGTAATTACACTGAGCTCACCTAAGAGCCTTCAGAGCCTGAACTGAAGACATTATTAAGGAATAATTGTTTCTTAATTTGCTTTCCACTACACAGCTCTGTGCAGTGTCAAACAGTCCCACTCTGGGGGTGGCTGAATCTCAGCCGTGGCCACAGCACAGCTGATGGCTCTGTAATAATTCCTGGCTGCTGCCACCATGTAGCTCTTATCCAACAGATTTGGAGCTAAAATTTAATCCATTATGGCTGTAAACAAGCCACTCCGATGGGAAGCAGGTGTAACCTGGGCTGGCTGCTGAAAATATGAAGCAATAACTCTGAGTAAAGGGTGAAAATCTAACCGTCTGCCCAGCTATTTTTCAGGGGGTAATGTCGCCCCTATCCTGGGATTACTGGGAGGGGATTCATCTGGCTCCACGTGTCCCTCTGAAGTGGCTGCAGCAAGAGAGCCCAAGCCACCATTAATCTTGTCCTAAAGCCTAAAATAGGTCAGTGAACAGCACCGGAAAGTGTCCCTTTGCCTCCAGACACTGGAAAGGGAACCCACAGAGATGTGATCAGACAGAGGCATTAAAAATTAGGAGGATTAAATCCCCCTGTGAATACCTTACCATGTATCCAGGCATCAGCACTGATCCCTCTGCAAGTTCACTCCAAAAAGTAATGGAAGAAGACACAGACACTGCTAAGTCTGTCCCTACAGCTGTTCATCCCTTGTATGTCATGTTCTGGTGTGTTCATGCACGACTTGCATGTTCATCCAAGTGAACTGTGAACTGGCACCGTGACACCACCACGGGAAAGACCAGGGCAAGATACCCATCCACCTTTTTCCAGTGGGAACTCTGATCTGCACCAATCCTGTGCCCTTGGACACAGCTGTGTTTCGATTCACCCTGACTTATTTATTTGTTTATCAGTGTCCTCATTGAGCAGGAGGGACCAGCTAACCCTATGTGGGGGTGATCAAAGCTGTGTATTCTACCCCCTCTATTCATTCCCCAAGGACAATGGACCATTAGCAGCAGCTGCCCAGGGAGCCATTATCACCTTCACACCCAGCCTGAGGGGGCGGAGCTGCCAATGGGCCATCAACAGCTCAACACCCCCTGGCTCCCAGAGTTAATCACCCATTGTGTGAGTCCCCGCCCAGGGGGAGGGACTGGGTGCTCCCTGAGGGTACATAAGTGGTGGGTAAGAAGACTTTGGTAACTTCTCATTGGATCCAGAGGAGCAGCAGGACCTTGACAGGAGGAGATCACCGCTCTCGCCCAGACCACAGCCCTCGCCTGCACCAACAGGTTTTTCATTTCCTTTTGCTCTGGACTTGGGGGAGCCACAGGGGTCTCAGCACAAGGGCAAACAAACCCCCTTGGGTTTGTGCCCCAGGACACTGGGTTATACTGCTGGGGTTTTGTGAGTTGAAAGCAATTTCCCTTGTGTGTCAGTGTTGTTATTGTAATATTATTATTAAATTTTAGGTCTGACTTATAATCTCTCTCGTGGTGAGTTCACTTCCCCTGCTGGTTCACCTTTAAACCAGCACAATCAGCTACCAAGCAATAGAAAACTTGTGGATTCTGAAATTACATTCATATTTTGCTAATTGGATCTCATTTCTGTTGTTGCTGGAATTCTCTCGGGATACTTTAGATCCCACTTTTTTCAACATTGTACACCATAATATTTTGGCTGTAACAAGTTCAGGATCAGCCACAAGGAAGACTACTGGGTCTTAAGAATAAAATGAGTTTTATTTCAAAGACAGCAGACCATTTGCCAGCCTTCATCATATTATATTAATATACCTTCCAACTCACAGTTAAGGAAAGTACTGTAAGATGCTGCTACAGGGGTGTTGCAGTCCATGATGGAAGGTTTGGAAGAAGGGAGAACAGAAGTAGCATATACAGGGAAGCATGGGGGAGTATATTGATGTTGGCCACGAAGAAATACAATGTGTAGAGGAAAATACCACAGAGCAGCATGTGCTGTGTGTGCAGCAGTGGGTGCAGGAACCCCGAGGAACCCTGGCTGGGAAGGCTGGTTACACAACACAGGGGTAAACACTGAGGGCTGCAGGGTGGCAGATGAGCAAGGGAGAATATTGTGGGTGCTGGCAATAGGGAGAGGACAGTGAAACCCTATTTTAACATGTAGTCATGCTGTATGTCTGGCCAAACTTCGTGTACGAAGATTTGGGCACGGCTCTCCCCAGGTGGGTGAGCCCTTCCAGCCTGGGCAGTGGATTGTTCAGGTGAGGCTCAGCGTGCACAGAACTGGCCCCACCGTTTGAGTCCTGAGGTCCATCTGCCACGGCCGAGCGAGCTTGGACAGTGCCAGTGAAGTCCTTGGGACTGTCACAGCACCCAGCACTGACTGGGGCTGACCCTGCTGAGCATCCAAGATCTGAGGGGATCGGATGGCAGGGAGGGCATTGAACTGCCTGGTACGTTCCCCACTGAGACTCGAACTCACGACCTTGTGATCAGAGTCCAGAGTGCTCACCATTACACCACGGGACCGCCCTGTAGTCATACTAAGGTATCTGAAAATTTCATTTGGCCCCCAGGAAAAGAACAATTAAAGGATTTGGACCCAGCTAGGTACCATAGCATCAGTTGGAATGGATGGACAGTGAATGCATGGTCATGTACATGACTTGCTGGTAAGTGTCCCCTCAATAGTGGCAAACTGACCTTGCAAAAAAGTATTTGCTACAGACCCTGAGATCAGCTCAGTTGGTTAAAACTTGGTTGTAATAATGCCAAGGTCATGGGTTCAATCCCCTATATGTGCTGTTGACTTAAGAGTTGGGCTCGGTGATCCTCGTGGGTCCCTCCCAGTTCAGAATAGTCTGTGATTCTGTGTGTGAACTCAGCCTGTATTTCTACCTCAGGACAACTGGGGGTCCTCTTGGTGATGTCACTGTTGAGACATTGTGAATCCTGGGGGTGGCAAAAGGTGGCTCAGGTAACTCTGAGTAGGCAAAGTTTGCAGTGTCTGAATTCAGAATATAGAAACAAGTCCTTTTTACCCACGGGAAATGTGCTGAGCCAAAAAGTGCCATCCCCAGATATTCCCAGGTCTGGAGCACCCTGTTCCATAGGTGGGTACCTCAAAAGCTGGGGCATGTGCCCTCCTGAGTTACTCCAGTGCCTGTTTGGGATCCATCTGGTGCCAAATGGCATCAGAAAAGGCTGCAGAGCTCATTTTTCTCACCTTACTTCCTTCTGTAGGAACATGTGGAGAGAGTCATGCTCTGCAGGACCCTGTCTGTCCTGTGACATATTGAATTCAGCTTCAAAGCAATTTTGCACAGAGTAGAAATGGCAGGGCATATTTCTTCTCCCAGCCTGCTCTCCATGAGAACAGACCTGAGCAGCAGCTCAGGTGGCCAGAGAGGACAGGGAGGAGCTCAATTTATTGCCTGGAACATAAGCCAGCACAAACAGAGCCGTGATGGAAGTGTGGAAGCTGCTCCAGTGAGGCAGGAGAAAGGCTGTTAGGAAAATGAGTTGGACCTTTCTGACAAGCTGCTGCAGTTATTTCATGTAGAGCATAATTCACAGCCCCTCTGTGAGCCTGAACACATTGGCTGTCCCTGCCATTCCCTCTTTCTGTGCTGTCCAGGGTTCGTGGGCCATCTGTGAACCATCATCCCTGCCCCCAAACTGGCCAGCACAAGCAGACAGAGGCTACTTGATTCCAGAGAAGAAATCAGGAGGAAAGTCCAGAAAAAGCAACCAAATTCTTTAGGAAGTTGGTGAGCAGGGGAGGTACAGGGCAATGCACTGAAAGAGGAGGCTGCTGAGACACGACCAAGGTGCAGAGCAACAAATGCTCTGGAGATGAAATGTGTGATCAGAGTCATCCCCTCTCACAGCCCAGAGGGGTCAGAGCAAGAAGCAACTGGAACGACTGTTTTATTCGGTGACAACACACCACAGGAGCTCACTGCAGCAGGAGCTGGAGTATAACAGCACTTGGGATCTTATTTTTCAGTAGGAATGAGGCAAAATCCACATGGCAACATCTGAGATGAGATGTCTGTAATTCCTGTTTCTGCTTTTGTCCTGACAGGAGGAGGCAGCTTTCTCTGCTCTCCTGGTGTCCCTCGCTGGGAGTGACAGAGTGTGTGTCAGTCAGGTTGGGTCCTGAGCTGGATGCTGGACTGGGTGGGACATTCCCAGTGGAGTTGGTGTTTAAGGTTTTGCCTCCAACATGGATGGGCTCCTTGCAGCAGCTTTGACTCAGGATCAGCTTGCTGGGGCATCCACAGATTCACAGGATCATCAGGGTTGAAAAAGCCTCCAAGATCATCATGTCCAACCTTCAGCCAAATACCACCACACCCATAGACCCAGACAGATCCATGGCAAGGTGGATGCCCAGACACGGCCCCACCACACCCATAGACCCAGACAGATCCATGACAAGGTGGCTGCCCAGACACGGCCCCAACATGCCCAGACAGATCCATGACAAGGTGGCTGCCCAGGCAAATACCACCACACCCAGACACCCAGACAGATCCATGACAAGGTGGCTGCCCAGACACGGCCCCACCACACCCATAGACCCAGACAGATCCATGACAAGGTGGCTGCCCAGACACGGCCCCAACATGCCCAGACAGATCCATGACAAGGTGGCTGCCCAGGCAAATACCACCACACCCATAGACCCAGACAGATCCATGACAAGGTGGCTGCCCAGACACGGCCCCACCACACCCAGACACCCAGACAGATCCATGACAAGGTGGCTGCCCAGACACGGCCCCACCATGCCCAGACACCCAGACAGATCCATGACAAGGTGGCTGCCCAGACACGGCCCCACCATGCCCAGACACCCAGACAGATCCATGGCAAGGTGGCTGCCCAGACACGGCCCCACCACGCCCATAGACCCAGACAGATCCATGACAAGGTGGCTGCCCAGACACGGCCCCACCACGCCCATAGACCCAGACAGATCCATGACAAGGTGGCTGCCCAGACACGGCCCCACCATGCCCAGAAACCCACCCTCAGGGTATTTATCTGTGTTACTGTCCACTCCAGTGAGGTGAGTGTCAGCTCTGACCAAGCTGAGCTGCTGCACCATCTCTCTCACTGCTTTTCTTTGCTTGAATAAACCTGTCAAAGCTGCTTCTTTCAACTTTTCTGGGGCTGGAGGTGAGTCCAGGTAACACCAGGTGTTTTGGTGCTCCTGAGGGCAGAAGTCAGAGGGATTTGGGGTGGCAGGAAGGCTTCAGAGCTGTGGCTGTGCTGGCCTGTCCCTGAGGAAGGCCCTTTTGCCCCCACACTGCAGGTGTTCAGGTCACCCCAGGACCACTCCAGCAATGCCTGTGTGTGGCTGGGATGAAGTTAATCCTGAGACTGTGTCTCTTCCAAACACTGCAGTGTGGGACAAAGGGGAGCCAGTGGGGACTCAGGGGAGCAGAAAACATGTCCACACAGGCCAGTCCTCACAGGAACCACCATGCACTGCTCAAGTGACAGCCAGAGTTATGTTGGTTTCTTGTCCCTTATTTTAAAGGCAGATCCCTGATAGGTTTCATTTGTTCCTCGAGGTGATTTTTTATTGCTTCTTACAGGAGATGACCCTTATTTCATTTGCTACATGAGTTATAGGAAGGCTGTATCAATCAGTCAAAGCCTGGAGAGGAAGCAGTCCCACCACTGATTAAACCTGGCTCTCGGTGTGGAGTTCAGCCTGGAGGAACTTTGTCTTTTAACAGAAACTAATCATAAAGTTAGGGGGAGAAAGGAGTTTCTGCTTCTGTGTGGCCAAAGATGGTGTTTCTTGTGCACTAAAAAATTGGTCAGTGAGCACTGAGCAACTGCCTTGTGCATCACTTGTTTTGCACATTCTAATCCTTCCACCATCTTCATTTTCTTCCTTTTCTGTCCCATTAAATCACCTTTATCTCAGCCCACGAGTTTCTCTCCCTTACCCTGCCAGTTCTCCCCCCCACCCCAGGGCAGGGCAGGGCAGGGGGCCATTGGGTGTGTTGTGCCCAGTTGCCAAGTGGGGCTAAACCACCACACCCACCTGCACACTGAGGTTGAATTGCAAGGATTTAGCAAGGCTAAAGGTTAGGACAGGGCTTGGAGACATCACAGGAGGTAAACTCTCACTGACACTACCTGAAGGTTGGAGTCTGGTGCTCCAAAAATCTCCATCCCTGGATGATGGGGAGGGCTCTGGAGTGGGACTGTGGCTGTTGTCCTTGAAAGCCATCTTGTTTCCCAAAACTTTGGGATCAAGCTCAGCATACTTCATACAACCATCCAGAGATGGAAAAGGCTCTCAAAGGGTCATGTGAGGAGCAGCTGAGGGCACTTGGCTTGTTCAGCTGGAGGAGAGGACACAGGGCAGACTCAAGAGGGTCTGCAGATCCTCCTGAGGGGCAGCTCCATCTCTGATCCCTGTGTGAGCAGGGACAGGGCCCCAGGGAAAAACTGGAGCTGTGTCAGGGCAGGTTCAGGCTGGACCTCAGGGAAAGGCTCTTCCCCCAGAGGGTGGTGGGCACTGAGCAGGCTCCCCAGGGCAGTGGGCACAGCCCCAAAGCTGCCAGAGCTCCAGGACAACACTCAGGGTGGGATTGTTGGGTGTCCTGTGCAGAGCCAGAAGCTGGACTGGATGGTGCTGGTGGGTCCCTTCCAGCTCTGGAGATTTCATGATTCTCTGGTTCTGGGATCTCAGAGGCAGCACCTTGAGAGCCAAAGGGCCTCTGCCTTGCTCAGAGGGCAGTTTCCAGAAATTATTCCCATTTCCACCAAGCTACAATGACTTGTTTGCAAGGTGTGTTTAGATACTCTACAACTGAGATAGCACTACACAGTCAATCCTTTCTCATTAAAAGGAGTTTTTTAATCCCCAGCTATATGATAATCAAGTTCTGACAGGCCAAGGCAGGTCTCTGAGGTCCACTGGCCCTGGGCTGGGCTGGTGCCAAGAGCAATTTCCCTGTCCCTCATGGGTTGGGACCAGGCCTGTGACTGCAGCAAAGCAAAACATGCCCCTAAAAAGCAAGAAGTTTTCTGTTTCCCCAGTTGAGAATCACTGCCATGGATCACTAAATATAACAGCAATTTCCATACATCTTGCTGGAGTTTATATGGAAGTAGGTCCTCAGTTGCTTGGGGTGGTTAATCAGATGTAAGTCAGTATGCAAATGGGACAAGTGCAAGTGCTAAAATTGTGCCATTAGAATTTTAGAGAATGTAATTACAAAATATTTTTGTATATCATTATTTTGATAAAATTATTTTGATACCATTATTAGGAAACTCATAAGAGAAGAACTCTTGAAAGGTTTGCGTGAGGGAAATGAAAATACAGAAAATGAGAAAGCATCTGCTGCAGAAAAAAAATGTAACCCAGCAGTATCAGTAATCATTGATACAGATTTGGTTGAGTGCAACAGCAAATGAAACACTTTCTCAGGCTTTACTTAGTGGTAAAATGGCAAATCTTTGTAGGACAAAAGCAGTGTGGATATTACCAACAACACATTAGTACTCCTTCATCTGAGGAAAATTATTAATAAGAGCTGGACATGGTTTCCTTTACTGCTGGTGCTTCATGCTGTGAAAATATCAGAACCTGCTGCTTTGCATCACAACATTGTTATCATCTGCTTGATTATTTCCAAGATAAGAACAGTGGCAGAGTGATTATTTCCGAATGAAAAAAAATCAAACATTTTCAGCTTTTTGTCTATTCATCATCATTTGAAGGTTCTGTGCTGTTATTAATTTTGGTAGAAACCATTCACTTCAAATTAACAGAAAAAGGAAAGGAATATGTGCCCTACATTAACCACCAGCTGACACACAGCACAAAACAGGGGGTGAAGATAATTTTATCTTCAGAATAATCAAAAAGGCCAATTTGCCCCTGGGCTGTGCCAGCCATGGTGTGTCACAGGGCCAGGGCAGTGCCCGTCCCTGTGCTGGCACTGCTGGGGCACCTCCAGCCCTGGGGCAGTTCTGGGCACAAGGACAGGAGAGACACTGAGGGGCTGGAGCGTGTCCAGGGCAGGGAACGGAGCTGGGAAGGGGCTGGAGCAGCAGGAGGGGCTGAGGGAGCTGGGGGGGCTCAGCCTGGAGAAAAGGAGGCTCAGGGGGGACCTTCTGGCTCTGCAATCCCTGCCAGGAGGGGGGAGCTGGGGGGGGTCGGGCTCTGCTCCAGGAACAGGGACAGGAGGAGAGGGCATGGCCTCAGGCTGAGCCAGGGGAGGGGCAGGTGGGACAGCAGGAGGAATTTCCTCATGGAAAGGGTCATCAGGCATTGGCAGGGGCTGCCCAGGGAGGTTTGGAGTCCCCATCCCTGGAGGTGCCCAAGGAAGGATGGACGTGGCACTCAGTGCTCTGGGCTGGGGGCCAAGGGGGGCATCGGGCACAGGGTGGACTGGATGATCCTGCAGGTCTTTTCCAACCTTAACTAATTTATGATTCTATGAATAAGCAATTTTAATCACTCTTCTTAACTAATGAAGTTGTTCCAGCATGACAGATATTTAATGTGGCAACCTTAACCATGGGCAGACATTGAGGTGTACCCCCAGAAGCCTCTTCTCTCTCTGCACTGGGCAGCTCAAAGGATCATTAAATGATTTCCAGGTATTTTTGGTCCCTTCTGCCCACTGAGGCAGGACTTTCCACTCAGAATTTTTTATGTTAATGAACAGAAATAAAGCTGGTGGTGCAGAGATCCCCTTTTTTTATATAGTAATATGTACATATTTACTTATATATTTCCCAGGACATAAAAAAATGGGGTTTTTTATGCCACAGCTAATTAAAACAGACTCATCTCATGTTCTGTTTATGAGGTATTGCAACCATTAAAGTGTGAGGAAAAAAGGAATGAAGCTAGGGACATTATTTGGCCACAAATACATCTCTCATTTAAAAGACAGACACTGGCAAAGTAGGAAAGAAGCAAAGGAATTTCATTCTGTGGCATCTTGGGATCACAAAGGGGAGTTTGGGAGACTTTCAGTCACTTGTCTGAGGACTATTGTGTGCAGAACGAGTTCATGTGTCAGGAACCCTGTGTGTGGAAACCCCTGAAATTCAAGCTTCAAATGTTTCTTTTCCATTCTTACCCAGAGGACATGTGTTGTCCCCATATCATGGGGAAAAAGAAGTTTTCTTGGATAACTAAATATGAATAAGCTGCAGAAATCTATGAAATATTGATTCTGTTCAGGCTGGAAAGTGAATCGTGCTCGTACATGGAAAGGGTGTTTTACAAACTCATTAAAACTAACATGGGAGCTCTAGAATGCACTAAAGGTGATTAATTTGTACCATTTTAAATAATATACTGCAGTTTACAAAGTCTGAATTATTGATGAGAGCAGCAGGAATATCTACTGGAAAGAAAAATAGCTAAGGTAAATGGTGGTTTTCCAAATGTCCCAACTTAGGACATGATTTCCACATTTCCAGCTGGTTCATCCTTGTTTTCAGAGAACCACAGAACTGCTGAAGTTGAAGGCACCTCTGGAGAGCTCTGAGTCCAAGTCCTCTGCTCAGGGAGGGTCACCTAGAGCAGGTTGTCCAGGACTGTGTCCAAGGATGGAGATTTCACAGAATCTCTGGACTGTGTTCCAGTGCTTGACCCACTTTAAAGTGAAAATCTTTCTTCTTGGGTGTGAATGGACTCTCATGTATTTCAGGTTTTGGCTGGTGCTTCTGCTCCTGCCTCTGCACACCACAGAGAAGGGCCTGGGTCCAACTTCTCCACATCCCTTCAGGAATTAATAGACATTGACAAAGCCTCCTCTGAGCCATCTCTTCTCCAGGCTCAACCATCCCAGCTCTCACAGTGTCTCTGTACAGAAGATGCTGCTCCCATGGGCAGATGGGAGGGAGGAGCTGCAGCCCCAGGAGAAGAGGCAGAGGACAGTGTGGCATTGAACTCTTACTACCCTGGCAAGTGGTTTGGATCAGTCTAGGGGCTTGAGACATCAACAAAAACCTGCACAAGATGCAAAGAGAAGGGAGAGCTCCCCTCTGGTGACCCCAGCCCAGTCAGCATGGTCTGACCACACTCAGCCCCCTGAGCCCCAGGGGAATCCCTTGCCCTGCCAGTGCTGCATTTATCACTTGTGCAGCCACCTCCCTCCAGCAGCTGTGAGGAGCAAATGGAAAAAGGAGCCCTCTGTCATTCCCTGGAGAAGCACAAAGACAGGAGCTCCAGGCATCTGTTGTGAAGATGGACAGGTTTAATACCACATGAGAGCCCACAGACATTCACCCTGCCCGTGGTGCCTTCCCCAGCCCTTGCTTTGCTGCCACATCCCTGCTCTCCTCTCTTGATGTGTTTATTAGTTTGCTGTCAGCTTTTCTTTCCAGCTGTTTGATGAGCCAGACTTTTCATTGTGGTTAAAGCCCGGGAAGCATCAGGCAGGGACAGGTTAAAGGAGGTCAAAGCAGAAGGCAGGAGTGGCAGTGTGCACTTAGGATGCTTTATGTTCTCCTTAGACCCACCTGTCAGCTCCTGCTGCCATTGCCACATGATGGATTGGCTCTCAATTCCTCAGCAAACACCTCACACAGTGAAAGCATTGGCACAGAGATCCCATCCCAACCTGGAGCAGCTGGAGCACAGACTGGCCCCCTCTCATTGCTGCTGAGCTGGTGGCAGTGCAGGGGACAATGTGGGACCCCTCACAAGGTTGTGCCACTGACTGGGGTTGGGCACCTCAAGCAGGTTCTTTGCTTGGGAGGGTGAAGGTGGTGAGATGGCAGGAGAGGGCCCAACCCATCCAGTGGGGCTCAGGATTAACTCCCCTTCTTAACTGAGAGGGACTCCCCACCAGGCCCATGTTGGCAGGTTGGCCTCATGGACAGAGAGGAATGACACCAACCCTCCCCTGTCTGTGTGTGTGTGTGTGGGGGGGGGGGGGGATGTCCTGCAGGATTCATCATGGAATCACAGGATCAGAGGATGTATGAGCTGGAAGGGACCCACAAGGTTCAGCGAGTCCAACTCCTGGCCCTGCACAGCACCAGCCCCAACAGTCACACCCTGTGCCCCAGAGGATCATCCAAACACTCCTGGAGCTCTGGCAGCCTTGGGGCTGTGCCCACTGCCCTGGGGAGCCTGATCAGTGCCCACCACCCTCTGGGGGAACAACCTTTCCCTGAGATCCAACCTGACCCTGCCCTGACACAGCTCCAGCCATTCCCTGGGTGCTGTCCCTGGTCCCCACAGAGCAGAGCTCAGTGCCTGCCCCTCCTCTGTCCCTCCCGAGGAAGCTGGACCTGCAGTGAGGTCTGTCCTCAGTCTCCTCTTCTCTGAGCATTAAGCACCAGAGACAGATTCTGGCCAAGATTCAGAGGTCTGGCCTGGCCTGGTCTTTGTCTCTCACCTCATTGAGTTCTCCCTCCTCCAGATCAGCACCAGATGAAAAAGATGAAGGGGACTGGGGCAGAGTTTTTGTCTTTCACATGCCATGCATCCAACAGGGAAGAATGATGTGTGGAGGAGGTTGAAGTTCTCTACCACAAGCACTGAAGGGGATCAGGAGCTCCTGTAGAATTTGGTGCTCAGGATCACCTGCTTGTTGTAGAGACTCACTGAATCATAATTTATGATCTAGCTGAGGTCTCTTGACTTGTTCACCTGGAGCAGACTGAGGGGAGACCTCACTGTGGTCTTCAATATCCTCATGAGGGGTAGGGCAGGGACAGCTCCAATCTCTGCTCTGTGGGACCAGGGACAGCACCCAGGGAAAGGCTGGAGCTGCGTCAGGGCAGGGTCAGGTTGGATCTCAGGGAAAGGCTCTTCCCCCAGAGGGTGGTGGGCACTGATCAGGCTCCCCAGGGCAGTGGGCACAGCTCCAAGGCTGCCAGAGCTCCAGGAGTGTTTGGACAATGCTCTGGGGCACAGGGTGTGACTCTTGGGGATGGGCCTGTGCAGGGCTGAGGGTTGGACTTGCTGATCCTTGGGGGTCCCTCCCAACTCAGGATGTTCTCAGTGGTACCATATCAAAACTCCCATCACAGCAATGATGTGATGTAGGCAGAGTTTTAAGAGCAAATCCCCTCCTGGACAGCCAAACATTTAGCACCATGACAGCTGTGAAAACAATACCTGGGTATTTCCACCACTGATGGTACATGAGAGACAGCAGAATCAGGAATGCCTGGAAAAGGCAGAGGGGAAATTTCCTTCAAGCAGAGCTGTTTATTGGGAAAAGTGCCCTTGATGAAGTTGGTTTTCTGTTCAGTTTCTTATTCTGGCACAGCATAACAGTCATTAGAACCTGCCAGTCAGTGACAATCTCCTTCCTTTGGAGACTGCAGTGATGTGAGATGATGAGGCAGGAATGATCTGAGTGCTTCTCAAGGGGACCTCATTATCTTCACAAAATCACAGATTATGCTGAGCTGGAAGGATCCCACAATGATCAGCGAGTTCAATCCTCAGCGAGTTCAATCCTGGCCCATCCCCAGGAGTCACACCCTGTGCCCCAGAGCATCAGCCAAACCCTCCTGGAGCTCTGGCAGCCTTGGGGCTGTGCCCACTGCCCTGGGGAGCCTGCTCAGTGCCCACTACCCTCTGAGGGAAGAGCCTTTCCCTGAGATCCAACCTGACCCTGCCCTGGCACAGCTCCAGCCATTCCCTGGGTGCTGTCCCTGGTCCCCACAGAGCAGAGCTCAGTGCCTGCCCCTCCTCTGCCCCTCCTGAGGAAGCTGGACCTGCACTGAGGTCTGTCCTCAGTCTCCTCTTCTCCAGCTGAACACACCAAGTGCCCTCAGCTGCTCCTCATCTTGTCCAGAGAAACTTCTGTTAATGTCAAAACAGGCTGGAAAACCAACCACTGGAGCAATCAGGATCAAAACCAGACCCTGTGTTGCATTTCCAGCCAAACTGGCTCAGTAGGCACATCCTTGGCACAACATCAAAAAATGAAACTCCTGTGGGTCTGCCCTGCAGCCCTGGTTGGGTTTTGTGAGACAGGCAGAGTCAGGTAAGGAACCAGGGCAGGCTGTTACCCCAGAACTCATTTGCTCAAATTGCTGAGCACCTGCTATTGAATAAAAACAACAGTTTCTGCTCCTGGACATGTGTTGGGAGTAAGGCTGGGTGAATAATTGATTTTTCAGTTCAACTACCAAGTTAAAAAGTAAAAAGAAATCCATTTGATCCAAACTAAAGCAGATGTTTTCGAGTTTCCTTGCCAAAAAGAAAAATGAAACAATTCCACTTCAGTGATTAAAACCAAAGAAGTTTTATTCTGGTTTGGGCCATTCTGAGGAAAACGCACCTGCAGCTTGGAAACCAAAGTTATGGCCTCTTTTTCCACTCAACATTCAACATTAACATGGCCTGGAGCTGTCTGAGTGCTCCACCTCCACCCAGGGGACAACATCCCCACGTTTCATGGGGAATCTGTTCCAATTCAGTTTCTGTTCCACTTGTGCTTTTATGTAACCAAAAAAGGCAACCAGGTGTGTCCTCCACTCCCATGTCCCTCTGAAATGCAGGATCATCCCAGTCCCCAAATGAAGTGTTTTATCTTAGGTGGAATGATCAGGATATCACACCAAAATCCACCTGCAGGTAGAGGAGTTCAGCAGAGAGTTGGATCACTCAGCAGCTTAGAGGTTTACTTTGAATTAAGCAGGCAGTGGACTTAAATTGGAGTGAGCAATTTGAGCTGATAACTGAAGGAAATAAAGTGGTTTATCTTCTTGAAACTGCTTTTTTGTTCACCCTTAACAGGCTGGACATTTTACAGAACAGTTACTTTGAATTGCAGATCTCAGCAAAAGGTTTGAAATCAGTTCCAACCCTCAAGTTCCCACACCTGAGTTGCCAATGAGCCTCCTGAAGACACTCCCTCAGGTGGCTTTGCCTTTTCCATTTGGAAACTGGCGCAGAGCCCGGAATCGTTGTTGTTAATGTTTAATTCACTCCCAGCAGTAGGAGCTACCACTAATGGTGCTGTCAAGAAAGGCAGAGAAGCTTCACTGATCCACCTTGTTCCCGAGACAGGAGTCAAGTATCTCCCTTGTTTCAGGGAGGTGGATTGTATCATCCAGGAAGAAAGTCCTTCCTGAACATCTTATTGGGAGGCAGCAGGGAGAGTGGAAACAGAAACACAACAGCAAGTGTTAACACCAGCCAGCCTTTTATCTGAACTCAAAGCCACTCAGCCAGGCTGCAAGAATGTAGGTCTTTCTTTCCTCTTCTGCTTCAGGATATCCCAAGGCACATCCTCTCCTTCCCAGAGAAGGCTCCCACTGCTTCTTGAGTGGATCCTTCGGAAAATGTAGCTGGGAGGGAAGGAATAGGAACTTTTCTCCTATTTTGTGGGAACTGCCTCCCTAAAATAACTCGGAATTTAAGTTTTGGGGTGAAACTGAGTTTGCCTCAGTAGAGTTGAATGTTTGGGGTCATCCTTGCTGCAGAAAGGCATTTTGTACCAGCGTTGGGTACTTCATATCCCAGGACACAGGACCAGGACTCTCCAATCCACAGGAACTGACCTAACTGGAGTTCCATTCCAGCTCTGGGCTGACCAGATCTTGAGAGTCCTACAAAAGGACCAGTCTGGCAGTTGGGAAGATGCCTCACACTGAAGAACTGCCCCCAGTTAGTGGTTGGGTCACCTCCAAGGGAAGTGAACAAAAACAGTGTCCAGGAAGAACTTCAAGGTAGAAAACAAAACCCCAGGGTGTCAGGTGGACAGGGCTTGGAGCAACCTGGGGTAGAGGAAGATGTCCCTGCCCATGGCAGGGGATGGCACTGGATGAGATTTCAGGTCCCTTCCAACCCAAACCATCTCATGATTCCCTGATTTCAGGCAACTGAAAAGGATCAGAACACTGTTCAGAGTTTTGCCATAAGGATGGTGGCACATTGGGTCTTGCACCTGCATTTCATGTCTCTACCAAAGCCTTCAGGCAAAAAGATTCTCCAAATGTTCAAGGTGGCAAATAAACCTGCAGAGGTTTCAAGGTGGGTCCCCTGGAGAGCTTGTCTTTGAGGAAGGAGAGATCCAGTCTCATGGTAGAGAAGAAAAGGATCTGGTTGGACAACACATCAGAGCCATGTTCATGAAATGAGGGTTGAGCTTTCCCATGTTCATGAAATGAGGGCTGAGCTTTCCCATGTTCATGAAATGAGGGTTGAGGTTTCCCATGTTCATGAAATGAGGGCTGAGCTTTCCCATGTTCATGAAATGAGGGTTGAGCTTTCCCATGTTCATGAAATGAGGATTGAGGTTTCCCATGTTCATGAAATGAGGGCTGAGCTTTCCCCCAGCACAGCCTGTGGAAGGAGTTAGGAAGGAATCAGGATGAGCTGATCCTTGTAGGAACAGCTGAGGTGCATCACTGAGGCCATTGAAGTGCCTCACCGAGGCCACCTCTCACCAGCCCAGTCTCCTCCTGTCCCTGGTGCTGGTGAACAACACGCAGCTGTACCTCGAAACATGAGGGAGGAGCTGGTGCTTCCTCGCTCTCCATCTGCTGCTCAGGGAGAAGATGCTTCCAGTCTATCACCTTTCATCAGCACAGAGAATGTCTCAATGAAGAGATGGAATAGGCAGGCTGGGGATAATTGCAGGCTGGAGATGGTGCTAATAGCTGTAATTTGGGTTGTGGAAGCAATAAACCCAGGCTCAATCACTGCCTGCTTTGTTTGGGAACGAGCCCAAGCTGCAAACAGAGAAAATGAAATTTATGAAAAATATATATTTCAAGGAAAGTAATTAGCACGTGTCTGCTGTGGTGATTGCAGGGGCTGAGAGCTTCCAGCTTTCTGCTGGAATCTGTGGAGCTCTGATTGCAGATACACAGGGTGGGTGAGACACCCTGCACAGCTCCTCACACATAACCAGAGCAGCTGGAGCTGTGTCAGGGCAGGGTCAGGTGGGATCTCAGGGAAAGGCTCTTCCCCCAGAGGGTGATGGGCACTGACCAGGCCCCCCAGGGCAGTGGGCACAGCCCCAAGGCGGCCAGAGCTCCAGGAGGGTTTGGATGATGCTCTGGGGCACAGGGTGGGACTCCTGGGGATGGTCCTGTGCAGGGCCAGGAGCTGCACTCATGACCCTTGTGGGTCCTCCCAAATCAGCAGATTCTGTGTGACCTGTCACAGGAGTGGATCTTTCAATATCAATAATTAGTTGCATAGATTTAATGTGGAATTTTTAGGCAGATATAAGAAGGTGGGATAAGTTTTGCTCTTATTTGATGGATGTGTGGTCATCAAAGAGACTCTTTATTCCCATCAAGGTCTCAGTGTTTGGGCCACTGCCTGGAAAATATTTCTCATTGTTCCTGTGCAGATGCCTGACAGGTTTTGTGATGTTCCAGGTTACACCCTGTGCTCAGAGTTTGTACAAGGAGAAGGAGGATAAGGAAAATTCCATCCTGTCTTTTTGACTCTGTCTTACTTTTCTCATTTTTCTTATTTCGTTTTTTTTTAAGTCTAGACATTTCTTCCTGGAATCATGGTTTGGAAAATAGTTTGAGTTGAAGGAACCTTAAAGCTCAGCCCATCCCCACCCTGCCATGAACAGGGACACCTTCCACCAGCCCAGGTTGCTCCAAGCGCTGACCAGAGTGGCCTGGGACACTCCCAGGGATGGGGCAGCCACAGCTGCTCTGCCCAACCTGTGCCAGGGCCTGCCCACCCTCACAGCCAACAATTCCTTCCCCACATCCCATCTATCCTTGCCCTCAGGCAGTGGGAAGCCATTCCCCTTGTCCTGTCCCTCCATCCCTTCTTCCAAGTCCCTCTCCAGCTCTCCTGGAGCCTCTTTAGGCTCTAAGGTCACCATTGCCCTGCTCAGCACCTCACTTAAAACAAGACCTAGAAAAGGAGAATGAAATGATAAACAAACTATTCAAAACCTTACATCTATAGGGAATGAAATTAGACATTTTCTTGTTTCCCAAATTCAGTATGGTGGGCATAAAGAAATTGAGGAAATTCAAAATCTATCAGTGTTCCACACAGACACTTTAAAAACAAAAGTTTTGTGCTATGAAAATGCAAGAAGAGTTTTATTGTTTGGGTTTTTTTTTTTAATTAAATTGCATCTTTTCAATATAAAAGTACCAGCATCGAAAGACAAAGATTGACATAAATCAGGCAAGGAGCCTGTCCCAGTTCAGCAGCCAGGACCAGTTTGTCCCTGTGTGGGGGTGACCAAAGCTGGGCATTCTAAACCCTCTGGGCCATTGCCCAGCAACTGTTCCCAAGGGCCCATTGGCAGCAGCTGCCCAGGGCACAGCTGAGCCCTCAGGCTGGGAGCTGGCTGGGAAAGAAGCCTGGCAGAGGAGCTGGGAGAACTGCCCTGCAGGGACTCCTTGGCACCTCCACACCCACCTGAGGGCTCAGCTCTGCTCAGGGGCCAGCAACGAGTCCAAAATCCCCCCTGAGTGCCAGAGTCAGATCCCCCAGTGTGGAACTCCCTGCCCTGGGGGAGGCACTGGGGGCTCCCACCTGAACCTGAGCACAGAGAATCTTGGGGTTTGGGGACTTCTGGGACCATTCATCAGATCCAGAGGAGGAGCAGAACCTGGACAGGAGGAGCCACCACTCTGGCCCAGACTGTGCCATCATCTGCACCAACAGGTTTGTCCCTTCCTTTTCCTTTGGACTCGGAGGAACCATGTGGGGCTCAGCATAGGGGCCACCAAACCCCCCTGTGTTTGTGCCCCAGGGGGCTGGGTTAGACTGCTGGGCTTGGGGGTTAAACCCAATTTGTCTTTGTGCCATTGCATTTATTGTAATATTGTTATTAAATTGTAACTCTGCCTTACAATCTCTTTTGTGTTGGGTTCGTTTCTCCTGCCAGTTTCCCTTTAAACCATCACAGAGCTCAAATATAAAACCCAGTGTTCATCTGCCTCTCAATGGAAACATTCCAGACTGACCCAAAAGGAACTGAGGGTGTGGGTTTTTCCTTCAAATTCTGTGCTTTCAGCAAGAACACTGAAAATTCCTTCCAAAACAAACCTCACTGGATCTTTCAGCTTGGTCACTGACATGAGAACTCCATTATTCTCCCAGATCATATCTGAAGAACTTAAGTTTCAATCATCTCCCTCCCAGGACTTCTTCCCCTGTAAAATTGATCTCCAGAGAGAGTTTCCCTGACAGTCAACTTAACCATCATCCCCCTCATTTTCATCCTATTACTGCTGGCAAATTATTTTGTTAGGATTATTGTGATGAGTGATGGGTATTCATGAGACCCTTCTGACTCTGATCTGTCTATTATGGGATGGGAACGTGGTTGGGGAAACTTCTTCCTGCTGCTGGAGCAGTAACTGTCTTACCTTTAAGTATCTCTTCAGCAAAATCTCTCGGATCTGTCTGCTTTTTGTGGATGTGGGACTTCACCCTCCTGAAATGGAAACTGCACAATTAATGGCTCATGTAACTCACTGTGGGGGTGGAAGGGCTGTCATGGAACAAAAAAAAATGTGTGGAGAAGTTGTACCTGCCATGAGTTCCTATAGAATCCCAGGAAAACACCACCAAAAAACTGGTTTTCATTTATTTCCTGATGGGAACAGGGGTTTGTTTCATGGGTGGTAAGCAGAACCTTCCAGCCCCAAGGCTGCCAGAGCTCCAGGAGTGTTTGAATGATCCTCTGAAGCACAGGGTGTGACTCTTGGGGATGGGCCTGTGCAGGGCCACGAGTTGGACTCGATGATCCTTGTGGGTCCCCCCCATCTCAGCATGTTCTGTGACTCCCTCTGGCTTTAAGTCCATAAATTTGTTCTGACCAAACATACCATTTCCTGAAGGAGGTGCTCACACACAGAGTCATCTTCACACTCATCTCTCACATGTCAGAGCAGATTCTGGTGCAGTTTCACCCTCTGGACACAAAAAAGTCATGTTGAAAACCTCATTGCCAGCACCAACTCACTGTGCTGTGACCTCACAGCTCATGTGAACTGTGGAATCCTCTGAGCTGGAAGGGACCCATGAGGACCATCAAATCCAAATCCTGGACCTGCACAGGACATCTCATGATTCACAACCCCTACTGATGCTCCTTTGCAGATGCTTTCTGCTCCCCCAGGGGTGGCTGGTCATTTCTGCAGAGCAGCAGGCACTTGCTGTGAGGAGGAGATGTGCAGATCATGGACTTTTAGGAACCTCCTGAGATCCTGCTCTGCCTTCACAGGTTCTCTCCATGCTGGGGCACCTGGGGAGCTCCTCCATCATGTGTGCTCTGGGCAGGGTCAGCAGTTGTTGTTTCTGCTTTCAGGTTTTAGAACATTCAACAGTGAATGGTCCATTCCTGTTCCCTTCTGACACAGCCATAGAGAGAGGGACATCCCTGCCCTGGGGGCATCAGGCTGGGCCAGGGAGGGGATTGTCCCACTCTGCTCTGCACTGGGGCAGCCTCACCTGCAATGGGGGGGCAGTTTGGGGGGTCACAATGGAAGGGACAGATTGAGCCATTGGAGAGTCTCCAAAGGAGGGACATGGAGGTGGTTCAGGGCCTGGAGGGGCAGCGTGTGAGGACACTGAGGGTACTTGGTGTGTTCAGCTGGAGAAGAGACTGAGGACAGACCTCAGTGCAGGTCCACCTTCCTCAGGAGGGGCAGAGGAGGGGCAGGCACTGAGCTCTGCTCTGTGGGGACCAGGAACAGCACCCAGGGAATGGCTGGAGCTGTGTCAGGGCAGGGTCAGGTTGGATCTCAGGGAAAGGCTCTTCCCCCAGAGGGTGGTGGGCACTGATCAGGCTCCCCAGGGCAGTGGGCACAGCCCCAAGGCTGTCAGAGCTCCAGGAGTGTTTGGATGATGCTCTGGGTCACAGGGTGGGACTCTTGGGATGGTCCTGTGCAGGGCTGAGGGTTGAACTTGATCATCTTTCTGGATTGCTTCCAAGCAGCATATTCTGTGATTCTTTGACCTCCACCACATGTGCCAATTGCCTTGGCTGTTTGACCTCATGCACAGGCACCAATATGACTTTATTACCTTTTGCTAATTTATTGTTCTTCAATTCTTAGCTACACAAATCAGTGCTCCCTTTTCACAGCTGTTCAAGTGTTCCCATCACCAATCTGTCTCCTGTATCTCAACCAGGACTAGAATCCCATCAGCAATCCTGGGCTGGTCCCACAGTGTGGGCAGCAGGGCAGGATTGTGCCCCTCTGCCCCCTCAGGTGAGACCCCACCTGCAGAGTTGCCTCAGCCCTGGGGGTCCAGCACAGGAAGGACATGGAGCTGCTGGAGGGAGTCCAGAGGAGGCCACAGACATGACTGGAGGGATGGAGCAGCTCTGCTCTGAGGAAAGGCTGAGGGAACTGGGGTTGTTCAGCATGGGGAAGAGAAGGTTTTAAGGTGACATAATTGCAGCCCCCTCCAGTATCTGAAGGGATCCTACAAGATGGAGAGAGAACTTCTTACGAGGGTCTGGAGGGACAGGACATGGGGGAATGGCTTCCCACTGACAAAGGGAAAGGTTAGGTTGGATATTGGGAAGGAATTCTTCCCTGTGAGGGTGGGCAGGCCCTGGCACAGGTTGGGCAGAGAAGCTGTGGCTGCCCCATCCCTGGGAGTGTCCAAGACCAGGTTGGAGCAACCTGGGCTGGTGGGAGGTGTCTCTGCCCATGGCAGGGGATGGAATGAGCTGAACTTTAATGTTCTTTCAACACAAACCATTCTGGGATTCTATGATTTTTTTTTCCATGTTCCCTGAAAAACAGGGAATGGGCAGATCCTCAAGGGGCCTGGCTAAGGGTCTGGCCCTGCAGGAATGGTGAGCACTGGGTGATACAATGATGCCAAAATCTGCCAGGTGAAGACACTCAGCACTGAGAGAGAATTGACCCAAGGAAGGTAACCAGGTGACATACTGAGAAGGAAATCCCAGAGATCAGCAAGAAAGGAGGAGAAAGGAGAAGTCTGAGGGCTTTGAGGTAGTTGTGGTGTACCTAATAAATACCTGCATGGCTTGTAATCCCTGAATTTCCACAAAGGCTGCTCAAAGTCACACCTGCCTGCAAATTGTTCTCACTTGGAAGTGATTTAATGAGCTAATAAATCCTTGTCTTTGCATGTCCCTTGGACATGGTGTCCTTGGCTGCAATGGCCTCTGGGCACTGCAGTTCCAGGCTGGAGGTGCTGGGACTTGTCACTCTTGTTGGAAACACTCAGACTATTTCTCAGCATCTTGGTCAAGAGGCTTCTGGCACCACCTGGCAGCAGCTCCTGTGTGCCCCTGCCTGAGGTGGGACAGGGAGATGGATGACCTGCTGTGTCTGACTGATGTTGGCCACCAATCCTTCCTCAGGCCTCAGAGCAGGTTTAGTCAGAGGACCCTGCAGGGACCAACAAAACAATTTGGGACTGAGTCAACACAAGGGCTGAGTGGTTTGGAACACAAGGGCTGAGTGGTTTAGAACACAAGAGATGAATGGTTTGGAACACAAGAGATGAGGGGTTTGGAACACAAGAGATGAGAGGTTTGGAACACAAGAGATGAGGGGTTTGGAACACAAGAGATGAGGGGTTTGGAACACAAGAGATGAGTGGTTTGGAACACAAGAGATGAGGGGTTTGGAACACAAGAGATGAGGGGTTTGGAACACAAGAGATGAGGGGTTTGGAACACAAGGGCTGAGTGGTTTGGAACACAAGGGCTGAGTGGTTTGGGTGCTTCCAGGAAGTTGCTGCTGACAAAACATCACAGGCTTTTTTTGGTCACTCTCACCTTCAGAATTCAACTAAAACCAACCATGCCTGGAGCTCCTCATGTGACTGAGCCACAGCCCACTCCCAAGCCAGGCTGAGCACCCTTCACATGGCAACACAAATCACAAAATCGCTCTGGGATTGGTTGGAAGGGGCCTCTGGGGATCATTTGGTCGAAGCTCCCTGGTCAAGCCAGGTCCTGTGTCCAGATGACTCTAAAGTATCTCCAGGGAACGAGACCTCCAATGGGACGTGTGATCTGTGACCCTGTGAAAACCAAACCCCAGCACTTGGGAGAGTTTTCATCTGAATCAGTTTTCCAAGTCTCCATAATTTTTCACAAAACAGACAACATTTCCCACAAGAAAAACATAATAAAGTAATTTAGAGTTATCAGCCTTATTTCTGACAAGTGTCACTGTCTGCACTGGGAAGGTCTTATTATTACTCACATTTTAAGAGCAGATGAACCTCTGACAGGGGATGGAGGAAACTCTGTTGGTAACTCTGAGGGAAAGTTGAGCTGAAGTTCACCCACAGCCTGGAATTTAAAGTTCTACAGCCACAAGAGCCACCTCAGCCTTATCCGACAGTAAATTGAGGGTTTTCCTGCCCACTCTCATGTCTGAGCTCTCAGGCAAAGAATTCCTCTCACAGTTGTTGACAAAACAATTCTCACCTGCAGAAGGAACTGTGTGGGATCTGCTGTGTCAGCATATCAACATCCACCAACCCTGCTCTGAGCTCTCAGGAGGTGACAGGAGCCTCTGCTCCCCTTCCCCTTGCAAAGTACAAGAGGAAATAAATATCCTGTGGCCAACAGGTCTGGGGAGGTGATTCAGCCCCTCTGCCCCCTCAGGTGAGACCCCACCTGCAGAGCTGCCCCAGCCCTGGGCCCAGCACAGGAAGGACCTGGAACTGCTGGAGAGAGTCCAGAGGAGGCCCCAGAGATGCTCCAGGGCTGGAGCCCCTCTGCTCTGGAGCCAGGCTGGGAGAGCTGGGGTGGTCACCTGGAGAAGAGAAGGCTGCAGGGAGACCTGAGAGCCCCTTCCAGGGCCTGAAGGGGCTCCAGGAGAGCTGGAGAGGGACTGGGGACAAGGGATGGAGGGACAGGACAAGGGGAATGGCTTCCCACTGCCAGAGGGCAGGGATAGATGGGATATTGGGAAGGAATTCTTGGCCGTGAGGGTGGGCAGGCCCTGGCACAGGTTGGGCAGAGCAGCTTTGGCTGCCCCATCCCTGGGAGTGTCCAAGGCCAGGTTGGACAGGGCTTGGAGCCACCTGGGCTGGTGGGAGGTGTCCCTGCCCATGGCAGTGGGTTGGAGTAGATGTCCTTTAAAGGCCCCTCCCAACCCAAACCATGTTGTGGTTCTATGATCTTCCCTCTCAAGACTGGGTTTTTTGAGGTGGCCTGATGTGTTTCCAGGGTCTGCAGTCACACAGCACAGCAGGAGAGAGCACGTGGTGCACAAATGCCCTGCAGGTTCCATCATGTCTTGTTAGCCCCTGGGCCCAGTGGTGGTGCAGAGGGTCGGTGGCACTCCTGCCCTGTGCTGGATGTGCACAGACACACCCAGACATGGAATGAACACAAGGCAAGCATGAGGAGCAGCACAGAAAGCAGCAGGAGCATTATCTGCCTTCCTTAAAAACTGCATTTCTTCTTTGCCCTGCTCTGAAAGAATTGAAGATGGTGAAAGAGAGAGAAGAGGATTTAATCAACAAAAAAGGTTCTGCCAAGAAACCAAGTCACCTTTGGAGCTTCTTGTGTTCAGTGAGAAGCCATCGATGGTGAGGGAGAGCAGGGAGTGATTTTCCCAATGGAGTGGCCCAAACACTGGGATTTCTGTGCAGGGAAAGGCTCTTCACAGCTAATTGGACTTGCTCAGCCTGGAACACTGAGGGTACACCAGGGGCTACTTTAATTTATTGGCTTTAGAAGATGTATTTACAAACCTAAAACTGTAAATCTGAGGCTTTGTAGCCTTAGCTAAAGAGCACAAATGGAGCTAAGACTGATGTCAGCCAGGACTTTGTCTTCATCCTTGAGCTTAACTGATTGATTGAGTTACATGTAGATCATTAAAAACCACATATTTAAAGAAACCATCCTCCCAACCTGCAAGGAGACCAGCCCTGAATGCTTCAGTGCTGCAAAACCAACTACAATTCAGCAACAAAAAGACACCTGCAGCAACCTAACAGGTGGAAATAATTCCAGTCAGAAACCCCCAGTCTACCTCTCTTCTGTCCATGCTGGGCCTCTTTCCAAGTGCCCTTTGCTTGTGTGACCTCAGTGTCACCACACCTGGAGGACCAAGGTGGTGACAGGTTCAACCATGAACGAGGTGACCCCTAAGAAGGTTGATGTTCAGCTCCACAGGTGTTAGAGGTCCCAGCCCTGTTTGCAGTGCTGCAGGGTCTCCCCCAGAGCCAGGACCAGCCAGACAGGGCAAAGATTCACTGCTTAACAAGCCCTCTGGAATGTGTCATCTCAGGGGCAGAAAGGGAGGTCATGAAAGTCATTGAGATTTGGCACATGGTTTCAGTTGGAAAAAAAATTAAGAAACTTTCTGGAATATGAAAAAAAATCATCAAATAGTTCAGCTTGGAAGGCATCTCAGGTGGTTTAGAGTGCAATCTCTTCCTCAAATACAGTCAACTGTGAGATGAGATGAGATGAGATGAGATGAGATGAGATGAGATGAGATGAGATGAGATGAGATGAGATATGAAATCATTTACAGCTTCTTTGAGGTTTGTCTTAAAAACCTGCCAGTGTGGAGACTCCATATCCTCCACGGGCAACTTCTTCCCATCCCTGGCTGTCTAATGGTGAAAAAAGGTGGATTTGGGCTTTTCATTTTTCAGTGGTCATGTTCAAAAGAGCTGGAGAGAGGGAAAAGAAGGATGAAGTGCATGAGCAAAGAAAAAAATGAAATAGCCTTGTGTTGAGTAGTGGTCAAGCAGAAAGAGCAGAGCTCATTTCACCTGTCCATGGTCCTCATTGGCACATGAGAACTGACACATCTGGGCTATTATTCCTAAAGGAAACATCTGATAAGGCTTAGATCAATGTCTCTTGGGACTTCTCTCTCTGGTGACTGTGAGGAGCCCATTTCTGCTCCTGCACAAAAACACACCCATGGGCATATAAAGCTGGGGCTGGTCCCTCCTGCCCTGACTGCCTCCCTCACACCAGCTCCAAAACACAACCCTCCTCTTTCCACTCCCCCATCACCAAAAGCTGCAAACTTGCTGTGTGAGAGGAGGGAGACCCTCAATATTGTCTCCAATTCCCAACAAAACATTCAGCATCTTCTTTACAGATGCCAAGCCAAGGCATTAATACTGAGGAGAATGTGCCTGGAGAACATCTCATAGGAATGAATTTTCCCCCTGTTAGGAGTGTGCTTGTTTTCCTCACCCTCCAGTTCCCCCTTCAGGAACAGACCCCAGGCCAACCAGTTGGGTCCTGTGGGGCCCTGAGGGTCCCTGAGAGCTCCAAGAGAGCTTGGAAAGCTCCCCATTGGCTTGCACATGCAGGATGCTGTTGGCATCCCAGTCCCAGCTGCAAAAGGGGGGCTGACCTGCTCAGGGTGCCACAGCTGATGTCCTTGTCTATCAACCCAAGCTCATGGAGCTGCTCCAGGGCATGGACCATAAACTTCGATTTGTCATCTAATTACAGGGAGCCATAATGGCTTGTATACTTTAAAGGGCTCATTAATCTGAACTAGTCTCTTGTTTAGCTGTTGCTTTTGTGCAGCCTCACTCATCACTCAGTCAGGCCTCAGCATCCCAGTGTTGTCATCTGGAGCTGCACATCAGGAGCCAAGCAGGGCCCTTCTCCAGCTCACACAGCCAAGGCACCAACTGGAGATTAGGGCTGAACATCAGGAGAGAGCCAGGAACAAATGTCATTCTGCTGCTTTGGCTCCTGCAAGGAGAGATCAGGCCACAGAATCACAGAATATGCTGAGGTGGAAGGAACCCACAGGGGTCAGCAAGTCCAACTCCTGGCCCTGCACAGGACCATCTCCAAGAGTCACACCCTGCGCCCCAGAGCATCATCCAAACCCTCCTGGAGCTCTGGCAGCCTTGGGGCTGTGCCCACTGCCCTGGGGAGCCTGATCAGTGCCCACCACCCTCTGGGGGAAGAGCCTTTCCCTGAGATCCAACCTGACCCTGCCCTGACACAGCTCCAGCTGTTCCCTGGGTGCTGTCCCTGGTCCCACAGAGCAGAGATCAGCATTCAAGGAGCTGTGGGAGTGGCAATCCTGGTTTGCAAATGCAGCTCCTCTGATGACACCCTTTCTACATCGTGCATGGAAATGATCAAAATGGGAAGAACCTGAAACACAGGAATGGTTTGATACAATCCTCTTTGTTTTGCAGCTCATCTGTAGGAGGGATTGTTTGGGCACTGAGCAGTGAAGAAATTAGCATTGTTAATTTGCTGCAAGCCAGGGCACCTATATGAGCTCAAGAAATGCAACACAATTAATTAGCCTCTAAAAAAAGCATTTGAAGTGTTTATTGCAGGATCAAGCTCCTGGTTTTATAAGCAGATGGGGAAATAAAGTGCTAGGAATGACATGGAGAAAACAGCTGCACTGGGACCAGAAGCCTAATTCATAATTCAACAGACTAATCAGGGAACATCTTCTGCAGCTCCTCGGCTGTGATGGAGGAACGTGAGGAGGAAATGATTAGGCCGCTTTGGTTCTTAAAGAGGCTGCTGCCAATTAACTCCCTTTCTTCGTTGCCCATGTACACATCTAATGATGTGGGCCATGTTATTAAAGAGACAGACAAAAGTAGGTCAGCCTAAAATAATTGTCTTAATGATAAACATTCTGAGGCACAATTTCAATAGGGTTTGCTGAGAATTAATTAAAGGAGTAAAGACCTGCTCATGCTCACTTTTCTCATCGTTCCTGTTCTCCTGCCCCAGGGGGTTTGGCTGCTGCTCTGGGCTTTGGAGGGGCCTTTCAGTGGTGGCTGCAGGTGGTGCTGGTTCATCTCCACACAGATCCCACTGGCACAGCACAGGTTTATGTCCAGGGTGTAGCTTTGTGCTGCCTCAGCTTTGCAGTCTGGACACCCAGTGCTCATGGAGGCACCAGGAAAAGTCACCTCTCCACTGAAGGGGACATTGAAGAGGAGACTGAGGGGAGACCTCATTGCAGCTTCAGCTTCCTCAGCAGGGGCAGAGGAGGGGCAGGCACTGAGCTCTGCTCTGTGGGGACCAGGGACAGCACCCAGGGAATGGCCTGGAGCTGTGTCAGGGCAGGGTCAGGTTGGATCTCAGGGAAAGGTCCTTCCCCCAGAGGGTGGTGGGCACTGATCAGGCTCCCCAGGGCAGTGGGCACAGCCCCAAGGCTGCCAGAGCTCCAGGAGGGTTTGGATGATGCTCTGGGGCACAGGGTGTGATTCTTGGGGATGGTCCTGTGCAGGGCCAGGAGTTGGACTTGCTGACCCTTGTGGGTCCCTTTCCCACCTCAGCATGTTCTGTGGTTCTGGGATCCCTGGGGTTCCCAGATCTCCTCAAGGACAGAGGGAGAGCCAGCTCTGACCAGCCCAGGCTGTGACAGCTCTTGAGTGCCTATGGTGAGACAAAGAGATGCTGTGGAGACTCCACTGCTTTCAAGAAAAAGTGAATCCTTCCAGTCCTATCTTGGATCTGCCCCTGAATTCAACAGGAAAGCTTCTTCTGGGAAAGAGCCCACAGAGGGATCAGTTCCCTACAATATTTGGCCTCCAGGAAATAAGGACTTTGCCTTGGCATGGTCTCAACTCTTCATCCAGCACTTGGCTTGGAGGACAACTGACATGGTCAGAAACATGATGCTTTTTATTTCAATTAAAACCCATTTGTCTGAGCTAGAATCCAGTGGGATGATCCTGACATCTGCATTTCCACTTTTTTCCTGGAATCTTCATGGTCTAACCTGAAGATGATTTCACTGGAAGCCTTGTCAGCTGCTGGCTGGATTTTCCTGCACTGACGCTGAGTACTGACCAGTGGTCTGTGTCACAGGACAGTGATGGCCTGGCCCTGGTTGCCTCCAGCATCCCTGTCAGGTCTGTGCACCTGGAGGAGTCCAAAGTCCAAGATAATTTCACCGGACTTGGAGTCCCTCAGTTGAGGAGTTTTTCATGGATTCTCCAGCTAAAATCATTGAGTGTAATTGGTAGAGTCAACACACTGCACAGCCAAGGCTGGGAGAGTCCAGGTACAGGAAAAGGCAGCTGGAGGTCATCAAACCAGCAGTTCTGGAGGAAATGTGCTTTCCTTGGTGCAGCATCAAGCCCTTTGAGCAGAGAGGAGTCTGTGTCTCTCTGTTTGCTGAAACCTTCTGCCAAACCAGCCCCAAGTGCAATCATTTTTTTAGCTGAGGTTTTAATCCACTCTGAAAAATGATGTTTTACTTATTCCTTTCCAAACAATAACTTGTCAGCCTCTATTTTTCAACTACCAAATGCACAAAATTCAGCGAGACATCACGTTGGTTCTTCCTTTCCACATCAAACCCAAAAGCATTTCCAAGTTCTTTCAGGCTGAATTTTAAAAATTTAATTTGATGTAAAAGTCCAGGTTTTTTCCCAAATCTGGCTATGATAAAAATTGATATTCAAAGCCCATTGATGTCACCAGGCAGCGCCTGGCTGTGCTGACATTTTTGTAGAGATGAGCCAAAGCCAGAGCCACAGATCAGAGTCTCTGACTGAAGAACAAATGGATGAGTCCTCCCTGATGGGAGCTTTGAAAGCACCAACCCTTGTGCTTGGATCTCACTGCTCTGCTTCTGGCTCAGAGCATCCCCTGCCAGGCTCTCCCTCGAGCCCTGCCCTTGTGACCCATCTGAGCTCCCCTGTCACTCATCTCCTGTGTCTCCAGAGCAGTTTGGGACTCCAAATATGTTGCCTAAATGGGGTTGCTGAGCTCCCTCAGTCCAGACTTGCACACACAACGAGCCCTTCTCAAGGCATCAACTCCGTAAAAAGCCCTCGCAGAGCACAAGGCTCTGATTAAAAGGAAGAAAAGTAATTTTCCATGTTTCATTCAAGAACTGTATTACTGAGCCCTTCAATAATTACTGAGCTAATCTGACATTCATGATCCTTGATTTCACTCATTCATCCAGTGCCATATAGGAGCTGATTAATAAGATGTTACTTAGTGGAACACAGTTTCTCTTCTTCCCCCAGGACATTACAATTTTAGAAAAAAAATTAAATATTACAAAGGAGAGCAGGTAATTGGCAGGAGAACTCATCATCCTTCTCTGGAATACATGGGCTTCCTCACCACCATGAGAGATCTTTCCAGCAAGATCCTTTGATATGGTGGTTGGGAGGGAGCAGCTGGGAAGGAGGTAGAATTCCTCCCTGGATTTCTGGATGTTCCCTTATGAGCCATCAGCCTGTAGAGGGTCCTGCACCTTTATCCACCTTTTCCCCCTGCAATCTGCTGACCCCATGGATGGTCTGGTGGGACAGAGCATCTCCACTCTCTTCTGCCCACTCCAGTCCAAACCTATTCCCATCCCAAGATGGTCTGTGCAATCTGAAAAGTTAACAAAACATAAAATCATGGAATGGTTTGGGTTGGAAGAGATTTTAAAGGGTTTCTTAAATGTTCCACCCCCTGCCATGGGCAGGGACACCTCCCACCAGCCCAGGGTGCTCCAAGCCCCATTCAACCTGGCCCCTGGACACTCCCAGGGATGGGGCAGCCACAGCTTCTCTGCCCAACCAGTGCCAGGGCCTGCCCACCCTCCCAGGGAAGGATTCCTTCCCCATATCCCATCTATCCCTGCCCTCTGGGAGTGGGAAGCCATTCTCCCTCATCCTGTCCCTCCAGGCCCTCATAGTCTGTCTCCATCTTCCTTGTAGCTCCATTCTGACAAATAAAACAACAGCAATATTAATTGCTTTTTTTAAATAGCACCCAACACTGGTGAGGAGCAGAAGAATCAAGATGGGTGAAAACACCTCCAAGACCAACCTTCCTGTTGTCTGTAACTGTGCTGGGGGCTCCTGCCCCTGTGAGGCTCAGGGCTGTGTCTCAGCACTGGCAGTGTCTTCCTCCTCAGCCTCCCTCCCCTGCTGCCTTTTACAAAGAGAATATTAAGGTCCCTCCTGCCATGCCACATCCAGGGCATGCAGTTCATTCTGATTCTCCCAATAGATCCCAAATTAATTGGGTCCCTGTGTGTCCGTGTTTGCTCATGGACGTTTCTGGGTTAGTTGATGTCTGGTTGGCTCCACAGAGCCCTGTGTGCAATATGTTTGAATATGAACATTGCAGGGGGAGAGCCACCACATCAAAAATGCATGTTAAGTGTACCACATCTCACCCTGCTTCTAAAACCAACTTGGATGACTCGTGTAGAGCTCTTTGCCCTGTCTTGCTCCTGTCTCCTAATTTTACATCTCAGTTCTAATGTGAGACTGTCAGAAATGGGCTGTTCCCTCACTGTTCCTGTGCACAGATGGACTGCACTGGGTTGGCTGATGCTCTTTGGGACACCAGTTTGGGACACAATGGAAGGAAGAGATTGAGCCACTGGAGAGTGTCCAAAGGTGGCAACAGAGATGGGGAAGGGCCTGGAGGGGCAGAGTGTGAGGGCACTGAGTGGTGTGTTCAGCTGGAGAAGAGGAGACTGAGGAGAGACCTCACTGCAGGAGGAGGCAGAGGAGGGACAGGCACTGATCTCTGCTCTGTGGGGACCAGGGACAGCACCCAGGGAATGGCTGGAGCTGTGTCAGGGCAGGGACAGGTGGGATCTCAGGGAAAGGTCCTTCCCCCAGAGGGTGGTGGGCACTGAACAGGCTCCCCAGGGCAGTGGGCACAGCCCCAAGGCTGCCAGAGCTCCAGGAGTGTTTGGATGATGCTCTCAGGGACATGATGGGATTGTTGGGGGATGTGTGCAGGGCCAGGAGTTGAACTGGGTGGTCCTTGGGGGTCCCTTCCAGCTGAGGAGATTCTGTGATTCTGTGATATCTGTAAAGCAAGATGAGCTTGCTTGGCCTGGGTTGCAGTTAATTTTCCTCCCAGGCACTGCTGTGTGGCTGTGCTTGGGTTTGTGCTGAGCCCAGGGCTGAGAATACTGAGCTGGTTTGTCACTGCTGGGCTTACCCAGAGCCAAAGTTTTTCCTGCCTCTCGTACCCACAGAGGGGTTGGGACAATGTGAGAGGTGGCACAGCTGGCACAACTGCCCCAGGGAATCTTCCAGAGCACATGACATCAAGCTCAGGATATCAGGTGGGGAGAGAAGGAGGAAGGGGCCATTTGGAGTGATGGCGTTTGTCTTCCCAAGTCACTGTTACATGGGATGGGGCCCTGCTCTCCTTGGGATGGCTGAACATGGAAGGCAAGGGATGAATCCAGGGCTTTGCTCTTCTTGCATGTGTGGCTTTTGCTCTCCCTAACAAACTGTGTTAATGTCAACCCATGAGTTTTCTGGCTTTTACCCTTCCAACCCTCTCCCTGTCCTTTGGTGTTGGAGTGAGAGAACAGCTCTGTGGGACTTGGTGGATGGTTGGGTTTAAACTACAACACAAGGGTTGAAGGACAGCCCTGCAGGGTACCCTCTGAAGTTCCCATCTCTCTTGTGCCACACTAATGAGCTTTCCTGCTCTCCCATTCCATGTCCTTGCCAGGCTTTGTGAGCATGTCCCAGTTCAGGAGGTGGGACCAGTTTATCCCTGGGTGGGTGTGACCAAAGCTGGGCATTCTAAACCCTCTGGGCCATTGCCCAGCAACTGTTCCCAATGGCCCATTGGCAGCAGCTGCCCAGGGCACAGCTGAGCCCTCAGGCTGGGAGCTGGCTGGGAAAGAAGCCTGGCAGAGGAGCTGGGAGAACTGCCCTGCAGGGCCTCCTTGGCACCTCCACACCCACCTGAGGGCTCAGCTCTGCCCATGGGCCAGCAACGATTCCAAAATTCCCCCTGACTGCCAGAGTCAGATCCCCCAGTGTGGAACTCCCTGCCCTGGAGGAGGCACTGGGGGCACCCACCTGCACCTGAGGGGGGACAATCTTGGGGTTTGGGGACTTGGGGAACCACTCCTTGGATCCAGAGGAGGAGCAGAACCTGGACAAGAGGAGCCCACCACTCTCCATCAGACTGTGCCATCATCTGCACCAACAGGTTTGTCCCTTCCTTTTCCTTTGGACTCAAAGGAACCACGTGGGGCTCAGCACAGGGGCCACCAAACCCCCCTGTGTTTGTGCCCCAGGGGGCTGGGTTAGACTGCTGGGGTTTGGGGGTTAAACCCAATTTCTCTTTGTGCCATTGCATTTATTGCAATATTGTTATTAAATTGTAACTCTGACTTATAATCTCTTTTGTGTTGGGTTCATTTCTCCTGTCACTTTACCTTCAAACCAGCACAGTCGGTGTCTGTGCAGGGCTTGCTCCCCCTCAAAGGAAATGGTGATTCACCTCCCAGGATCCCACAAAATGGTGGATGTGGCAGCAAAGACAGCCTGGGGCTGACCAGGATCACAGGATATTCTGGGTTGGAAGGGACCCACAAGGAACATCAAGTCCCTCCCTTAAATAAATGGCCCTTGCAGGGATCCAACCCATGACCTTGGCATTATTAGTTCTGTGCTCTGACCAGCTGAGCTCATCTCAGGATGCTCCTTCCCAATCCCTTCCACACTCGAGCTCTCCTGGGTGGGCCCAGCAAATATGCAGAGATCTGGGGTACACCCTGGGCTGGGAACAAAAGCCTGTTTTAGAGGTAACTCACCCAAAACAGCAACAGAAAGCTCTGCTGAGGATCCCGTGGATCATTCTGGATTCACAGAATCATAAAATGGTTGGGCTTGGAAGGGACCTCTGGAGATCACCTGGTCCAGCCCCCTGCTGAGCAGGTTCACCTAGAGAAGGTTGCACAGGATGACACCCAGGTGGGTTTGGAATGTCTCCAGAGCAGGACACAGCACAGACCCTCTGGGCAGCCCATTCCAGTGCTCAGTCACCTCAAAGGAAAGGTTTTCCTCATATGCCAGTGGAATTTCTTGAGTTGCAGTTTGTGCCTGTTGTTCCTTTTCATGTCACACCACTTGTAAGTCTGTCCCTGTCTTGACCCCTGCCCTGAAGATATTTGCATGCAGAAATACAAATTTGTGTGTTGGTTTTTCTGCTCCCTGAAGTCTGAGAAAGGACTTTCCCACCAGGAGAAGTTATTGTTAAGGAATTAATCAATCCTATTAGCAATGGGTGGCCTTGCCAGGTCTAAAAACCTTCTCACAAAAACCCTCCCTGTTTTCCACACTTCAGTAACAGTTTTCATTGAGAACTTGGCCAAAGTTTCTTGAAATAAAATATACCAGAATAGTCTAATGCCATCTAAGAGTCTGTTTTCCTTCACCTCCTGTGCCTCCAGCCCCTTCATCTGAAAGCTGTTTGAAAACTGGCAATGATCTCGCACAAATGTAGAGGAGCAGTTTCCTCCTCCCAAGAAACAAAAGAGCAATCCAGGTTTGGGATGGGTGTCTGCTCTGTCCCACACACACTTGGGGGGAGCTAAAGCACATGATCCAGGTGTTTGCCTCCACCCCAAAGCCCATGACAACTTTCAGGAATGGGATGGTGTTGATGGTCACCATCCACACACCCTTCTCCCAGTGATCTCCTCCTGCCTTCCTGGAGTCCTGAGCAGCTTTCCTTCCCTGAAACATCTCACCCTAAACCCCATGTGGCCTTTTCCACCATCTTGAAGGAGGAGAGGCTTTAATTAAAGAAATTAAATCAAACCTTCAGAGGTTTGGGGAGTTTAGAACCTGAGAACTTTCTCCAATAAAATACTTGTGTTACTCAGAAAGCAACCAAACAAAAACAAGTGAAGCACAAGCAAGTGAAAATAAGCTCAGGAAAATCTAAACACTTTAACTGAGAAAACAATTCTCAGTAACTGCTGGGGTTTGTTTTATTCCTCTCAAATGTCAGCCCCTTCCTCTCCTAAGCTCTCACCCACAGCTTTAGTTGCCTTCCCCACCCACTCCCCAGAGGTCTTTCCTGTGCTGTTTGGATCCATTCCTGGGCACTGCTTGGTTTAGTCCTCAGCTTAGAAAGGCTCCTAAATGATTTTGGATGCCACCAATGTCTTTGTCCCCTCAATCATCCTCCTTATAAAGGATTTCCAGAACTGAGTAGGTCATCCCACACCTGTTGGTCAACCACTGACCTTCTCTGTTGCTTTGGGCTCTAGAATTTTTGAATTTTGTCCTATTTACAGTGCAAAGTGAGTCTGTGCTTCTCACTGGAGCATCCTCAGTGACAGTGGCAGGACGGAAGTGGGAGACACGGAATTGGGGAAGTGGAAGAAGGATCTTTGTCACATCTTTCCTTTATTAGTGGGATTCAATTAGATATTTAGGGAAAAAGAATCCCCCACCACCCCCTCACAGCCTTAAAGGAGGCTGAACTTCCTGGTGTCCCTCTGGATGGGCAGATGGACTCAACACGTCCATAAATTCCTTGGAGCTTCTGCAGTTTGGATATTACCAATTCTTGCCATTTCAGTGTTACAGGAAATATTTTATTTTAAAAAAAAACCAACAAACACCAACACAGTCATTTTAACACTTGAAGTGGATTTCCTTCTGATGCCATGAATGACCCTTCCCCCAAAACCAGGACTCTGAGCCACGTTAGTGCAGGGTAAGATAAAAGTAAAGGTCCTTTAATAACACAGGGCCTACAGCCCACAGGAATACAGGATGACATGCATGTGTCCCAGTTCTTGTTTCCATGGCTTTTATAATAAGATCCCTCCAATCATTGCTTTACACATTTCTCAGTCCAGCCCCAGTCCCACCCCTGGACCAATCCCTGGAATTGGGTCTGGGGTCGTCAAGACCCTCTGTCTTCATCAGCTCCTCTTCCTCAGGCACACAAAGGTCTCTTGGAGCTCATCCAGTCCTGGCTTTTGGGTCACTCTGACCTGTGTTTATGTTTCATTCTGTTGGCCTTCTGATATCCTTCAGCTCTACCTTGGAAAGGAGTCTAAACAAGATTAATTAACTAAAGGAATTTGAGCTCCCTGTTCTGGGACAGGGGTAGTGATAGAAAGGCATTAAACTGTTAGAAATATTAACCCTCTAAAAATCTACAACTACTGTGTTCCTAAAATCTACAAAATGTGAAAATCAGAACAAAAACCCCTTTGGCATCACTTCTGTTAACTCATCCTTCTGATAATCAGGAAGATTGGGAAACATGGTCTTCAAAGCCATAAAAACACAGAGGTCATGGCTGAGCCCCACATCATCACTGGGGAAGCCACTGGCTCAAAAAAGAACAAGTCAGAGCAGGTTTTGGTGGGTTCTGACCCCTCCCAGACTGTTAAAATTCATGAGAGCACTCCCACCATGTCCACTTGGGTGTCTGGAAGGAGAGAACACTTTGGCTTTTGTGGTGGGTTTAACTGGTGCCCAGACCTGCAGCATCTCATGGTGCCAATCCTGCCCTCACACACCAACTGTTCATGTGAACTGGTCTGTTATCACCTAAAAATGGGTCTTTGGGTGCTCAAAATGAGGATTTGGACGTTAAAAAATTCAGGCTTTGAGCCCAAAGTGAGGAGTTTGTGCCCTAAAATGAGGATTTGGATGCTGGAAAGGAGAATTTCAAAACTAGAAGCAAAATTTTCAATTCCAAAATTGTGAATTTGGGTCCTAAACCAGGGATTTTGAATGTCTAAATGAGGGTTTGGATACTCAAAGTGTTGCTTGGATCCCAAAAGTGCCCTGCAGTAACCTAAAAATGCCCCTCTGGAGGCTGAAAATGAGGTTTTGGAGTGTAAAAATGGTGATTTGGACCCTAAAAAGGGGACTTGGCAACTGAAACAGAGACTTTGGAGCCCCAAAATGAGGCTTCAGGCCCTAAAAATAAGGGTTTGGCCCTAGAAATGAGGGTTTGGTTCCTAAGATGAAGGTTTGAACCCAATATCTGAAACACTGGATCACAAAATGAGCACTTGGACCATAAAATGAGGAGCTGAATCTTAAAAGTTCAGCTTTGGACCCTGAAAAACAGAAACTGGGCTCTGTAGTCAGTTTTGGATCTTCAAACTGAGATTTTTAAGGCTAGAAATGAGGGGTGAGAGCCTGAAATTGTGGTTGTGAGCCTTTCTGTGAGGCTTTGGGGCTTAAATTTGGATCCTAAAGAGGTTTCTTCAGACCTGAAAAAAGAAAATGTTGTGCTCTAAAAATCTAGATCATGAAAATGAGGGTTTAGACCCCAATAATGCCAATTCAGACCTTCAAAATGCATCTTTGGAAATAAAAAGAGTCTTTGTGCCCTCTGCAGTGTGGCATTTGGGACACATTTAGGATTTTTCTGCATGTTCTGATGCTTTTCTGGTCTCCAGCAATGAACAGCAGAGACCAAGAGTGGTGGTGCTTTGGGGATCCATCAGAGTTTATTTGGAAGAGGAGCATTTCACACAGGTGCTGATGTTCTGCCTTTCAGCTCTTTTAGATAAGAATCACAGAACCATGGAATGGTTTGGAAGGGAAGGGACATTAAATCCCATCCAGTCCCACCCCTTGCCATGGGCAGGGACAGCTCCCACCAGCCCAAGTTGCTCCAAGCCCTGTCCAGCCTGGCCTTGGACACTTCCAGGGATGGGGCAGCCAATGAATTTGGAGATGTAAGAGTCCTGATCTGTGATTCCTTCTGCCACAAATGGAAAGCTCTTCCTCCTGAGAGCCAGACAGGGCAAGGGGCTTTTCTTCAGGAGAGCACACTGTGCCTTGAAAAACCTCACTGAGATCCCCAGTTGGACTTCCAGGAATGACTAGAGCAGGGGGGGGAAATGGATTCTGATCACAGAATCATCATGGTTGGAAGAGACCTTCAAAATCATCACCCCAGTACCACCATGATCACCTCCAATATCGATGGATGGTTTTCTCGCACCGATACGGTGGAGAGAGGAGAGCTCCCAGGAGGTGGGCTCGAAGAGCAGGGGAAGGCGCTCCCGAGAGACCACCTCCTTGGAAGCAAGGGAAGGCTCCTCCCGCTCCCAACCCGGCGACGATCCCCCAAGGAAGAAGTCCACACGAGTCAGGAGTCAACGCAGAGAAGCAAGCTTTATTGGGGCGCACCGGCTTATATAGCAGAGCATGGAACTTTCTGGAATATGGGTGGAGTTAGGGGCGGAGATAGGGAGGAGCAATGCGCAGGATTGGTGGGTATGCAAATGAAGGGGAGGAACATGGAAAGAACCTATCAGGGGACACAACCATATATGGAAAATGGTGCACTGCACCAACTGGGGACCAATCAGAGAAGGTTTGGCGGGAAAATGCCCTAAAGGTTTGTGGGGAGAAGAAACTTGGACAGGGATAGTTAAGGAAAAAGACAAAGGTGGCCATCTTAGGGTATAACAATTAAACTGGGGAAATGTCCAAATAGTTCCTTCCCGATTCCTGCACCTCGACGTCTTCATCAACCCATCTTTTATAGTATTTCTGCCACTTAATAAAGTCCTCGTCTATCTGTTGTCCTCCAACACTCCAAGCCACGTCCCCAAGTGCCACATCCAGACTCCTCCTGAACACTCCCAGAGACAGTGAATCCACCTCATCCCTGGGGACTCATTCCAGTGTCTGACCTCCTGTTCAGTGAAACATTTTGTTTCTAATACCTAATCTGAACCTCCCCTGGTGCAGCTTGTGGCCACCAGCAGGAACGGCTGGAGCTGTGTCAGGGCAGGGTCAGGTTGGATCTCAGGGAAAGGCTGGGGCTGTGCCAGGGCAGGGACAGCACCCAGGGAATGGCTGGAGCTGTGTCAGGGCAGGGTCAGGTGGGATCTCAGGGAATGGCTGGAGCTGTGTCAGGGCAGGGTCAGGTTGGATCTCAGGGAAAGGCTCTTCCCCCAGAGGGTGGTGGGCACTGAGCAGGCTCCCCAGGGCAGTGGGCACAGCCCCAAGGCTGCCAGAGCTCCAGAAGGGTTTGGCTGATGCTCTGGGGTGCAGGGTGTGACTCCTGGGGACACTGGATAAGGCCCTGCTGTCCCCTCCCTGCCAAGGACATGATCAGGGAGTGCTGGGCTGTGGCTGAACTCAGGTGATGTTTCTCTGCTTGTGCTCCAAAGAGTTTCCATTGCCATTACTTTTCTTGGGGCCCAGCTGATGTGGCGTCATTTGGAGTTGCCAACAGCCACTTGTTTGGTGGCCAGGACCTCTGTGCCACGTGCAGAGATAATTCCCTGCCCCACTGAACAGCCTTTGCCGTGGTGCCAATGCCCTGCCCAGCCCAACAGGATTTTTTTCCCTGGAATAGCAGGTGCTTTGCAGCGTTTGCAGAGGCTCAGAGGGTGGCAGGGGCTGTGAGAGGGGCAGCTCCTACCCCTCCCTTGCTGTGTCAAAAATGTACAAAAACCTGGATGAAAAGGGGAGCAAAGAGATTAAAATGCTGGCAAGGCACTCGGTGCAGAGGATGAGACATTGTAATGATGAGCAGGGAAAGGGATCGTTATCGTGAGCTGGGATTAAAAATGCAACATGTTAATGTTACATAATGTAAACATGTTAATTAATGTAGCAGGTACTGACAGCCTTGGCTTGCTGGAGGTGGTGCCTGTTTCATTCTCACTAAGAAACCTCCAATACAAGATGGTGTTGCCTTAATAATTAATTAATAACCTCAGCAGAGTGCCAGGGTACAGGCACAGCCCCCTCCCCTGTCTGGCTCTGCCTCCTTTGGAACTAAACACAGGCACAGCTCCAAGGAAAAAAAAAAAAGGAAGCTCATTTCACAGAATCACAGGATATTTGAGGATGGAAAAGGGCTCTGGAGATCCCCAACCCTCCTTCTCAAGCAGGGTCAGTGTCCAGCTGGGCTGTGAATATCCACTTGCTATCCCATTACACTTTTCCCAGGAGCTCCAAGTCAGCTGCTTGTGCTGGAAGCAGCAGAGCAGATCCAAAACGATCAAAAGTGATTAGGGATTCCCAGGAACGTTCTCCCAGGGAGCTGCATCAAACTTTAAGTAATTATGTTGTTACAGGTTATTGTATTATTAAACCCCACAGAAGACACTTGAAATAATTATTCTCATTTGGAGAGACATCCTTGAAATAACGACTCTTTTTTGCAGCATCCCATTAACGTTCACACAAACACTGAAATTGGGAGCAAAGGCACAAATATTCCTGTTATTTGAGCAGGACTGTGGAATCTGAACCCCTGTCCAAATTCAGCAAACCAGGACCAGTTTGTCCCTGTGTGGGTGTGACCAAAGCTGGGCATTCTAAACCCTCTGGGCCATTGCCCAGCAACTGTTCCCAAGGGCCCATTGGCAGCAGCTGCCCAGGGCACAGCTGAGCCCTCAGGCTGGGAGCTGGCTGGGAAAGAAGCCTGGCAGAGGAGCTGGGAGAACTGCCCTGCAGGGACTCCTTGGCACCTCCACACCCACCTGAGGGCTCAGCTCTGCTCAGGGGCCAGCAACCATTCCAAAATCCCCCCTGACTGCCAGAGTCAGATCCCCCAGTGTGGAACTCCCTGTCCTGGGGGAGGCACTGGGGGCTCCCACCCAAACCTGAGGGGAGAGAATCTTGGGCTTTGGGGACTTCTGGGGACACTCTTTGGATCCAGAGGAGGAGCAGCCCCTGGACAGAAGGAGCCCACCACTCTGGCCCAGACTGTGCCATCATCTGCACCAACAGGTTTGTCCCTTCCTTTTCCTTTGGACTCAAAGGAACCACATGGGGCTCAGCACAGGGGCCACCAAACCCCCCTGTGTTTGTGCCCCAGGGAGCTGGGTTAGACTGCTGGGTTTGGGGGTTAAACCCAATTTCTCTTTGTGCCATTGCATTTATTGTAATATTGTTAGTAAATTGTAACTCTGACTTACAATCTCTTTCATGTCGGGTTCATTTCTCCTGCTGGGTTACCTGTAAACCAGCACAACTCCCAAATCAGCATCATTTGCCCCAGCAAAGCACAAAGTCCAGGGGAGGGCTGAGGGAGCAGCCTGAGCCCAGTCCCTGGAGCTGCACCCCCAGAGTGGCTCCTGGAATGAGGGACTTCTCCCTGCTCTCCCAGCAATCCCTCCCTGGGGATTTTCCCTGCATGTGCCCAGCAATTATTCAGCACACATGTGGAAAAGCAAACACCCTTCTGGCCTGAATTTCAGTTCAGGAAAGAATCTTTTTTCCTGGGAACGCTGAGAACAGAACCTGGTGACACCTCCCCTTCTGCTGCTTATTTATCTTTATTTCCCACATGGAAGAAAAATCTGGACTCAGTGCTGGGGGCAGGAGGGAGGGCAAAGAGGTCACACTGCCTGCACCCAACGCTTTCTGGATCCTACCAAATCAGGTTATAGGTGCCAAGACAGGAGATTTAAAATAAATTGAATATCAAAAATTTAAATAGGTTTTATAAACCTTCCAGCTTCTACAAGAGCACAGCAACCAAAATAATGAAGGGATGCAGAACAGGCATCGTGGGCTGTGTCTGCTGCCTGGACCCTCTGGCAACAGCCCTCACTGAGCCCATTCCTGCTGGCCCAGTGCTGCTTCTGGGAGCTGCTGGTCCAGGGCCAGCAGTGCCCCATCCCTTCGTGTTCAGGGAACTGCCCCATGGGACCCAACAAATGTTGTGTTGCTTAAAACTCTCTCAGAGACATGAAACCCCCAAAATCACAATTAAACCCAAGTTATCTGAAGTAACAAGATACCCAGAGTTACCTGTCAGGCTTTCCAGTCTCTGAGATTGCTTTGGAGGTTTTACAGTTCATCTTTTAATGCCTCAGTGTTTCCATAAATATATTTTTAAACTACACCTGGGAATCAACACAGGGGGACGATTTTGCTCATCTTGTTGTAATTTAAAATAATAAAAGGTGCTAATAAAGCCAAGGTGGGGGGGGTTGATCCCTATTGACTTTGCAGTTGGAGCAGACAATCCTTGTGAGTCCCTTCAAGCTCAGAATATTCTGTGATTCTGTGAAATAATAATTTGTTTTGCTTTAAGAAATCTCTCAAGACCTGCATGGTAAGATCAAAGAACCACAGAATCATGGAGAGGCCTGGGGTGGAAGGGCCTTTAAAGCCCACCCAGTGCCACCCCTGCCATGGGCAGGGACACCTCCCACCAGCCCAGGTTGCTCCAAGCCCTGTCCAACCTGGCCTGGGACTCTCCCAGGGATGGGGCAGCCACAGCTTCTCTGCCCAACCTGTGCCAGGGCCTGCCCACCCTCACAGGGAAGAATTCCTTCCCCATATCCCACCTATCCCTGCCCTCTGGCAGTGGGAAGCCATTCCCACCAATCTGATCCAGGGGAAGACACTCCCTGACTGGAAGAGGACCTGGATTTGGTTCAGGAAGAGATGCCCTAGGCCAGCCCTACCACAGCAGGATCCATGCCCACAGCCCAAGCCCTCAGAGCCCCCTCTGTGCCCCGCTGGGTTTGGGTGATGGTGCCCTTTGGGTTCCCTCAGGAGGTGGCTGGAGGTGGCAGGGGCAGCTGTACCTGCTCAGGTACAGGAATGATGTGCAGCCAAGCCCAGGAATGTGTCTGCCTTTGTAATTAGCCATTAAGCCCAACAATTAATGTTCACACAAGCCTGAGAAAGGCTGTTTTTAATGGTATTGACATTATTCCATGCACAGTTCAGCCTCTGCGTGTTCTATTAAGATTATTTATATGCCCCTTAAAGGAAGGGCTCGTGGTCTCTATTTGCCATTCCCAGACAGTTGCATTAACTCCCTCCCTGTAAAGGGACATTTCAGCAATTAAACATAGAACAATTCCTGTTTAAGGGTAGTTCACAAAGTTAGACATTAATTACAGCAACAACTTAGGAGAATTACAGGCAACTAATTAATGGGCTGCTTCATTGTTTGTCAGAAGTGATTTCTTCTGATAGGAAACGGAGCTTAACAGCAGCTTTACAAATGTGAAGTAATCAGAGGGCTGGAAATGCATCTCCTTCCAGAAAATTTGGCAATAATTTCTGCTGGGAATGCAAGTTAATCAGAAAGGCACCTCCAAGCCATGCTGAGCTCTGATCCCAAGATCTAATTTGAATTCTGACTTTTCATTAAACTTGTCCACTTTAGAAAGCAGGTTTTCTTACTTGGTTATAACCACATTCACAACACTCCTAACACATAAAGCATTTTTATTCTCAATGAGATTTCTCTTCTTGCCTTTCATCTTTTCACTTCCAACCTTTCCTTCTTGGTTCCTTTCCCTGAGAGTTTAACCTCGTGCACCATCATTCCAGTCATGCCATTACCTAAAACTTCACAAAAGTGATGTCACGTTTTTCATCCCAGAATCTTTGTCATTTTTAAAACCTGGTTATTTTTATTTTGGGAATCTGGGGGTTTCCAGTAGAAAATATGTTCAGAAGACAGGAAGGAAAAAGGGGAAAGGCATCAATTTTTTTTCCTTTCTAAGGCTGAAATTATCTGTGTGAGGCTCTTACCTCGATAGTTCTGACCTCAAAGCAAGAAAGGTGGTCCAATATTCAAGAAGAAAGAGCAACAGTGAGCAGACACTTCTCCTTTAGAATCATAGAATCACAGAATGGGTTGGGTTGGAAAAGACCTCTGAGATCATCAAGTCCAACCCTTGATCCAACTCCAGTCCCTTTACCAGATCATGGCACTCAGTGCCACGGCCAAGCTCAGCTGAAAAACCTCCAGGGATGGGGAATCCACCCCCTCTCTGGGCAGCCCATTCCAATGCCTGAGCACTCTCTCTGCAAAGAATTTCTTCCTGATCTCCAACTTCAATTTCCCCTGGCAGAGCTTGAGCCCATCGTGCCCCCTTGTCCTATTGCTGAGTGCCTGGGAGAAGAGACCAACCCCCAGCTGGCCACAACTTCCCTTCAGGCAGTTCCAGACAGTGCTGAGGTCACCTCTGAGCCTCCTCTTCTCCAGGCTGAACACCCCCAGCTCCCTCAGCCTCTCCCCACAGCACTTGTGCTCCAGTCCCTTCTCCAGCCTCGTTGCTCTTCTCAGTTGGGTTGGAAGAGACCTCTGAGATCATCAAGTCCAACTCTTGACCCAACCCTACTGTGATCACCAGCCCAGGGCACTCAGTGCCCTGGGCTGGTGATCACAGTGGGGTTGGATCAAGACATGTTGGATTCTCTGTCCCTGGACGTGTTTAAGAGGAGACTCAGAGCCACATCCAGTCCCTTCTCCAGCCTCGTTGCTCTTCTCTGGCCCCGCTCCAGCCCCTCAATCTCTTGCCTCAACTGAGGGGCCCAGAACTGAACACAACACTCAAGGTGTGGCCTCCCCAAGGCAGAGTCCAGGGGAAGGGTCACTGCCCTGGGCCTGCTGGCCACGCTACTTTGGATCCAGGACAGGATCCCATTGGCCTTCTTGGCCACCTGGGCACACTGGTGGCTCCTGTTGAGCTTCCTGTCCCTCAGTCCCCCCAGGTCCCTCTGCCTGGCTGCTCTCCAGCCACTCTGTGCCCAGCCTGGAGCGCTGCAGGGGGTTGGGGTGGCCGAAGGGCAGGACCTGCACTTGGCCTTGTTGAACTCCATCCCATTGGAATCAGCCCATCTCTCCAGTCTCTCCAGGTCCCTCTGCAGAGCCCTCCTGCCTTCCAGCAGGTCGACACTCCCTCCCAACTTGGTGTCATCAGCAAATTTGCTGCTGATGGACTCAATCCCCTCATCTAAATCATCAATAAAGATGTTAAACAGGACTGGACCCAACAGAGCCTTTTTAGCCTTGCCATAAATATCCTTCCCACTCCTCCATCACCCCCAATTTATCAGTGCCAGTCCCATGTGACAGTGCCTATGATATAAAGCCCAGTTCCAAAGGCCTATTTCAGAAGCACCCAAGAACTGAGGAATGAACTCCAGAAGCCGTTTGAGGACCAGAAAACACGCCTTTTAGCACAAGATCAGAATGTTCCATCTGTGGTTTTCAGACAGAGGGAAGTCACTGGACTCACAATAAAATGTTTTCTCTGTCCAACCAAGTAAGACAGACACTCTCAAGGAGCTTCAGCTGCTGCAGGAATGGATTGGGTTGGAAGGAACCTTAAAGACCATCTCTTTCCACTCCCCGCCATGGGCAGAGACACCTTCCACCGTCCCGTGTTGCTCCAAGCCCTGTCCAACCTGGCCTTGGATAACTCCAGGGATGGGGCAGCCACAGCTCCCCTGTCCAGCCTCTGGGCAACCTATTTCTTCCCAATATCCCATCTAAATCTCACCTCTCTTAGCTTAAAACCACCCCTACTCATCTCACTTGCCTTCAAACCCTGGACCTTTCTATTGTCCCTCAGGGTTTGTGGGGGAGTGGAAAGTGTCGGGCAGATATTCAGGACCCTCCATCGACAGGAGGGAATAACCTGAGCTCTCTGCCATGTGGGCAGGAGCGTGGACTGCGTGGCTTCCAAATCCATGGGTGGACCATGGATGGAGAAATGAGCAGGATCAGGACTGAAGGGTGCTGTGGGCATTGCTGCCAGCTCCTCTCCTGAGCATGGCACATGCAGAAGGGTCCTGGGCTGAGGCTGGGGGAGGTTTCACAGCCATGCTGGGGCTGGTGGGTGGCTCTGCTCTCCAGATCTGAGCAGCCACAGAGCCCTGGACTACACAGAGATTATCCCAAGCCTTTCATTAGCCTAAATGCTGCTTTCCTCCAGCACAGTCCCTGCTGTTCCAAGGAGAAAGGAGTCAGCTGTGCAGGAGCACCCCCAGCCCTCTGCCAAGGAGAAGGAGATGGGAATAATCCCCTCTGTCGTACTGGGATGAATGAAGTGTGATTGACACCACTGGTCCCACTGTCAATGGCTCCAGCGTGGATGGAGATGCTCCAGGCACACACAGCAGCTCAGGGAAGGAGAGGCAAAAGCCTCAGAAGACATTTCTTAATTAGGAAAATTTCATTTCTGCAGATTAACATATTTATTGTAGTCATTAATCATCCTTTCCTGTGTTCTCCCAGAGCAGAACTCAGCAGGATCAGGGTGGGGTGGGAGCACCCCAACAAGGAGCCAGGGTCTTCCAGGAGAGCCTTCCAGACCAGAGATCCTTCTGCTCCAGTGTCAGTGAGTCAGGAGTGAGAAAGTTCCTGTTGTCACCATTGTCACAAGGGACTGAAAGAGAGCTGGAGAAGAAAGTGGGACAAGGGATGGAGGGACAGGACAAGGGGAATGGCTTCCCACTGCCAGAGGGCAGGGATAGATGGGATATTGAGAAGGAATTTTCTCTAGGAGGGTGGGCAGGCCCTGGCACAGGTTGGACAGAGAAGCTGTGGCCTCCCCATCCCTGGAAGTGTCCAAGGCCAGGTTGGACAGGGCTTGGGGCACCCTGGGATAGTGGCAGGGGATGGAAAAAATGAGCCTTGAGTCCTTTCCCACCCAAACCACTCCAGGATTCTCTGATACTCTGTGGATTCAGCAAAGCCCAACACACTTGATTCTGCCATCCCATTCCAAAGGGTGTAGGGGATGAGGATTGTTCCAGGCCTGATTTCTGAGTTGTTTCTACCTCCTGGAAGCACCACATCACTCCCCAACAAGTCCACAAAGGTTTTTCAAGCATCTTCTTCGAGATCTGTCACAACTGGGCTGCAGGTTGTGCTGCCAACCTGGACCCTTCAGCTTGGACAGGGCCAGGAGGTTGCCCTCAGCTGCCTCCTGCTGTCAGTGCAGTTGTTATTAACTCAAAATGTAAAATACAAATCCGAAGCACAAGTGAACTTTAAAGGATCACTTTGTACCCCTGAGGTTTCTCCTGTGCCAGAAGGGAAGTACCTTCTTCCCTGCAGTGCCCCTTTGATGGGGGCTCAGGGAGGGAGGATCCTGCCTGGTGCTGTTGTGTCCTGGGCTGTGCTGGAGGTCACTTGGAGCCTTGGTGGCCACACTTGCCATCACAGAATCCCAGGATATGCTGATTGGGAAAGGACCCACGAGGATCAAGCCCTGCACAGGACCATCCTCAAGAGTCACACCCTGTGCCCAAGAGGATCATCCAAACCCTCCTGGAGCTCTGGCAGCCTTGGGGCTGTGCCCACTGCCCTGGGGAGCCTGATCAGTGCCCACCACCCTCTGGGGGAACAACCTTTCCCTGAGATCCAACCTAACCCTGCCCTGGCACAACTCCAGGCCATTCTCTGGGTGCTGTCCCTGGTCCCCACAGAGCAGAGCTCAGTGCCTGCCCCTCCTCTGCCTCCTCCTGCAGTGAGGTCTGTCCTCTGCTCCTCTTCTGCAGCTGAACACACCAAGTGCCCTCAGTGTCCTCACACGCTGCCCCTCCAGGCCCTTCCCCATCTTTGTTGTCCCCTTTGGACACTCTCCAATGGCTTCATGTCTTCCTTACATTGTGGTGCCCAAACTGCATCTCTGTGCAGTGAAGTCTCTGCTCTTTCCTCCTCACCCAGAGACTTTCTTTCATCTTTTCCTTTGGCCACACTGATCTGTCCCATTTCAGGAGACCATCAGACTCTGAAGGTCACAGTGACCATGAAGCACTCAAAGACAAACAACCTAATTATTGTCCTATTGCATTTTTCCTGCTAAACTGCACCTGGAAGAGAAACAGGATGGCATTTGCTTTCCTCTATTCCACAGTGCAAGGAAACATGATGATCTCTCACTTTCTGAGTCTGGGGCAGGGACAGGAGCTCCTGTGTGCTACAGCTCACAGCCTCCAAGGCCCCATGGAAAGGGGAGCACCAGCTGGAGGCTGCACCCCAGCAGCAGAGATGGAGGTGGTTTGGGGAGGACTTGGCAGCAGTTAAGGACACTCAGGATTTTTCAGAGTGATGTTTCCTCTCTGGGCACTGAAGGAGCAGATTAAGGCTGGAGTTGCAGTGATGTGCAGCACAGAGCCTGCCATCCATCACACTGACGTCTCCAAGAGGCTTCCCCTAATTAGACATCCCATTTCAGAGCTTCATGCCCATCCATTTGCTGACAGGATCTGAGCAGGCCCTCCCCCTCCTTAACTCCAGCTGAACACATGATTTTTCTTCATCTGCTCCAACATCTCGATGTGCTTGTTGGAAGCTGTTGGCTGGTGGCCAAACCCTGCAGTACAAGTGGCTCAGCATCAGGGGTCCAGGAGGTGAGAGGTTTGCAGGGATCTCAGGCCCCTTTGGGATGGCACATGGCACTGGCTCCCCCCAGTGCATCCCAGTGGCTCCCAGTTCAGCAGAATTACATCGAGGGACCTCCTGGCAATGAGTCCAACGTGCAGCTGCAAGTGGGAATCACACACCCATGCCTCACCTGCCCCATGGATGTGGACCAAGGACAGCAAAGCTCCAGCAGCTCCCCCCAGCCCACTCCCAGGTTTTGTTACTTGGCCTGTGCCCCCAGAGCTGACCTGGTATCAATCTGCCTGACACAAACATTCCATCTATCAGGGAGCTAATTACGTGATTGAATATCTTTGTGTCTTTCAGGAATATCACACTGTGACCAGGCAGGAGTCAGGAAAGCTGCCAAAGACCCTGAACAAACCACCTGGAGAGGCAAACACCTGTCAAAAGGCCAGGCTGGCACCTGACTCGACCCAGGCATTTGCTATGGCTCTGGTCACACCAGTGTGTCCACACAGTGATGTCCTTGCCCTGTGCTACAAGCAACGATGGAGAAGGGCCCTCAGCTGGGCCCTGACACCAATGTGGTTCAGTCTCAAAGCCTGAGCCATCCTTGCAGATGTATTTCTGAGCCATCTTTCTGCTGAGAGATATCTGTGGCTTAGAACAAGGCCACGATTTCGCTGAGTATCAAGTACCTCATGATTCATTTTTACCCCCTGACAAAAGTCATGTCCCCACTTTCACTCACAGAATCCCAAAATCACAGAACATGCCGAGCTGGGAGGGACCCACAAAGGTCAGCAAGTCCAACTCCTGGCCCTGCACAGGACCATCCCCAAGAATCACACCCTGTGCCCCAGAGCATCATCTAAACACTCCTGGAGCTCTGGCAGCCTTGGGGCTGTGCCCACTGCCCTGGGGAGCCTGCTCAGTGTCCACCATCCTCTGGGGGAAGAGCCTTTCCCTGAGATCCAACCTGACCCTGCCCTGGCACAGCTCCAGGCCATTCCCTGGGTACTGTCCCTGGTCCCCACAGAGCAGAGATCAGTGCCTGTCCCTCCTCTGTCCCTGCTGAGGAAGTTGGACCTGCAATGAGGTCTGTCCTCAGTCTCCTCTTCTCCAGCTGAACACACCACTCAGTGCCCTCACACTCTGCCCCTCCAGGCCCTTCCCCATCTCTGTTGCCACCTTTGAACACTCTCCAGTGGCTCAATCTCTTCCTTCCATTGTGTCCCAAACTGGTGTCCCAAAGAGCATCAGCCAACCCAGTGCAGGCCATCTGTGCACAGGAACAGTGAGGGAACAGCCCATTTCTGACAGTCTCACATTAGAACTGAGACGTAAAATTAGGAGACAGGAGTAAGACAGGGCAAAGAGCTCTACAAGATTCATCCAAATTGGTTTTAGAAGCAGGGTGAGATGTGGTACACTTAACATGCATTTTTGATGTGATGGCTCTTCCCCTCCCTGGCCCGGCCATGCTGGGCCTGATGCCCCCCAGGACAGGGATGTCCCTCCTGGCTCCAGGGCACTGCTGGCTCGTGGCCAACTGGCCACTGACCAGGACTCCCAGAGTACTTTCCTGGCACTGTTTTGCTCCCTGTCTTTGGCAAGTGAGACTGAGCTGGCAAACGAGCTGAGGAAAGAGCAGCTTGTTCACATGCTCCGATCTAAGTCCTCGATGGCCTTGGGCAGCTCCTCAGCAGAGAAGTTTCTCCCAGAGCTCTCAGGAGGCAGAGCTGGACTGGTGGGGTCACAGTCACACTGGATGTGCAGGATGGGGCTGTGCCCCTGAGGTCCCCAAGAGCACTGGCAGCAGCTCTGTATGGTCCTGAAACCTGGCAGAGAGAAACCACTTCAGAATTACAGCAAGGACTGACCACAGCCAAGAGGTCCCCAAGGGGAATGCAGTGAAGTCCCCCATGTTCAGTAGCAGCAGGATGGATGGGAAGAACTGCAGTGGAATTTAGTTTGGCAATTTGTTTTCTATGTCTGACCTCTCTTAAAACTTTCCTCTAAAGATTTTGGGGGGTTACTGTTGGAGATACCGAGTTAGATGGACCTTTCCTGGATCTTTGGAGTTGTGAAAGAAAATATCTGGGATTTTTTTCAGATCACAAAGGCAAATCATCCATTAAATGTTAACTCCATTTACTTGCTAAGTAGGGAAGAGAGGACACCAAATCCATGGAGGGAATCCCTTCTTGTCTCTGCCACAACTCGCCTAATGATGATTTTGGGTGACCAACTGTTCACAGAGCTGAGCCCCAGCACAGAGCACGGGGCTGGCACGAGGACTGGCAGGAGATAATCAAATTGTGCTCGAGCAGATGCAGCAGCAGAGGAAGATAAATGGGTGGGAGTTGGAAGGGAAGCAGCAACAATGAATAGGGACTCTGAGACCTGATAGATTAAACAAGATAAAAGGCAATAAATATGTACAGTTCCAGTAAACAAGGATTAATGGGAAGGGGGGGATGTTGCACAGAGGGGTCTGTTGGAGCCAGAAGGAGGAGCAGAGGATAACAGAACTAATCATGAGGGAGCAGAAACAATGACTGGCAAACCCTCCACCATCCCAGTGAAGAGGAAAAACAAAGACCAGCCTGGTGGAAAACTATTGCCTTGCTTAGGAAGGAGGACAGGAAACCAAAGGGAATGTGGGGGACAAGAATGACCCAATTGGCCTCCTCATGGTTTGGTCTCACATCTGCATGTCACAGAGGCAGGTTGGGACGGGGACAGTCACTCCTGCAGGAGCCCGAGTTTACAGAACCACAGAATCCCAGAATATGCTCAGTTGAAAGGGATCCACAAGGATCACCAAGTCCAGCTCCTAGCCCTGCACAGGCCCATCCCCAAGAGTCATACCCTGTGCCCCAGAGCATCAGCCAAACCCTCCTGGAGCTCTGGCAGCCTTGGGGCTGTGCCCACTGCCCTGGGGAGCCTGCTCAGTGCCCACCACCCTCAGGGGGAACAACCTTTCCCTGAGATCCAACCTAACCCTGCCCTGGCACAACTCCAGGCCATTCTCTGGGTGCTGTCCCTGGTCCCCACAGAGCAGAGCTCAGTGCCTGCCCCTCCTCTGCCTCCTCCTGCAGTGAGGTCTGTCCTCAGTCTCCTCTTCTCCAGCTGAACACACCAAGTGCCCTCAGTGTCCTCACACACTGCCCCTCCAGGCCCTTCCCCACCTTCATTGCCTCCTTTGGACACTCTCCAGTGGTTCCTTATTGTCCTTGTACTGTGGTGCCCAAAACTGCCTCAATATTTAGGGTGTTCCCTCACACCATCCCCCTGCATGGAGGGCACTTGTGCCCCATAGTTATTTGGGAACCAGGAGCTCCTCTCCTGGGAAGGGTGGTGCCTTCCCTCACCAGGAGGATGAAGACCCCCATGAGCAGCACCAGCTTGAACCCACCACTCCTTTCCTTTCCACGGAACCTTCCAAGGGTCCTTCTCAAGGAGCTTTCAGCCTTGATCCGACTGCAGAGCTGCTTTGCCAAACACCCTTACCCACAGGTTTGGTCACCACCTGCCTCCTGATGCCATGGCAGAGGCCCAGGGCAAGGAGGGCAGGGGGAGGAGGGTCCTTTGACAGCCTCAGCTTGCCCAGCTTGGAGGGAGTTTCAAAGAAGAGCTGGGGAGCATGGCAGGAAGTTCTGAGCATGGACAGGAGTGTGAGAGCTTTATCCTGCTACTCTCTCCACCAGGTGCTGAGGGAAGGGAGCCACTCATTAAATGTAACTTCACGTTTCCCATCAGGCTGAAGATTCCACAGTGATAAAATTAATTAACCACTGCAATTAAACCAAAACCTCCCTTGTTTTGTCAGGATGAGGTATCAGGAGCTGGTTTTTATAATGACTCCACCACTCAGGGAGACACAAAGGATGAAGCACAAGATGTGATCCTCTGAGCTCTAAATGACTTCATTCTCCTTGGGGGAAAATGTGTTAGAAGGTTCAGATCTAGGGAGGCAGAGCCAAACCACCCAAGTGTCCAGGAAGGTGATGGCCAGGAGGGCTAGAAGATGGGAGGGACCTTCAAAGGACTCGACTCTAACCCCACTGCCATGGACAGGGATACCTTTCACCAGCCCAGGTTGCTCCAAACCCCATCCAACTTGGCCTTGGACAGTCCCAGAGATGGGACAGCCACAGCTTCTCTGTCCAACCTGTGCCAGGGCCTGCCCACTCTTATTGTAAAACAATTCTTCATTGTATTTAGTCTAAATGTCCCCTCCTCCTATCACTACAGGTCCTACTAAAACTTCATCCCCATCTTTTTTATAAGCCCCTTTAGGCCCTGGAAGGGGCTCTCAGGTGTCCCTGGAGCCTTCTCTTCTCCAGGTGAGCCCCCCAGCTCTCCCAGCCTGGCTCCAGAGCAGAGGAGCTCCAGCCCTCGGGCAGCTCCGGGGCCTCCTCTGGACTCTCCAGCAGCTCCACGTCCTTCCTGTGCTGGGCCCCAGGGCTGGGGCAGCTCTGCAGGGGGGGTCTCACCTGAGGGGGCAGAGGGGCACAATCTCCCACTGCTCTGCCAGGGACCAGCCCAGGGCACGAGGGGTTTCTGGGTGCCAAACGCTCCTGGCAGTGCCTGGGTGATGGTCAGGGGGATGTTCTGTGATGGTGACACTGAGTCACCTCTCTCCCAACCAAGAGGTGCTGCCCACAACCCTCAGTGAGAGCTCCAGCTCCAGCTGAAGCATCAGGATGGCCTGCACAGCTGGTGATGGGGAACTGCTCCCACCCAAAGGTGGGGAATGAGGAGAGCAGAGGTGCTTTGGGCTGAGCTCCAGCAATGTTCCTATACCCTCAACAAGAAGACAGCATGGGTGGCTTTGTGCACTGCAAGGACCAGGAGGTTGTTTCCATCTGGAATTTCACTTTCTCTCCCCTGACAGTGCAAAGGGATGCAGAGGAAAGAGCTCAAAAAGAAGTGCTGACACTGCTGCTGCCAAATTTTCAGTGCTACAAGTCTTAACTCTTCCTTCTGAGACCAGTAATCCCATCTAGTCTGTGCTCTTAATTAAATCAATTATAAGAAGTAATTGAATTAACAACCATTTATATAGACCCTGATTATTCCAGGTCTTTGTGGAGCCTTTAGGAGAGCAAAGCTACCAAGCAGGACCTGCTCCCAAGGCTGTGTCTAAACATGGCCAGTGAAGGCAGAGAGGGAAACCCAGAGAAAGCTCTGCATTGAGACATCAGCCCCTGTGTGTCCCCGTGCAGGTGTTTGTGAGGCTGTGCAGCCTCCAACCTTGGACCCTTCAAGATCAGATTGAACAAAAGCCCCGAGCAACCGTGGGTGACCACATGCTCCTTCTGCTCTGGGGAGGAGGTTGGTCTGGAGAGCTCCTGAGGACCCTCCAGCCTGGATTCTGCTGTGACCACATCAGTCATTAGTGGGGCCTTGGCCCTGCAAAACTCCTGTGCTGGTTTAAAGGGAAACTGGCAGGAGAAATGAACCCAACATGAAAGAGATTGTAGGTCAGAGTTACAATTTAATAACAATATTACAATAAATGCAATGGCACAAAGAGAAATTGGGTTTAAACCCCAAACCCAGCAGTCTAACCCAGCCCCCTGGGGCACAAACACAGGGGGGTTTAGTGACCCCTGTGCTGAGCACCACGTGGTTCCTCCAAGTCCAAAGGAAAAGGAAGGGACAAACCTGTTGGTGCAGATGATGACACAGTCTGGTGGAGAGTGGTGGGCTCCTCCTGGCCACGGGCTGCTCCTCCTCTGGATCCAAGGAGTGGTTCCTCAGTGCCAAAACCCCCTGAGATTCCATCCCCTCAGGTTTGGGTGGGAGCCCCCAGTGCCTCCCCCAGGGCAGGGAGTTCCACACTGGGGGATCTGACTCCGGCAGTCAGGGGGGATTTTGGAATCGTTGCTGGCCCCTGAGCAGAGCTGAGCCCTCAGGTGGGTGTGGAGGTGCCAAGGAGTCCCTGCAGGGCAGTTCTCCCAGCTCCTCTGCCAGGCTTCTTTCCCAGCCAGCTCCCAGCCTGAGGGCTCAGCTGTGCCCTGGGCAGCTGCTGCCAATGGGCCATTGGGAACAGTTGCTGGGCAATGGCCCAGAGGGTTTGGAATGCCCAGCTTTGGTCACCCCCACACAGTGATAAACTGGTCCCACCTGCTGAACTGGGATATACCCATTGGATGGTTCTTGTTAGGCTGACAGCAAATCCCTCCAAGCATTTCCCCCCCCCGCCCCCCCTTTGTGAGAGGAGTTTGGAATTCAGGGAGCTGTGCTGAGGGTGCTGCAGGAAGCAGGGGGGCAGCAAACCCTGCAGCCAAGAGCAGCAGCATCTTAATTAGGGGCTGTCTGCAGCCCAAGGAAACATTTCAGAATGAATAAAATATTGGGGTTGTTTGCTTTTTTCACCAGAAACACTTCAGGGTTTTAGATGCTTGGCTTTTAAATAAAGGTGGCAGTACTTGCTGTGAACAAGCAGCACAGTGGCAGTACAGCAATAAACAAAAGATTAGCACTTTGAGGGGAAAATTTCAATTTGCCTACAGCTGTCATTTAAAACTTCTTTGCTGAGCCTTTGCCTTTCTCATTGTCTGCAATGGGCTGCCTGCCGACCTAGCTGGGAGAATGGAGTGGCATCAGTGCAGGAATAACTATAAAAAGACAGAATTAATCTTATTTAATTCCATTTTAGGGGAAAGATGTCAAAGGGCTGCTTTTCTATAGCTTGGGAGTCTGGCCTGGAGCCTGCAGCTCTTTGCTTCTCCCTCAGCCATGGCAATGCCAGAGAAGGAGAAAAGGCCTTCTGGTTAAAAACTCTGCCTTTCCCTCCCCAGAGACCCCCCTGCTCCACCAGAGCCAGAGGAGGAGCCCAAATCTCCTTGTGTAGCTGAGCTTTACAACAGAGTGGTTGTGATTTAATAACAGGGACTTAACAGAAATGCTGAGCATTTGCCTCTCCCAAAACGGGGATCAAACAGAGGCAGAATCCTCGAGACAGGAAATGCCCTTTCAGAGCCTGTCTCCAGCAAGAGGCTGGGAGATTAATCCTGGGGGATTATCCCTGTGTTTTTATTTTCCTCACTGTTATGGATAGGTGCTTTGAACATCGAAATAAAGAAGTGGTTCAATGGCATAAATTCTCCATCAGATTTAATTTTCACATATTAAAGAATTATCTTGTAATACCAATTGTGCCTTTATTAAATAGATCTGCAGGAGGTTTTTTTTCCAGTTCCAGAGTTAAGATACTTGTTAGCAACACAAAATGGCAAATGAAGCACCAATGAGAAGGAAAATCTTGTGGGGCCCAAATCACCTTCTGGAACAAACGTTTGGGAAGAACCTTTGGCTGTGTCCACCCCCCCAGACATGTCTGAGTGACCTCCCTCCCAGAGGAGAGGCAGAGCCTCTGCCAGCACAGACAGACCTAATGCCTGTGTCCTCCTGGCTTCTGTGCACCACCTAATGGCCTCTCACCGTCTCACAGATTAGGGGAAAAGAGAAAAGGCCTTCCCAAAGTTGTCTGGCAGCAACAAAAGCAGAGAATTGCCTTAAATCTCCCCTGACTCCTGAAGCAGAGCAACGGTCTGTGTGGCTGAGACCTGGGAACAGCCTGATCCAACTTCCTTCCCTTTAGTTCAGGCAAATGTGCCCTTTCCCAGCTGTGATGGGAAGGGAACACACACCCAAAAGGCCAGAAACACAATCATATCTGTGTGTGAAATAATTGCTTGTAGAAGAAATCTCCCTGTGGGCCCTCCAGTTTGATTAGTGCTTAAGGAGCTGATGTGAAGGAGGGTTGTGGCAGTGCAAACGTGGCCAGGGAGGTGTTTGGATCTTAAAGATTGATTGGCAACACTTTTCCTCAGGGAAAGATATTATTCCTGTGGGAAGAAGAGCAGGGGACCCTCTGATAAGGCAACTGGTCTCCTGCCCCGTTATCTTTGTCCCCAGCAAGCCCTATCTGAGCACAGGGTTTAACACATCAGGTCAGGATGGTGCTGTGCACAGATGGAAGCCCAAGGAAAGGAGTATCTGGACCAGGAACACACTTTGGAACCAAGTCCTGGGACAGCAGCTTAGGCTTGTTTTGCTCCTGCCCTCTCTGATGATGCCATAGTGAAAGAAAGCAAAGGTAGGTCCAAGCAGGGCAATTGCTGGGGGGGGAAAGCAGGAGAGTCTGAGCACAGGGACAGCACCCAGGTGGTGGGTTAGGGCAGCAGAGGACTCTGGGGCATCTGTACCTCCTGGGAGGGTGGCAGTGGCCACCACCCACCACAGAGCTTGTCCCTGAGCCAGTCCCAACTGTGCTGGAGGGGTCAGAGATCCAGGGGGTGAGTGGGGTATGTCCATCCCAGAGTCCCACAGCACCTCAGGTGACAGAGTGCACACAGATAATGTCACATTGAAAGATTTACTTTTATTTGCATTTGGGTTTTGCACCTTCAGGTTTTGTTGTCTCCACCAGCAGGAAAAAGACACATTGTCTCCTCTTCCTTTCATAAAGTCATAGAATCCCAGAATGATTTGGGTTGGAAGGGTCCTTAAAGTCCATCCAGTCCCACCCCTGCCATGGGCAGGGACACCTCCCACCAGCCCTGCTTGCTCCAAGCCCTGTCCAACCTGGCCTTGGACACTCCCAGGGATGGGGCAGCCACAGCTTCTCTGCCCAACCTGTGCCAGGGCCTGCCCACCCTCACAGCCAACAATCCCTTCCCAATATCCAGTCTGAAGTTTTGCAAAGTTCTGTATCTCTTTTTGAAACTTCAGCCCTGCACTTGACCTCTTGACCCATCTATTCCTGCCTCTGGCAGTGGGAAGCCATTCCTTTGTCCCTCCATCCCTTGTCCCCAGTCCCTCTCCAGCTCTCCTGGAGCCCCTTCAGGCCCTGGAAGGGGCTCTCAGGTGTCCCTGGAGCCTTCTCTTCTCCAGGTGAGACCCCCAGCTCTCCCAGCCTGGCTCCAGAGCAGAGGGATCCAGCCCTGGAGCATCTCCAGGGCCTCCTCTGGACTGGCTCCAATGTCTTGTGTTTCTGAAAACACACACTGAGCTCTCACCAGAGCAGGGCCCGTGCCCAGCACACCATGCCCAGAATCTTTCTGTGCCAGTGCCAGCTCCAGGCAGGACCTCCTGAGCCCAGCCTTGCTGTGATGGAACAGGAGGAGGAGGATGATACAGGCAAGGATTTGCCTGTGACACAGGGAAATCATTTGGGGTTTGCTAATTGGATAACAAGGCAATTACAGCCTTGGATGTGTAATTCACTGCCTTGGAGTGTGCTCAGACCAGAGGATGAGGTTGTCTCCATGTGGTTGGGGAGGTTTCAATCAGCACATTGTGAAGATCTGTTCGGCCATCAGGACTTTTGTGGGCTCTGACCAGCCCAGGCTTGGTGTGTCCAGAGGCATTTCCTTGGTGAGTCCTGGTCCAGCTGAGGGGCTGCATCACTCCTGGGAGCACCATGAGGCTCCTGAGGAACTCACTCCCACCCCAAACACCAGCACTGCCCACAACCTGCCACACCAGGGATGGAGATCACATGGCCCCACACCCATGCCCAGGGGCACCCACTGCCCTCCTGCTCCTGGGCAAGCGAGAAATGTCCTCTCTTGCTTAGCTCCTCCACCACCCTGAAGGTCCATGCTCATTTCCAGAGCAAACCTCAAACCTGACTTTTCATTCACTGGTCCCCAACTGAACCTCCTACCAACAAGTTGACTTGTTTGTTTTCTCCTGTTTGCCACCAGCCAGAGTCTTTCAGATCCCTCTTTCTTCCCCATCCCACAGTTCCCACCAGAGGTGTGGGAGGAGGACACCAGGCAGCACATCTGCACACAGAGCCCTGGGCAGCAGCTGCACCCACTGGGTCTTGCTCACACCCAGCCCCACGTGACTCTGTGAGGCTTCACAACATCCCCACATCTCCTCATTATTTCACTCAAATTTTTTACTTCATTTTTAAAAACTGTTCCTCTTCCTCTGCACTTGCAGGATCTCCATCTTCTTCTCTGTGGGGACCAGGGACAGCACCCAGGGAATGGCCTGGAGCTGTGTCAGAGCAGGGTCAGGTTGGATCTCAGGGAAAGGCTCTTCCCTCAGAGGGTGGTGGGCACTGATCAGGCTCCCCAGGGCAGTGGGCACAGCCCCAAGGCTGCCAGAGCTCCAGGAGGGTTTGGATGATGCTCTGACTAACAGGGAGTGACTCCTGAGGATGGGGATGGGCCTGAGCAGGACCAGAAGTTGGACTTGCTGATCCTTGTGGGTCTCTTCCAGCTTGGCATATCCTGTGATTCTGGGATTCCATGCCCACAGACCTGCTGCTGACCCACAGTGTGATGTCCTTCAACACCTCCAGGCTGTGCTTTGAAAGAGGTTTCTGCAGTGTCTCTTTGCTCCTGGATGGCACAGGCAGCCCATTGGTGCTTTGGCCTTCACCCAAACTGGGGAAAAGGACTTTGTAAAATTTTAGTCAATCATAGAATCATGGAATGGTGTTGGCTGGAAGGATCTTAAAGCTCATCTCTTTTCACTCCTGCCACGGGCAGGGACACCTCCCACCAGCCCAGGCTGCTCCAAGCCCCATCCAGCCTGGCCTTGGACACTCCAGGGATGGGGCAGCCACAGCTTCTCTGCCCAACCTGTGCCAGGGCCTGCCCACCCTCACAGCCAACAATTCCTTCCCAATATCCAGTCTGAAGTTTTGCAAAGCTCTGTATCTCTTTTGGAAACTTCAGGCCAGCACTTTACCTCTTTTTCTTTGGGAATAGAGGATCAGGTCTGGTAACTCCCTTTTTGGGATCTTCTCTGAAGACCTCCCTTCTTAATCCTCTGGGCTTCCTAGGGGGTCCTAAATCACTTGGGAATATCTTGGTAAAGCAAGAATTAGTGTCTTTAGCAAGATGATTGTCATCGAATCATGGAATACCCTGAGCTGGAAGGGACTCAAGGATCATCCAGTGCAACTCCTGACCCTGCACAGACACCCCAACACTCCCACCCTGTGCCTGAGAGCATCAGCCTCACCCCCAGGGAGACCTCTGGACAGGCATTAAATATTCATTTATTGTGATATTTACCCTCTCTATACTCTAAAATTTTGATCTTCCATTTTGCTGAAGATGCTTTAAAATGCTGAGTTTCAGATTTAGTTGTAGTGTCCCAGAATTTCCTTTGACCATATTCACAAGTCTGTTCTTTACTTCAAACTTTGGATTTTATTGTGCTTTCCACTGGACCCAGAAATACTGTCACTGCTACGTGGAAATGTCACCAACCCACCTAATTCTAATTTTAATGTCCCTGCTGTAAAATTGACTTTGTGTTGTGCTTGCATTTTGAATCTGCTGGTGGAACAATTCCATTTGGAGCAGAATGAGGGTCCTTGTACTGTAATAAAATTTTATGCTTAATAAGAATAATTTGGGTTATTGTGTGGGCACTGGGAGGTTTGGGATGTCCCAAACCATTCACTTTGTTGTTTTTCAGTGCCCAGGTGTTTCAGGGCTGTGATAAATAGGTACCTTCCTGTCACTCAGCCCCCATAATTGGCTTTTGAAACAAAGCCTTGTGGCTTCTGGAATATTTACAAGCAAGTTGTGACATTTTCGACAGATCAGGCAAAGCTGCTGACTCGAAAAAGGTTATTTTTGTGACTATCAGCAACATGACCCCCCTGGTCTGCAAAGGAAAAGAAGTGATTGTTCTGCTTAGAGCTGACAATGAGGTTTCACATCCTTTCTCACTTCCACAGCATCTTCCCAGTGCAGCTCAGTGCCAGAAACTGCACTCTCAGGGGTGTGTATGTCCCAGCACTGCACATGCACCCAAACCCCAGCCAGGAAAGGTCTGGGATTAGGAAATGTGTTTTTAGGATTAGCTGTTGAATCACAGAATCATGGGATGATTTGGGTTGGAAGGGACCTTAAAAATCACCCAGTCCCTCCCACAGGCAGGGACACCTCCCACCAGCCCAGGGTGCTCCAAGCCCTGTCCAACCTGGCCTTGGACACTCCCAGGGATGGGTCAGCCACAGCTTCTCTGCCCAACCTGTGCCAGGGCCTGCCCACCCTCACAGCCAACAATTCCTTCCCCATATCCCATCTAACCTGCCCTCTGGCAATGGGAAGCCATTCCCTGTGTCCTGTCCCTCCAGGCACCTGTAAATAGTCTCTCTCCATCTTTCCTGGTGGCCCCTTCAGGCACTGCAAGGCCACAGTGAGGTCACCCCAAAGCTTCTCTTCTCCAGGCTGGACAATCCCAGTTTTCTCAGCCTTTCTAGAGCAGCCCAGACAGAGGCAAAATTCCCACTTCTCCTTATCATCAGGGGATATTGAGAAGGCATCTGCTGTCCATCTGATCCACTGTGGCATGTCCTTGTAGGACCACACACTGTCTGGCAGTAGATCATCAGCCTTAATAAAATTCAACATTAATCCTAAAATAGTTGTACCTCTCCCTTTCCTGACAGCAGCCCCAGAGCTGCAGTCAGAGGAAACCTCATTAAATGACTCGGAGCCTTTTTGCTGTGGTCATGTCTGGAGGATCCTCACGAGCTGCCACATGACACCACAATTTCTGCACCTGAAACCCTTGATATTTTGTCTTTCCCTTGCTGAGACAGTGTCCTAGTTCAGCAGGAGGGACCAGCTAACCCTGTGTGGGGGTGATCAAAGCTGTGTATTCTACCCCCTCTATTCATTCCCCAAGGTCAATGGGCCATTAGCAGCAGCTGCCCAGGGAGCCATTATCACCTTCACACCCAGCCTGAGGGGGGCGGAGCTGCCAATGGGCCATCAACAGTTCAACACCCCCTGGCTCCCAGAGTTAATCACCCATTGTGGGAGTCCCCGCCCAGGGGGAGGGACTGGGTGCTCCCTGAGGGTACATAAGGGGTGGGTAAGAAGACCTTGGGAACCTCTCGTCGGATCCAGAGGAGCAGCAGGACCTTGACAGGAGGAGATCACCGCTCTCGCCCAGACCACAGCCCTCGCCTGCACCAACAGGTTTTTCTTTTCCTTTTGCTCTGGACTTGGAGGAACCAGGCAGGTCTCAGCACAAGGGCAAACAAACCCCCTTGGGTTTGTGCCCCAGGACACTGGGTTATACTGCTGGGGTTTTGTGAGTTGAAAGCAATTTCCCTTTTGTGTCAGTGTTGTTATTGTAATATTATTATTAAATTTTAGCTCTGATTTATAATCTCTCTCGTGGTGAGTTCATTTCCCCTGCTGGTTCACCTTTAAACCAGCACAGACAGTTCTGCATCTCTATCAAAGTTGTGACAGGCACCACGAAAATAGTGGCATAGCCACGTCCAAGCTTCACACCTGCAGCTCTTCAGGAGCCTAAAATTCAGGACTGAGGTTGAGCACAGCTGAAAAACCTGCTTGAATTTAGGTTGCAGGTGGAAATGACCTGATGTTGGCAAACTGATACTGCAGGAGGTAACCATAGAAACGTTCCCAGCGGCACATGTGGAAGATTCAAAGTTGCAAGGAGGCAGAAACACTCTGGATGGGTTTTTGTGCGTGCGGGGGCATCACCCTGGCACAGGATTATTAATTGCATGGCCTCATTCTGCACCTTCAGGGAGCTGCCTCCACGCAGGTGCAGGTGATTCCTGGATGGATGAAGAACCCTTGTTGCCCAAGGGAGCAGGAGACCCTGCCCAGGCACAGGGAGCAGCTCCAGCTGTGGGTGTGAGCACAGGGCCAGGGGGGGTTGCACTGGAGTCAATGAGAGAGGTAAAGTCAAGGTTGATGGAGGAGAAAAGGCTCCTGCTTTTAAATATGGGAAGAGTCAAACGAGTCCAAAGGGGGACTTCTAAACTGATCACAGGTTTGCAGACCCTCTGCCATGGAGACAGGCTGGGAGAGTTCAGCCTGGAGAAGAGGATTCTCCAGAGAGACTTTGGAGCCCCTTCCAGTGCTTAAAGGGGCTCCAGGAGAGCTGAAGAGGGTCTTGGGACAAGGGATGGAGGGATGGGACAAGGGGAATGGCTTCCCACTGCCAGAGGGCAGGGATTTTGGGAAGGAATTCCTCCCTGTGAAGCTGGGGTGGGCCTGGCACAGGTTGGGCAGAGCAGCTGTGGCTGCCCCATCCCTGGGAGTGTCCAAGGCCAGGCTGGACAGGGCTTGGAGCAACCTGGGCTGGAGGGAGGTGTCCCAGCCCATGGCAGGGGTGGGACTGGATGGGCTTTAAGGCCTCTCCCAACTAAACCATTCTGGGATCCCATGATTCCATGACACAGCCTTGACCTGAAGGCCAGCAGGGACCATCCCCCCACACCCCACCAGCACTCACAGCCCATCAGCCATTCCTGTAGATCCAGGCCGAGCTCAAATTCCCAAAAGACAGATTTGAAGTAGTCCTTGGAGGTTTGAAGAGCCAATTGTGTATTGCATCTTTTTGCTTGAGGGATCCTGACACCCAAGTCTCTGCTTTCCCACCCAATCTGTGCCACTTCTGTAAGACATAAAAAAACCTGAAAACATTTTTTTGCCCACTTGGCAAGAGAGGGTACAATTTTGGGGCATCCATGGACACATCACCATGACACCCATTTACAGGTCTCTCTATTGACCAACTTCCAGGTACAAGCAAACCCCAAATTAAAGGCATCAAAATCGATCTCCTTTAGGACTGGAGCCCTGTACTCCCCACACTTGTTTTGATAATAACTAATGAATCATTAAGTGGGAATTGGAAGAGCAATCATGGTTTAATTTGTTTCACAATACTGCTGTAAGAGTCCATGTACAGTTTAATTATACTGAAAACCACGAGTCATTCAGGTAAACTTGCTCTCAACTGGGGCTGCTGTAACAGGGGCAAAAAGAAGAAGAAATAAATCCACACACTCAACAAAAAAAATCCAGATATTAGAATATCTCCCTGCCTTCTGGGGACTTATGGAGACAGAGGTGGGACATCTTGTTGGGAGCTGGACCAGGGAATCAGCTCTGTGCAAGGACACAGTCCTTCTGCTCCATGGCTTGGCCATAGCTGTGTCACCAACACATACACTGTCCCTGTTGGGGTCCCTGGTTTGCAGTGACACCCCCAGATATGTCCTGGGCATGTCGTGGTGCCCCGGGCAGTGCCCAGAGTTCCCTGTTTACACCTTCAGATGACTGGGGCAATGAGAGGACCAGAAGATGGCAATGGGGGACACACCCCACTTGCTCCACTGTCCATGGAAAACCCAGAGCTACTTCCACTGCTGAAGATGCTCCAAATGCCTCCAAGTTCTCCCTCTGCCTCCTGCTCTCCTGGTTCTCCATCCCTTGAGAGTCTTCTGATTCCTGCAGGATATTGCAGTGGAAAGTTTTCGCACTTCATTTTTACACTGTTTTCTTCCAGGCTGCAGAGAACGAAACACAGTTTACAAGATAAGATATTGCAATTGATTATATAATTTCAGAATCAGGCTATAATGTGTCAAAATTAAATGCTTTCATTGGCTGCTTGTAATTTTCCCCTCAAGAATTACCCATGAAAAATATATAAATGTTTGGTTTCACAGTCCTATTGGGACTGTATTTCAAAATATCTAGAAATATTTGTGCTAAAAACCAGTTCTTCTCTTCTACACTGCTCTGGTTAAACCCACATGGAGCAGAGCTTTGTCCTTGGCAGGGAAAAGGATCAGACACTGCCTGAAGCTCACTAGGGATTTAATTCTTGTTATTAATTTTGTAGAGAAACTGTCCAGATACTACAAAGAGAGGGCAGGAGCAGGAAGCCCACAAATAGATCATCAGCAGAAAGTTATTAACAGCAACATACATTGCAAAGGGAGAAATGGCTCTGATTCATCTGGGGTTTCATTCTGCTTCTTGTTCATTTTAGTCTTTGACTCAGGGAGAGGAGAAGACGAATCCCTGAGATGTGGCTGGTCGTGTCTTGCTGTGTGTTGTGCCATGAGTGGGACATTATTGTTGCTGCAGAAGTGTGAGATTTTTTTCCTCAGGTAATTTGTTTCTCCTGGTGACAGTCGGGTTTGGAGCCTGAAACAATGACCCAGGCCAGCTTCAGGGAGTGTGGTCATGTGTGTCACCCTTTGAGGGTCCTCACCCTCTGGGCACTCTCACAGATGACCCTGAGATCAGCTCAGTTGGTTAAAACTTGGTTGTAACAATGCCAAGGTCATGGGTTCAATCCCCTGTGTGGGCCATTGACTTGAGTTGGACTCGATGATCCTTGTGGGTCCCTTCCAACTCAGAATAGTCTGTGATTCTGATTCTGTGATGTGAGGACACGGCCTCAAGCTGCACCAGGGGAGGTTCAGGTTGGACATCAGGAGGAATTCCTTCCTGGAAAGGGTGGTCAGGCATTGGAAGGGGCTGCCCAGGTAGGTGGTGGAGTCCCCATCCCTGGAGATGTCCAAGGAATGACTGGATCTGACACTCAGTGCTCTGGGTGGGGTGACAAGGTCATAGGTTGGACTTGATGGTCTTGGTCTTTTCCAGCCTCAGTGACTCCCTGGAGTCACTGCAGGTCTCTCTCCTGAGCAGCTGCAGCCACCCCAGAGGACAACTCGGTCAATGAATGGCCTTGCTTGGCAGTTCTTGCAATGACTGAATTATTCCCAGTGGATCTGATCTTCTTGGATTTCAGTAGCTTTCCAACCTGTCTCTCCCAGGATCCTTCTGGACAAAGTGTCCAGCCCACAGCTGGATAAACACAACCTGTACTGGGTGAGCAACTGGCTCACAGGGCAGGCACAGAGGGTGACAGTGACTGAGGTGACATCAGACTGGCCACCTGTCACTCGTGGGGCTCCACAGAGAACCTGTGCTCTTCAACATCTTCATCAGTGACTTGGACACAGCACTGGAAGGGACACTGAGCAAGTTTGCAGATGACTCAAAAGTGGGAGAAGCTGTTGAATCCCTCGAGGGCAGGAAGGCCCTGCAGAGAGACCTGGGCAGGGCAGAGGGCTGGGAATGACCAACCACAGGAAGTTCAACAAGGGGAAGTGTCAATTCTGTCCCTGGGATGGGAAACCCTGGATGGACAGACAGACTGGGAATGAGAGGCTGGAAAGCAGTTCCAGGAAAGGGCCCTGGGGGTTCTGGTCAGTGGCCAGTTGGCCACGAGCCAGCAGTGCCCTGGAGCCAGGAGGGACATCCCTGCCCTGGGGGGCATCAGGTCCAGCATGGCCGGGCCAGGGAGGGGATTGTCCCACTCTGCTCTGCACTGGGGCAGCCTCACCTGCAATGGGGGGGCAGTTTGGGGGGACACAATGGAAGGGAGAGATTAAACCATTGCAGAGTGTCCAAAGGAGGGACATGGAGGTGGTTCAGGGCCTGGAGGGGCAGCGTGTGAGGACACTGAGGGCACTTGGTGTGTTCAGCTGCAGAAGAGGGGCAGAGGAGGGGCAGGAGGGGCAGAGGAGGGGCAGGCACTGATCTCTGCTCTGTGGGGACCAGGGACAGCACCCAGGGAATGGCCTGGAGTTGTGTCAGGGCAGGATTAGGTTGGATCTCAGGGAAAGATTGTTCCCCAGGGGGTAGTTGGACACTGATCAGGCTCCCCAGGGCAGTGGGCACAGCCCCAAGGCTGCCAGAGCTCCAGGAGGGTTTGGATGATGCTCTTGGGCACTGGGTGTGACTCTTGGGGCTGGTCCTGTGCAGGGCCAGGAGTTGGACTCCATGGTCCTTGTGGGTCCCTCCCAGCTCAGCATTCCCTGTGATTGGGGATTATTGCACTTTCCCTGCCATTTCCTGCCTCAGTCACTGAGGGTCCCAAGGTCCTTCAGCAGCAGCTCTGCCATCAGCTGCCAAGGTGGAAGTATCAGGGTCTGCCAAACACAGAAACATCCCACTTTTCTCAGCACACTGGGTTATTCCTCACAGCTGAACTAAGGACCCGGGATGAGGCTCAAAGAAATTACTCATCCTAGGGGGGAAAATCACACCAGAAAATTAAAAGTTCTAGAGAACAATTTTCCTAATTAACTTCCAGACTCCAAGCACCAAACCCAGTGTATTTATTAATGTTATGATTCAGAAACACATTTTCCTTTATGTGGGTCATCTGTCTTATTCTTTAATTGCTGCATCTCTTGGCCTGTTGTCCATCTTCAAGAATATTAGCTGGAAAATATTACATATAAAAAAGAATGTATGGATGAATCCTACTCCACATAAAGAAACCACTGGATTTTACTGTTTTCTCTCAATTTTTGTAACACTGAAGAATGCAATGAGCACGAGGGCAATAACAGCGAGCACCTTAAACATGCTGGATAATAACTTGGAATATTAAAATAAATTGCTTAATTGAAATGAATAGGGTGAATTAGCACAGCAATACAACCTCTGAAATGGAGAAAATATTTTTAAAATTCACTCCTTGCCATTTGTTTCTTATTTTATATTTTTCCGACAGAAAACTAAAATCTGCACACTCATGATACATAATTTTTCATATCCAGATAATTCTATTCTATCAAATTATACTCGTGCTCCTGTGTCAGACTTCCTGAATTAGTGTATATATTAATTGTTTATCAGTTATCAAAGGTACCTGATCTGAAAAATATGAAAAAGTGGAACTGGAAGGCCCAATTAATTGAGATTGAGGTCCCTCTTCTCTTTTCTCTTTTCTCTTCTCTTTTCTCTTCTCTTTCTCTTCTCTTTCTTCTCTTCTCTTTTCTCTTCTCTTCTCTTTTCTCTTCTCTTTTCTCTTCTCTTTTCTCTTCTCTTTTCTCTTCTCTTTTCTCTTCTCTTTTCTCTTCTCTTTTCTCTTCTCTTTTCTCTTCTCTTTTCTCTTCTCTTTTCTCTTCTCTTTTCTCTTCTCTTTTCTCTTCTCTTTTCTCTTCTCTCTTCTCTTCTCTCTTCTCTTCTCTTCTCTTCTCTTCTCTTCTCTTCTCTCCTCTCCTCTTCTCTTCTCTTCCCTCCTCTCCTCTTCCCTTCCCTTCCCTCCTCTCCTCTTCCCTTCCCTTCCCTTCCCTTCCCTTCCCTTCCCTTCCCTTCCCTTCCCTTCCCTTCCCTTCCCTTCCCTTCCCTTCCCTTCCCTTCCCTTCCCTTCCCTTCCCTTCCCTTCCCTTCCCTTCCCTTCCCTTCCCCTCCCCTCCCCTCCTCTCCTCTCCTCTCCCCTCCTCTCCCCTCCCCTCCTCTCCCCTCCTCCTCCTCTCCTCTCCTCTCCTCTCCTCTCCTCTCCTCTCCTCTCCTCTCCTCTCCTCTCCTCTCCTCTCCTCTCCTCTCCTCTCCTCTCCTCTCCTCTCCTCTCCTCTCCTCTCCTCTCCTCTCCTCTCCTCTCCTCTCCTCTCCTCTCCTCTCCTCTCCTCTCCTCTTCCTCCTCCTCTTTCTCTTCCCAAATCTTCCCAAACCTTCCCTTCCCTTGCCTTCCCAAACCTTGCCTTCCCTTCCCAAGTCTTGCCTTCAGAAACCTTGTCTTCACAAATCTTCCCTTCCCTCTCCCTTCCCAAACCTTCCCTTCCCCTCCCCTCTCTCAGTTGTCTTTTAAGAGGTCCTCAGGCTCCTTTTTGTGCTCCACTGATGATGGGATTTCAATGAAATGAACCAAAACTTCTGAGCTCACTCCCCTTGACCAGCATTTGGGACCCCTTCATATGTCCTTGAGATGTTTCTTTGTTCTCAGGAACAAGGTAAGATTCCACCACCAGAAGACAGAGCAGTTTCCAGCAGCAATATGCCAGTGTTGGGATTTCCTCAGCAACACTGAAAAAATCTGTAGATTAATTAACGATTCACGTGGGCAAATTGGGATGTTTGTTGCAATGTGTCATTGTGGAACATTCCCAGGGCTTCTCCAGGGAACAAGGTGTGATGAGTCCCACAGAATCCTGGAATGGCCTGGGTTGGAAGGGACCTTAAGGATCATCTCCTCCCAAATGTCCCGCCATCGGCAGCTCTTGCAAAGTTGTATTCACCTCCAAGGCACACCCTCTGCCACCCACCTCTGAGACTGCACTTCAAGATGAAACACACTCACTCTTGAATGTTTCTTCACTCCATCTCATGGTCACCAACCCCCTGCAGCTATTTGATGGTAAGAACCCTGCAGACAAGAAAACTATCAATTATTTCAATGCCTAATTCTCTGGTTAAAATATTAATTTGTTTGAACTTTTGGCTCTCACTCCAGATTTCTGTGCTGCCCTCTTGAAAGAGCATTAATTTCACCTTTGATCTTTCCTAGTACCCATCCTCTCTTCATAGTGGGCATTCTTGGCTTGTAGGGATGGGATGTTTGGCTGGAGAGGTTAGTTTGGATAGAATCATAGAATCATAGAATGGATTGGGTTGGAAAAGACCTCCAAGATCATCAAGTCCAACCCTTGATCCAACCCCACTGTGATCACCAGCCCAGGGCACAGAGTGCCCTGGGCTGGTGATCACAGTGGGGTTGGATCAAGATGTGGTGGATTCTCACTCAGTGCCACATCCATAGAATCACAGAATGGATTGGGTTGGAAAAGACCTCCGAGATCATCAAGTCCAACCCTTGGTCCAACTCCAGTCCCTTTACCAGATCATGGCACTCAGTGCCACGGCCAAGCTCAGCTGAAAAACCTCCAGGGATGGGGAATCCACCCCCTCTCTGGGCAGCCCATTCCAATCCCTGAGCACTCTCTCTGCAAAGAAGTTTTTTCCTGATCTCCAACTTCACTTTCCCCTGGCAGAGCTTGAGCCCATCGTGCCCCCTTGTCCTATTGCTGAGTGCCTGGGAGAAGAGACCAACCCCCACCTGGCCAGAACTTCCCTTCAGGCACTTCCAGACAGTGCTGAGGTCACCTCTGAGCCTCCTCTTCTCCAGGCTGAACACCCCCAGCTCCCTCAGCCTCTCCCCACAGCACTTGTGCTCCTGGAACAATTCACTCCTGCGATCTCCCTCGTAACATAATCCCATCATTTCCTCCACTCTCTGGACACTCTCTGGACACTACCTGGGGAGGAGGAGCAGGGCTAAATCCCCCTTACTGAAGAAGTCTGAGAACTTCCCAGATTTCATCATTATGCTGCTGCCCAAAATACATAAGATGATGAAATCAGGCCCAGCTTTCTTTTCCTCAAAGTCACTGTTGCAGGAGCCATGTGCTGACCTGGACTTTACAGGGTGGGATCCCACATGGAAGAGCCAAAGTGGTCCAAATACTGATGCTCCAGTGAGTGATTATTCCTCTATCAGCCCACTGAGATTGGGGTGAAAGGGTGGAGGTCTTGGGGGTTTTAGGACATTTTTATCCATCTGCTTTTATTGTTCCTCTCCACATTCTAATCCTGACAACCAGAAGTGCTGATTTTTTAACTCTGGAGGGGAAGGTCTCATAATATTTTCCCTCCCTGTTTCATGAGTGTCTCTGAATTCAAAACAGTTTCTTCCAGTAATTTTTATGCTGTTCCTCTGAGGTTTCCTTACCCATCTGGAAGATAGTAAAGAATTTTTCCCTCTTTGGGAGGGGGGATGGAGGGCAGGGAGTGTATCCCCAGGTACCACATGCCCTGTGGAGTTTGGCTGTCCTGCCTGGTGGCAAACACAGGTCACACATCAGCTGGGTGGGTGGGACTGCCCAGAGCCCACCTGTGGTCAAGCCCAAGAAGAGCCACAAATCCAACCTTTGGGTGACGTTTCACAGGAAAAAGTAATTTGCACACAGAATTATCTCTGTTTTACAGAGAGCAGAGCTGGGGCTCAGGAGTCTCAGGATAGAATAACACAACAGACTGGTGGGAAAAGGCCAAAAGCCCCAGGTGTGTCTGTGTCCCAGCTCACCTCAGCTGGAGGGATGTGAGATAACAAGGAGAAAGAGTTAATGCACAAAAATGCACCACAAACACACAAAATTCAAATGTCCCACAGTCTCCTGTACCCTGTTGGGAGTTTATGGCTGGAAAACAGAAAATATTTCTAGACTGTAGTGCTGGGTCTGGGATCCTGTAGACAAATCAGCAGTAGGTCATCACCCACCTCACAGGACCACAGAACTGTCAAGGCTGGAAAAGCTCTCCAGGATCAAGTCCAACCATTCCCAGCACCAGCTGGTCGACCACTAAACCATGTCCCCAGGTGTAACATTCATGCATTTTTGGAACATTTCCAGAGATGGAGCCTCCACCACTGCCCTGGGCAGCCTGTTCCAATGCCTGACCACCCTTTCCATGAAGGAACTTTCCTTCATATTCAACCTGAACCACCCCTGGCACAGCTTGAAACCATTTCCTCTCATCCTGTCCCTGTTCCCTGGAGCAGAGCCTGACCCCCTCCAGCTTCCCCCTCCTGACAGGGGTTGCAGAGGGCCAGAAGGTCCCCCCTGAGCCTCTTTTTCTGCAGGGTGAGCCCCCCCAGCTCCCTCAGCCCCTCTATGGACTGTAGGACAAAGCTCTTCCTAGAGAAAATGCAGATTTGGGGACTGCAGCCCCTCAGTCCATGCCTGTCCTGACCAGGACGAGTCAACCACTGTGGATGGGACCAATGAAGGGATTTCCCAGAGTTTCCAAAGCATGGATGGACACAACCCCTAGTTCAGGAAGACATAAACCCTGGAGAAGTCGAAGCTGGGGAGGAAGAGGGAAGTATACTGTTCACAGAAGGAGGTTGTCAGCAGAGCAGGGCCTTGATCCAACCCCCCTTGGGGTCACAGAGTGTTTGTGGCAGCCCAGAGGAAGGGGCAGTGGCAGGAAGGGTTGGGGACGGTGAGTCAGGCACGGAGCAGGAGACCCAGCCAAGGTGAGCTCTGCTGCCATGGGCTGCACACACCAGCCCTGTCCCTTGGCATGCTCCAGGGGAAGCAGTTCCATGCACTTCCAAGCCACCCTAAAGGAACCTGCTGTAACTCAGCTGGTTGTCACTCCAGGGCTTCACAGAATCACAGAATATCCTGAGCTGGAAGAGACCCACAAGGACCACCCAGTCCAACTCCTGGCCCTGCAGAGGACCATCCCCAAGAGTCACACCCTGTGCCCAAGAGCATCAGCCAAACCCTCCTGGAGCTCTGGCAGCCTTGGGGCTGTGCCCACTGCCCTGGGGAGCCTGCTCAGTGCCCACCACCCTCTGGGGGAAGAACCTTTCCCTGAGATCCCACCTGACCCTGCCCTGACACAACTCCAGGCCACTCTCTGGGTGTTGTCCCTGTTCCCCACAGAGCAGAGCTCAGTGCCTGCCCCTCCTCTGCCCCTCCTGAGGAAGTTGGACCTGCACTGAGGTGTCCCCTCAGTCTCCTCTTCTGCAGCTGAACACACCAAGTGCCCTCAGTGCCCTCACACTCTGCCCCTCCAGGCCCTGAACCACCTCCATGTCCCTCCTTTGGACACTCTGCAATGGCTCAATCTCTCCCTTCCATTGTGTCCCCCCAAACTGTCCCCCCATTGCAGGTGAGGCTGCCCCAGTGCAGAGCAGAGTGGGACAATCCCCTCCCTGGCCTGGCCATGCTGGGCCTGATGCCCCCCAGGGCAGGGATGTCCCTCCTGGCTCCAGGGCACTGCTGTTCTCCATGTCTTAAAACAAACCTCACAGTATCTGATGAGCCCCCAGCACTTTATTGGCAAGAGAAACTGTGAGAACATGGAGTCTGCCTTAAGAGTGATGCCCTGTGTGTAATTTCCTCAGGAATCAAGGGACTTTGGGGGAATTTCCTTTGGTTTTTTGTCTATATCCATTTTGTCACAATCCCATGAGAGAAAACAGGGATACCTCAACTAGAGCTGCACCAGGCTTGGAGCAGACAAACATGCATTTCTGTGTCTCTGGAAATTCTCCTCTCAGAGATAAAGTGTTTGAAGAGTCAGCCCAGGGCTGCCTGGGTGGGACCTTATGGCCTTCACAGGCGCAGTCAGATGATGCTCCTAAAGGTTCATCCTCCTTAAAGACCTGGTGGAAAAAAGAGAAGCAGTGAACTGCAATGGAGACAAGATGCAGCTCTGTAATTTTTTTCTGCTGTCCCAGGAAAGGTCTGTAGGACCCTGAAATCCCTGGAAGAAGGAAGGTGCTGATGGGAATGGAGACCCCAGTGTGCAAGCTGGTCCTCACACCCACAGCTGGCCTGCAATTAGAAGGTGTCTTCCCAAACCAGCTGAAAGGAAAAGTCTTGAGATGTTTTGTCAGTGGGCCCTGGGTCACTCCAAGTTTAATTTCATGTCCATGGAGGGGAAGCACCAGACTGAGAAAACCTGCAGTTAATTAATTGCTGTGGGGCTGATTGGCAGCTTGGCCATTGAGCTCCTCAGCTGTTTGCAGAGGCTTGGGCTGAATGCCAAAGGCTTCCCACACCTTTCCTGATTATCCCTCAGGAAGGAACAGATGCAAAGGGGAGCTGGCAGGTGGTTTTCACCCTCCTAGGGGAGCTGGTGCCTCACCACCGACCCCCTGAGTGCCTCCTGTCCTCGGGTGAGCAATTCCTGCCCTGCTCCTCTCCCCTCAGCACCCAGCAGAAATCCTGGTGTCCCCAGGAGTGTTTCTGAACCACCAAATCCTTTTTGTGGGCCCCAGAGTGACTTCCCTTGGGAATCCTGCAGCTGTGACTTTAATTACCCAACACCTAATTAGTGTGTCCTCCCCAGCAGCCACTGCCCTGGAAGCACAGATGTGACCATGAACTTCCTGCAGCTCCATCACGGACAGGCTTCAGCAGGTTAATTGCTTTATTTAGAGCAAATTTATTTAAATTGCTTTATTTTCAATTAACTGAGCTCAGCTTCAAACTTTGGTGCTTTTCCCCCTCCAATCCATGGCATGGCAGCTCTTCTTGAAGGCAGCAGAATAACTCATTTCTCTGCCTTTAGGAAGAGAAGTTTGGGGTCATTATCTCTTCCTTGGGTCCACTGGGAGTCCACAGCACAGAGTTAGAAGTCCAGAGTTTCATAACAAACATGCAAGGAAATGTGTAATTATTGTCTGGAGCATTTCATGATTATATTACAAAATGGAGATCTCCTTGTCATTAGCAAATCTTTCCATAGGCACTTTTTTAGTGGGAAGCTTTGAAACTATTTGCATAATAAGCTGTTCCTCAAATCCTGATTGCTAATTAAAGCCATGTATTATTGTCAGCTCCCCCATTGGTATGTGAGCTCAGTTTTACCTCATTATAGTGTAATAAATGCTTCTTTTTCCCCCCAAATCATTTCTTTTTGTTTCCTTTTTTCCTTCTTCTTTTACTTGCAAAAACAAACTTGAAGAAAACTTGCTGCTGCATAAAACAGGACTGTTGCTTTCCCTTCCTTCTGGAGGGAAACTATCGAGTCTATTCAGCATATTTTCCACGTCTTTTCCACAAATAAAGGAAGCCAAATAAGTGTATTGACTGTTCCCAGAGATATCACACAGCTCTGGAGCTAATTAGAAGGCAGTCCCTGTGCAATTGCCATGGCACAGTGAGAGCACAACCAAATGAACAGCAAAACACTCCTGGATTTTCCTTTGAAACTCAACCCCAGAGCTGCTCTGAGCAAATACTAAATGAGGAAGTCAGTTCCAAAAAGAGCAAGGAAATGATGGTTGTTCTGCTCAGCACAGAGGATGTTTAAATAACTGGTGAGTCCCAGAAGGGTTCCATGACCCAAAATAAGAGACAAAAGAAGATGGAAGATGTTAGACTACTCCCCAGCTGGGATAGCCTGAGCAGGCAGAGCTGAGGAGCTTCTCCTGCAGTGGCTCTGCAGCCACACTGGGAGCATCCCTGAGATTCCAGGGTGAGCAGAAAAGACAAGGAGAAGCAATGAAGTGAAGAAGAACAGAGTAAATATGTACACAGAAGGCTGGACTTGATGATCTCTGAGGTCTTTTCCAACCATAACGCCTCCATGGTCCTACACTGGAAAGGCTGGAAGTGTTCTCCACCCCTGAAGATGGATTCCTGCCCCATGGTTGTATTCCAGAGATTGTCTTTAAACAAACATCTTGAGGTTTCTGGAGAGGGAATCACCCCTTTGTAGGAGAGCACAGAATCCCAGAATGTGCTGAGCTGGAAGGGACCCACAAGGATCGTCAAGTCCAACCCTCAGCTCTGCACAGACCCACCCCCAAGAGTCACACCCTGTGCCCAAGAGTGTTGTCCCAAAATGCTGTGTTGGGTCCAAATCTGACACAAGGGGAAATCCTTGCAGAAGGGTCTGAGCCTCCTGTGAGAAGGGTGAGCTACAGAAGGGTAGTGCCAACACCAAGGGTAGAGAATTGACTTCTCTCTTCCTAACAGTCCATGTGCTCAATTTTATTACTCTCCTACATCTCCAAAAGAGCTTCTTCAGGCTCTCCTGGGAGTCCAAAGGGAAACTATGAGGAATGCTGTGGCCATTCACTTATTCCCAGACCCTGTCCTTGACAAGCTCCATCCTCTTTGTTGCAGACCCATTCCTCAAGGTCATGGCAGCTTGTGACTTGGGAGTATTTTATGGAAAAAGAGGGAGAAATCCCTGAGGACATCCCTGATTTTTAATTGTTTAAGTCCTTTTGGTGATGGTTGTAGCTAGAGGTGGAGCTGGGAATCTCCAGGAGGTCAGACAGGAGGAGGAAAGCTCTTCCCTTGCACTGTGCTGCTATCACCCAAAAACAAGCAGATGGAAAACTGTGCCATTTGCAGGAAACGGTGTTTAAATGCAGTTATTTTCTCTTCCTGTGTTACTCTATTAAATAACTTTCTCTGGAGGAACAAAATGAAAATCCTGGGAGGATCCTTTCTCAAAAAACCCTCCCGGGGGTGCTGCCTCTTGGAACTCCCAAATCCAGTGCAACACCTACCCCTGACAAAATGAAACTGCCACCAGACCTCAAATCCACCTGAAACTTCACATAAATGTCACTCTGCAAATAAAACCCTGCACCTTCCATTCTGTTCAGGAGGGAATGGTGCTGCTCCTTGAGGGGACCACGAGGGTTAAGCATAAAGGGGAGAATGAAAATTAACTGAAAAGTTTTCCAACCTGGGGGCCTTTTCAGAGAGGCTCCATTCATCAGTGAAGAAACAGAGAGACTCTGAAGTAATTCCTAAAGATTAAATGCTCAGGAAGAAGGATGTACATGCTACAATGGGAGCTCGTTTGGCCTGAGCAAGGGAAATGCCACAGGAGAGGGTTGGTCATCAATGGAAGCTTTGCTGCTGGCCAGGGTCACCCCACCAGCCCCACCAGCTCTGAGGGTTTGGTGTGGAATCCTCCTGTTGTGGTCCCCTCCCATCCAGCTGTGATGCTCCTTTGGCCACTGTCCTGTAACACACCCTGCTGTGCTGACCCTCAGCTCCTGCATCTTCACTATTGCTGCCGCCGCTCAAGCCTCTCAAGGGGTTCTTTCCAACTTGTACCAAATGAGTTCTCCAAGCACAGCTCCCCTTCTCCCTTGTCCCCCAGGAGAGCCCTACCTGGGCTTTGCTCAGATGGCCAATATCCCACACGCAGTTCACCTCTCCCAGCTTGGGTGCTAAAGGGAAACAACAGGGCTCCAGAATGAAAACACAGGACTTGGGCTGGGGCTTTTGGATCCTGGAGCTGGAGGAGAATGTCATGGGAATGCTGGGGATGTGTCCTTTAGTAACACACACAACACAAAACAGGCTGGAGAAGAGGAGACTTTGGAAAGACCTCAGAGCCCCTTCCAATGCCTAAAGGGGATCCAAGAGGCTTGGATTGGGACTTGGGACAATGGATAGAGGGACAGAACAAAGGGAATGGATTCCCACTGCCAGAGGGCAGGGATAGATGGGATATTGGGAGAAATTCTTGGCTGTGAGGGTGGGCAGGCTCTGGCACAGGTTGGGCAGAGAAGCTGTGGCTGCCCCATCCCTGGGAGTGTCCAAGGCCAGGTTGGACAGGGCTTGGAGCAAGCAGGGCTGGTGGGAGGTGTCCCTGCCCATGGCAGGGGGTGGGACTGGAAGGTCCCTTCTCCCTCAACTCATTCGTGTTCCTCTGGCATTAATACAATCTCATCTGAAAGCCACGATCCCACTCAAGGCTCTCAGGCCATGAATCCTCCTCCTCCTGCCAGTCTGGACATGGTGCCTGAACCACGAGGATCATCCCAAACAGATCCCCATTTCAGGGTCTCCTGCTCAGCAGAACAGGGCAGTTCCCACCCAGTGCCCGCTCTCTGCCCAGCCCCAGTCTGAGGTTCCAGTATCCCATGCAGGGCACTGGCAGCTCCAGGAAAGTCCCCCCTAGAAAAGCCAACAATACAGAGCTTTCATTTCACTTCCTCACCTCCCCAAATTAACTTAATTAAAAAGTATTAACTGGAGTTATTAATCTTTGCATAATTGCTATCTCAATAATAAGGAATTGATTAATGATTGCATTAGAAATTACAATAATAATTATTAAAATTTATGCCATCCAGTAATTACTAATTCTTATTAAATGCCTGCTAATAGGTGGCATAGAATCATTGAACTTTCCCTTTGAGGAGTCAGGAAAGTGATAGAACACACAAAGTTTTGGGGAGATGAGAGACACTCCAACCTCTCCTGACCTCAGTGCTGAGGTTGCTGCAGACACTGGTGGGATGAGAGCTTAGAGGGACAAGAGACCTGAGACATGGGAGAGCAAAGCCCTTGCTGGTGGCTCACCAGAGAGACACCTCTGCTGGTGCACTCCAGACTCTTGAGGGTTTAGGAATTGCTTTTATTACGTTTTGTTCCTCAGGAGGGCTTGGCTGACCTTGGCAGTGATCTATTCAAGTCCAGAGGAAATCATGGATCACAGAGCCATTGTGGCTGGAAAAGCCTTCCAAGGTCATTGAGTCCAGTCATCAGCCCATGTTCACCCTTAAACCGTGTCCTCAAGTGCCACCTCCACACAGTTTTTGGAGCACTTCCAGGGATGGGAACTCCACTGCTCCCTGGGCAGCCCCTGAGGCCATTCCCTCTCCTCCTGTCCCTGTGCTCTGGAGCAGACCCTGACCCACCCCCAGCTCCCCCCTCCTGGCAGGGATTGCAGAGCCAGAAGGTCCCCCCTGAGCCTCCTTTTCTCCAGGCTGAGCCCCCCCAGCTCCCTCATCCCCTCCTGCTGCTCCAGCCCCTTCCCAGCTCCGTTCCCTGCCCTGGACATGCTCCAGTACCTAAATGAGGTGATACCTAAATTTCAATCAGACAATTAATAAATCAGTACATTTCAGGTAGTGCTTTATGCTTATGTAGGATTTACCCAGAGAGCAAAGCCTCCTGTTATGGGGTGTTTGCTGTGGACAGGCTGCTCCTGGAGATTTTAGGAAGATGAGAAGTGTACTTAAATTGTTTCATTGGCAACAGTCACAAGTTGGCCCACAGGGAGAGGAATCACTGGAACAGTCCTGTGGGTTGTGCACTTTGTCTTCTCTTCCCAGCAAGGTCTGCAAGGGAACATCTCATTCCACCCCCTGCCATGGGCAGGGACACCTCCCACCAGCCCAGGTTGCTCCAAGCCCTGCCCAACCTGGCCTTGGACACTTCCAGGGATGGGACAAAATCCCTGTGCAAAATAAAAAGAAAAGGGGGTCAAAGAAAAGGTGGAAATCAAACAATTTCTCTTTAAGAGAGGTCTTCTGCTGAAGACATAGAAACCTGGAAAGTTTGGAAGGCAATTAGCTCAAAACTAGGTAGTTAAGAATATCTACAGTGAAAGGAATCCTCATATGATGATTTTACAGTTAATATTTAATAACAGCCCTAAAAATACCTGAATGAGCAGAGTGGAAATTATGGAGCCTCCAAGAGGCTGTAAGGCAAAAGCCCAAGGAGCTACTTTTTACCAATTTTCACAGGTGTCGCCTCAATATTTCCAACAGTCATCTCAGGTGACCATTTCCCTGCCTTGCTCCAGCCCTGCCTGGTGTGCAAGGACTTCTTTGCCACATTTTGCCATTTTCTGGAAGCTGTACTAAAAATATACATGGAAGTGATCAAACAGTGTTCAAAAATTGGTATTTGCATGGTTGACATTGTAAAATCCCTGCCAGGTCTCCCTTCCTCTCCTTGGCTATTCCCTGTGTGTGGCAGGTGGAGAAGACAAGACCAAGCCCAGCTGGATCAGTCAACTCTTTATGGCCTCAACTGTTGTTGTGGATCAAAAGACTTTCCACCTCTTGATTCCTGGGTTTTCTGAGCAGGTTGAGATCTTCCTCTTGTGCAGGAGGAGACAGAAAGCTCAGACATCACTCCATGAACTTCAAGACTCCAACAATTGCCAATGAAAGGCCAAGCCCATGGAAGGGGTTCAAACACGACTCTGGCTGCCTTGGGGTGAGCAGAAAAGAGCATATTTATCCACCCTGAAGGAAAAATTAAGCCCTGGTGGCTTTGTCGAGGTGTCATTTTTTCTTGCAGTGCAATATTTCATGAGATAATGGTGCCTTCATTATCCTTTCCCATTTTATCAGCATGTGCCTGTCACTGAAGGGACATCTGAGCCCTGGGAAGGGGTGGGGAAGAAGCACAGCCCCTGCTCCCACTGGCTCTGTGAGTCCAGAGTCCCACCTCAGACCTGTCCAGAGTGGTTTTCCCAGGGATTTTCACCTCCATACTTTAGCATTTCTTCCAGGTCCAGCCTGGTCCTGAGTGCTGGGGAAAGGCACAGCATCTGCAGGTCTGGGCAGGCAGAGTCTGAATCACAGAATCACAGAATCATAGAATCAATTGGGTTGGAAAAGAACCTCCGAGGTCATCAAGTCCAACCCTTGATCCAACTCCGGTCCCTTTACCAGATCATGGCACTCAGTGCCACGGCCAAGCTCAGCTGAAAAACCTCCAGGGATGGGGAATCCACCCCCTCTCTGGGCAGCCCATTCCAATCCCTGAGCACTCTCTCTGCAAAGAAGTTTTTCTGCTCTCCAACTTCAATTTCCCCTGGCAGAGCTTGAGCCCATCGTGCCCCCTTGTCCTATTGCTGAGTGCCTGGGAGAAGAGACCAACCCCCACCTGCCCAGAACTTCCCTTCAGGGAGTTCCAGACAGTGCTGAGGTCACCTCTGAGCCTCCTCTTCTCCAGGCTGAACACCCCCAGCTCCCTCAGCCTCTCCCCACAGCACTTGTGCTCCAGGCCCTTCTCCAGCCTCGTTGCTCTTCTCAGTTGGGTTGGAAGAGACTTCTGAGATCATCAAGTCCAATCCTTGATCCAACCCCACTGTGATCACCAGCCCAGGGCACAAAGTGCCCTGGGCTGGTGATCACAGTAGGGTTGGATCAAGACGTGGTGGATTCTCTGTCCCTGGAGGTGTTTAAGAGGACACTCAGTGCCACATCCAGTCCCTTCTCCAGCCTCGTTGCTCTTCTCTGGCCCCGCTCCAGCCCCTCAATCTCTTGCCTCAACTGAGGGGCCCAGAACTGAACACAACACTCAAGGTGTGGCCTCCCCAAGGCAGAGTCCAGGGGAAGGGTCACTGCCCTGGGCCTGCTGGTCACGCTAGTTTGGATCCAGGCCAGGATCCCATTGGCCTTCTTGGCCACCTGGGCACACTGGTGGCTCCTGTTGAGCTTCCTGTCCCTCAGTCCCCCCAGGTCCCTCTGCCTGGCTGCTCTCCAGCCACTCTGTGCCCAGCCTGGAGCGCTGCAGGGCTTGGGGTGGCCAAAGGGCAGGACCTGCACTTGGCCTTGTTGAACTCCATCCCATTGGAATCAGCCCATCTCTCCAGTCTATCCAGATCCCTCTGCAGAGCCCTCCTGCCTTCCAGCAGGTCGACACTCCCTCCCAACTTGGTGTCATCAGCAAATTTGCTGATGATGGACTCAATCCCCTCATCTAAATCATCAATAAAGATGTTAAACAGGACTGGACCCCTGGGGGACACCACTGGTGACCAGCTGGACACAGCCCTGTTCACCAGCACTCTCTGGGCCCTCCAGCCAGCTCCTGACCCAGCAGAGGGTACACCTGTCCAAGCCATGGGCTACCAGCTTTTCCAGGAGTATATTATGGGAGACAGTGTCAAAGGTCTTGCTAAGGTCCAGGTAGACACACCCACAGCCTTCCCCTCATCCACCAGGTGGATCACCTGATCATAAAAGGAGATCAGGTTGGTCAGACAGGACCTGCCCTCCTAAACCCCTGCTGGCTGGATCTAATCCCTTGTCCACCCTGAAGGTGCTGTGTGATTGCACTCAGGATGATCTGGTCCATAACCCTGCCAGGCATCGAGGTCAGGCTGACAGGCCTGGAGTTGCCAGGGTCAGCCTTGCAGCCCTTTTTGTGGATTGGGGTGACATTGGCCAACTTCAAATCACCTGGGAGCTTCCCAGAGAGCCAGGACTGTTGGAAGATGATGGAGAGCGGCTTGGCAAGCTCTTCTGCCAGCTCCCTCATCACCCTGGGATGGATCCCTGAGTTTGAGTTCGATTTTTTAAATAGATTGTCAAGTAACTCTCCAGGGAACTCATGTGATAATCTTATCAGACAGTCATGGCTGAGGTCCTACCAGGATTAGGGTCATCCCAGGGCCAAAGAAAGGGAGTTTCTCAGACCAAATAAGCCCGTTCAGCTGCATTCTCTCATTTTCTCCTGAGAAGTTCAAGTCAAATGAGATTTAGGACAGTAACCCACCCAGTGTGCTGTAGGCACATCCCCAGAGCTGAATCCTCCACCTGCTTTCCAGAAGTCCATATCTGCTGCCATCTCCTCACCTCCTGGTTCCACATGTTCCTCAGGCAGAAGATACTCTATAACGTGGACCCTGAAGGCAAATCCTTCCCTTTTCTGTGGCATTGGGGGACTCAGACTGCCACAAAACTTAGGAAGGGAGGGAAGATGAGGACAACTCACAAAAATAGGAGAAAGAACAAGCTAAATGAGAGCTGAATGTAAACCTCTGCTTTATCCCAGGGGTGACATCAGCAGGACACCCACAAGGTCCAGCCTGCCCAGAAGTTTCCCACAGGAGTTGATGGGTAGGGTAAACCATCAGAAGAATCATGGAATGGTTTGGGTTGAAAGAGACCTTAAAGCTCATCTCAATCCAACCCCTGCAATGGTCACCTTCAGCTGGCCCAAGCCCCTCAAGAAGTGAGAAATGGTCATCTAAGGTCAACTGGAGGGTCCTCAGGACTTCACAAAGAGACAACTGTTATGAGCATTGGTATTGATCTCCCAAGGCAACCCCATCCATTTTGGGCTCCAAAAGACAGTTAATCTTACTTAAGAATAAATACACTCAATTACTGGAAAGGGAAAAATAGCCAAGTATTTATTGTGAGGAAATCGAAAGTAATTACTCCAGAAAAAGTTCTGTTGGGGCCTGGAAGTGTAATACATCAGCTGTCAGGATTCTTAAAGCACTTGGCAAAGACCATTCCATCATGTCCCTCCCCATGACCCAGGACAGGCTGGAGGAGCAGCAAAAACGTGGTGCTGCTTGGGCAGGATTGTCTTTTTGTACCTCAATCACCCCATTTGTCTTGGCTTTCGTGGCAGGAGGATCAGTGCTGTGTGCACAGCACTCCTCAGCTTGCTCTCCACCCTTTCCTCCACATCCTTCCATGCCAGTCCTTCCCAGGGATTCCCAACCTCACAGCAGTCTCCTCTTCACCTTTCCACCTGTTATGGGTTTAGCCAGGTGTAGGCCTATATTTAGGGGTTAGATTTCAGAGTAGGCCTGAGAGCATCAGCTGACTCGAGCTGGGCTGGGCCAGCTGACACTGCTGGCCAATGGCATTCCACACCATATTCCGACATCATCTCAAAATATAAAAGTTGGTGTAGGAGTGGCTTAGTCAGTTCCTTCAAGCTGTGGCCACAGGAGGACACACTGTGCTGTCCCAGGAGGGATGGGAGGAGCAGGCCCAGCACAGCTCACCACCATGTTATCTTAGGGAAGTCAAATGTTTGTTCTTCTCTTTCTCTCTGCTTGAGCCTGTCCCTCTGGAGATTGAGAACTCTGGAGTGATTTGTAGCTAAAATGATGGGATTTGTGTTTGATGGGGAGTGGGGAGTTATTTTTTGTTATTTCTAACTTGAGTAAGAGTGAGTTATATTGTAGTTTTCTTTTAATTTTCTCCTTTCTGTATAAATATATATAATTAGTTTAAGTTTAAACCTGTTTCAAGTTTCTATTTTTTTTCTTTGTCCCTTTTCTCAGTGGCAGGGGGAGGGAAGCCTTGGCTCTGTATTGGGCAGTTGGCATTTTGCCAGCTCATGCTGGTTTAAAGGTGAACCAGCAGGGGAAATGAACTCACCATGAGAGAGATTATAAGTCAGACCTAAAATTTAATAATAATATTACAATAAAAACACTGACACAAAAGGGAAATTGCTTTCAACTCACAAAACCCCAGCAGTATAACCCAGTGTCCTGGGGCACAAACCCAAGGGGGTTTGTTTGCCCTTGTGCTGAGACCCCTGTGGCTCCCCCAAGTCCAGAGCAAAAGGAAATGACAAACCTGTTGGTGCAGGCGAGGGCTGTGGTCTGGGTGAGAGCGGTGATCTCCTGTCAAGGTCCTGCTGCTGCTCTGGATCCAATGAGAAGTTACCAAAGTCTTCTTACCCACCACTTATGTACCCTCAGGGAGCACCCAGTCCCTCCCCCTGGGCGGGGACTCACACAATGGGTGATTAACTCTGGGAGCCAGGGGGTGTTGAACTGTTGATGGCCCATTGGCAGCTCCGCCCCCTCAGGCTGGGTGTGAAGGTGATAATGGCTCCCTGGGCAACTGCTGCTAATGGCCCATTGTCCTTGGGGAATGAATAGAGGGGGTAGAATACACAGCTTTGATCACCCCCACACAGTGTCAACTGGTCCCTCCTGCTCAACGAGGACACAGCTCAACCCCAGACACCACCTCAGCACCCTCTGCACAAACCACTGCCTGCTGGTTTTGTGCTGGACCTTTCCTCTCCTCGCAGCTTCTCTGAGAACCTGAATGTTTCTGCTACAGGAGCTCTGCCTGCCGTGACTGGCACAGTGTCACTTGCCACGACCTCCCTTCCTTGTGCAGCTGGGAAGCTGAACCCCAAAGCTCAGTGGACAGTCCAGCTCAGCAGTTCAACTTCTGAGGCTGTTCCCGTGTCAGTGAACATCCGAGGGACAGCACCCAGGGAACAACCTGGAGCTGTGTCAGGGCAGGGTCAGGGCACAGGGAACAACCTGGAGCTGTGTCAGGGCAGGGTCAGGGCACAGGGAATGGCTGGAGCTGTGTCAGGGCAGGGTCAGGTTGGATCTCAGGGAAAGGTCCTTCCCCCAGAGGGTGGTGGGCACTGAGCAGGGTCCCCAGGGCAGTGGGCACAGCCCCAAGGCTGCCAGAGCTCCAGGAGGGTTTGGATGATGCTCTTGGGGCTGGTCCTGTGCAGGGCCAGGAGTTGGACTCCATGGTCCTTGTGGGTCCCTCCCAGCTCAGCATATTCTGTGATCCCACTGTCTAAGTTGTCAGGGCAGGTGTCAGAGACCTGCCCTGCTTGAGCAGGGGAGCACCTTGAGAGCTCTGTGGGCCCAGAGAAGCCCCCTGAGTACCTGGAGCAGGGGTGGGGAGCCAGGCAGTGCCACACTCTCCTGGGTCACTGGTTTTAGGGATCACTACACACATGAGACAGATCCCTTAAAGCCCTGAGCTCAAATCGTAAAAGGAAAAGCCAAGAGGAATATTTGCTTGCCAAATTCAGAATCTTGGATTATGAAGAGGTGGGAGACCATGGGTGGCTGGACTGGACCTACTTTGTATTTCTCTCCCACTTCATGAGCAATTCCTTGCTGCATGAGGTGCACTCAGGAGCAATGTACTCACTGCATGTCCTAGTTGGAGTGTGTTGGGACTTTTGTTGTCCCAGTCTGTCCTCTCAGAAGGCATCTGTATACTATAGACTCTTCTATTTAATTCCATAGGCCTGTCTTTGATATTTATCCAAACTAGACCCTCTGACACTTCCACCATCCCCCCTCTGGACCTCCCACCATTCTGATTACTGGTCTGCAGGAGGGAGGATTGGCCTTTCCTGTGTCTACAACATCATCTGTTCATTCTGACTCTGAATGTGCCAGTGTCCCTGGAGCCTGAGCTGCTACACCTCTTATTTGCTCTGAAAACACTCAGCTAAGACTATTCCCAGGCTTTTGTAAGCTCTCAGCAAACTGTCGAAGCAAAATACTCTTTCCAGTAGTTGTGACAACCTTTCCACTGCTTTAAACTGCTGGGCAATGGCAATGCTGATGTTCTAGCACCCTCTGCCATATGGGAGAGGGTCTTCAGGAACTTCTGATACCAACAGAGCCAGGCACATGGTGGGATTCCTGGGGCCGTCTTGTGCAGGGCCAGGAGTTGGACTCGATGATCCTTGTGGGTCCCTTCCAACTCAGCATATTCCATGATTTTACAAGCACTTCCTCAGTCTGGGTCATGGTTTACAACTGTGCTGTCACCTTATGGTGGAGTCCAGATTTTTACCAACAGAGACTGTGCTGGTTTAAAGGTGAACCAGCAGGGGAAATGAACTCACCACGAGAGAGATTATAAGTCAGACCTAAAATTTAATAATAATATTACAATAACAACACTGACACAAAAGGGAAATTGCTTTCAACTCACAAAACCCCAGCAGTATAACCCAGTGTCCTGGGGCACAAACCCAAGGGGGTTTGTTTGCCCTTGTGCTGAGACCCCTGTGGTTCCCCCAAGTCCAGAGCAAAAGGAAATGACAAACCTGTTGGTGCAGGTGAGGGCTGTGGTCTGGGTTAGAGTGGTGACCTCCTCCTGTCGAGGTCCTGCTGCTCCTCTGGATCCAATGAGAAGTTCCTGAGGTCTTCTTACCCACCACTTATGTACCCTCAGGGAGTACTCAGTCCCTCCCCCTGGGCGGGGACTCACACAATGGGTGATTAACTCTGGGAGCCAGGGGGTGTTGAACTGTTGATGGCCCATTGGCAGCTCCGCCCCCTCAGGCTGGGTGTGAAGGTGATAATGGCTCCCTGGGCAGCTGCTGCTAATGGCCCATTGACCTTGGGGAATGAATAGAGGGGGTAGAACACACAGCTTTGATCACCCACACACAGGGTTAGCTGGTCCCTCCTGCTGAACTAGGACAGAGACCATGAAGAGGTTGTTTGGAGCACTGTGACCCTCGTGGTGACTGTGCCAAACACTCCATATTTGAGGCTGTGTGTGATCCTCCCATCTCCCACCAAGCTCCAGGTACCCATGTCCTGGGATGCCCCACTCTGCCCATGGACAGTGTTTCCCTGGCTGATTCCCAGTGCTGCCTGGAGACCCTGAACCCTCCCTCCTATGAACACAACCATAGAAGTAGCTGAGAAACCTTTCCAGTGTAGTTCCTCTTATCAGTTGTCTCCGGCAAGCCATTTGCAAGTAAATGCACTCCCCTTTCTCTTCAGGCCACCTGATAACACTTGTAAGATAAAGTCCTCTCAATGAACCCCCTTAATCACTCAGGATAAGACTTGCAAATTAGAATTTCACACTTTGACCTCCTCTAGATTTCTTCTTCAGAACTAGACTGAGAAATGGATACAGGAGGCTCTGCTTTCATTGCCCTCCCACTGTGGCACAGTCAGGGTGTAGGACATGAAGTAAAGGAAACTTCACAGGTAGAAAGACAAGAAAGACCACCAGGATCCCCTCTAAACACTTTTTCAGGGTGTTATCTGAGTTTGTTCCTCTCCAAGTGAATTATCTGTAGCCAAGTTAGGCCCGGTTCTTTTAGGAAAGTAACAAAGGCTGAACTGAAAATTGTAGACTCTCAGTGAACCCGAAACAGACTTTGGAAAGGGGTTATGGTGATGAATTACCCCACATTTCCCTCAGCTTTTCTCTTCCACATTGCTTGGAGCAACCTTGTCCTAGTGGAAGGTTCCCTGCCATGGCAGGAGAGTTGGAATGAAACGAGTTTTAAGCTCCCTTCCAACCCAAACCATTCCATGATTCCAGGAATACCTTATTCTTGTGTGAGGCATCTCTGCACTGTTCCAAGTCCCTGCTGGAATGAAGAACCTGCCTGCCATCACCTCACCATGGGGTGAGGAACACGGTCAGTCCCTGTTGGACATCGTGTCACTGCAGTGGCAATGGCCCTACGTGTCACCTGATGAATCGGCTCCTCTGGGCATCGTATCCAGCCCCACTGCTCTCAGAGGGGTAGAGGACCTCCAAAGCTCTCTGGCTCTTCTCCTGACACTTGTGAGTGGGAGAACAGCAGCCAAGGGCCCCCCAAGGATTCAGCAGAGGCAACTGTGAAGATTCCTCCAACCCACCTCCTTGTTTCCCTGAACACTTCCTGATTCCCGCATTCCCTGCTCCAGGCACTCTCCAGGAATGTTGGAGCCACGTGCAACAGCTCTTTACTGAGCTGTTTCCTTCTTTTCCATTTAACAGTGACAGTTGTCCTGTCCAGCAGCTTTAAACAGCTGGGCACAGCCTCCTGCCATCCTTCCCCTTCAGCAGTGTGGGATGGCCATCCTTCAGGCAGAGAGCAAGGGGCAGGTGCTGCTTTCCTCAGCTCCAGCTTTCCTTGTGGAACAATGGCTGCTGTTCCTCTGTCCCATGTGACAGTGGCATGTGACAGGCTTTCTTGGGAAAGCAGATCCCTCAGGGGATCTCTGCTGACATTTGGGATCTTTCCACTTGGTCACTACCCCTCTGTAGGTCCAAGCAGGGAAGATGTTTCACCTGTGATGCTCCTGGACTGTGGAGGTGTTCAGACTCCTGGGCAGCTCTGCAGGCCTGAGCTTGTCTGGCAAATGCATTGAACAGTATCTGCAGCTCCAATTTTTGATGTCACCATGTGAAAACCTCTATTCCAATTAGTAAGGTGGAAATCACTTGCACTTCTCCTGCAAGACAACGTGTTACAACAGCAAGTCAGGTCCTGTCCAGAAGAGCATCATATCAGCACAGTGCTCTTTGTCCCATCCAAAAGAAAGGCTGTTGGTTGGTACCAAATTTCAAAGCAGCATCAAGTACCAATTATTAGTCTTCCTTTAGCTCTGCATTTCTCAACTGCCCTGTTGCGGTTTTCCCCATGGCTGGAGTTACCTCTAACAGGCATTTAGCCCTTTTCCCATCTCTCTGGAGCTTCATCCTTGCACCACATTTACTGGAAATCTCCATTAGTGTTTCAGAGAATTCCTCAGCCTGATCTTTTTTAAGCCTTTGATGCAATTACCTGGATACACTGATTTTAAAATAACCACATTTAGTTGTAGCTGTTAAACAACCCCTCTTAAGTAACCCCTATTCAGACAGTGATGGACATCAGCAATTACCCTTTCCAAAATGCAATTAGAGATATGCCCTCCTGCCCCAGAGGGTACCACTGTTACCCCTGTGCTGGTTTAAAGGTAAACCAGCAGGAGAAACAAGCCCAACATGAAAGAGATGGTAAGTCAGAGTATCAATTTAATAACAATATTACAATAAATGCAATGGCACAAAGAGAAATTGGGTTTAACCCCCAAACCCAGCAGTCTAACCCAGCCCCCTGGGGCACAAACACAGGGGAGTTTGGTGGTCCCTGTGCTGAGCCCCACGTGGTTCCATCGAGTCCAAAGGAAAAGGAAGGGACAAACCTGTTGGTGCAGATGATGGCACAGTCTGGGGGAGAGTGGTGGGCTCCTCCTGCCCAGGGGCTGCTCCTCCTCTGGATCCAAAGAGTGGTTCCAGAAGTCCCCAAACCCCAATTTTATATCCCCTCAGGTTTGGGTGGGAGCCCCCAGTGCCTCCCCCAGGGCAGGGAGTTCCACACTGGGGGATCTGACTCTGGCACTCAGGGGGGATTTTGGAATCGTTGCTGGCCCATGGGCAGAGCTGAGCCCTCAGGTGGGTGTGGAGGTGCCAAGGAGTCCCTGCAGGGCAGTTCTCCCAGCTCCTCTGCCAGGCTTCTTTCCCAGCCAGCTCCCAGCCTGAGGGCTCAGCTGTGCCCTGGGCAGCTGCTGCCAATGGGCCATTGGGAACAGTTCCTGGGCAATGGCCCAGAGGGTTTGGAATGCACAGCTTTGGTCACCCCCACACAGTGATCTCAGTTGCTGAACCAGGACAACCCCACAGAGTGATGCTGCAAGTGGGTTCTCCTGCTCCTCCTCCTCAGAAAAGGTACCCATGCCCATCAACGGTTTCAGCTACAACATCTCACCAGAGTCATCTTCTGTCCTTACCACCCAGACCAAAAATAAGGGAAAAGCAGATGGGATTTGGTCCCACATGGCACAAACCTGAGGGCAGAGAGACACCTCTCAGAGGCAATCAGTGTCTGTTGCTCCTGTAATGCTTCAGTGCCAGCTCTGGAAAGCACCACACTGGTGTCTAACAAAGGGCTCTCTGACACGTTTCAGACTGTCTTGAGCAACAGGAACATAAAATCAGGAACAGTTCAGGTTCAAGGGGGAGCTCAAAGATCTCTCAATCTGCTGCTTATAGCAGCGTGACCATTAATTCAGACTAAGATGGTCAGGACTTTGATATTATAGTGCCCAATGAGGTGGCTTTGAGGGTGTCCAAGGTGCTGAAACATCACCTTCTGCATTCAGCTACCTTGGGAGGGGCAGAGGAGGGGCAGGCACTGAGCTCTGCTCTGTGGGGACCAGGAGCAACACCCAAGGAATGGCTGGAGCTGTGTCAGGGCAGTGTCAGGTTGGATCTCGGGGAAAGGCTCTTCCCCCAGAGGGTGGTGGGCACTGAGCAGGCTCCCCAGGGCAGTGGGCACAGCCCCAAGGCTGCCAGAGCTGCAGGAGGGTTTGCACAACACTCAGGAACAGGGTGGGATTGTTGGGGTGCCTCTGCTGGGCCAGGAGTTGGATTTATGATCCTTCCAACTCAGCATTCTATGATTCTCTGTAGTGAACTGTTAATGCAGCAGAAAGTCCCTTTCAGGAAGATCCCACTGGCATGGCCTTCTGCAGGGTTGGGGCAGGTTTGGTTCAGGGCAGATCTGGAACAGAAATGGTGCAAAAACAGGCTAACAAAGTGATCAATTATTAAAATTCCATGCTTGCTGCAAGGAGTCATTCCACTGCAAAGGCACATTCCCAAAGCATGAAGGATGGGATCACTGTGTGCTGTTGGTGCTGTTGGTGAGCCAGTGACAGAAATATGTGACTGGGAAATGCCAGAATCCCTGCACAAGGCTCCTGTGAATGAAAATGTACATAAAAGCTGTAATATCATTTCCTTGGATCAGAACTCACATCTGTCTCCTGCCCACCTGTGAAGCCTCTGGTGTCACACTGAGACAAACACCTTGCAGGGTAGTTAGTCTAAGTTTGTACTTTTAAATCAACTTGTCACAGGAGCTGGTCCTCCCTCTTGGAAGCAGCAACATTCCCCAACTTTTGGGAGCTACAAAATTCCCCTCAGTCAGGAGGGAATCTTGGAGCATTGAATTAAAGCAGCTCAGCAGCTCCAGCTCCCGGAATGAACACACTTGCAACTCCTTAAATTGTGTCACTTATTGAACATAGATTATTTTTAGAGAGTTGTCTGAAGAATTACCTGCCAGGCTGGTTGTGTGCAGGAGAACTGCATCTCTCCTAAATTCTGCTCCTGCACTGTGCAGCCTCCAGAGCCACAGCCAGGGGCAGTTTGGAGGCCAAACCACTGCTGGGTGTAAAGTTTGAGCTGTGCCTGCACTGGTCCAGTGCCAGGGCAGGGAAAAAGCTGCTGTGTGTGTGAGTTCATCTCCCAAACTAAAATTTAAATTAATTGGCACCCCTAGTGTAGAAATTCTCCTGTTTCCTCCTCTCAGTACAAGATTAAAGGCTGTTAGAGGATGATGATTTTGGAAAACTCAGCTTCTGCATGTGACTCTTTAACAGTGGTGGTAGAATCACAGAATAGGCTGAGCTGGAAGGGACCCACAGGGATCAGTGAGTCCAACTCCTGGCCCTGCACAGGACCTTCCCCAAGAGTCACACCCTGTGCCCCAGAGCATCAGCCAAACACTCCTGCAGCTCTGGCAGCCTTGGGGCTGTGCCCACTGCCCTGGGGACCCTGCTCAGTGCCCACCACCCTCTGGGGAACAACCTTTCCCTGAGATCCAACCTGACCCTGCCCTGACACAGCTCCAGCCATTCCCTGGGTGCTGTCCCTGGTCCCCACAGAGCAGAGCTCAGGGCCTGCCCCTCCTCTGCCCCTGCCAAGTAAGTTGTTTCCTTAGAATTTGAAATTTTCCTGTGAGAGAGATTTGTCCTCCTCACTGCCCCATCCTTGGGCCACCAGGTACAGCCCAACAGAACCATCCCCAGGCAAGGGAGAGAATGTGGGGACTGGAGAGGAGCCAACAGAGCTCCCCAGGGCCACAGACACGGACCTGGAGCTGAAACACAGTCACACACAGCCACAGATGCCAGAGCCAGAGCCACATATACAAAGGAATAGCAGACAGTGAGCAAACCTTGGCCAGTGTAAATCTCTGAGGGGTTTATTGGGAGCCACAGCTGAGACAGAGCCCAGTAACAGTGAGGAATGAAAACCAGGAAGGGCAATCCCACCAGCACAGCTCTATTTCTCTTGCTCTTCCTCTAAACTACTCTGGTTTGCATGGTATCTCCCCAGCATTTCCTCTGATTTTGGCTCTTCCTTTCTCCCCATGTTGCTCAACTTGCTGCCTTGTTTGAGACGAGCTCTTCACCTCAGCTCTCACAGCCCGAGGAAGCAAAGAGAGTGGAGATGTCAGCAAAACAAGAAAGTGTCTGTTTTTCCAAAGAAACACAGTTGCTGAGGAAGATTTTGATGTAATGGCCCTGAAGTCCCAAAGAAAAGCTGCAGTGGAACTGGAGGAGAACCAAGGAGGCTCAGACCTCTGACAGCATTGTCCTCCCTCTTTTGGCCATGTCTGCAATATTCACTTTACAAGACTGTCCCAGTCTAGGGTTGACTGGACCTGCTGTGCTTGAGGAGCAAAGAGGGGGAAATGGTGCACAGCCCTGGGAGGGCTCTGCCTGGTACTGGCCAGCTCTTCCCAGAGGACCAGAAAGACCCATCTGGGACCTTCACACCTCAGTCATGGCTGTAGACCCTTCTTGAGTGGGAAATCTAAGCCCTCCCTTGGAGAAGTTGGGCAAAGGCGCAGGGAGATGATATTTATCCTTTGGAGGGCTCTGTGCTGGTGTTTGTCCCTGCTCTGGTATCTCTCCTGCATTCAGGGAACACAGCCAACACCTTTCCAAAGCTGAATCCAGCTGCTCCACAGCTTAATGACTCCTTAAGTGATAAAGTGGGGTCCTGTCTGAATGTCCAAGCACCCAACTCCTCCACATTTTCAGCGAGAAGAAATTACTCTTCAGTCTGCCAGCTGAGACTTGATAAATCAGATTAACCTGTCCCTGCCATGATGGATTGGCCCTCCTGCTCTTGTACAGCATTCCAGAGCAGGACTAGAATTTAGATGTCCCCAGAGCCATCATCTGGCCAAGGAAAACCCCAGTCCTGCTGAAATGGGCCTGAGAGCATCTCCATGACCTTCACGGGCATAGTTTGTAAGCCAAGTGGTGGGGCAGGTCCTCAAGAGATGGCAAAGGAAGGGCTGGAGCCAGACCAGCAGAGCTGAATGTGTCACCCTTGGCTGAGATTTCCCTGCAAGTGTTCAAAAAACAAGTGGACAAGGCCCTTCACAATATGGTTTAGTGGGAACAGTGGTAAAAATGGGTAAAAGGTTGGACTTGATGATCTTGCAGGTCTTTTCCAACCTTAATGATTCTGTGATTCTCTAAACCTGGAGCAGCAGGGACGTGGCTGAGGGACTGTTAGAAGAAATGAAAGCCTTTCCAGGGTTCCCATGGAGTCTGCTCTGCCAGGGGCCCTTTACATCCCTTCTGCCCCAAGTCTTTCCACTGGAGGGACTTCAACAGCTGAATTCTGCTTAGAGTTGATTCCAAACATCCACCGAGCCTTGACCTCTCCAGCCCACCCACCAAGCCAGGCTTTCCTGCACTGCTCAAAGGCATTGGTGAAGGGTCTGGAGGTTCCTGAAGGACTCTGGAGTTCACAGGTCTGTCCTCAGAGGCAGCTGTTGGACTTGTCATGGTCATGAATTTCCCCCAGAGTCGACAGAGAAGAGAAACATCAGGAAAATCAATAAAGTTACCAATTTTATTGTGTTAGAGCTCATCACAGAGAATCAGAGTCACAGAATCACAGAACATGCTGAGCTGGGAGGGACCCACAAGGATCAGCAAGTCCAGCTCCTGACCCTGCACAGGACCATTCCCAGGAGTCACACCCTGTGCCCAAGAGCACCACCCAAACCCTCCTGGAGCTCTGGCAGCCTTGGGGCTGTGCCCACTGCCCTGGGGACCCTGCTCAGTGCCCACTGCCCTCTGGGGAAGAGCCTTTCCCTGAGATCCAACCTGACCCTGCCCTGACACAACTCCAGCCATTCCCTGCGTGCTGTCCCTGGTCCCCACAGAGCAGAGATCAGTGCCTGTCCCTCCTCTGCCCCTCCTGCCCCCTCTCTGCCCCTCTTCTGCAGCTGAACACACCAAGTGCCCTCAGTGTCCTCACACTCTGCCCCTCCAGGCCCTTCCCCATCTCTGTGTCCCTCCTTTGGACACTCTCCAATGGCTCAATCTCTCCCTTCCATTGTGTCCCCCCAAACTGCCCCCCCATTGCAGGTGAGGCTGCCCCAGGGTAGAGCAGAGTGGGACAATCCCCTCCCTGGCCCGGCCATGCTGGGCCTGATGCCCCCCAGGGCAGGGATGTCCCTCCTGGCTCCAGGGCACTGCTGGCTCGTGGCCAACTGGCCACTGACCAGGACCCCCAGGGCCCTTTCCTGGAACTGCTTTCTAGCCTCTCATTCCCAGTCTGTCTGTCCATCCAGGGTTCCCCATCCCAGGGACAGAATTGGCACTTCCCCTTGTTGAACTCCCTGTGGTTGGTCATTCCCAGCCCTCTGCCCTCCCTGTGAGGTCCCACAGCAGATCCCCAGGGCTGTGACACCCCAGCACGTACAGGAGCTCCTGCTGCCGTGAGCTCTGTGGGTTTATCTCTCCCACAGCACCTCTATGGCTTGTGACAAATAAAGCTGGCACACTGGGCATGCCCAGAACACACAAATCCAGTGCCCAGCGGGCACATTTTTTGGAGGAAAAATGGATGTGTGCAATAATTTACCTTCTCCCAAATGTGTCTCTCGTCACCTTCCCTCGTGGTTTAGTGGCTCAGAGAGGCCTGAACCAGAGAAGGAAGAGATTAACATCTTTTCAGCCACCCAATGATGGTTCTTAGACTAATTAAAACAAATCAGTGGATTTACTGCACACATCTCAGCAGCTGGTTGTCTTCCTCATATTACCAGACATTAATCAGCAGAGAATGATTTCTGAATCAGTTACCAGTGAGAAACTGGAGAAGCAAAGTGAAATAACAGCTGCATTAGTAAAGCTGCTTTATTCAAAAGATAAATATGTATCCCTCTGCCTTTGAAACTAAGCCACCTTCACCCTGAACTGTCAGAACCTCCAGGTGCCAGTGGGGATCTCCTGTACAGGCTGCAGGGCCACTCCTGCAGGGCTTGGTGGGGAGTCCAACCATGAGACTCAGGTTGTGATTGAACCAAGGTGGTGGCACCTCCTCTGCCTTTTCATGCTTTCAATTGTCCCTCTTCTCAAGGATCTTAGAATCACAGAGTGGTTTAGGTTGGAAGGGACCTTAAAGATCATCCAGTTCCACTCCCTGCCTCGGGCAGGGATGCCACACCCTCTGAAGTCCACGGTGATGGGTGGTTGTGCTGGTTTAAAGGTGAACCAGCAGGGGAAATGAACTCACCATGAGAGAGATTATAAGTCAGAGCTAAAATTTAATAATAATATTACAATAAAAACACTGACACAAAAGGGAAATTGCTTTCAACTCACAAAACCCCAGCAGTATAACCCAGTGTCCTGGGGCACAAACCCAAGGGGGTTTGTTTGCCCTTGTGCTGAGACCCCTGTGGTTCCCCCAAGTCCAGAGCAAAAGGAAATGACAAACCTGTTGGTGCAGGCGAGGGCTGTGGTCTGGGCGAGAGCGGGGATCTCCTCCTGTCAAGGTCCTGCTGCTCCTCTGGATCCAACAGGAAGTCCCTGAGGTCTTCTTGCCCACCACTTCTGTACCCTCAGGGAGCACCCAGTCCCTCCCCCAGGGCGGGGACTCACACAGTGGGTGATTAACTCTGGGAGCCAGGGGGTGTTGAGCTGTTGATGGCCCATTGGCAGCTCCGCCCCCTCAGGCTGGGTGTGAAGGTGATAATGGCTCCCTGGGCAGCTGCTGCTAATGGCCCATTGACCTTGGGGAATGAATAGAGGGGGTAGAATACACAGCTTTGATCACCCCCACACAGGGTTAGCTGGTCCCTCCTGCTGAACTAGGACAGTGGTGTTATTTATTTGTGTTCAAGTTGTGGGTTCCCTGCCCTCTGGGGAGTCTCAGAGGCAGCTCTCAGAGGGAGGGATGAAGGGAGAGATGCTCCTTCCCCAGGAGGGGATGAAATCTCCCACCCACCGAAATCTCTGGGGTCAGAGCAGTGGCTGCCAGTGGAAATCAAGGTCACCTTGGTGGCAGTGACCCCACAGGATTGCAGGAGCTCTCCCCACATTACAGGGCTCAAGAAGAGGATGGAGGAGCTCATAAATGAATTAAATGGAAATATTTGGCTTCTGAGAATTGTTTGGGTTTGGGTTTTTCTCTTTCAGAATAGAAATGAGTCACAGTGTGGTCCAGAAGAGACCAACAGCTCATCAGAGCAGCAGAAACCAAGGAAGAGATCACCATAAAAAAAGTCAGCTGGTGGTTTTCGAGGGAGATGCTGTTCATGATCAGCCTACCAATCTTTCTGGGGCTGAATTTCAAGCCCTTATGTAACAAAATCCCTGTCCTCCACCCCTCAACAAACTCAGCTGCTTTGAAATCAAACTTACATGCTCAAAGGTCAGTGGAATTGAGGGTGGGCTCTGCCCTTGCACAGGATTTACTCTCTGTAGAGTTGCAGATTAAGAACATTTTAACAACTTGCCCTTCTTTACTGTAAGTGTTTCCTCAGTAAACAGAAGCAATTAATACTGAGGATGATCAATACTGCAGCCAATAGAGGTTTTCTGTTACTGGAACAGGTCTCGTGTTGGCAGTGTGAGTTTATTGGTGCTGTAATTCATCATCCAAACCACACCACGGTCCCCTTTCCTGAGAATCATTTCAATGTAAAATGTAGGATTAGTTTTCCCTGTGGCAAGTTTAGGGCTTTACCTTGGTGGAAAGCACCATTTTCCTACTGTATAGAATTCTGAATACAAAGAAAAATGCAAATGGATTTCATCAGTGTGTGCAAAATTAGAGGGTTTGTGTTACTATAAAGTTTCCATGTCATCACATGCCATGGTGTGAAGGTTTTCCCTGGGTTCAGAAGGCACAGAATCACAGAATGACAGGAGATGGAGAGAGCAGCAAACCTGAAATAAGCCCCCCTGGCACCAGAAAACAGGTTGGTTCCAATTCAGGATCAGCTGCAGGAAAATCAAAATACATGAAGAAGACAGAGAGGGGTGGAATGACACAGTGAAACATTTCTCCAGTCCCACATTTCAGGCTCATGGAGAGAGTTTTCTGTCATAAGGCAGGTCTGGGTCCCCAAGGAAAGCTCCTCTGGCACATTCTTCATGGCAGCTTTTGCAATGACCTCTGGATATTTGGTTCTGGGGAATTTCAAGAAATATTGAAAAGTGACAAATTGAGAAGCACCTGATACTCTGTCAGACTTCTTTTGGATTTTGCATTTAATTGAATTTTATCCTGCATTGTCCCAAAGTGTCACTGAGATATGATGTGTCTTTTATAGCTCCTGTGAAGTGTTATCTTCCTGCAACAACAGAACGTGCAAGGAGCCTCCAAGACAGGCTGTGTGTGGACACATTATTAAAACTCCCTGTGCTTCCTGATCTGTGTGTGCTCCTGTAGGAGGGGATGGGAGCACTGGTGCCACAGCCCAGCCCAGCACCGAGGCTGCTGCCACTCACAGAGGTGTAAAAGGAGACAGAAATTCCATTCAACACAAAGGAAATAATCTCAGGGAGAAATGTGACATTTTTCTCTCCTCTGTGTGCCCAGAATGAATAGGTGGGGAATGTGCTCCTGGGGCCTTGCAGCCTTTGTGCTGCACAGGGTTGGAATGACCAGGGAGGAATGGGAATGCTTGGCCATTCTGCTCCTTCTCCCTGTCCAGGGTGGTGGTCTGGGCAGGTTTAACAGCTGCTTATCAGGAGAGGAGCAAAGGGATCCTTTTCTCTTGTGGAAAAGATCCATTCTGTTCCATCCCATTCTGCTTCTATTCCTGCTTGGGGCTGATTTTATTCAAAGGCTGTGTCTTCATTACTCTGCTGGGCTTAGTCCTTCTTCCACTGCATAATAGGCACTAGCCAGGAAAAGAAATTGCTTTTTCCTTCCAAGGACACCAGCATAACTTACCAACCAGCCCTGCCACCCTGCCCTGGGACACACCACAGCCCAGGGAGCAGCACCCACTGCTGGTGCCCATCCCAGCAAAGGGGACAGCTCTGGGTGGGGTGCAGAGGGGGCTGAGGGCAGAGCTCATCGGGGGCTGCAGCTCCTCCCAAGGAGCAGGCACTGATCTCTGCTCTGTGGGGACCAGGGACAGCACCCAGGGAACAGCTGGAGCTGTGTCAGGAAAGGGTCAGGTTGGATCTCAGGGAAAGGTTCTTCCCCCAGAGGGTGGTGGGCACTGACCAGGCTCCCCAGGGCAGTGGGCACAGCCCCAAGGCTGCCAGAGCTCCAGGAGGGTTTGGATGATCCTCCTGGGGGAGGGTGGGATTGTTGGGGTGTCTGTGCAGGGCCAGGAGCTGGAATTGGATTTTATGATCCAGGTGCATCCCTTCCAGCTCAGGATATTCCATGATCCTGTGAGAGGAGAGATGCAGAACTGATGAGAAGGCTCAGGGAGAGCTCATTGTGACCTTGCAGACCTTAGAGGGGCCTTTCAGAAAAGAGGGAGGGGAGAGTGACTTTCCACAGGGGCAGAGAGTGACAGGACAAGGAGCAATGGTTTTAAACTAAAGAGGAGAGATTTAGATTAGATGTTAAATCTTTCCCTGTGAGGGTGGGCAGGCCCTGGCACAGGTTGGGCAGAGAAGCTGTGGCTGCCCCATCCCTGGGAGTGTTCAAGGCCAGGTTGGACAGGACTTGAAGCAACCTGGGACAGTGAAAGGTGTCCCTGCCCATGGCAGGGGAGGAAAAATGAGCCTTATGGTCCCTTTGAACCCAAACCATTCTGGGATTCCAAGAGGGCAGGTCTGTGGGGGAAGGTGGGGAGTACAGTTTAGGGTGCAGTGATGATGGAAAACCTGTACAGGCAGCAGCCTCTGCAAACAGGAATTGCTCCTTGGCTGCTGAGGACTGAAATCACAGCCATGTCCCCAGCTGAGCTGCTGCCAAAACATCATTTCCAAAATGGGCCCCTGAGCTTCAGAAGTACAAAACTGCTTTGGTTGTTCAGGGGAGTTGTAACAAGAGCTGGCAGGGATCTGAGGACCTGCTGCCAGGGCAGCAGGGGCTGCAACACTCCCCTGACATCAGTCCTGGCAGCTCTTCTGACCCCGGGAAGGGGGCAAGGGGTGGCAGATGAGGGGCCACAGGTAGGCACTGCCCCAGACCTGCCACTCACAGGTCTCACCCACGGAGCCAGCACTGGGCACAAAGACAATGTCACTACAGGAGAGACACTGAGGGGCTGGAGCGTGTTCAAGGCAGGGAATGGAGGTGGGAAGGGGCTGGAGCAGCAGGAGGGGCTGAGGGAGCTGGGGGGGCTCAGCCTGGAGAAAAGGAGGCTCAGGGGGGACCTTCTGGCTCTGCAATCCCTGCCAGGAGGGGGGAGCTGGGTGGTGTCGGGCTCTGCTCCAGGGCACAGGGGCAGGAGGAGAGGGAACAGCCTCAGGCTGGGCCAGAGGAGGTTTGAGTTCTATATTAGGGAAAATTGGTTCATGGAGAGGGTGGTCAAGCACTGCCCAAGGAAGTGGTGGAATCCCCATCCCTGGAGGGGTTTAAAAGCTGTTTGGATGTGGCCCTTGAGCACGTGGGTTGGTGGTGAACATGGTGGTGCTGGGGCTGCAGTTGGATTTTGGGGGCTTCACCAACAATAACCATTCTGTGTTTCTAATTGAGTGTGCAGCCCCATGGTGTGCCTTGGTCCCTGCTGGGCCCCACTGCAGATGTGTGTTGGACCTCTTTGGGGAGCAGATCTCCAGCACATGGGAGCTGGAGGGCAGTGAAGAAGAGGCCCAGCAATCAACAGCTCTGCCAAAGCAAACTCTTCAGAGAGAACCAACCTGGGTGAATTCATCCCACCTAAAGAACTCCAGAGAGTTCTGGGAGAGCCAAAGAGATGCCTGACCAGTGTTGATGTGCCAGAGCTGGTTTGTGACATTGGAGAGGGACTTTTGACAAGAGCAGAAGTGACAGGACAAGAGGCAATGGCTTCAAACTGACAGAGAGCAGGTTTAGATTAGATCTTAGGAAAAAATCCTTCCCTGTGAGGGTGGGCAGGCCCTGGCACAGGTTGGGCAGAGAAGCTGTGGCTGCCCCATCCCTGGGAGTGTCCAAGGCCAGGCTGGACAGGGCTTGGAGCAACCTGGGATAGTGGAAGGTGTCCCTGCCCATCTAAGTGAGGAACAAGATGAGCTTTAAGGTCCCTTCCAACTCAGACTGTTCTGGGATTCTGGGATTCTATCACATTGCTTTCAAGCTGGTCCAACATACAAAGACATGCATAGCAGTTGGAAGGGGTGAAATTCCTCAGGTGGGACAGGTCTGCAGCATGTTGCCCTGTCCTGTGCTTTCCCTCCTATCGTTATCCTTCCCTCGACATTGGCCCTGCACATCTCCAGGTCTCAGTGCTGAGAAAGGAGAAGGTGGTGCAGGTTGGGCCACCCCAATCCCCCTCAGCTCTCCCACTACCCAGTGGGGATCACACAGAGCCAGGATAAGGCAACCTGATCACCTTGAGGTCTCCTCTGCTTGGATTGGGAACTTGCTGTGGTGGGGTGAGGAGAGGAAGAGCTACAGCTCTAATAAGTGGCAAAAAAATCCAAACCAGAGAAAGCTCTGAATGCAATGACAGAAGCTGGGGAAGGGTGGAGGTGGTGAGATCTATGCCTCAAGTGCTGAGGAGAGAGAAAAAGGCAGTGCCCATCTGCAGGAGGTCAAGGCAGACAGGTAGCCCACCTTCCTGCAGAGTCCTGCAATGCCTGAGGAAACATCTCATCCTACAGCAAGGTCTGATGCGGGACTGGTGCTTTGTGGTGCAGCAAAGTGCTGGGCAGGAGCCCCAGCACAGCAGCAGCATCTCTCCAGGTGAGTGAAGGTGTCTCCAACGTGGGCACCTGTCCTAGTTCAGCAGGAGGGACCAGCTAACCCTGTGTGGGGGTGATCAAAGCTGTGTATTCAACCCCCTCTAGTCATTCCCCAAGGACAATGGGCCAATAGCAGCAGCTGCCCAGGGAGCCATTATCACCTTCACACCCAGCCTGGGGGGCGGAGCTGCCAATGGGCCATCAACAGTTCAACACCCCCTGGCTCCCAGAGTGAATCACCCATTGTGTGAGTCCCCGCCCAGGGGGAGGGACTGGGTGCTCCCTGAGGGTACATAAGTGGTGGGTAAGAAGACCTCAGGGACTTCTTGTCGGATCCAGAGCAGCAGCAGGACCTCAACAGGAGGAGAGCCCCGCTCTCGCCCAGACCACAGCCCTCGCCTGCACCAACAGGTTTTTATTCTTTTCCTTTTGCTCTGGACTTGGGGGAGCCACAGGGGTCTCAGCACAAGGGCAAACAAACCCCCTTGGGTTTGTGCCCCAGGACACTGGGTTATACTGCTGGGTTTTGTGAGTTGAAAGCAATCTCCCTTGTGTGTCAGTGTTTTTATTGTAATATTATTATTAAATTTTAGGTCTGACTTATAATCTCTCTTGTGGTGAGTTCATTTCTCCTGCTGGTTCACCTTTAAACCAGCACAGCACCTCCACCCTGCCCAGCACCTGCTCCCTCCTGGAGGCAGCGAGGCCACAGGCATGGCCCTGGTGGGGCAGTGATGCCCAGCCCAGCACAACCTGCATCATCTCAGGAGAATCCAACCCCAAGGAGCAGTCACAGAGGGGTCACTGCCTATGAGAAGACCCCAGGAAGGTTATCCCAGACACCTCTAGAGCAGACACAGCAGTGAGGTATCCTTGGAGCCAAGTCCCACTGAAGGGCTGCACAATTCAGCACCAAACCCGTCAGCACAGCTGTGGGAAGAACAAGAACCCAGAGTTCAAGGGCAGGAGCCAGGAATGTCAGTGCTGCTCCAGACCTGTGTCTCCCTCCTTCCCTGAGCTCCATCCACACCCATCCCACTGCTGCTGTTCATTCCTGCCCTGCCCAGAACAAAGGCAGAGATCAGAAAATGCAGTTTTAGTAACCAGCTCAGTCTCTCTAGCAGATAAATAATATTATTATTTCTGAGTGCAGCACTTTCCAAAATATTCTTCCTGTCTCAAACAAAGCCTCAGTTCTCACAGACTGACAGGCTTTTCCCCACTTAAAGCCTTATCACAAAGGATTATCTTCCTGCTCTTTCACCCTATAAACAAATTGTTTTCTTAATTTGTCACAAGCTGGTGCCTGCAATTCTCTTCTCATTATTCTCTTCCAAGATGATTCTCTGCAGCTCATGGGAAGAATGTTCCCAGTCAGAAATCTATGACTGTTCTTCCCTAAAAAAAATAGTTGTTAGATGTTTTCCTGGTTGTTCGAGCTGTGGAAAAAGCTTCTTTCATCAATGAAAAGGCCTATTCAACCTGGACCAAGCACACAAGAGCATTGCCAGCTCAAGAATAATATTAATTGGTTCCATTGCAAAAACTGGGCTGCACAGCTCTTGAAAGGGTCTTAATTCTTATTAATTTTCCTGATAGCAGACGTGGCCTTCTTTTGATGTGCAAATTTTAAACTATTCCCCCCCCCCCCCCAAGCCGAGCGAAGATAGAGATCTCTGGGACATGAATATAGAGCAGCACGGGGGAAGGGAGGGGAGGGGGCTGGGGAGGGGCAGCACAGAGTCTGTGCCAGGGGGAGGAGAAAGCCCAGGGCAGCTCACAGCACCACAGGGTGTGCCCAGCTGGGAGGGACCCACAAGGATCAGCGAGTCCAGCTCTTAACCCTGCACAGAATCATCCCCAAGAGTCACACCCTGTGCCCCAGAGCATCAGCCAAACACTCCTGGAGCTCTGGCAGCCTTGGGGCTGTGCCCACTGCCCTGGGGACCCTGCTCAGTGCCCACCTTTCCCTCAGATCCAACCTGACCCTGCCCTGACACAGCTCCAGCCATTCCCTGGGTGCTGTCCCTGGTCCCCACAGAGCAGAGCTCAGTGCCTGCCCCTCCTCTGCCTCCTCCTGCAATGAGGTGTCCCCTCAGTCTCCTCTTCTCCAGCTGAACACACCAAGTGCCCTCAGTGTCCTCACACACTTCCCCTCCAGGCCCTTCCCCACCTTCATTGCTTCCTTTGGACACTCTCCAATGGCTTCATGTCTTTAAAACCAGCAGCTCCAAAACCCCCGAGGTCTGTCTGGCCCATCACGGTTGAGTCATGCCCAGAGGTGTGGGCAAGGTTCCATGGTGGTCACTGCTTTCAGCTGGAGCTCTCCATCAACCCTTATTACCCAGAAAGGGGAAGAAAATTCCACATTTTCCCCATGGTTTTAATTGATCCCTATTTTGGTCACCACTTAGAATCTCATTATCATGGAATGGCTTGGCTTGGGAGTGACCTTGAAGCTCATCCCATTCCACTCTATGCCTTGGGCAGGGACACCTTCCACCAGCTCAGGTTGCTCCAAGCCCTGTCCAGCCTGGCCTTGGACACTTCCAGGGATGGGGCAGCCACAGCTTCTCTGGGCAACAGTTTCTGGGGCCAAGGTTAGTGGTTTCTCTGGTGAGGTCTCCCCTCATCCTGTCTCAGCAAAGCCCTTCCAGCACAGAGCACAGCCAAAGCTCTGGTGCAATACACCCCTGCCCTTTCCCTCACAGGTCCCCTGGGATAGGAGAGAACTGAGGATGATGTGTCTGAAGCCACCTTCCCCTCTCCCCCCACCCTTGACTATCCTCACACATGCAGAGGTTCCGGTTCCCAGCCCCACATTAGTCCTCAGATGTGCTGTGTGTGCTCCCATCACCATCACAGGTCTCTCAGGAGCACAGAGACCACCATGGTCTTACCTGTTAAACCCATCTGCAGCAGATCCTTTTCCCAGGAGGGGGTGGAAGGGATCATCCCTCACAGAACCAGAGTGGTCCAGGCTGGAAGGGACCACACTGGCTCCTCTGGTCCCACCTTCCTGCTCCAGCAGGGTCATCCCGGAGCACATGGCACAGGATTGTGTCCAGAGGGTTCTTTAATGAGACTCCACACCCTCTCTGTGCTCTGTGACCTGGTGTTGTGTGTCCTTGGTGCTGCCTGGAGGACACCTGCAGTACCTTCCACTGTTCCATGAGCACCAGCACGTCACAAAGGGTGCTGCTTTTCTGAGGTGCCACAAGAAATGGAGTGGATGGTGTTAGGACAGTCAGACACATTAAGGGTGATGGGTCCACACCAATGCAGGTTCACACCAGGATGAGTCCCCTCTTTCTGGTCTGGAAGCTCTACATGAAGACATGAGACACATCAGAGCTTGTGTCTGCTGACCTGGATGTGGGGCAGGTCAGCAGAAAAGAGAAACTGTCACAGAATCACAGAATGATCCAGGTTAGGAGGGACCACCAGTGGGGTCATTTGGTCCAACATCTGGACCTTCAGCAGCAGATTAAGGAGATGTTCAGGCAGGAGAACAGGCACAACCACAGAGGTGCCCTCAACCCCATGAGGCCCTAAAGAGCTTCTGGGAGACACGTCCATGCACAAACCCTTGGGCTGCCTCAGTCTTTCTCTCAGAAAATGGGCACCAGAAACATTTGCCTTTCAGATTTAAACCCTAAAAATACCTCCAGCAGTGTAATTCTAGTTCTAGAATCTGGAAGTTTTGATCACTTCTTTGGAAGAAAGAAAGACCTTCAGCTGCTAAGAAAACAACTGAAGAAAACTCATTTAGAGGCACCAGTCACAAATAAGGGAGTAGCTTGTGGTAGAAAAGGAAGAGGGATATGTCACAGATGTCCCTGGAAAGAGCTAAAAAAAAAAAAAAAAAAAAAAAGAAAAAGAAAGGAAAAAAGCAGCAATGGAAATCTCTGGCACAGGTTGGGCAGAGAAGCTGTGGCTGCCCCATCTCTGGAAGTGTCCAAGGCCAGGTTGGACAGGGCTTGGAGCAGCCTGGGCTGGTGGAAGGTGACCCTGCCCCTGGCAAGGGGCAGAATGAAATCAGCTTTAAGGTCCCTTTGAACCCAAACCATTCTGGGATTCTGTGATTCCCTGATCTTCCACTCATCAGCAATTTATTTCTCTCTGTTGGTTGAGGGGACTCATGTGCTGATGGCAATAAAGTGAAATAGCTGTAAAACATTCTGCATGAGAGCTAAAACCCACCAGTTTTCCCTGGATCACAGTCTGCACCTTTAAGGACCACAGGCACTCAGCAATAGGACAAGGGGGCACAATGGGCTCAAGCTCTGCCAGGGGAAAGTGAAGTTGGAGAACTGGTAGAAATTCTTTGCAGAGAGAGTGCTCAGGCATTGGAATGGGCTGCCCAGAGAGGGGGTGGATTCCCCATCCCTGGAGGTTTTTCAGCTGAGCTTGGCCGTGGCACTGAGTGCCATGATCTGGTAAAGAGACTGGAGTTGGACCAAGGGTTGGACTTGATGATCTCGGAGGTCCTTTCCAACCCAATCCATTCTATGATTCTATGATGGGCTCTGCAGTCACTGTACTACACATCTTTTGGTCCTCAGCACCCTCTCACCCCTCTCAGGTTTTCTTCCCTGCAGGGCACAGCCCCCACTTCCCTCCTGGAAATACAACCTTACATTTAGCAGGATTAAAATCCATGGGCACCGTGGCCCTTTTTCTCAGGGAACTCAGAACATTCTGTAAAAACCCTCTTGTCCCTGTGCACCAATTTGGTGTCACCTGCAAAATTCATGGCATGGTTTAACATACGGTTTATATTATGATGTATTAATGGCTGAGGATCACTGACAAGGATTAAGACCTTCACAGTACCCTCCCAAGAGCTCATACCAACTTTGCAGAAGTTTATGATCTTTTGGGGACATTATTTCCCAGCAAACTATTCCAGGGAGGGGACTCAGTGGTATTCAAGGACTACAGATCAAGTCAAGCAGAAAAGAAAGCAATGCACAGTTTGGGAAGGGCTTACCCAGCCTGAGGATGGAAATTGCTCCTGTCACTCTCCCCCAGTGAGAATGAGGGACTGTCCCAGTTCAGCAGGTGGGACCAGTTTATCCCTGTGTGGGTGTGACCAAAGCTGGGCATTCTAAACCCTCTGGGCCATTGCCCAGGAACTGTTCCCAATGGCCCATTGGCAGCAGCTGCCCAGGGCACAGCTGAGCCCTCAGGCTGGGAGCTGGCTGGGAAAGAAGCCTGGCAGAGGAGCTGGGAGAACTGCCCTGCAGGGACTCCTTGGCACCTCCACACCCACCTGAGGGCTCAGCTCTGCCCATGGGCCAGCAACGATTCCAAAATCCCCCCTGACTGCCAGAGTCAGATCCCCCAGTGTGGAACTCCCTGCCCTGGAGGAGGCACTGGGGGCTCCCACCTGCACCTGATGGGAGAGAATCTGGGGGTTTGGGGACTTCTGGGACCACTCATTGGATCCAGAGGAGGAGCAGACCCTGGCCAGGAGGAGCCCCCCACTCTCCACCAGACTGTGCCATCATCTGCATCAACAGGTTTGTCCCTTCCCTTTCCTTTGGACTCGGGGGAACCACGTGGGGCTCAGCACAGGGGCCACCAAACCCCCCTGTGTTTGTGCCCCAGGGGGTGGGTTACACTGCTGGGTTTGGGAGTTAAACCCAATTTCTCTTTTTGTCATTGCATTTATCGTAATATTGTTATTAAATTGTAACTCTGACTTATAATCTCTTTTGTGTTGGGTTTGTTTCTCCTGCAGGTTTACCTTTAATCCAGCACAGGGACCCAAAATGGTAGAGAAGGCATCCTGAGTGAAACTTGGTCCTCACAGAAATCCCCTGAAAGAATGCCACTTCACATTTATCCTGTACAGCAAAATGATAAATGGGGAGAGAGGCAGTGGAGCCAACGTGGAGAATTCAAGCTTGACCATAATATGGAATTTATGTATAAAAATAAAGGAGATAATAAATGTGATATGGAAAGAATTAATTTTTTGGTTCAGAAGCTTTGCTGTAGAACAAAACACTATCTCAAAATAAACTTTACCTAATTCCACTCTGGAATCAGCCTCCTCCACTGCACTGACTGGGTGGGCACATCCTTGACTCTGCATTTTGCATGAAGGAAGCAGATCCTGCAATCCCAGGTGGGTGGTGGGAATTTCTCTCCCTTCTACCCACTCCAGGACCCAGCCAGGGGCCCAGGGGCAGAGGGAGGGGCAGCAGTAGGGGCGTCAGGGAAAGGTCACAGCAGGAGGGACAGTGCTCAGAGGGACCATCCCCATCCCCATTGCTCTCTCCTGCTCCTGGATGCACAGCTGAGATCTGGCTACACACCCACAGGAAGAGAATCCACCAGGAGCTGGGTGAGGAGGATATTGGTGGCAGTCATGGTGGCCATGCCCTCCAACAAGGGTGGGAAGATGGTTTGTTCCTTAACAACAGAAGCATCTGGCTCAGGTGCTCTTTCACTTCCACCAGTAGGTCACCAGTGTAATGTGCTGGGAATGTCCTTTTTGGGGTGGGTCTGCCAGACATGATGGACAAAGAGGTCAGAAACACTCTGACCCAGCTCCTGGTGGATTGTCCTCTCTCAGCCCAAGGCAAAGAAGCCTCCAAGCATTGCCAGTGCTGCCTGAGGAACCTCTGTATGGATAGAGAAGCTGGAGCCATGGCCATGGGGGGCTGGATGTTTCCCCTGGTCCGCAGGGACAGCCACAGGCAGTGGCCATGCTGCAGGAGCTGAAGTTGGCCAGAGCAGGTCTTGGCCACACTCACGTTCTTCATTCCTCCGGCTGGAGGACAAGGAAGGAGGTTTGTGCTTCCCAAGGAGGAAGCAGCTGAATTTCTTGCCAAACCTGGCAACTCTTGGCCAGTGCAGATGTGGCCGCACCACCGGGGGGGGCACTGTAACAAGTGACAGGAAAGCAAACCCATCAGAGGGTCCTTGTGTGTCCCTCACACTTTCCCAGCCTTTCCTTGTTGGTGGGACTTCTCCCAGGTAACAAGCAATGGGAGAAGTGGAAATGGACTCAAGCTGTGCCAGGGGAGGTTTAAATTGGATATTAAGAAAAGTTTCTTCACTGGATGTGTTATAAAACACTGGAACAGACTGGAGTGGAGTCACCTTCCCTGGACATGGTCAAAAGGCTTGTGGATGTGGCTCTTGAGGACATGGACTAGTGGTGAACATGGTGGAGGTGTTGGGTTGTGGGTTGGGTCTTACAGGTGTGTTCCAACCTCAATGATTCTGTGATTCTACGACTGGAGGAGATTTCATTGTTCTACATTGTCATGTCATCACTCAGATGTGAAAAACCCCAGGACTTACTTGCTGTGAGTGACCAAGTGCAGGGGCTTTGTTTGCAGTGGCAAATTTCTGTAGCAGATTTGATGTTTGTGCCAGTTCTTGGGGGTGGATTCCAGCACAAGGACAGGAGGTACAATCCCCTTTGTCCAAGTGTCTTTAACCAAGGCTACCAAGGAAGACAAGAGAACCAGCTCAGTTCCTCCTGATGGCAACTCACCCTGTGCTGGAAGCACAGAAAGTGGAGGAGTGTGGATTTATCCCAAGAGTTACAGCCCAGGACAAGGCTGTGAGAGCAGCAACTGTTCAGCTATTGATCTCTCTCCAAAAAATGGGGGGTGGGCCCAGCCCAGCCCCCAAACAGCTGAAAGGGATTCAGATACAACTGGGATGTGCAGCTGGTTCCCACAGGGAAGAGCACAGGCATGGATAGGGAGGGGACTGCAGGAAAAGGGGATGTTTATACACCAAAGTCATTGATTCCCATCAACCAAAGCCCCACCTCTTTCCCCAGGAGTGGAGGAGCAGGATGATGGTGTGGAAGGTGATTCTGGGCTGGGGAAAACCCAGCCTGGGTTCCCCATTTGAGTTTTATTTATCCATTTAAATATAAAACCCATGAAAACTGTAACTCTGAGCCTGTGACTTTGTTGAGGACAGTGAGAAAAAGGAGGAGAAGCTGCCATTAATAAGCATTTTAAACTTTTTTCTGTCTTAAGTGCAGAGAGAAGGCTGAAAAATTCAACAGGAAAGTCCTGTTCTTAAATTTAATCAGACACTGGCATATAATTTGCATTAAAGGTAAATATTTTAACCAGTGCACAGAAAGCTCAGTACTCCTGAAGCAGAACTTCCCTGTGTGGACAGCATGGCCATGGACCATCTCCCATCAGCTCCCTGCCCAGCCCTCAGTGATGGGAGTGCCTGGGACTGCTGTAACCAAAGGGGTTGGGTGGCTCCAGGGGCAGGTCCTCCTGAGGAACCACAGCAAAGTGCTCCACTGTTGCAGCTCTAATTCAGGTAGGTCCAAAGGACCACCTTACAGGTCTTGTTTTCACTTTAAAAGGACATTTCCAGCTTCAACCAATTGGAGTCAGACCACCGCACCTGGGGCGGGGTCACATGAGGTCATATATACCTGTGTTTTTGAATAAACTTGGGATTTGCTTGAACATCATATTGGTGTGTGGATCTCACTAGGACTTGGTCTGCAGCAATTGGTGGACCCCCAACGTGTCTCAGAACATGGAAGCCACCTGCAGACCTGCCTAGAACCTTAAGAAGTGGCCTCCAAGAGCTGCTGTGCCCCAGTTTTTTGGGTGCTTTGTGGAGAAGCCTCCGAGAGCTTCTGTCTCCCTTAAACTTGGGAGTTTTGTGTAGTGGCCCTGAGAGCTACTGGAAGAACGTGGACTGAAGGAACCACGACCTTCGAACCGGTGAGTTAAAGAAACATGGGAAATTCCAACTCGACTCAAACGAACTTATTGCTTGATAAATTTGAAAAACTAGCTCGTGTTACAAAAAACAAACATTGAAAGACAAGCATTACAGGAATTTTTGGACTGGTGCTTTAGCTGGGGGCATTTAACCGATGCCAATTCCACGTTTTCCATAGAATTGTGTGACAACTTGTTATGGGTTTAGCCAGGTGGGCCTAAATTTAGGTTTTAAAGTTCAGCTAGGCCTAGGATTGTGTCTTGTTTTGAGATAAGCAACTGCCAACCCCCCCAAGCACAGAGAGAAAAGCCTCCCTCCTAACACCAGGGAAAGGGAGGAAAAGAGAGGGGAAAGGAAAAAAACACTTCAAACTGCATTTATACTAAAACTACATATATTTTTCACAGGAAGAAAGAGACAATTAGAAGAGAGTACAAATATACACTCACACAAGTCTGCAACAACAAGTTCCCCACCTCAACTTCTTAACGAACACACAAATTCTACTGTCCTAACTACACATTACTTAAGAAAAGACTTATTCCCCAGGGAGACAAACCCAAGCAGAAAGGAGAGACCCAGAACAACACATTTTACTTCCTGAGATACCCTGTGAGCCAGTGGTGGGCCTGGTCCTCTCCATCCCCCCTGGGACAGCATCGTGTGTCCTCCCAAGAGGAGGCTGAGAAGCGACTGCCTTAACCACTCCCACACTGGTTCCTACTGCCCTGGAGATGATGCCATAATGTGGTATGGAATACAAACTTACTGGCTAGAAGAGGTCAGCTGTTAGCTCAGCCCAGCTCAAGTCAGCTGACAGCTTCAGCCTAGTCCACACTTCAGAGCCCAAATCTAGGCCCACCTGGGTGAACCCATAACAGATTGTCAGCTGATTTGAGCTGGGCTGAGCTAGCTCACAGCTGACTTCTTCCAGCCAATAATATTGTATTCCATACCATGCTACATCATCTCAAAGGGTGTAAAATCCAGTGTGTGGGAGTGGCTTTAGTTAGTTCCATCATGGCTGCACTAAGAGGAGGACATCTGGCAGCTCCTCTACTATGCCAGGCCCTGCTCCTGTTCCTGTGCTTGCATTTTGTTTGCATTCAGGGAAGTAGAAACATTTTGCTGTTATACTTTCTCTTTCTTGCTGAGTGTCTTTTGGAGTGCTTATGAATTTAGAGTAATGGGCTTTGTATTAATTGGGGAGTGGGAAGTTATGCCTTGTTATATATACATGTAACTTGTGTAAGTGTGTGTTATATTGTAGTATCCTCTTAATTTTCTCTTCTCTGTATAAATACATGTAGTTAGTTCCAGCATAAACCTGGTTTTGAGGGTTTTTCTTTTCTCTCTCTCTTCTTTTTCCCTTGGCTGGTTGGGGGGAGGAGGAACCCTTTCACTCTGTCCTGAACAGTTGGTGTTTTGCCAGCTCAACCCAGGACACAACTTTGGGGCAGATTTGTGGAATTTAGTGCAAACTGCACCCGAGGAATTTTTGCCGCTCATTCTGTCATATGCAGCTGTAAGGAAAATGCTGTTAGAGGTAGAACGAGCCCGTAAAAACCTCGAGCTACCCGAGAGAAGGGAACAAAGCCTCTTCTGCAGGGCAGCTTTTCCCCTGAGCATCCTTCTGCACCGCCGTGGGCACCGCCGCTCGCAGAAATGCCGCCGCGGGACCCCTCTCCGCCCGTGCCGCCTGCGGGACCCCCGCTGCGGTACCCACACGCGGCACCGTCCGCTCCCGCTCTGGGAAACCCGACGGAATCACAGCAACCATGGAATCAAAGCTTTTCCACGCCGTTCGTCGCCGCAAAAAGCCAAGAAGTCGTCTTTGCACCGCCTTACAACTACCAAGAAACAGCCTATGCACAGCAAAGGAGCCCAGAGCCCACCTTTTACCTGCCTGTACCACCGGCTGCCGCTGTAGGAGCAGCCGGACCTCAGCAGCAACCCTGGAACCCCACGGGACACGCCGCAGAAAACATCCAGCCATGCCAAACCATGAGTGACTTTATTTATGTCCTGAATCCGAGAAGGTGCGATGGGGGGTGCCCTCAGCCGAGAGAGAGATGAGGGAAGGCAGCTTCCCCCTGTCCATCCACCTTCAGCACTGCCGCCACCGCCAATGCCCTGCGGGTACCTCGGGGCTGGGGTGCCTCCGCCGCACTCCCCGCCGCCCCGCGGGCACGCCGGAGTTGCTCCGTTGTGGCAGGAAACTGCCGTGGGAGACATTTCAGCGGGGCTGGAAACCACGTGGCCAGGAAAACAAAGAGACCACGTGGTCGCAAAGCCCGCGAGAAGTCACCACGCGGCTGAGCCAAACAAAGAGGCTGCGCACGCACTCGGCAACGAGGCACAAGGACCGCCCGACCCCCCTCCCTGCTGCAGCAACACTCCCCAGAGGTGCTGGAGGTTTGCAGAGCATAAAGATGTGCCTTTCCATGAGGCTCAAGGTCATAAACTGTCTGAAGGGCATAAATACTCATCAGCATTTTTAAGGAGAGCTACAATTTGTGAAGTCTAAACTAATGACCAGGGAAAGTCTTTTGGTTCATTCACCACCCGTGGTCAGTGTCTCAGAACACAATGAGCAACTTCAGGACAGCAAAAAGATGGGAAGGACAGGCCTGTAACAATCCCAAGGTGAGAAAAATGAGCCTTAAAAGTACAAAACTCTGAAACAAATAGCCAGGAATTCTTTCTACCACTTGGTTTCTCCTTCACCACTATGGCCCAGCAGAGAAACCACTCAAAGGCTTTGGCTATTTTTTAATTTCACAAATCCTTGTTTTTTGGGTCACCAAGTCAAGAGGGAACTGGTTTCCAAAAAGCACTGAACCCTCACCCTTGGACTTTAACCCTTTTTGAATCATTAAAGCAGCCAGAGAACCCAGGAACTCGTAACAGCCTTGGCATGAGGCCACATCTAAGGCCTGACTGAGTCTCTGAAACACAAACCTGGCAGGGGAGTGAGGGTGGGAAAGAAAAATGAGGTTTATTACTGGAGCCAGGCCACGTTAGAAGAATTTTACACAGAGTCTACAATGGAATTGTGGCTCATTTTCATTTTTCTTCTGGATATTTGCTTGAAGAAACCATTTGTCAAGTTCCCTTGTGTCAGCACCCAGGGGTGCAAAGGGGCACGTCCTCAACTGGCTGCTGGAGCATCCCACGGACAAGGGGGACAATTGTTCAGGCACAGCCATGAAGATGCCACCAACAGCCTCAATGTTGGATGAGTTTGTTCTCTTTTGCAGCTTTTCTGTTTCAGTGACACACAGTTGAACCAGCACACAGTGGGATCCCTGGATTTCCCAGGCAGCCACTCTGCAAACAACACTGTGGCTGATGGAGCGAGGACATCCCTGGGAGCTCAGCACGCTGTGGCCACCACAGCCCCAGGGCAGGAGGCACGTGGGGACTCTGGGTCTGCCAGGCATGTGGCTGCCCCTTTTCTGGAAGGGTCCAAGGCCAGGTTGGACAGGGCTTGGAGCAGCCTGGACTGGTGGGAGGTGTCCCTGCCCATGGCAGGGGGTGGGATGAGATGGGTTTTAAAGTTCCTTTCAACCCAAACCATCCTGTGGTTCTGTGATTCTATGACTCCAGGTCTTGGGCTGAGGTAGAGAAGGGACATTCACACTGTGTTGTTTTCCTATAGATATTTGGGTTTCCTATAGGGTTTGGGAGCTGCAGCATCTGGGCTTGCCCTGCCCAGGCACAGAATCACAGGATATGCTGAGCTGGAAAGGGACCCACAAGGATCAGCAAGTCTTCAACCCTCAGCCCTGCACAGGACCAGCCCCAAGAGTCACACCCTGTGCCCCAGAGCATCAGCCAAACACTCCTGGAGCTCTGGCAGCCTTGGGGCTGTGCCCACTGCCCTGGGGAGTCTGGTCAGTGCCCACCACCCTCTGAGCCTTTCCCTGAGATCCAACCTAACCCTGTCCTGACACAGCTCCAGCCAGTCCCTGGGTGCTGTCCCTGGTCCCCACAGAGCAGAGATCAGTGCCTGCCCCTCCTCTGCCCCTCCTGAGGAAGTTGGACCTGCAATGAGGTCTGTCCTCAGTCTCCTCTTCTCCAGCTGAACACACCAAGTGCCCTCAGTGCCCTCACACGCTGCCCCTCCAGGCCCTTCCCCATCTCTGTGTCCCTCCTTTGGACACTCCAATGGCTCAATCCCTTCCTTCCATTGTGGTGCCAACACTGCCCCAATATTGCAGTGAGGCCACCCCAGTGAGCACAGCCCAGTGAGAGCAGAGCTGGAGGGGCTCTAGGACCTCGTGGGGGATAAATAAAATTCCACCACCAAATTCATTTCCTCCATCTGCAGGAGGAAAACCCTTGTGTGCTCCTGACACCCGTGTGCCCCTCCAGGGGATTCTCCCAGAGAAAAAGAAGGATTCGTTTAGAGAAAAAACCACCAAGAGAAAACAAACAGACTGGGCTTAGATTTGACTTGAAAGTGATCCTGGAGGCTGAAGGGCTTGATGCTCCTGTACAGGAACAGTGGGGTTTGACAGCTGCTTGACTAATGGTGGTGCCAGGCAGTGCTGCACCCAGCAGGGTGGCACAGCTCACATGCTTCACCCAGCCCAGAAGGTTTAACAAGGATATTTTGGGTAACACAGATGCAGATTCCATCTCTTAAATCTTTAAGGCTTATCAAAGGGTTGGGTATTTTTCCCCCCTCTCCAGCCCTGTATATTCTTAACCACAGAGATCTTCTTATGTATAATAAACACAAAAATTCTTCTCTTTACAGCTTTGCTGCTAAACCAAGATGATTATAAAGCTAAATCCTCAGCATATGGCCTGGGAACTGCTCCTGCAAACTTCTCCCTGGGCCTTGCACTGAAGGGCAAATTCACCCTTGATAGGCAAACAGGGATGGCACCAGAGGAAGGAACCAGCTGAGCATAAGGAGCAGCAAAGGGTGGTGGGACCCAAACCCACGTGGGACTGGTGACATTTGTCCTGCACAGCTGGACACGAAGGAATCACCTCATGGAGCAGTTCCCCAGCACAGGATGGTGAGTTGCAGGGAGGGAGCAGAGGGACAGAGCCAGGGGAAAGGTGTAGGTAATGTGAGCACCTGCATCACCCAAAAAACTGGGCCCTGCCTCTCTGAAAGCTGGTGCAGCCCAGAGCCATGCAAGGCTGGAGCTCTGCTCTCTGGGCTGCTGGGATGGCACTCAGCTCAGGATGCTCCTGGGATTTTAAAGAGTCTGGGAAGGGATGTGGAATTAGGACTGTCCAAGGAGAAGTGAGATCTGGCTGATGAGTAAAGGAGAAGCCTGAGCACAGGCACCATCCCATCAAACAGGGAGCTGAGCTCGTCTGAGCCCCAATCAGGTGTGCCCAGGGTCATCCCAAGGGGCTTGAAGATGCTCCTTACTAGTGCCAGCTTCCAAAATCAGACCCTCCCAAACAAATCAGTGGCTCAGCTGCCTCCTCCACACATAGAGATGAACAGCAGGGAAACCTCAGCCAGTGGCTCCACCCAAAGTGGTTGGTGTCCCGGGGGGTCACCAGCTCTGCCACGGGAGAAGCGTGAGGCACCACAGTGCCCAACACACCCCGAGGGGTCACACACAGCTGCAGACTGGGGGGGTGTTTGCCACAAAATGCAGCTGCAGGAAGGGCCCAGGCAAGATGAGCTGCAGTTCCCAGAGACCTCCTTCGGTGAGGTGGGAGAACAGCCCCACTATGTGGCTCCACGAGACCAAGTGCATCTCACACTCGGTGCAGGAGCACCAACAGGGCACTGCCAGCCTTGGCAGAGAGCAAGGGGCAGGTTCAGGGCATTGTTCAAAACTGAGGCTAAAAGGCTGGAGGAAGGCAGGGCAGGTACAGGGGAAACCCTGAGACATCTGTGGTTTTCTTTTGTGTGTTTCTGTTTGAATGCAAAGATTTTGTTTTCCATATTATTTCAATCCATGGGTGGTTTCACCCCTCCCTTAGTGCTGTGCACCTCCCCACAGCCCCTGAGCCCTGAGGTGTGACACAGCACAGCAGAGAGGATGTGAACAGGGAGCAATCCTGGTCCTGAGTGCCTGAGACCCACAGCACGACGTCTGCCAGCCTCAGGCTGCCCTCACATCACTGCCCACCCTCGTGGGCAAGCTGCATTCCAGGTGCTTGGAGTAGCTCAAAACCAAGGGCTTCTGGAGAACTGCTGTCTTTGAGGAGATGGAGGAAGTGCTGAGATACCTGGAAATCAATTCTCTGACTCTGGGAGAAGCTTTCAGTGAGATATTTTACAGATAATTCATCATTGGCAAAGAAACATCCAGTTCAATGGTTTAAAGGAGCCATTAATATCTCTGTGGGGAAAAAAAAACACCTTGAGGATGGAAACTCTCAGGCATCCACTTTCTAAAGGGTGACAGAGTGTTCAGCCCAAACTCAGTTCCTTTTGTCTCTTGCAATATTAGGGAGTGGATTAAGTATCAGATATTCCTGATGGTATCACCAGCACTGCCCCAGCCTTCCTCCTCCTCAGAGCCAAGAGCTCAGCATCCATCTCCTTTGATCCCCAGTGAGAGACCCCATTCTGCAGCAAATGCCAACTAAAATGATATAAAGGGTCTGTGACACCCATCAGGCACCACATAAAGCAGCACTGGGGTGTCCCATGAAGGATGATCTGAGCCAGAATACATCTTGTGGCCATCACTCTCTTCTGTTGTGGTTTAGTGGTTCAGCACCACTCTGTAAAGCCTGACCACATTAACAAATCAGCCTGATCCCAAACAGGGGGGAAACAGGACAGTGGACAACCCTGCAGATTGGTTTGGGAAGAGCAATGGGAGCCCAAAAGCCATAAAATCACGAGGCAAGGAGAGGCAGACAGTGCACAGCTCTTGGGCAGGAAGAGCAAAAGGAAGCCTGTAAATCAGAGGAATGTAATCACTGAGTGAATCTGGGGCAGAGCATGTCAGTGACTCCCCATGACAAGCAGAATCCAAACTCACTGAAGGTGGAGGGAGATCATTTGGAAAGAAGCATCTCAAATGTCAAACAGGTCCACATGTGACGTGTTGCCTCTTTGGAAACCTTTAGGAAATGGTAAATTGCCTGGTGGATGGCCAGGGCAGTTGGTGGGCTCTATAAATCCATGGTTTGGCCATGCCTTGGATTCTGCATCGTTATCATCTCCTCACCTCAGACACCTCTGGAACAAGGTGATCCTTAAGGTCTGTTCCAAGCCATGCCATGATACACCAGAGCCAGGAAAACATCAGAAAAGGATAAGAAGATGATCAAAGGTCTGGAATGGTCAGGGAAAACTGGAGGACAATATTCTTCAGCAGAGAAAAAAGACTGATGTAACAAAGCTATGGAAAAAGTCAACAAAATCACGAGAGCTCTGAGAGGATGTGAAGGGCTCAGCTTTTCATTTCTCCTCTTGCAGAAGGAGAACATTAAAGTAGTGGGAATGAAGCTCAAAGAAAACAAAAAAGAGCTTGTTCCTCTTGCAATAGGTCATAGATTTGCTGCCTCCTTGCTTAGGAGAACTGCAGGTGCTAAAACCTTGCATAGGCTCAAGGGAAAAGTGGGGAAGGGTCTGGGGAAGAGATTCACTGGAAAAGGCTCTGGGGGAAAGATAAACACCCCAACAGGCCTCAGAAATCTTCAAGATGTTGCTGAAGCAAGAATATGGTCTCACGAAAGCCTTGTAGATCACCTGAGATGATAAGAGAAGGTCCTCATAGATCAATGTCTAAAATGTCTAAAAAAGAAATGTCTAAAATGCCCACAAAAACGTTTTAAATGTCTAGGAAAATGTCTGAAATGCCTAGAAAATTGTCTAAAAAGCAGGAAGCAAAGGTCTGGAGTACGTGCTTGGTTCCCGGGGCGTGTTCTGCTTTAAAGATAAACTGGCAGGAGAAATGAATCCGGTTCAGGAGAGATTATAAGTCAGAATTACAACTTAATAACAATATTACAATAAATGCAATGGCACAAAGAGAAATTGGGTTTAACCCACAAACCCAGCAGTGTAACCCACCCCTGGGGCACAAACACAGGGGGGTTTGGTGGCCCCTGTGCTGAGCCCCACGTGGTTCCTCCGAGTGCAAAGGAAAAGGAAGGGACAAACCTGTTGGTGCAGATGATGGCACAGTCTGGGCCAGAGTGGGGGGCTCCTCCTGGCCAGGGGCTGCTCCTCCTCTGGATCCAAAGAGTGGTCCCAGAAGTCCCCAAACCCCAAGATTGTCTCCCCTCAGGTTTGGGTGGGAGCCCCCAGTGCCTCCCCCAGGGCAGGGAGTTCCACACTGGGGGATCTGACTCTGGCAGTCAGGGAGGATTTTGGAATCGTTGCTGGCCCATGGGCAGAGCTGAGCCCTCAGGTGGGTGTGGAGGTGCCAAGGAGTCCCTGCAGGGCAGTTCTCCCAGCTCCTCTGCCAGGCTTCTTTCCCAGCCAGCTCCCAGCCTGAGGGCTCAGCTGTGCCCTGGGCAGCTGCTGCCAATGGGCCCTTGGGAACAGTTGCTGGGCAATGGCCCAGAGGGTTTGGAATGCCCAGCTTTGGTCACACCCACACAGGGATAAACTGGTCCCAGCTGCTGAACTGGGACAGGGCTCAAGGAGGTGGCTTTTTGAAGGGATCTCTGCTGAAGGCAGGACACTTCTCCACGCTGTGTGAAGGAAATGGAAGGCACCATGAGCTGCTTTGCAGACTGAGCTGCTGGAGGCAGTGAGGGCAGGGCTGGCTGCAGAGAGCTCCAGGAGCAGCTCGGAATATTGAGTGAGTGGGTGACCAAATGGCAGCTGAAATCCAATCCAGATAAATGTAAAGTGATGCACATGGGAAAAACAAACCCTAACTCCAAATATACCATAATGGGCCCAGAGAAATTGCCACTCAGGAGCAGGAGCCGCAGTTATAATGTGCATTTCTGGGAAAATGGCAGAGCTGCTCTTTGCAGCAGTCAGAAAAATAAGAAAATTGAATGTTGGCGACAGACAGAGAATGAAAAGGAAACTATCCTGGTAAAACACTGCAGTTCACCTGCAAGGAGTGAATCCTGGTCTTCCCTGTCCCCATCCCTTCCAAGGGCACAGGGCAAAGTCAGGGGATTTACTGAGAAGGGGAAGGAAAAACAGATGTTATTGAATTGAGAGCTATTAAAGAGGGTCAAAGGGAGTCCCCAAGGACTGAAGACAAAGAAATCTCATCTCTACAGGCTAGTGCTGCTTTCAGAGGCTTCCCTGAGCACTGACCACTGTGCTTATTGCAGCTCCAGGTGGGCAGACCCAGGGCAGGACACGGCTGGAATGAGGCACCTGCCCAGCCCATGGGCTGGAGGTGTGCAGAGATCAGGGATGCACAAGCACCAACACGTGGATCCAGGTGGCCAGAAGAGCCCATTCCAGGCTTTGTCCTCTCTCCTGTGCTTTGCCCTGGTGGCTCTTGGCTCCATCTTTTGCTGAGGAGGTCCCAGCTGTGTTGCTCACAGGCACTGACTAAGAATTGTATCTTCTGTGCACACATGGGATGGCTGATCTCAGTTTTCATCTTTGTTTATATCTCATTTGTGGGCCCAGACTGCAGCTTGGGGTTTTCAAACATTATGAAGGTCAAGCCTTGTGGAGTTCATCACTGGGAAAGTTGGCCTCTTACTCCTTCCCCTTCTTTCCTCGTCTTCAACCTGATGCACCTCTGGCAGGACCTTCCTTCTCATGTCACTGTGACTTTGGGATCCTTCAAGATTTCACAGGATCATGGAATTGTTTGGATTGGAAGAGACCTTAAAGCTCATCCACTGCCACCCCCTGCCAGGGGCAGGAACACGTTTCATCAGCCCAGGCTGCTCCAAGCCCTGTCCAACCTGGCCTTGGACACTGCCAGGGATGGAGCAGCCACAGCTTCTCTGCCCAACCTGTGCCCCCATCACAGCCAATAATTTCTCCCTCATATCTAAACTAAATTTGCCCTCCTTCAGCTTAAAGCCATTCCCTCTTGTCCTGTAACTGCATGTCCTTGTAAAAACGTGTCAGTGAAGTTGTTTCTTACAGTCCTTTGATTATAGAATTGTTAAAAATCTTCAGTCAGGTCGATTATGTCACCTGGGCTCCTTGATCCCCCACCCTTGCTGACTCCTTCAGAGACTCCTGGGAGGAAGTCCCCACCAAGGCAGGGACTCCATTCACAAAAGCTGGGTTGACTTTTCCCATGAATGTGTCTCACTTCCCTGCTCCCGAATTCCCCTTCCTAGTGCAGTTCTACCTCGTTGGGACATCACTTTTAATAATCTGCTCTTCCAGGCTCTGCTCAGAGGCAGTTTTTCAAATCAAGGTCTCACTGCTTTCTTTGCCTCTGATGGGGAGAAAATTTGAAGTGAGATGTTTCACAGTGGAGTTAATGCTGTTAATAGTTTGGCTATTTCATCCTTGAATTCCTTTAGAGCTCTGCAATGAGAACCATCCGGCACCAGCCGAGTGTTACCGTTTATTCTGTGGAGCTGTTTTATGACTTCATCTACTGAAACATCACTTGGAGACACATTTTCTGGCTTGTCCCCTGTTAAGGTTTCCTGAGTGAGGGCTCCTGTAAATTCTCAGGCATTGACAGGAAACTCTTGCTTGGCTTCTCTGCTGCAGGTTGAGCCTCCTCAGTCAGAGCTTTGCATCTTGGTAATTTGGTCTTCCTGCTCTGAAGTGTTTGAGAAAGAAAATACAACTGGCAGGTAACACCTGAGCTACCAGTGGGTGCTGGAGGGATGAGACTGGCCCAGTGGGTGGTGTGGATGATGATTTTGGGAAGCTGTCTCACCCCACAGACAGCAAACCTCACATCTGGCTCAGGATCCCCAGGACAGTGGTCACTGCACCAAGCCTGTCTGAGCTCAAGAAGCATTTGGGCAATGCCCTTGGGCACAGGTGAGACTCTTGGGGTGTCCTGTGGAGTGCCAGGAGTTGGAGTCAATGATTCTGATGGATCCCTTCCAACCCAGCAGATTCTATGATTCCATAATTCCGTGATTCCAGGATTCCATGATCTTTGGAAAGACAAAAGCAAACATGTGCTTGGCCAGTGCTCCTGGACCACCTTTCAGCTCCCATGTGCTGACTGCACTGGGGTGCTGCTCTCAGGGGTGTCCCCTGCCTTCCTGGGGCAGCTCTGCTCCTTAGAGAGGACCAGGGACTTCTGGTGACAAAGACCATCCCTGAGGGGTTAACAGGGATCCAGCAGGGTATGGAAACTGAGTCCTTGTGTAGGTGCAACTTGTGAGCAACTTTTCATGGGCAGTGAAAGGACAAGAGGGGGATGATTTTAAACCAAAAGAGGAGAGATTTAGATTAGATGTTAAGGAGAAATTCTCCTCTGTGAGGGTGGGGAGGCCCTGGCACGGGTTGGGCAGAGCAGCTGTGGCTGCCCCATCCCTGGAGGTGTCCAGGGCCAGGCTGGACAGGGCTTGGAGCAACCTGGGACAGTGAAAGGTGTCTCTGCCCATGGCAGAGGTGGAACAGGCTTTAGGATTCCCTTGAACCCAAACCATTGTGGAATTTTGTGATCCCTGCCATGGGCAGGGACACCTTCCCATAGCCCAGGTTGCTCCAAACCCCATCCAGCCTGGCCTTGAACCCTTCCAGGGATGGGGCACTCACAGCTTCAGCTTCGCTCACATCACCTTTCCCTCCACCAGGCAACTCCATATTCTCCCTCCATCCTCTTCTTCAAGAGCCTCAGTCCTGCTCCCAAAATTCCCTCCAAGTGGCCCAAGGCTGACATTCCTCCCCCCTCCTTTCACAGCCCCGAGCTGCTGCCTGTCTCCAGCAGCTCTAATTCAATTACAGCCTCTTCAAGTGTTTCACTCAGGCTTTGGCTGTTGGGTGGAATTTGTATCCAGCAAAAACTGGATTTGCTTTGCTATTATAGGCACTTCCTACCTGCGAGAGTGAGTTCCACTGCATTAATATTCTGGTCACTGTGTCACCACATACTAAAGGTGCCACTGCTTTTTTAATGCTTCCCTCCCCCTGCTCTGGAGGACAAAGCAGCTCCAGTTTCTCCTTGGGCTGTGCTCTGTGCCAGCAAACCCTCAGTGCCAGTGATGATTAGGATTCACAACTGGAATATTCAATGCAGGATTTTTCCAGCCCCATTTTGTCCCTCGGATGCCGGTCCAGGTGCACAGGACCAGCAATGCCCTGCACTGCTGGAAGGGGGTGGTGCTGCCTCAGAGAAACACCTTCCACCTGCTGAATGAGGAACAGAGAAGGTTTCACAGAGTCACAGAATCACAGAATATCCTGAGCTGGGAGGGACCCACAAGGATCATCAAGTCCAACTCCTGGCCCTGCACAGGACCATCCCCAAGAGTCACACCCTGTGCCCCAGAGCATCATCCAAACCCTCCTGGAGCTCTGGCAGCCTTGGGGCTGTGCCCACTGCCCTGGGGAGCCTGGCCAGATCCCTCTCCCTGCTACTGACTTTGACTCCAAGCAGGATTGAACCAAGTTCAAACAGCCTCTGTCCAGGTAGGAGTGGTCAGGGAGGGCAGGGTACCAACAAGGAGATAAGATGAACATGAAGGAGTGGAACATGTTCTGTCCTAAAACTCCGTTGGCTCCAGCGAGGTTGGACACAGAAGTCATCTGGTTTATAGAAGGTATTTTCCTTCACGTTGCTTTGGCTGTGTGGGTAAACCCATGTTGAGCTCCAGTGGGGTAGAGGATGCGCTTTCAGACAGATCTGCTCTGCCCAAGACCACCTGAGAGGTTGGGCAAAGCTGATCAGCTTGTAAGTGGTGAATTGCTGTGCTGATTGTGACTGCACAGAGAGACCGTGGGGAAAGAGGGAAACACCAGTGAGGAGGAGTAACTGTTCCTCATCCCTCTTTTGGGGGTTAAAAATGTACATAAACACACATATCCAGTGGCTGGGCACTGAACAGACTCCCCAGGGCAGTGGGCACGGCCCCAAGGCTGCCAGAGCTCCAGGAGGGTTTGGACAACACTCTGAGGGCCAGGGTGGGATTGTTGGGATGTCTGTGCAGGGCCAGGGGTTGGACTGGATGATCCTTGGGGGTCCCTTCCAGCTCAGGATATTCCAGGATTGTATGACAAGTTCAGGTCATAAGTCTTGGCTTTCAGGTGCTGAATCCAAGGTTTGGATCTTAGAGATGGCATGTGGGAGGGTTCTGTGGGATTTGAACCCTGGCTAGTGACATTTCCCCATCTCAACTCTTCACAGAATATGGAGATCCCTGAGCTCTCCTCCATCAGGTGGTGATAAAACCCCAAAGGCTGTGCTTTGGAAACAGCCACATTCCAAGGGAAAGAAAGGCTGGAACACTGAGATTCACTCAGCTGTGGCTTTGCATCCAGTGTACAGTCAGCTCACAGAATCACAGAAAATTCTGAGCTGGAAGGGACCTACCAGGGTCATCAAGTCCAGCTCTGGAGTGAATGGCCCACACAGGGATGAGACCCACAACCACCCTGGTGTTGTTGCACCGTTCTCTAAGCAGCTGAGGAAGACACTGAGTGTTATCCTCACTTCCCTTTGGAATATCATAACAAAATAATATCATTGGCCCAATTTTCAAGAAGGGTAAGAAGGAAGACTCAGGTAATTGCAGGTCAGTCAGTCTCACCTCAGTTCTCCCAGAAGGCTCATCCCTCCCTGATAACCCCAATCTTGATGTGTCCACCTTAGGCAGAGCCCACCTGCATCCAGATCACAGACTACAGACCACTGGCTCACGGACCTGCTGCTGCTCTGCATGCTGTTGCTTTTGCAGGAGGAAAACCCTCCAAGTCCCAGGGAAACAGGAGCTGCTGCCAGTGTTTGGTGCCTTTGCCGTTCTCGGAGCGCCCCGGGCTGAGCGCGGGCACAGCTTGCACAGACCGAACGTGCCATCTAGTGGGTGAGAGCTGCAGAGCTGGGTCTGGTCACTCCAGCACTCACCAGGGTGGGATTCATCGCTAGTGGGGGTCATCTGAGAGGAACAGCTCCCACTTAACCTCTGGGATGAGTACAGGACCTTCCCGCAAGGGCTGATGCCACCGCTCATGGCAAAGAGACTTTGTGCCCATTTTAACCCCAAACTCGCTTTGAGCCCACTAATACCAGGTAAGATGGGCCTTGTGTGCCCAGCCAGGGGCAGGCAGAGGCCACAGGATGCTGTCCTGGGGATCCACTGTCTCTCTGTGACCTTCCTCTGGGCTCTGCAGCTGCAGCTCCAGTGTGGGTTCAGTGGTTGGGGAGATGTTCTTACCTCTTGACTGATTGCCAGATTTTACACAGCTCTAATTAAAATTAGAAGTCTGCATATTTCAGACATCCATTATGTGCATTCCCTGCAGGAAACTGGATTTAAAAAAATAAATAAAAATCCCACCACCAAAGAAACAAGCCATTCTCTTCTGGCACGTCCCACAAATGAGCAGAACCCCAAGTGTGTTTCCCTGCAGCCTTTTGGTGGGGCCTCTCCATGAAACACCCACCAGTGTGCTCAGACTGCAATGCCATGAGCAGGGGCAGATCCCCAGCTCTGGCTCCTGTTGACTATCCCAAATTTTGAAAAGTTTTGACAGATGCAAAAATTTGCTGACTTTTGGTCCAGCATCAGAAATTCACCATAAATCACAGAAACAGGGAATGAGTTGGGTTGGGAGGAACTTTAAAGCCCATCCAGTGCCACCCCCTGCCATGGGCAGGGACACCTCCCACCAGCCCAGGTTGCTCCAAGCCCTGTCCAACCTGGCCTGGGATGGGGCAGCCACAGCTGCTCTGCCCAACCTGTGCCAGGGCCTGCCCACCCTCACAGCCAGGAATTCCTTCCCAATATCCCATCTATCCCTGCCCTCTGGCAGTGGGAAGCCATTCCCCTTGTCCTGTCCCTCCATACCTTGTCCCCAGTCCCTCTCCAGCTCTCCTGGAGCCCCTTTAGGCCCTGGAAGGGGCTCTCAGATGTCCCTGGAGTCTTCTCTTCTCCAGGTGACCCCCCCAGCTCTCCCAGCCTGGCTCCAGCCCAGAGGGGCTCCAGCCCTGGAGCAGCTCTGGGGCCTCCTCTGGACTCTCTCCAGCAGCTCCATGTCCTTCCTATGAAGGCTAAAAGCACCCTCTGAGCTCAGCAATGGGCTCGGGCTCAGTGTCCCTCCTGGATCCAGGTCCCATGGAATAACCACACTGAGTTTCAGCTGCAGAACTGCCACAGGACCAGGGCACAGCAGGGTTCTGTCACCCAAGGAGCTGTGTAGAGTTTCTTTCCCAGCAATGCTGACACAAATTCAGACTTACTGAGTGCAAAGAAGTTCTGATCTGCAAACCAAGGGCTGTTTGCACTCCATAAAATGTAACAGCAGCTTTGAAGTGCAATGCAGAGTGGAATAGAAAATCCTTGTTGCACCACAAGCATGAAATATGTTGGGTGTCAGAGTATTGGTGGCTTTCACCTATTGTCAAAACAACTCTTGAAAATCATTTAAACATTTCTATTCAAGTTGCTGAAAGAATAATGTGTTGGAATATCAAGCTGTGAGGCTCTTCATTTGATGGCAACCACTGTTCTCATTCTCTTGAGCCCCTAAAAAGCTTTTATGGCCAAGATCCTTCTATTTGACAGACATGAAACTATTAAATGGGAACCTGTTTGGAGCAGAACTGAGAGAAACCAGAGCTGGAACAGAAGAGAGAGCCAGGCAGGAAGGGCTTGGCAGAGGGGAGGGTTCTTGGTGCCCTCCTTGGGTGTGGAGCCTTGGGAGATCCTGGGGCTTTTGCTGCCCAAACCAGGGCCCCACACATGTGGGTTTTAATGGGCTGATCCATCTCTCTCTCCCTTCCATGGAAAGGAATTCAGAATCCATGGCTGGTTTGTGGTGGTGGGATCACCACACATCCCTCAGTTGCCCCATCCCAAGCCCCTGGACTGGTTTGGAATGAGGGTCTTGGCTCCTGGGGCTGATCCCACACATCAGGAACGAGGGAAACACTTAATGGGTTATTTATTTTCTTTTCTTATTTATTTATTCTTATTTCTTTCCCATTTTCTTATTCTTCTTTTTCTCCTCTCCAGTTGGTCATTTTTTTTTCCCTCTCAGGACCAAATTATCATGAACTTAATTTTGTTGTTTGGTCTTTTGTTTGGTTTGTCCCACAGGAGGTTTGGGCAGTTTGAACCATCTCACCCAGCAGTGGGGAAGATGAAGTTTTTTTCCTGCATTTTTCTGGATTTCCTTCTCCTCAGCAAGGCCAAGGTGGCACCTCTTGGTTTCTTTGTTTCTTCTCCCTTTACTGCCAGTTCTCTCTTTTGACTAAAACATTAAATATTTGCTTCTATTCAACATTTTTTCCCTCTGATCTGCTTGGTTTTTTCATACTTAAATGAAAAAAATCCTCATTTCTGTTTCTTATTTTATTCCTTGTTTTTTTCCCAAAAGATCAGTTGCTATGAAATTGTGGGTTCTTATCAATAACACAATTTTTCCAGTTGATTCTCCAATTATTTTCCTCACCTTTTTCATACTTTCTCACTTTTTCAATGGACTATGGGGAATTTTTTCCCCAGATTTTAACTCTTTTTTTTTTACTTTATTTTTCCTTTGGGAGAAAATGGAGGGATTTTCCCTGTATTTCTTCACCCTAGGATGGCAAACAGGGCATTTTCCCTGCACTGCTGCTCCCTGTGTGTCCAATTCCTTAAGCCCAGCAGGGCAGCAACACCTTTTATCTCATTTCTTAGCATTTTTCACCTGATGGACCAAAGGGTGGCAAATATTTCCTCTCGTTTTTCTCATTTCTTTCCCATCATTTTCCATCTCTTTTTTCCATGCAATTCCTCCAGTGAAGCAACTTGGAAGTTCTTTCCTCTCATTTTCCTTTTTCCCTTTAATTTTCCACCCAGTTTCTCACCTCACCCAGGTGGAAACAGGTTTGGTTTGCTCCCACTTGGTTGGATGGTTTGGCTTTGCTTTTTTTCCATCCCTTTTATTCTCTTTCCAGGAGGGATGAAGGAACATTCCTGGTGGGAGGAAACCCAAAGCAGCCCCGTGTCCCTCCCCTGAGGCTCCTGCCAGGACAGACGTGCCCAGCACGGAGGGTGCCCTTGGCCAGAGGCTCTTTTTGAACCGCAACTGGCTGAAAGCACCAGGACATGTGAGAAAACACAGGGAATGCTCCAGGCAGGTGTGGGGGAGACCCAGGAGCATTCCAGGTGGGATAGGAAAGGAAATGAGAGAGGAAAGGAAAGGAGAAAGGAAGAGAGTGGGCAGGGAACGGGCAGGGAACAGGAAGGGGGAATGGGGAAGGGAAGGTTTGGGAAGGGAAGGTTTGGGAAGGGAAAGTTTGGGAAGGGAAGGTTTGGGAAGGGAAAGTTTGGGAAGGGAAGGTTTGGGAAGGGAAGGTTTGGGAAGGGAAAGTTTGGGAAGGGAAAGTTTGGGAAGGGAAAGGAGGGGAAGGGAAAGTTTGGGAAGGGAAAGTTTGGGAAGGGAAAGTAGGGGAAGGGAAAGTAGGGGAAGGGAAGGTTTGGGAAGGGAAGTTTTGGGAAGGGAAGGTTTGGGAAGGGAAAGTTTGGGAAGGGAAGGTTTGGGAAGGGAAAGTTTGGGAAGGGAAAGTTTGGGATGGGAAGGTTTGGGAAGGGAAAGTTTGGGATGGGAAGGTTTGGGAAGGGAAGGTTTGGCAAGGTTTGGGAAAGTAAGGTAAGTTTGGGAAGGGAGGGAAGGGAAGGTTTGGGAAAAGTTGGGGAAGGGAAGGTTGGGGAAGGAGGGGAGGAGAAAGGCATTATTCAGTATTTGCAACATTTAATAAGGTGAGTCTGAGGAGACTTTGCCTCCCTGGGAAGGATGGGAGTTCCAGCCCATGGCCAAAGGTTACCAATAACCCAACATTTTCCAGAAAAACAGCAAAGAAATCAGGGGAAAGAATAAAGAGCTCTGAACATTCACCCTTTCCCAGATCCCTGAGGGACAAGGGTAGGGCAGGGTCTGGCTCTTCAGGGCTGTGGGGAACCTCCAACAGCAGCGCTGGGATGTCTCTGTCCCTCATCACCTGCAGCTTCCCAGGGATAATGTGACCTGGCCAGCAAATTCCCTTCAGCTTCATCAGCTTTCCCTAAATGGTGTGAAAATGAATGTCTAAATGAGAACATTCACTGCTGTAGGACCTCAATTCTGCAGGAATTGGAGTTCACAGGCACCACCAGCAGGAAAGCTCTCATTGGCTGGTGCCTTCCAATTTAATTGCCATAAATCAAACATGTTCAGTTAATTGCTGCCACTTCCTCGGGGATGGTGGAAATCATTAGGAAAACACCTTTGGTTAATTGCCAGTACCTAAAAAGGATGGGAAACTCTGTTAAAACCCAGCAATGCCTCTGCTCCCCCACTGCCACCACAACACCCCAGGACAAGGGGTAGGACCCCAGGAAAGAACCCTGGAATTCTTTAGAAAGTTGGGAAATTGCCACTACAAGGAAAAAATGGTTCATCATCACTCTCACTGCCCCAAATTGCCTGGAATAAGGAGAATTCCTTATCCAGAATAAAAACAGACCCTCCCATGGAGATGATTTAATTGCCTTCAGATTAATCAGCTTTTTCTAAATAGTGTGAAAATTTAAACATATTTATATGTGAGAAGATTAACTGCTGTCCTCAGGAACAGAACCAGGCTGGCTGGAATGAATTCCTAGGGATGCTGGGAATTAATCCCAGAATAGTTTGGCTTGGAAGGGACCTTAAAGCTGATCCAGTTCCACCCCCAGCCATGGGCAGGGACACCTTCCACTGTCCCAGGTTGCTCCAAGCCCCATCCAGCCTGTCCTTGGACACTTCCAGGGATGGGGAAGACACTTCCAGGGATCAGCCAATGGCAAATTTGCTCCTGATCAACTATCATTACTCTAATTTAACCAGGAAAGCAGGGAATTGGTCTCCATGGGCTGAGTGAGCTGACAGGATCCATGGAGAATGGGAATGAGCAGCTTGAGATGAACATCTGACAATTGACTGTCAGAGCCACAGCCATAAACAATAACAGGAATTGTTCCATATGAGTACAAAACTCGTCTAATCAAACTAATGAACCAGAAAATAAGAGAATTAATTGGCATAAGACACACCTGGCCCTGTTTAATAGCAGAAAAATACCCTTGGTAAAGTGTCACTCCCTGGGGGTGGTGGGCACTGAGCGTGGGAAGAAACACAAACAGCAAAACGCTGTTGAGCAGGTGGAGCTCTCGAGATCAGGTGGGGGGTTTTGCCACAGGACACACAGGTCTCCTCACCAGCAAAACCAGACCCTCCTTCCAAGTGGATTTACCCTCCATGACCAAAGTACTCATTGCTACTTGTGGCTTTCAGAGGTGTTTGGTGAAAATGGGTCATCTTCACATCACGTTTAGAACTCGCTGTTTCAGAGGACTTGGGAACTGAACAGGCTCTAAGGATGAGGGAAGGTCTCCAAGGGTCATCTGAGGAGGGCTGAGGGCACTTGATGTGTTCAGCTGGAGAAGAAGAGACAGGGCAGAGCTCATCAGAGCCTGCAGCTCCTCCCAAGGGGCAGTTCCATCTCTGATCACTGTGAGCAGGGCCAGGGCACAGGACATGGCCTGGAGTTGTGCCAGGAAAGGGTCAGGTTGGATCTCAGGGAAAGGCTCTTCCCCCAGAGGGTGGTGGGCACTGACCAGGCTCCCCAGGGCAGTGGGCACAGCCCCAAGGCTGCCAGAGCTCCAGGAGGGTTTGGATGATCCTCTCAGGGACAGGGTGGGATTGTTGGGGTGTCTGTGCAGGGCCAGGAGTTGGACTCGATGATCCTTGGGGGTCCCTTCCAACTCTGGAGATTCCATGATCCCATACACAGAAGTGAACAGCTACAGCTCATCCTGAGCATCACAAACGCCCCAGAAACAGTGGGAGACAGAACAGGCACAAAGTGCTCTGATGAAGTCACATCCTGTGGAATTGCAGGAATGAGGTGGTAAATGGTGAATATACCTTTAGTTAAGCACTGCTGTACCCCCACCACTGGGTGAGACCAATAACCAACCCAGGGGAATGAAAATGGGCTGATATTGCCTTGGAATAGCAGAAATTAGTCAACTGGTGGTGAATGTCCTCCATGAAACCACCAGGCTCCACATCCCCTATGGATTGGCTGGATGTAGTCAGGATAATCCAATTAGTGAATTAGCATAAGGCATTCTCACTCAGCCAAGGCTGATGAGAGGTTGTGGGTGTCCCTCACCATAAGCAGGAGTTGTCTCCTTGCCTGGCACTTCCAGGAGCTGCTCCTGTCAAATGGGATAGAAAACACCTGTCTCCCCCAAAACAGCCAGAGAATCAACTGGACCAGCATGAAGTCAAGGTATCTTCAATTGGCCGCTCCCTGGAATTCATATAAATGATGGGAGTCATCACCACACGGCTCTGATTCACCAGCATGCCTTAAGAATTGGGGTAATTAATGAGGGATGGCAAATAAATGCAATGTATAAAGTTAAGCACCCTTGTTCTCCATTCCCTGAGATGGCCAAATTCCTACTGTGCTCTTTTCCTCAGTGCAGGTGCCCAGGAGGTGAGTGCAGACGAGCTCAGCCCTTCCCTGGCAGTCTCCTGGCTGGTCTGCATGGATGCTGTGACTCTTGGAGCCCAAAGCTTCTCCTGGGGGCTCTGGATGAGACCAAGGTGTGGTCATGGTGGTCCATGAGAGCACCTTGTGAGCCCCATCCTGGGCAGGTCAGACTCATCCGCACTACTGCTGCCTCTCCAGCCTTCACCAGCCTTGTCAAGGGATTTGCCCACCCCTCTCAAAGCCTTGTGCCCCTTATTCCACCTCTGGCTGCCCCTTGGACCAACTCTGGGAGGTCCAGCCCCTCAGACAGAGAGATGTGTTGGTCCAGCCCAGGCCTGGCTGGGAAGGACCTTGGTTGGACTCTTCATGTTCAGCACCTTGGTCTGGTGGGAGGTGTCCCTGCCCATGGCAGGACATGGAATGAGATGTCTCTTCCAACCCAACCATTCCATGATTCCATGGTATTTGCAAGCTGTTCCTGTCCAGAAACATCTGGGCTTACAGCCCTCAGAATACAGCAGTTCTGGGATGGCTGGAACAGGATTATCCTGACTCAGCATTGTCTCTGGGGTGCCTGGAACAGGATTATCCTGACTCAGCATCTCTGGGGTGCCTGGAACAGGATTATGCTGACTCAGCATTGTCTCTGGGGTGCCTGGAACAGGATTATGCTGACTCAGCAGCTCTGGGGTGCCTGGAACAGGATTATCCTGACTCAGCATCTCTGGGGTGCCTGGAACAGGATTATGCTGACTCAGCATCTCTGGGGTGCCTGGAACAGGATTATGCTGACTCAGCATTGTCTCTGGGGTGCCTGGAACAGGATTATGCTGACTCAGCATTGTCTCTGGGGTGCCTGGAACAGGATTATGCTGACTCAGCATTCTCTCTGGGGTGCCTGGAACAGGATTATGCTGACTCAGCAGCTCCGGGGTGCCTGGAACAGGATTATGCTGACTCAGCATCTCTGGGGCGGCTGGGACAGGATTATGCTGACTCAGCACCTCTGGGGTGGCTGGGACAGCAGCTCTGCGGTGGCTGGGACTGGATTATGCTGACTCAGCGGCTCTGGGGCGGCTGGGACTGGATTATGCTGACTCAGCACCTCTGGGGTGGCTGGGACAGGATTATGCTGACTCAGCATTGTCTCTGGGGTGGCTGGGACGGATTATGCTGACTCAGCATCTCTGGGGCGGCTGGGACTGGATTATGCTGACTCAGCAGCTCTGGGGTGGCTGGGACAGGATTATGCTGACTCAGCATTGTCTCTGGGGTGCCTGGAACAGGATTATGCTGACTCAGCGTCTCTGGGGTGTCTGGAACAGGATTATGCTGACTCAGCATTGTCTCTGGGGTGCCTGGAACAGGATTATGCTGACTCAGCGTCTCTGGGGTGCCTGGAACAGGATTATGCTGACTCAGCATCTCTGGGGCGGCTGGGACAGGATTATGCTGACTCAGCACCTCTGGGGTGGCTGGGACAGCAGCTCTGCGGTGGCTGGGACTGGATTATGCTGACTCAGCGGCTCTGGGGCGGCTGGGACTGGATTATGCTGACTCAGCACCTCTGGGGTGGCTGGGACAGGATTATGCTGACTCAGCATTGTCTCTGGGGTGGCTGGGACGGATTATGCTGACTCAGCATCTCTGGGGCGGCTGGGACTGGATTATGCTGACTCAGCAGCTCTGGGGTGGCTGGGACAGGATTATGCTGACTCAGCATTGTCTCTGGGGTGCCTGGAACAGGATTATGCTGACTCAGCGTCTCTGGGGTGTCTGGACCAGGATTATGCTGACTCAGCATTGTCTCTGGGGTGCCTGGAACAGGATTATGCTGACTCAGCGTCTCTGGGGTGCCTGGAACAGGATTATCCTGACTCAGCATCTCTGGGGTGCCTGGAACAGGATTATGCTGACTCAGGATCTCTGGGGCAGCTGGGACAGGATTATGCTGACTCAGGATCTCTGGGGTGGCTGGGACAGGATTATGCTGACTCAGCAGCTCTGCCTTCCTTTCAGAACGGGGTCAGGGGGGGTTGAGGGAACTGCTCCCATGGCACTGAGCCCTCTGCATTCCTCAGAGGGGGGAGTTTAATCAGCAAAGGTCTCATCCATGCAGGAAGAGCAGCACAATCCCAGGCATCAGAGATGCTCCCCATGAGTCAGTATCTGCTGTGCCTGAGTGCTCTCCACAAAAACACACAGAATTACTCAACAAGAAGGCAAGTGATCTCCAGCTCTGCCATGGGTGGGTGGCTCTGTCAACACTGGCAAACACCACATTTCCAATATCTCTCTGGCTTCTACTCGTTTCATCCCAGCATGAGGTGGGGACACAAAGGAGAACCTTCATCTTGTCCCGTGCAGGCCCAAGGCCACCACAGACAGGACTGGGAAATTCCAGCTGAAGGTCCCAGCCCTTCACGGCTCAACATGCCCATTTCATTGTCTGGGTTTGGACAATTCCTTCTTTTTTCCCTCAGCAAAGCATCTCCTCATCCTAATGATCCCAGAGCTGGTCCCCAAGGCCTTCAGCCAACTTTCCCAGCACAAACCTCCTCCTTCTGGAAACATCCAGAGTTGTCAGAGTTGCTTCCCTGACCTGCACAGGGCTGGAGATGCCTTCTGTTCCTCTGCTATTATGTTTTATTGTATCACTGTGTATATTAATAGGTGAGATGCATTGTATTCTATTCTATTATTTTATTTTATTTTATTTTGTTTTCTTTTGTTTTGTTTTCTTTTGTTTTGTTTTGTTTTGTTTTATTTTATTTTGTTTTGTTTTGTTTTGTTTTATTTTATTTTATTTTGTTTTATTTTATTTTATTTTATTTTGTTTTGTTTTGTTTTCTTTTGTTTTCTTTTGTTTTATTTTATTTTATTTTGTTTTATTTTGTTTTATTTTATTTTATTTTATTTTGTTTTGTTTTGTTTTCTTTTGTTTTGTTTTGTTTTATTTTATTTTATTTTGTTTTGTTTTCTTTTGTTTTGTTTTATTTTATTTTATTTTATTTTGTTTTATTTTATTTTATTTTATTTTTTTTATTTTATTTAGGTTATATGATAGCATCTGAAGTTATACAACTTATAGGTGGGCAGGCCCTGGCACAGGTGCCCAGAGAAGCTGTGGCTGCCCCATCCCTGGGAGTGTCCAAGGCCAGGTTGGACAGGGCTTGGAGCACCCTGGGACAGTGGGAGGTGTCCCTGCTCATGGCAGGGGGTGGAATGAGATGAGCTTTAAAGTCATTCCCACCCAAAGCACCCTGGAATTTATAAACACACAGGAGCTGTTTGAGAGGAATTTTTTATAATCCCTGTAAGTTACTTCCTAAACAAGCTGAATCCCAGGGAATGGCAGAGCAAACAAACAGAACTGACTGTGCCATGTGCATCCATGCAGAATGCTCCCTGTTAGGAATGGCAGGGAATTCACTGTATCATCAGACCACTGGGAAGGTGAAGGAAAACCTGGAACTCAGTAGAAGAAGCAAAATAGTTGAGCAGAAAGTTCTGACATATCAAACTCCCTCAACAGGGGGGAAGATACACCCAATCCCACAGGATTTAAGAGACCACACCTCTACCTGGAATTTTGACTCAGTGCAAGGAAGGGTTTTCTCCTTAAACCTCCTGTTTTTACAAGCAAACCAAATAACAAACCAAGCTCCAAAAGCCTGGCTGGGAGCTGGAGTGCAGCCCAGCTTTGCTGAGCTCAGGTTTCCCCCACCACCATTGGGCTTCATTTTATTTTTCATGGGAAAAAATTGATTCATACAGAAGGATCAGGGGAAAAGCAGAATCCACACACCCACAATCACCATTAGCACAGTGAAAACAGTGACAATGCTGGAATTCACTTCCCTGCTCACACACACCACTTTTCCTTGGCTTCTCCTTGTGCTCCAGGGCTGCTCCCTTGTGCTTTAATTCCACTTTATTATAAGGCAGAGGTGAAAGGTTGGGAGGTGTGTTTTCATGTATCACTCCAACATCAAGGTTGAAGTTTTTGGCTCACCAGAGGGTATGTGGAAAAGAGGGTTCACCTGGGAGAGGCAGCCCTGACCCCTTCTTGGGTCATTCTGAAAGACTGACAACACAAAGGGCACTGAAGAATTCTTCACTTCAGAGCTCCACCCTGGTTAAAATGAGTTCAGCCACAAGAAAAGGAAGATTTGATGGGATTCTGTGGCAGGTGCCAGGACTGACTGATGGGCAGCTTTCACCCAGGGGGGTTTGAACAGATGGTTTGCATTCCAACAGCAGTTTCTGTTAAAGCCCTTCTCGTCCTGAAGAAAAGGCTTCTTGTTACCCACTTTATTTCTGAAAACTCCTCCTGGCACCCCAGACCCCTCCACACGCTGGCAGGAATTCAATGCCAGTGTGTGCTGATTTAAAGGTAAACTGGCAGGAGAAATTAACCCAACATGAAAGAGATTATAAATCAGAGTTACAATTTAATAACAATATTACAATAAATGCAATGACACGAAGAGAAATTGGGTTTAACCCCCAAACCCCAGCAGTGTAACCCAGCCCCCTGGGGCACAAACACAGGGGGGTTTGGTGGCCCCTGTGCTGAGCCCCACGTGGTTCTGCCGAGTCCAAAGGAAGAGGAAGGGACAAACCTGTTGGTGCAGATGATGGCACAGTCTGGGGGAGAGTGGGGGGGCTCCTCCTGGCCAGGGGCTGCTCCTCCTCTGGATCCATTGAGTGGTCCCAGAAGTCCCCAAAGCCCAAGATTCTCTCCCCTCAGGTTTGGGTGGGAGCCCCCAGTGCCTCCCCCAGGGCAGGGAGTTCCACACTGGGGGATCTGACTCTGGCAGTCAGGGGGGATTTTGGAATGGTTGCTGGCCCCTGAGCAGAGCTGAGCCCTCAGGTGGGTGTGGAGGTGCCAAGGACTCCCTGCAGGGCAGTTCTCCCAGCTCCTCTGCCAGGCTTCTTTCCCAGCCAGCTCCCAGCCTGAGGGCTCAGCTGTGCCCTGGGCAGCTGCTGCCAATGGGTCATTGGGAACAGTTGCTGGGCAATGGCAGAGAGGGTTTAGAATGCACAGCTTTGGTCAGACCCACGCAGGGATAAACTGGTCCCACCTGCTGAACTGGGACACGGTGCAGTGAGTGCCTTCCCCATCCGATCCATGTGCTTTGCTATCCCAGGTTTAAGTTGGGGCAGCTTTGGAAACTTTCACTACAAAGATTTTATGGAAAAGGTCTGCCAAGCCCATGGATGAGAAGTCCAAGAGGGCCACAACTCCCAGGATTAAGCACACAGCCCCACAGTGCTCATGGTGTTTGATCCTTGGCTGGGATCTCCTAAATCCTCCATGGAGGAAGAGGAGACTGAGGGCAAAACTCATCGGGGCCTGCAGCTCCTCCCAAGGGAGTGACAGGACCCAGGGAACAGCTGGAGCTGTGTCAGGGCAGGGTCAGGTTGGATCTCAGGGAAAGGCTCTTCCCCCAGAGGGTGGTGGGCACTGAGCAGGGTCCCCAGGGCAGTGGGCACAGCCCCGAGGCTGTCAGAGCTCCAGGAGGGTTTGGATGATGCTCTGGGGCACAGGGTGGGATTGCTGGGGATGGTCCTATGCAGGGCCAGGGGTTGGACTGATGACCCCTGTGCATCCCTTCCAGCTCAGGATATTCCATGATCCCATGAGAGGAGGGATGCAAAACCGATGGAAGGGCAGGAGCAGCTCTCCCACAAAGACAGGCAGAGGTAGCTGAGACAGCCTGGAGGAGGCTCAGGGAGAGCTCCCTGTGGCCTTTCAACACCCACAGGAGGCTCAGAAAATAGAGGGAGAGCAACCCTTTACAGGGGCAGAGAGTGACAGGAAAAGGAGCAATGGTTTTAAACTAAAAGAGGAGAGATTGAGATTACACGTTAGGATGGAATCCTTCCCTGTGAGGGTGGGCAGGCCCTGGCACAGGCTGGGCAGAGAAGCTGTGGCTGCCCCATCCCTGGGAGTGTCCAAGGCCAGGCTGGACAGGGCTTGGAGCAACCTGGGACAGTGAAAGGTGTCCCTGCCCATGGCAAGGGGTGGAATGAGATGATCTTCAACGTCCCTTCCAACCCAAACCAAGGTAAGGGCTTTCCTGACTCATCTAAAAGATTCTGAGGCTTGGCCAAGTCCTGTGGGGCAGTGCCAACTTTGCTGCTGATGAAGATTTCAGTAAGCACCAAGTGCCGGGTCCTGCACTTTGACCACAACAACCCCCTGCAGCGCTCCAGGCTGGGCACAGAGTGGCTGGAGAGCAGCCAGACAGAAAGGGACCTTGGAGTACTAATTGACAGGAAGCTCAACATGAGTTAACAGTGTGCCCAGGTGGCCAAGAAGGCCAATGGGATCCTGTCCTGGATCCAAACTAGCGTGGCCAGCAGGCCCAGGGCAGTGACCCTTCCCCTGGACTCTGCCTTGGGGAGGCCACACCTTGAGTGTTGTGTTCAGTTCTGGGCCCCTCAGTTCAGAAAGGACATTGAGGTGCTGGAGCAGGGCCAGAGAAGAGCAACGAGGCTGGAGAAGGGACTGGAGCACAAGCCCTATGGGGAGAGGCTGAGGGAGCTGGGGATGTTTAGCCTGGAGAAGAGGAGGCTCAGAGGTGACCTCAGCACTGTCTGGAACTGCCTGAAGGGAAGTTGTGGCCAGGTGGGGGTTGGTCTCTTCTCCCAGGCACTCAGCAATAGGACAAGGGGGCACGATGGGCTCAAGCTCTGCCAGGGGAAATTGAAGTTGGAGAGCAGAAAAAGTTGTTTGCAGAGAGAGTGCTCAGGCATTGGAATGGGCTGCCCAGAGAGGGGGTGGATTCCCCATCCCTGGAGATTTTTAAACACAGATTGGACGTGGCACTGAGTGCCATGATCTGGTAAAGGGACTGGAGTTGGACCAAGGGTTGGACTCGATGATCTTGGAGGTCTTTTCCAACCCAATCCATTCTATGATTCTATGATTCTATGATTCTAAGCACAAGAAGGCTCATGCTTTGCTGCTGCCCAGACCAGAGCTGTGCTAAAACATGGTGTAGGTGCTAAATTTTGGCTAAAATGTGGGGTTGGTTCTGCAGGTGTATGCAGAGTGTTCCTGCACAGCTGAAATCAGAGCCCTCCTGCTCTTTGGGGCTCTGCTCTGGGTTTGTCTCCAGCACCAGCAGTAAATAAATGTGTTGCTCCCCAGCAATGTAGAGTTTTCTCTGCAGCAAAGAAATAATTTACTGAAGGGGAAAAAATGTCTGTCAAAGCCAAGACCTGCTGGTGTGCAGGGAAATGATGGATCTCCTTAAACTGCTCAGTAATTCCTTTTGCTCCTGCACTGCAGGTCATAGGCCATTCATTTCTTCCTGAGCTGCTCCATCTGCAAGACAGTAACTTATGATGGAGATTTTTCTATGACAAGGGCTGTCCTGTGAGCCTGTTGGGATGTATTTCCTCTGTGCAGATGAGTCCTGGCCCTGTAGAATCAGTGATTTGAATGGGAAGGGACCTCAAAGCTCATCCAGTTCAATGGCAGGGACACCTTCCACTATCCAGGGTGCTCCAAGCCCTGTCCAACCTGGCCTTGGACACTCCCAGGGATGGGGCAGCCACAGCTGCTCTGCCCAACCTGTGCCAGGGCCTGCCCACCCTCACAGCCAACAATTCCTTCCCCACATCCCATCTATCCCTGCCCTCTGGCAGTGGGAAGCCATTCCCCTTGTCCTGTCCCTCCATCCCTTGTCCCAGGTCCCTTCTCCTGCTCTCCTGGAGCCCCTTTAAGCACTGGAAGGGGCTCCAAGGTCTCCCTGGAGCCTTCTCTTCACTCCCAGCTTTCTCAAGCTGTCTCCAGAGTAGAGGATGAGGAATTCTCTCAGCTGTTTTGAGGACAGAAGTGCTGTACTTCAGACACTTGGAAAGTGGCAGTAAACACTTCCCTGCTTCCCTTGGACAGGGAGCTGCAGGAATCCACCACTGCCAAGGCCAAATAGCCTGTGAGCCCATCTCCTGCTGCAGCTGGAGGGGAAGACACACCTGAACTCCCCAAACCAGTGGAATGCCCTCTGTGCTCTCAGGGCTGCCCTGCAGAGTTGTCTCTGCAGGTCCCACACCTGTACCCACCAGTGGGGAAGGCTGAGGGGGCTCCCCAGGGGCCACCTTGGCACAGTCACAGGGACATGGGTGGGACTGCAGACAATGGGGTCTTTGGTGGGGGGGAATCAAATCTTCTGCAGACCAGAAAGGAAATGGCTGGCACAGGAAAAAGGGGGAGGAAGGGAGGGTTTGTGTGGGGTCTTCTACAGTGGCTGAAGCTCTGGTGCTGCTGAGGGAGGAGAAATGGGAGCATGGACAGGCAAGAAGGGCTGTGTTTGCATCCAGCTCCAGCAGCACCAAAGAGCAGCTCTGCTGGTGACCTGCACCCTTCCTACTGTATTCCCAGAGCAAACATTTTTCCTGCTCAACAGGGGAGCCACAAACCCAGGGCTGCCTGGAGAGTGTGTGATGACACCCCAGTCCACCCTCAGCTCTTCTTCCTGCTCTGTGGCAGCCAAGCATCTTCTTCCTTCCATCCTCTGGATGGTCCCAGGGCAGTGCAATCCCAACCCTCTGGATGGCCCCAGAGCAGAGCAATCCCCACCCTCTGGATGGCCCCAGGGCAGTGCAATCCCAACCCTCTGGATGGCCCCAGAGCAGAGCAATCCCCACCCTCTGGATGGCCCCAGGATAAAGCAATTCCAACCCTCTGGATGGTCCCAGGGCAGAGCAATCCCAATCCTCTGGATGGCCCCAGAGCAGAGCAATCCCCACCCTCTGGATGGCCCCAGAGCAGAGCAATCCCCACCCTCTGGATGGCCCCAGGGCAGAGCAATCCCCACCCTCTGGATGGCCCCAGGGCAGAGCAATCCCAACCCTCTGGATGGTCCCAGGATAAAGCAATCCCCACCCTCTGGATGGCCCCAGGGCAGAGCAATCCCAATCCTCTGGATGGCCCCAGAGCAGAGTAATCCCCACCCTCTGGATGGCCCCAAAGCAGAGCAATCCCAATCCTCTGGATGGCCCCAGAGCAGAGCAATCCCAATCCTCTGGATGGCCCCAGGGCAGAGCAATCCCCACCCTCTGGATGGCTCCAGAGCAGAGCAATCCCAATCCTCTGGATGGCCCCAGGGCAGAGCAATCCCAGTCCTCTGGATGGTCCCAGGATAAAGCAATTCCAACCCTCTGGATGGTCCCAGAGCAGAGCAATCCCGACCCTCTGGATGGCCCCAGAGCAGAGCAGTCCCAATCCTCTGGATGGCCCCAGAGCAGAGCAATCCCAACCCTCTGGATGGGCCCAGAGCAGAGCAATCCCAATCCTCTGGATGGCCCCAGGGCAGAGCAATCCCAACCCTCTGGATGGCCCCAGGGCAGAGCAATCCCAATCCTCTGGATGGCCCCAGGGCAGAGCAATCCCCACCCTCTGGATGGCCCCAGAGCAGAGCAATCCCAATCCTCTGGATGGCCCCAGAGCAGAGCAATCCCAGCCCTCTGGATGGCCCCAGGGCAGAGCAATCCCCACCCTCTGGATGGCCCCAGAGCAGAGCAAACCCAACCCTCTGGATGGCCCCAGAGCAGAGCAATCCCGACCCTCTGGATGGCCCCAGGATAAAGCAATTCCAACCCTCTGGATGGCCCCAGGGCAGAGCAATCCCCACCCTCTGGATGGCCCCACGTCAGAGCAATCCCAATCCTCTGGATGGCCTCAGGATAAAGCAATTCCAATCCTTTGGATGGCCTCAGGATAAAGCAATTCCAACCCTCTGGATGGCCCCAGGGCAGAGCAATCCCAACCCTCTGGGTGGCCCCAGAGCAGAGCAATCCCCACCCTCTGGATGGCCCCAGAGCAGAGCAATCCCAACCCTCTGGATGCCTCCAGAGCAGAGCAATCCCAATCCTCTGGATGGCCCCAGAGCAGAGCAATCCCAATCCTCTGGATGGCCCCAGGGCAGAGCAATCCCAATCCTCTGGATGGCCCCAGAGCAGAGCAATCCCCACCCTCTGGGGTCTGAGCTGCTGCACCCACACGGTGGCAGAGGCAGCACTGCCAGGGGCAGAGCCAGATCAGGGGCTGGAGGTGTCTGTGCTGAGCAGGTTCCCAAGTGCACCCCAGGATGGAAAAAAGGTCAAAAATGGGAACAACGGAGTTGAAAGACTTTAGGGGGGAAAAAGCTTTAACGTCCCTTTCAACCCAAACAACTCTGATTCTGTGACAACAGAGAGGGAATGACTGAGCCTCAGACAGGGAAACCCACAGATGAAATCCCCAGGGATGAGGTCCTTGCTGAGATCATTCTGAGATTTGGGAGCCATTTTTCCATCAACCCTCTGCTGAAGGATCAGTTTTCTCTCTTCTGGTATCATTCCCATGACCAGGAACCTCAGCCTGATGTTGGCAAAGACATTCATGGAGCCTTGCAAGTATTTGGGTTTTAATCAAAGCTCTGCAGAGCCTTCTGCTATATTCTGTTTGTGCAATTTAAAAGGCAAATTGTAGTGCAGTCACTGGCCAGGCACAGTGAGGGATCTGGGGAACCTCCTGAGCCCACACTGCAGAGAAACACAATGAAAAACACTTTCATTTCCCTGGAAAGAAAGCACACAGATATTTCAATTCCCATCCCTTTCCCTCAGAGCAAGATGTAGTAATAAAATCCTGCCAGAAATTCTCATTTCCCCCTTTGGACTTGGAGAAAGTGTCCTTGGATGTTCTGCTGGAGTTAAAACCAGCCTTGCCCCAGTGAGCTGTGTAGAAACTGAGGAAGAGGTTTCTCCTTCTCAGGATTAAAGTAAACCTTCTAAACAGGACAATTCCCTGCTGTTTTTTCCTTACACCCTTCTGCCCACAGCTGTCCCAGGGTCAGTGCTCCCAGCACTGTGTGGGCAGATCCCACTTGCCCAAGGGCACTTGGCAGCTCCAAGAGCCACCACAGCCTCAAAACCAGGAATTTGCAGGAGCTTTGCTGTCCTGATCACTGCAGGTTCTTGTAACTCCATAACTGACTCCTCAGCTTCGTGGCAGGCCCTGCTGGGGCCTCGGTGTCCAGGGAGAAAACACAGAATCATGGAATCATTAAGCTGGGAAAAGACCTCCAAGATCAAGTCCAACCTTTGCCCAATACCCCCATGCCCACTAAACCATGTCCCCAAGTGCCAGGTTTGCTCATTTTTGAGCATTCCCAGGGGTGGATTGGTAGCTGTGCCAGGGCTGAACAACCCTTGCAGTGAAGAAATTCTTCCTAACAACCAACGTAACGTGTCCTGGTGGTGGAACAGAAATGCCACCTGCAGCCTGCCTGAGCCAGGTAACCCCATGGCTGTGTCCCAGAGGTGGGAGACTGAGCAGAGGAGAAGCAGCAGAGTGAGGAGTGTGGGGACCCTGTGCCTCACCCAGACAACATCAGGAGAGGGTTCCCTGGTGTTATGGGGTCACCCAGGTGGGCCTAGATTTGGGCTCTGAAGTCTGGACTAGGCTGAAGCTGTCAGCTGACTTGAGCTGGGCTGAGCCAACAGCTGACCTCTCCTAGCCAGTAACTTTGTATTCCATACCACATTATGACATCATCTCCAGGGCAGCAGGAACCAGTGTGGGAGTGGTTAAGGCAGTCGCTTCTCAGCCTCCTCTTGGGAGGACTCACGATGCTGCCCCAGGGGGGATGGAGAGGACCAGGCCCACCACTGGCTCACAGGGTACCTCAGGAAAGTAAAATGTGTTGTTCTGGGTCTCTCCTTTCTGCTTGGGTTTGTCTCCCTGGGGAATAAGTCTTTTCTTAAGTAATGTGGAGTTAGGACAGTAGAATTTGTGTGTTCATTAAGAAGTTGAGGTGGGGAACTTGTTGTTGCAGACTTGTGTGAGTGAATATTTGTACTCTCTTCTAATTGTCTCTTTCTGTGAAAAATATATGTAGATTTAGTATAAACGTGGTTTGAAGTGTTTTTTTTTTCTTTCCCCTCTCTTTTCCTCCCTTTCCCTGGTGTTAGGAGGGAGGCTTTTCTCTCTGTGCTTGGGGGGGTTGGCAGTTGCTTATCTCAAACCAAGACACCTGGGACCTCCACGACCATTCCACCATCAGGTCCTTCAGGATCAACAAACAGCCCAGGTACCACTGATTCCATGACACACTTTGATGGTGGTGGTGGGATCTGCCCGAGGTCTCCATGTTGGACACAACCCCTGGTGTCCCAGCCCTGCTGCAGAGCTATTTCCACCAGGCAGGTCTGTCCTTGGCATGGTTCTCAGTGGAGCTCTGCACCTCCTCCTTGCTTTGGATCCGTCCCTGGGGTGAGGCTGTGGCAGAGGGGGAGTCCCTCAGCCCTGGCTATGCCTCCTCTCTTGCCGTGGTGCCAGCGCTGCCTGTCGTGCCCAGCTCTGCTCCCAGGACACTCAGGTTCCTCCTGTGCTGTGTCTTCTCCAGCTGCAGCTCCTGCAAGAGGGTCTGGAGATGGTGCAGGAGCTCCAGGGACCCACAACAGAGCCCAGGCACAGCTGGAGATGGTGCAGGAGCTCCAGGGACCCACAACAGAGCCCAGGCACAGCTGGAGATGGTGCAGGAGCTCCAGGGACCCACAACAGAGCCCAGGCACAGCTGGAGATGGTGCAGGAGCTCCAGGGACCCACAACAGAGCCCAGGCACAGCTGGAGATGGTGCAGGAGCTCCAGGGACCCACAACAGAGCCCAGGCACAGCTGGAGATGGTGCAGGAGCTCCAGGGACCCACAACAGAGCCCAGGCACAGCTGGAGATGGTGCAGGAGCTCCAGCGACCCACAACAGAGCCCAGGCACAGCTTTCAGGGACAGGGAGGGGTGGGACGGGGGTGCAGATGTTCATTCTGTGCCTGAGAGAGGGAGTGCTCAGCCCGGGTTTGGAAGGGCCAGGAGGGTTCCTCACAGAGGTCCCTCCCCTCGTGGCTGGTGTAGGAGACCAGCCATGGGGCACACGTGGGGCGGCTGCAGCTCATGGCTGGACACGCCTCGGCTTTCCACGGCAGCGGCGGGACCTGACTCTTGTTTCACCAACAGTGCTGGACCCGCAGCCTCTGGGAGTGAGCTGGGGGTCCCTGCAGACCTCTGAGACCCCACCCCCTCCGAGACCCCACCCCCTCCGAGACCCCACCCCCTCCGAGACCCCACCCCCTCTGAGACCCCACTCCCCCGAGACCCCACCCCCTCTGAGACCCCACCCCATCTGAGACCCCACCCCCTCCGAGATCCCAATCCCCTCTGAGACCCCACCCCCTCTGAGACCCCAATCCCCTCCGAGACCACACCCCCTCTGAGACCCCACCCCCTCCGAGACCCCACCCACTCTGAGACCCCAATCCCGAGACCCCACCCCCTCTGAGACCCCAATCCCCTCCGAGATCTCAATCCCCTCCCAGACCCCAATCCCCTCTGAGACCCCACCCCCTCTGAGACCCCACCCCCTCTGAGATCCCAACCCCTCCAAGACCCCACCCCCTCTGAGACCCCACCCCTTCTGAGACCCCACCCCCTCCGAGACTCCACCCCATCTGAGACCCCACCCCCTCTGAGACCCCACCCTCTCCGAGACCCCACCCCCTCCGAGACCCCACCCCCTCTGGGACCTCCCCCCCTCTGAGACCCCAATCCCCTTCTGAGACCCCACCCACTCCGAGACCCCACCCCCTCTGGGACCTCCCCCCCTCTGAGACCCCACCCACTCCGAGACCCCAATCCCCTCTGAGACCCCACCCCCTCCGAGACCCCACCCCCTCTGAGACCCCACCCCCTCTGAGACCCCAATCCCTTACGAGACCCCACCCCATCTGAGACCCCACCCCCTCTGAGACCCCACCCCCTCTGAGAACCCAATCCCCTACGAGACCCCACCCCCTCTGAGACCCCACCCCCTCCGAGACCCCACCCCCTCTGAGACCCCACCCCCTCTGAGACCCCAATCCCCTACGAGACCCCACCCCCTCTGAGACCCCACCCCCTCTGAGAACCCAATCCCCTACGAGACCCCACCCCCTCTGAGACCCCACCCCCTCCGAGACCCCACCCCCTCTGAGACCCCACCCCCTCTGAGACCCCAATCCCCTACGAGACCCCACCCCATCTGAGACCCCACCCACTCTCAGACCCCACCCCCTCCGAGACCCCACCCCCTCTGAGACCCCCACGCCCTCTGAGACCCCACCCCATCTGAGACCCCACCCCCTCTGAGACCCCACCCACTCTAGACCCCACTCCCTCTGAGACCCCACCCCATCTGAGACCCCACCCCCTCTGAGACCCCACCCACTCTAGACCCCACCCCCTCCGAGACCCCACCCCCCCGAGACCCCACCCCCTCTGCGACCCCAATCCCCTCTGAGACCCCACCCACTCTAGACCCCACCCCCTCTGAGACCCCACCCCCCCGAGACCCCAGCCCCTCTGAGACCCCAATTCCCTCTGAGACCCCAGCCCCTCTGAGACCCCACCCCCCCGAGACCCCAGCCCCTCTGAGACCCCAATTCCCTCTGAGACCCCACCCCCTCCGAGACCCCACCCCCTCCGAGACCCCAACGCCCTCTGAGGCCCAGCCAGCTGAGCCCCCACCCCAGCCCTGCAAGGCAGAGCAGCACCTGAAGGGTTTGCCCGGACCCGCCGCTCCCTGCGGGCTGCCGGAGCCGTGCCCTTGGCGCAGCGCTGCCCCTGCCCACCCTCCTGCCCGGGCACACGAACGCGGGTACCCCCGTCCCCATCGCACACGGAGTCTGTGCGGCTGCAGAGGGGTCACATCCCAGCGCCCCGCGCTCCGGGGACAGGAATGTGGATGCGTCCAAAGGCTGATGGGTTCTCCAAAGGATTCCATGCAGCTCTCAGAGCCCTCTCCTCATTCCCAAATCACCTTCTTGCCCTGTCCCGAGGGTGCCAGGGCTCCCTCCACCCGCTGCCACTGCTCGAGGCGGCGCTGGATGTGCTCCCGGAGTCCCCGCAGGATGCGGAGAGCGTGGCTCGGGGACGCGGGTGACGAGCTGCAGGGACAGGGAGGGAGGGAGGGGGGGGCAGAGTGTCCGAGGGCACCGAGCGCCCCTGGCAGAGGGGTGGGGGGCGCAGGGACCCCCATCACCCCCAGGAGCAGCCTCCGGGCAAACCAGCGGCTCCGGGACTCACCCGCCCGCGGCCGGGGAGGGGTCCCGTCCCACGGCACTGCTGGGGAGGGGTTCGTCGTGGCACGGACACACCGAAGGGGTCCCCGTGGCTGGGCAGTGCCCGGCCCGTCCCGGGACCGCCGGCTCCCATGGGTGTCCCAGGAGATGCTCCATCCGGACGCTTTTGCCAGCCCTTTCCTTGAGGAGCAGTGTCGGGAGAGAGGGATCAGAGCGGCACCTGCACCGCCAGCTCTGCCCCCCGAGCCTGCTCAGCCTCTGCTCTGAAAGCTGTTGGCTTTGCAGCCAGGTCAGAGCTTGCAGGGAAGACCTGGAGCCACGCAAGGCTGAGCAGGGGTTTGGCAGGAGCAGGACAAGCCTGGAGGTACCCAGGGGGCAACTCCTCTGCTCCCCTGAGCCATCCCCAGCACAGACCTTGCCCTGGGAGGCGAGAACTGAGCCTGCTGCACTCAGCAGACCCCACCAGCCCCACCAGCCCTTCTCGTGGGGAAGGAGAAACACCTGGATGACCCTGATGGAGCAGCACATCTGGGCTGCTGTCCCCTCAGTGGGGAGCACCCAGCTCTGCAGCTCAGCTGTGGTTGGATGTGCCCCACCATGCTGTGCCCTGTCAGCTGCCTCACATCCCCATCATTCCCTTCTCCCTTCCTGACCTGCTCCAGGGTCTTTTGGAGCTGCCAAAGGGTGTCCACCTTCTCCCTCTGGAGCAGCACATGGAGCTGGTGCAGGGTCTGCAGCCTCTGCTGCAGGAGGGAGTGGGTGCTCTTCTCCAGCCCCCGGAGCCTCTGCAAGAGAAGTGGGAGTCACATCACTCCTTTTGGATGCCCATGGCCACTCTCCAGGTCCAGGAAGGCTCTTTCCAAGGGCATTCTCCAGGCAGGATGCCCAAGTCCCTCCTGGCCGGGGTGGCACCACCTCATCCTTGATGTCCACCAGAAAAGAGCTGAGGTTTATTGGGTCAGTGCCATCACCCTGGCATCAAGCCATGCCCACCCCCAACATTCCTGCTCTCCCTGCCTCTGCTGGGAGTTTCCAGGACCTCTTGACCTGAAGACCAGTCCCCCCACTCTGCCTGCAACCATAAGGGTGGTTTTCCCAACAAATTCTTCTCTTAAAAGCTCCAACCCCTCAATAAAACCTTCCTGGGGATAAATCTAGTTGGGTCCTTTAGGAATTTGGGCAGCTCCAGACTCTTCCCACAGGACATGTGTGTGCCTGGATAAGGGGCTGAGCCACTGACAGGGGTGTGGTGTGTGTGCTCCTTCCCAAGGCCCCTCCAGTGGGATCTTGGCCCCACTGCAAAGCTGAGAGTGCACTGACCTTCAGAAGCTCCAGTTTCTCTTCTTGCAGAGCCAACCTTGTCCTTCCCTCCTTCCCCAGCTGCTCCTGGCAGCTCACACAGGCTCCCTGCCCCTGCCAAGACTGCAAAATCCCCCTCTTTGCCCATTCCCACAGCTTTGCCTCTGCCAGGTGCCAGCTCTGGCCCCGCCATCACACGCAGGAGCAGCTGCTCTTCCCTCCCAAAGCAGAGCCATGGCCAGCACAGCCCTCCCAGCCTCTGCTCCCCACCCAAGGGCACTCCCAGCCTGTCCCTGCCACCTGTGGCAGAGCCTGGCCAGCCCCTGCTTGGGCCATCCCAAGGTCACCTCACCATCCTCTCCAGGTCTGTGGGGTGCCAGTGCCAGGTGTCCCAGGTGCGTGGCAGCAGTGCCAGGCCAGTGCTGTAGTGGGGACACTGTTACCCACCTCTCTGGTGTCACCACTCCCCAGCTTTGCAGGAGGAGACTCCAGAGGGTGCCCACCCCCTCCAGTGGATCCACAACCCTCTTGGGCCTCTGGCACCATCCTCTGCTCCAGGCCCTGTGCAGGACCCATCCCTGGAGCCCATGGCATACCTGGCTCTGTCATCTTTGCTCCAAGTCTTGGCACCAGATCTCGGCTCTCGTGTCCCCTCCTGGCTCCTCTGCAGTGACACTGGCTGTGCCACCACACACTGGCATCCAGGAGTGGGGTTACAAACCCATTTGCTCCTTTTCCATGGTCATTTCCACATGCATTTCCATGGCCACCACGTGGGACACAAAGCCCAGGGCCGGGCTCTCCTGGCCACATCCCTGCTGGTCTCCACACCCAGCAGAGGGCAGAGCCAGGAGCATCCCCTCGTCCCCTGCCCCTCCAGTGCCATGCCCAGGGCTGTCCCCTCGGGCAGCCCCCAACCCCCAGCCAGCCCGGGGCTGTACCTGGCCAGGCAGCCACACTTGCTGTTTCCCACGCTGCCTCCAGGACACAGGTGGCACACCTGCCCTGGCCCCACATGGCCCAGGAGCTGCCACTGCTGCCTCAGCACCTGCAGGGAAAGGGGCATTTGGGGAGGGAGGAGCCCCGAAGTGCCCTCAAACCCCACGAGCAACTGGGGCTGGTCTCTGCCACCATGCCCTGCCCAGAGAGGGTCTCTGGCCCAGCCAAGCCCTTTCCCCCTGCTTGGTGTCCCCTCCATCCTCCTTCAGGACCCTCAGGCAGCCTGGACTCACGGAGATCCAAGCAGGGAGCTCTCCTCCTGCTGCCTGCTCTTGCCCTCTCCATGTCATCCACAGCCAGGGTGGCATTCCCTCCACGCTGGCCCCGGAGAGCTCGTGGCTCCTGCTGCCTCAGGCCCAGGGCTTTCCTGTCAGGATGTCCCCTGGTCCTGGCACTGCTGGCCCTGGGCCAAGAGGCATCGGCAGAGCCTGTCCTTGCCCAGGTCCTGCTTCTGCCAGCAGAGACCCCTGGAGTTCTCCGGGGATGCCCAGATGAGGTCATGGCCAGCAGCTCTGCCCTGGAGCCTGGATGTCCATGGGGAGAGTCCCCCCGGCCCAGGGCTGGCTGGGCAGAGGGGGCTGGGCAGGGACCTCCCCAGGCCATGCCAGGCATGTGGCTCTGGCTCAGCCGGGATATCCTCACTCCCAGAGACTCCAGGCTCTCCCACTTCCTCAGGGATGGAGACCTGTCCCCCCAGAGCTGCCTGCCTGGCTCCATCTCCAGCTGCTGCCGGTCACCCAGCCTCCTCCCCGTGGGGAACAAGGAGTCCTCCTGCCCCGGGTCAGCTCCCTCCGTGGGGACATCCGCAGTGAGCTCATCTTCCTCCTCCTCCTCCAGCAGGGACTCCACCATTCCCTCCTGGAACCTGGCAGCGAAGTCCTCGGTGCGGATGGAGCTGGAGCTGGAGCTGCTCCACTCCCTCGGGCTGAGTTCCAGGAGCTCCTGCTCCCATGGGACAGGGCTGCTGTCACCCTGGGGACACCTGGCATTGTGTCCTTCCAGCTCTGTGTGGGAGAGCAGACAATGAGTCCTCCCCATCCCTGGGCAGAGGTGGGAAGGAGCCAGAACTGAACCACCTTGGAGGGACTGGAAATTCCTGTTCCTATCAGGGAGCGTTGGGAGAGCACCAAAGCACAGACACTGAGACAACTCACCCTCTGCAGCAAGATCCTCAAGAGCTTCCAGAGGAAAAAGCCACAATATCATTCTTCTCTTTTTAAACCAGGGTCTGTTTGTCTGTCTGTCTATGCTCCCAGGTTTGGCTCAGCTCAGCAGGGAGGGCAGTGCCAGTGCAGCAGGGCATGGGATGGGGATAGTCGGCTATTCCATTAAAAAATGGGAAGCCACTGCCTGATAGGACAGTCCTGAGATCCCAAACCAGGGGACCTGGTCCCAAAGTGCCCTTTGCACATTTCCCAGGGTACAATTTGCTCTCCACCTTTGCTGTGTGTTTGTTTGATACCAGCAGCACCAGCTGTGAAATCACGGAATCACAGAAACCTTCAGGGTGGAAAAGCCCTCTGAGACCATTAAGTCCAACCATCCCCCAGCACTGCCAAGGCCACCACTGACCCATGGCCCCAAGTGCTACATCCATATGGCTTTTAAATCTCTTCAGGGATGGGGATTCCACCACTGACCTGGGCAGCTGTGCCAGGGATGGACAGCTCTTTCCATGAAGGCATTTTCCCTGAAAAATAACCCGTCCCTCCCCTGGCCCAGCCTGAGGCCATTCCCTCTTCTCCTGTCCCTGTGCCCTGGAGCAGAGCCCAACCCCCCCCCCCCCCCCAGCTCCTCCCTCCTGGCAGGGATTGCAGAGCCAGAAGGTCCCCCCTGAGCCTCCTTTTCTCCAGGCTGAGCCCCCCCAGCTCCCTCAGCTGCTCCTGCTGCTCCAGGGCTTTCCATGATGCTGCCTCAGCATCATTCCCAGCCAGGCATTGCTCTGCAGGAGAGCTGGCACAGGGGGTGGGCAGAGGGGCCTGGGGGGCAAAGCAGAGCCGAGGAAGCCCCAAAGTGCCCTGTCCCCACTCACCAGCCATCCCAGAGCCTGTGAGGATGGTGTTGGGAAGGATGTCCCTGTTTCTGCTGCTCTTGGTGGTCCCCACACCTGGAGGCTGCAGGGGGGAGAACAGGGAATGTGGCCCCCCCAGAGAGGGGGTGCTCCCTGGGGGGACAAGGCAGGAGCACCCCAGTGCTGGTGCTGCATCAGTGCCCCACTGCACCCCCAGCTCAACACCACAACGTGACCCCCCTTCCCACCCCCCACACCTGGCTCAGCTGGGCATCAGTGGGGTCCAGCCCATGTCCCAGTGTTTCCTTGCCCAGGACCCTGCCAGCTCCAGCTGCTTCCCTGAGTTCAGGGCTGCAGACAGGAGGAAAGAGGTGCTGAGAGTCTCAAAGCACAAAGTGTGTGTGTGTGGGGCGGGGGGAGGTTTGGGCGAAAGTCCCCCAGGGGGTTCCCCAGGGGGGCCGGGCAGGCCGGGCAGCACCCTGGGCTTGCAAAGGGCACCACTATGGAATGGAAGGACAAGCCTGTCAGGGCAAAGTTGTGTTGGTCCTGGGCACCTGTGTGACCATTACTGCACTTCTGGCCTTGGAAAGCACCTTCCTCCAGCTCTGAGGCTGCCAGCCCAGCCTGCAGCACAGGGCATGGTGAGGGGCACCTGCTCTACAAGCCTCCAGGAACTCATCAGGCTTCAGAGTGACCATGGTGAGCCCCACACAGCCCTGCCCACCCACCCCCGGGGTGAGGCTCCACTGCAGGCTCATGGGGGCACAGAGGTTGGTTTTCCCTCAGGTCAACATTCTGGCACAGGAGCTGCCCCTGAGAGCTGCAGAGTCCTCAGTCCCACGCTGTGCCCACTGTCCCACGCCGTGCCCACTGTCACACTGCCCTCAGAGCAGGCAGGGACCCCCCAGGGGTCAGCAGGGGCTGAGAGGGTCCCAGTGCCAGGGTCCCCCACCCCAGCCTTGATCCATGCTCACCTGGGGCAGGCAGGACAGTGCCAGGACAGTGCCAGGACAGCCAGCAGGACCAGGACAGGCAGTGCTGTGTGTCTCTGTCTCCTGGCAACGACTGCAGGACCAGTCTCAGCCTGCCTGTGATTCCCCCACCCACCTCCACAGCCCCTGCCCAGACCCTCCCCTGGCTCTCCTAGGCCTCCTCCTGCCCAAACTCCCCTGGGACAGCTCCTTCCCACCATCCCCAGGGAACCCCTGTGTCTGGGCACCTTCCCCTGAGCCACCTCTCCTGTTCTTCCTTCCCTGCTCCTCCTCCTCTGGGCCACTATCTTCTCCCTTGGCTGAAACACCCCCTGACATCTCCTCCTCCTTCCTCCCATGGCAACCCCTTCCCTGGTTCTCCTCTAAGCTGCTGCTGCCAGAGAACCTCCTTCCATGGGCACCTCCACCTGGGCCACCTCTCATGCTCCTGCTTCTCTGGACCTTCTCCACTTGGACACCTTCTACCCTGAAAAACTTCCCCTGAACCATCTTCTCTCATGGTCCTTCTTCCCTCCAAACCATCTTCCCTGCGTATTTCCCACCCTCAGCAACTTCCCCATGGATTCTTCTCCTTCCTAAAAAAACACTTCCCTGGGCTTCCTCATCCTCTGGGCAACCTCCTCCTTTGAACAACCTTCCCTGGGCCATATTCTCCCCTGGACCACCTCCTGCCCCCCAGAACACCTTCTCTGGACCATCTCCTCCCCTGGGCAACTTCCCTTCAGATCCTCCTCCTTCCCTGAACAACCCCTTCCCTGGACCTCCTTGTCCTTTGGGCAACCTCTGACAACATTCTCTGGCTCTTCTCCTCCCCTGGTCACCTCCCATGGTCCCTCCTCTGCACTCCACCCCATGCCTGTGCCCCACACCCACCCAGGGCTCCTCCAGGACCCCCCAGTGACCATCTCAGCACCGTGGCTTTTAAAACTCCCGAATCCAAGTTTTATTTCCGTGTAGGAGAAGAGGGATCACTCACAATATATTATTGTTCAAAAAGAAAATACATTCAACAGCATTTACAGTGGAATGACATTAAAATCCTCCACGAGGAACAGAAGGACCAGGAGATGGTGCTCTGGTTAAGTGCTGCTGATAGATGAACTCTGGAAGATGGAGCAGTATTTCCAACGATCCTGAACTCCGGGGGATTCCTGGGCTGGGGGTGCTCCTCATGCTCCCCCACGCTCCGTGGAGCTGTGCAGGGCTGTGATGGGGATTTGCAGATGGATGTGGCCATGGGGGCACACCAGGGAGGACCTCTCAGGGCCCCTGAGCCCAGCAGGACCCTCAGAGCCAGCACTTAGGGAGCAACATCCCACTCCCCGCCCTCCTCCGCTGCTGGAACACCCGGATCCAGCTTCGGGAACAGCCTGTGCTGGAGTTTGTCCCCTCTCCAAGCTCCCAGGTGACACTTGCATTGACACAGCAAAAAGCAAAGTAAGGCATTCTGAAAAGCTCAATTTGTAGCCCATTTTACAAACCAAATTCAGGCCTCGAGTGGGATAAACCCCCCAGGACACTTTGGTGCTGCCACAAACCAACCTCGTGGCACCGGGATCAGTGCGGAGCATCCTCTGCCCTCCCAGGCAGGACACCTAGGCCAGGACACTGGCAGCTCTCCACAGGCTCATTCCCACATCTAAGGAAGTCTGGATCATTTAAGACTTGCATTGGCTTTCCCAAGCCAGGGCAAAGCTCCAGGAAGGGTGTGGAAAGAGTGAACAAGGTGGAACAGCTGCTGTGACACCCACAATGCTGGGAAGCAGTTTGGAGCATCACATTCCCAGGGATCCTGAGTGCCTCCCCTCAACCCCCCAACACATCATTTCCAGATGGGAATGTCTCTAGAAAACCTTTTCCATGCTACTGCATCCAGCTTTGGAGCAAAACATTCCATCCCTGCTTCGGGAGTCACTCCATCACCATCACCAGGCCTCGGGGACTCGTACTCGTGCTGCAAAAACTCAGACAGACACTTCTGTCTTCATCATTTTTCATCTATTGTGTACCATAGAAATTTAAGCAAAATAATTTTATATATATATTTATATATATGTATAAATTAGAAGCAAATAAATAAGATTAAAGGGTCCCTTGGGAGCAGTGGGGGCTGTCCCTCCCCACAGTGATGGGGCTGCAGGGGCTGCACACGTGGGGCTGTGGGGGAGACAGGGATGGAGGTGCTGGAAGCTGACCAGGAGGAGACTGATGGATGAGGAACCTGATTGCATAAGTGTCCCATGTGCAGCCTGGATATTCCAGTTACTGTTGCCTCGAAGTTCGTTATTGCTAATTATCTTCCCACGTGGATGTGGCGGCTCAGCCTGGGGCGGGCTGAGCCCGGGAGGCAGCGCCAGCGTGACATGGTGAAGAGCCAGAGAAGAAGACAGCAGAAATGAGATCCAATGGGGCAAGTGCAGGTGTCCAGCTCTCCCTGACATTCTCTGCCTCAGGGGATCCCATTTCCAGGGGCTGCCACCCCTGCTCCCTTCCCTGCTCCTGGGCTGTGCCAATCATGGGCAGTGCTCACTCCACTTCTCCCAGTGCCTCCAGGGCTGCCAAAGGCCATGGCACACAGGAGGGGCCAAGGGGCATGAGGGGTTCCCTCAGCCCCAGTGACCTGAAGCTGCTCCTGGGAGAGCCCAGCCATGAGGGAGGAGAGGGAAGGGAGCCAGGACTTTTCGGATTCATCCTGTGCCAGGGCACTGCAGCCAGACCTGTGTGGCTGGAGGGGGAAGACACAGGGGTGGCAGATCCAGGCCCAAGGCTCCCTCCCAGTGGCACCACGGCATGTCTTCCCTCCTCTCCCAACCAGATGCTGCTGGAAAACCTGGCACTGAGGTCCAGGCTCCTGCCAGCCCCTGGATGCAGGGACACGGAGTGGGGACACGGAGCATCGCTGGGATACAAACCTCTTCACTGGGTGTCCCTGGCATTCCAGACCTCGGCAAGGCCATTTCCCCCTCGGCTGTGGTTACAGGAAAACCAAACCAAACCTCACTCAAACCACTCCCACAAAGCATCACGTTAAAGACAGTCCCCAGCCTTGACTGAACACATCAGACTGAGGGGAAGCAGCTCCAACGCTCTTCAGAACAAAACAAAAACCAGGTCAAAAAACCAAAGTCACCAGCTGCAATGCCCCAGCTGGTGTTACTGGGATGACTGGGCACGGCGGGCACCACCAAGAGCCTCTGGGATCAAGCGCTATGGCCCCTGGGGACAGTTTGTCGAGCAGGACTCTGGGTTGTTCGTGTCCATCTTTGAAGGTACCTGAACCAGGAGCAGATTCTTTTTTTTTAAAAAAATAATTCCATAAAGTCCACACAGAAATGGGAGGGGGGGAAAAAATGGCAAAGAGAAGAGCTCACACAAGCCACAGCATTGTCACAGCCCGGGCATCTTTGGAAGGTGCCGCCTCGGCCCATGGAGCCGAGGCACTGAAGGACACAGGCAATGAACATCCTCACCCCAACCAGCTCCACGTGTCCTCACTCCTAATGAGTCGCTGAAAAAGCCATCATTAAAAAAAAAAAAAGCTATTTATTAGTGCGTAAAAAAATAGGTTTGGAATCCCTGTTTGGATCTCTGCATGTGTTCACTCTGGGTTTGCCCAGAGAGCCACCAGCGAGATGGTGTGCCCGGGCTGGCCCTGGGGCTGTCCCCAGGCTGTCCCTCGGGCTGTCCCCAGGCTGGCCCTGCAGCTGTTCCCAGGCTGTCCCACGGGCTGGCCCCAGGCTGTTCCCAGGCTGTCCCCAGGCTGTCCCCAGGTTGTGCCGGTGTCCTGTGAGGTGGCCCCAGCGTGGGTGAGGCTCAGAAGATGTCGGGGCACACACTCCAGTCCTGCTTGTCCTTGGCCTCCCAGTAGCCACCCTTGTAGACACAGATGAGCTCCCCGGTGACAGCGTCCACCTTCCGCTCGAACCACAGCGGGATGTACCCCTCGTAGTCCTTCCCTGTCCCGGCAGGAACAGAACACGCTTCAGGGATGTTTTGCCACCGTCCACCCGGCGACTCCCACACTTCCCACAGCCACACAGGCTCCACTCCACCCCCTTCCTGCCCCACACTGTCCCTGCCCGTGGCCATCCTGGAGCCCCTCACCTTCCTCCAGGGCCTCCACGGCCTCGGCCTCCCTCCGGCGGCGCACGGCTCGCTGCTTCTCCTCCAGCCGCTGCTTCTCCACGTTGGCCTCGTCCCAGCGGCCGCTCTCCATGAGCCGCTGGTCGGGGCGCAGGCGGCTGTCGGTGGGGGCCACGCGCTCCTCGGGCTCGTTCAGCGTCAGCGCCAGCTCCGAGAAGAAATACATGTTCTCTGCGTTCTCCCTGCACCCAGAGAGGCGTGGGGTGGTCAGGGGGTGGGGTGGGGTCTGCCTCAGGCAGGGCCCCCCAGCCTCTCATGTCCCACCCCAGTCCCACCGATCCACTCCTGATGTCCCAAATCAGATGTGTGCCAGCCATGGTGTGTCTGCCCCTCTGGTTTCCCTGTTCCATTGCATCAGGAGGGGTTGCTCCACCTCAGCCATCCCCAGTGAGCTGCAGCCAACACTTGGGCTCCTCCTGGCTGGCCAGGGGCAGGAAAGCTCTGCAGAGGGATCTGGACAGGCTGATCCATGGGCTGAGGCCAGTGGGGTGAGGGACAGCAGGGCCAAGTGTCAGGTCCTGGCCTTGGGTCACGATAACCCCATGGAGTGCCCCAGGCTGGGGGCAGAGTGTCTGGAAAGCTGAAAAAGGCCCTGGGAGTGCTGGTGACAGTGGCTGGACACTATTCCAGGTGTGCCCAGGTGGGCAGGAGGCCAGTGGCCCCAGGGCTGTGCCAGCCATGGTGTGTCACAGGGCCAGGGCAGTGCCCATCCCTGTGCTGGCACTGCTGGGGCACCTCCAGCCCTGGGGCAGTTCTGGGCCCCTCAGACAGGAGAGACACTGAGGGGCTGGAGCGTGTCCAGGGCAGGGACCGGAGCTGGGAAAGGGCTGGAGCAGCAGGAGGGGCTGAGGGAGCTGGGGGGGCTCAGCCTGGAGAAAAGGAGGCTCAGGGGGGACCTGCAATCCCTGCCAGGAGGGGGGTGCCGGGGGGGAGGGTCGGGCTCTGCTCCAGGGCACAGGGACAGGAGAGGGAATGGCCTCAGGCTGTGCCAGTCAAGGTTGAGGTTGGATACTGGGAAAATTCCTTCATAGAAAGGGTGGTCAGGCCCTGGCACAGCTGCCCAGGGCAGTGGGTGGTGTAGTCTCCATCCCAAAAGAACATGCCCAAGCCCTGCTGTGGGCAGAAGTGCCAAGGGAGGACTGATCTCCAGAGGGACAGTGACTTGGACAGGATAGCCAAGCAAGGCAAAGCAGCCAACACCCCTCCCTGCCACAGCCCACAGCCCCAAAACCCCAGCTAGTTCCCCAACTGCTCCAGGGTCCCCCCACCCTTGCAGGGACCTGCTCTCCCCTTCCACCCCAGAAAGAGCCACTTGGTCCCCCAAAGTCCTGGTCCCCTCCCACATCCTCAGGCCTGGGCATACCACTGCCCCCCATTCCATGAGGGAATGCCATCCCATCCCCATCCAGCACCCCACACCAAGGGGACTCACGGGAGGGGGTACTTCCTCCACAGGACCTTTGGGGACAGTGTCTGGTACACAGTTTTCTGCTTGCCCTCCATGCTGGTGCTGCCATGGCTGCTGTGCAAGATCTTGGAGCACTCCATCTTCTCATCCCATGTGCCAGACATGACGTAGTGGGCTTTGCCATCGGCGTCGCTCACCACCCCTGTCACCTGGCAGGGAGAGATGGCATTGGGAAATGCCCAGAGGAGCAGAACACCCTCCCAGTGCCCCACCCAGAGAGGCTGGACCTGGCACTGTGTCCCCTTGGACATCAGCTGTGCCCATCCTGACCATGCAGGTAGGTCTGCTGCCCCTCAAACCCCTCCCAGCTCTCAGTGCTGCAGCTCCAGCCCGTGGAGGTTCCAAACACGGGACATGCAGGTCCCCCCAGCACTCCCTGGTGACCCACAGCCCCTCAGCCCCATGCTGGGGCTCATCCCAGTGGTACTGGGAGCCTGGGAGCCCAGCCCAGAGGAAGATCCAGGTTTCACCCCAGCCCAGGCTGGCAGGAGGAGCAGGGCCATTGCTGGGTACGCACCTTTCGTGGCACATCCCTGGAGAAGTAGCTGTAGGGGGTAAATTTCAGCTGGCATTTATCTTTGGACTTATGGTTAACAATCTCTATTTCACCAGACTGGATAAAAGACACAGAACCACAGCAGGGAGAGACAGAGCAGGTGTTAGTTGTAGAGCAGGTACCAATCAACACTGGGCACAGCACCATGGCTGGAGCCCCTGCAGCAGCCACCCCACCCTGCCCCACCGAGCTGCTGGCCTTGGGAAGAGCCATGAAGAGCTCCAGAAAGCCTCTCTCTGTCCCTGCTAGGGAAGCACAGCTTTCCATCATGGCAGGAGCACCCCAGGAGGGCAATGCCCAGCCAAGCAAAGCCAGGCAGGACCCAGCCCCTCACCCACAGCCACTGACCTGGTCGATCCAGAGCTTGCCCACGATGATGTTGTGCACAGTGGAGGTGACTTTCCTCCAGACATAGTGATTGCCACTGGAGTGGAACTCGAGGTGGATGGCACCTGTGGAGAGAGGGGTGCCCTGAGCTCAGAGAGGGCAGATGTTTACCCAGAGCCCACCACCACCCCAGCCCTGTGCCAACCCTCACATCCATGCCAGCCCCTCTGCCTGCATCCCCCGTCCTCTGCCCCCAGCCAGGGCTGGCTCTGGATTCATCCCTCCCTTTGCTGCATGCTCCCTCCCCTCTCTGCCCCAGGGAGGCAGGGACAACACCTCCCAGGCCCGCTGCCCTCTGACAAAAACACTCATTTTAAAGCAGGTCAGAAATGTGCCACCTGGTTGAGTCAGTGCCCCAAAGCCAGCCAGGCACTGGCACCGCTCTGGGAACAGCCCTGGGCACAATGCCCAGCCCAGGGACAGGCAGAAGACAAATAAAACAGTGGAAGGAGGCAGCTTATTGAACCCCAAAGCAAAGCAGCCTCCCTTTGCAGCTGGCATCATTTCCACTCCCAGGGCAGATGTGTTATTGTCACATATTGGGTCAGGAGCACAAATCTGGCCTTCACTGGAATTCAGTGAGCCCCAGGTGAGCCCAAGGGATTCACTGAACCCAAGGTGAGGCCAAGGAATTCCCAGAGTCCTGTCTGAGCCCAAGGAATTCATAGATCCCCATGTGAGCCCAAGGGATTCCCAGAATCCTCCACGAGTCCAAGGAATCCACAGAGCCTCAGGTGAGCTCAAGGAATTAACTGAGCTCCGGGTGAGCCCAAGGGATTCCCAGAGCCCCTGGTGAGCCCAAGGGACCAGTTGCTTTGGCCTTTGGGTGCTGCATGAGCAGTGCAGGGCACACCAACCCCGGATGCTCCCAGTGCCCAACACCTACCCAGTGGCATGATGGAGAGGTATTTGCCCCTGAACTTGCTGGCGATGGTGATCTCCTGCCACAAGGTCCACCCTCGCCGGGAGTACACGTGGTGGGCAGCAGCTGGGGGGTGGTGGCTCACCTGGGGACAGGAGAACAGCCCATTAGGTCACTTGGCCACTGGGTCAGTGCTCACAGCAGGACTACTCAGAGAGGAGACAGGTCCATGCCAGCTTTGGCACTGTGGATGCTCCCTGGACACCCCAGTTTCCTCCTGGTCATCAGGGTGACCCCTGGTGAGGTGCCCCAGCAGCAAAGGGAGGCACACCAAGCTCCTGCCAGGACATGCTAAGGCTCATTTCAAAGCATTATCCATAAAATCTTAACTTGAGCAACCGTCACCATGGGATGCTGCTGTGCCATGATCCCAGACATAGCCTTGCTCTCCAGGGATCCTGGCTGAGAAACAGGGATGTGCTGGCATCCCAGTTATGCCAGTGCAACAGCACCTCTCCTAACAGCAGCAGTTCCCACTGCTCTGCTTCGGAACTCAGGAGGAGTTTTCCAAGTTGTCCAAGACACACAGCAAGACTTTGGCTTCGTCCTTACAGACACATTGGGCTGGAAAAGTGGATATGACAGCCTAAATCCTGAAAATGACTTGGTAAAGATGATGTTCACATCACACTGCCCTGGAAAAGCAGCCCAAAAGGGAACATCCCAGGCAGAGGGTTCTGCTCATGCAGGAGCTCACCTGGTGGCACAGCCCAGCCTGGCACAGGCCACCCATGCCCAGGCCCCACAGACTCTACACACAGAGCTCAGGGATGATTTTCACTGCTGTAATTACAGGCTGAGCGCCCCGAGGTCAGGATTACACCCAGGCAGAGCCAAGGCCTCACCACCAAATCCCAGCCACCAGTAGGAGGAAATCCTATTTGGATAACTGGATTTCGGGCACTGGATTATCAACGCTTGGCTCGGTGTGTTGGCTGAGCAGCACAGGAAAATTCAGAGCAGTGGGAAGGGTGTCTGACTGTCTGTCTGTCCTGTGTCCAAGTCACACTGTCATCAAAATGTGCCCTTTGAAATGACTCTGGGGGGCATAAAGAGGCTCCACTGAAGGTTCTGGAGCAGGTTTGCTCCCAGTTACACTGATCCTGATTTTGGATGAAGCTCTTGTGCTGTGGCAGCAGAGGGAGGGACTCCAGGGCAGGCAGAGGGCTGTGCCCAGGGATCAGGCTGCTGTGGAACTGGTCAGGAACACTACACTGGGTACAGATGGAGGAAAACTGGGACCAACTGGAGCAAGCAGTTCCAGGCAGGTTATTCATTTGGGGAGGAAGACGGATGAAGGAAGGAGGGTGGTGAAGAGGAGGGTGAAGGAATGAGAACAGGGCCAGGAAGGTGTGGGAGTGATGCAGTCAGGAGTATCCCAGGACACCTGACAGGCAGGTGTGGGAGTGATGTGGTCAGCGGTGTCCAGGGATACCTGACAGGCAGCCCTGGGCTTCAGCACCACAGCCCCAGTGAGGCTGATAAATCCACCCAGGTGTTTTAACTGTTCCCAGGTGCTGCTGGCTAAGGGATGCATTGAACATCCTGGTATGGGAACACCCACTTCCAATGGCCCAGGCCAGGAATCTCTGCCAGGCGAGGGAGGTGTGATGCTGCTGAGGTGGGTGACCCTGAGCTCTGTGACATCCACAGCACTGGGGGGCGGCTGGAGGGACGTGGCTGCCTCTGACCTGGCTCCTGGGAGCAGAGCAGGCAGGAGGGCAGGGGTGCAGGCAGGAGGGCAGGGGTGCAGGCAGGAGGGCAGGGGTGCAGGCAGGGGTGCAGGCAGGGCAGGCAGGGGTGCAGGCAGGGCAGGCAGGGGTGCAGGCAGGAGGGCAGGCAGGAGGGCAGGCAGGAGGGCAGGCAGGGCGGGCAGGAGTGCAGGCAGGGCAGGCAGGAGGGCAGGCAGGAGGGCAGGCAGGGCGGGCAGGGGTGCAGGCAGGAGGGCAGGGGTGCAGGCAGGAGGGCGGGCAGGGGTGCAGGCAGGGCAGGCAGGGCTGGCAGGGGTGCAGGCAGGAGGGCAGGTGTGCAGGCAGGGGTGCAGGCAGGAGGGCAGGCAGGGCAGGCAGGGGTGCAGGCAGGAGGGCAGGCAGGGCTGGCAGGGGTGCAGGCAGGAGGGCAGGGGTGCAGGCAGGAGGGCAGGCAGGGCTGGCAGGGGTGCAGGCAGGAGGGCAGGCAGGAGGGCAGGCAGGAGGGGTGCAGGCAGGAGTGCAGGCAGGAGTGCAGGCAGGGCAGGCAGGGGTGCAGGCAGGGCGGGCAGGGGTGCAGGCAGGAGGGCAGGCAGGGGTGCAGGCAGGAGGGCAGGCAGGGGTGCAGGCAGGAGGGCAGGCAGGGGTGCAGGCAGGAGGGCAGGCAGGGCTGGCAGGGGTGCAGGCAGGGCTGGCAGGGGTGCAGGCAGGAGGGCAGGCAGGAGGGCAGGCAGGAGGGTAGGCAGGGGTGCAGGCAGTGTTGAGATCTGGCAGTGTCCCACCTCACTGCAGCCACAGGCAGAAGCTCCCGAGGCAAGGATGGACCACAAGGGGACAAGCAGATCCAGGTGACATTGGGCACACAGCTCTGGGAATTATGAGGGGACAGCAGACATGAATCTTGGGGATTATCTGCTGCAGGACCTTTCTGGTGACATAAGCACAGGGTCACACTTCCAGGAGGCCCCACAAGCCTTTTCCCTGTCACTGCCCGGAGCAGCAGTGAGAGGTGGGATGGGATGGGATGGGATGGGATGGGATGGGATGGGATGGGATGGGATGTTACGGGATGTAACACAAGGCCAGTGCTCTGTGGGAGTCTGATGGGTCTGGGCACCCACCACCAAGGGAGGGCCTTTGCCCACACCTGGGTGTCCTGTGAGAAGCTGGTGGCAGAGCCTGGCACCTGCTGCAGTGACCACCCCAAACCTGGGGACAAAGGGCTGTGACTTGGAGGAGCCAAAGAAAAGGGAAACTGGGGGGACATGGGGATGCTGGTGCCAGCCTAAGCCTCCTCACCACACACTCCCAGTGTGTCCTGACACAGACCTTCTGGAGAAAAGAAAAGAGAGCCCCCACAAAGGGGTGTCCTGCTCAAAGGGGTAACAAACGGCCCCATTCCTCCCCAGGAATCCAGGATGGACCAGCCAGCTGTGCTAAGCATCAAACAGTCAATTATCTCTACAGGTCACAACTCATTCAGCAGCCCAGGCAGTCACTTAAGACCTGCTGTTTGCTCAGTGTGCTCCAGCTGTGCTCTGTGCTCAGAGCATGGGCCCCTCAGAGCTCATGGGCCTTCCCCAGGCTGTGAAACTAAAAACTTCAGCAGGAAAGAAATGAGATCCTAAGACACCTTCCAGCACAAAGAGAGCCTGGAAGAGCTTGGGGCATCACTGCATTGAATCATCAAATGAATCACAGATTCACAGGAGGGTTTGGGTTGGAAGGGACCTTAAAGTTTATCTCATTCCACCCCTCTGCCTTCCACCAGCCCAGGTTGCTCCAAGCCCCATCCAACCTGGCCTTGAACACTTCCAGGGATGGGGCAGCCCCAGCTTCTCTGGGCATAGGTAGAAGGGAGGCGGGGTGAGGAGAGCTTCTCCCTTGCTGCTCAAGTACTGAGATGTGACAGGAGCTCCAGCTCCAGGGGGCTGCCAGGAGACCTGGCAGAGTGATGGACACCTTTGTCCTCCCCTCCTCCTGCTCTGCAGCACTGGGACAGGCACACTCTGCTTCCAAAACATGCCTTGGGCTGTGCTGCTGCTGCTCCTGCCAAAGCCAACAGCAACCCACTGGCTCTCTCTGCCAGGAGGAATCATGGAATCTTGCAGGTTGGAAAATCCCTCCAAGATCAAGTCCAACCTTTGACCAAATCCCACCATGCCCACTAACTGCTATCACAAAGTGCCACATTTACTTGTTTTCCGAACATCTCCAGTGATGGTGACTCCACCACTGCCCTGGGCAGCCTGTGCTTTACAACCCTTTCGGGGAAAAAAATTATCCTGATATCCAGCCTGAACCCTCCCTGGCACAACTTGAGGCCATTTCACAGAATCACAGAGGCTGGAAAGACCTCGAAGACCATCAAGTCCAACTTGTGACCCAAAAACACCTTGTCAATCAGATCAGAGCACTGAGTGCCACGTCCAGTCGTTCTCTGGACACTTCCAGGGGTGGGGACTCCACCAACTTGTCCATGTCCTTGTCCTATCACTAACTGCTGGGAGAAGAGCCTGAGGAAGGCTGTGTGTGAGGAGGTGCTGAGTGTCCTTCAGCAGGACAGGGCACCCCGAGCCCCCACCCACCTGCTCGCAGAGGGAGCGGAACCCGAGCTCCTCCAGCCGGTCCAGCTCGTAGGTCTCCCCCAGCAGAGGGTTGAATGGCTTGGCCGTGCGGTGCACAGTGGTGGAGTAGGAGGACACGGAGAAGGCGGCGACGAAGCACATCTGCTCCGTGGAGCTCTCGCACTTGACCGCCTTGTCCAGCAGCTCGTGGTACTCCAGGTCCTCTGTGAGCCGCTGCAGCATCGACAGAGGCTCATTGAAGTTCACCTGGAGGGGAAAGGACAGGTGAGAGAAGCAGGAAAGACACCTGAGAGACACCAACAGACCCCAAAGCAAGGCAGGGAACACGGGGCTCTGCGCCACAAACTGTTGTCATGGGAGCACCAAGGCTTGGAGTCCCCAGCTGAGGTGTGGGGCAGCCTCATGGGACAACCAGGGATCATCCCAGGCATCAGTCTTGACCCCCAAAATGAGTGTCAGCAGCAAGACCAGCCCCTCCTGCCTCCCAGGGAACATCCCATTGGACACAGTGACATGGGACAAGGATGTGCTGCTCCCCAGGTTGTCCTCACCACCTCCTCTCAAAGCCACCCCTGTGCCAGGCTGACCCAGCTGCTCAAAAATCCTGCTCTGGGGGTTTCTCTGCTCATGGGACTCCAGCCCCATGACAGTACCCTTATTTTTTGCTCTGGAAATACTGAAATAAAAAAAATTTGAAAGAAGGATGGAGCCTCACAAGGTCTTCTGCCTCAAATACACATGAAATTCACTTTTTCATTTCAGTTCAGAATAAAGAAATACATTTTAGGAGCAGATGGCTGAAGGATGGGAGAACTTCTGTAAGCCAAGTTAAATATTTCATGCTAAAGAAAACAAACTCCAGATTCCAGGATTTAGCTGTTTTTAGATTTTGCACTCAGGGATTTAGCCTGAAAGTGGCAGGGATCTTACAGCATCCAAGAAAAGAGCTGTGCAGAAAGAGCAGCATCACATCCACACAAAGAGCCAATCATCTGGGATAACTCAGGGATGCAGGAATGAAGCTGGCAGCTCCATCCTTGGGCAACAGTGATGTAAAACCCTTCCACGGGGGAGGAAGATGAACCCACCCAAGTCGTTCTCCTCCTTTTCAGTGCTGAAGGTTTGCTCATTCGGAGGGAAAACTAAGAAGCTCTTCGCACAAGAGGGGAGGGGTTGGATCTCAGATGGATCTTTGCACTCCCTGGGGAGGGGATGGATCTTAGAACAACTTGAGAGCACCCCAGAAATGCTCCTAGTCGGTCAGGAATTCAGGTGAAGCCCATGGAATGAGAAATCCCATCACTCAGGGAGCACAGTGGACTCACTGATGGTTCATGCTATAATTAGCCACGTTTCCAAACCAACTTCCCCAAGTCACCTGCTCTGCTCCCTCCTCCTCCCCCTCCTTTCCCACAGTGTCAGCTCCAAAGCCCATGGAGCTGCTGCCTCTCCTGCACCTCTCCATGCACTGAGAGAGGATCTCAATGGCTGTTGGGAGGAGGTAAATTGCCTGTTGTCCATGGGCTGCTTGTTCTGGGGGTGAATCCCCCTAAGAAATGCCGCATGTGCCAGAGATTGTGGGGTGTATCATGGAATCCCAGAATGGTTTGGGTGGGAAGGGACCTTAAAGCTCATCTAGTGCCACCCCTGCCATGGGCAGGGACACCTCCCACCAGCCCAGGTTGCTCCAAGCCCCATCAAGCCTGGCCTTGGACACTTCCAGGGATGGGGCAGCCACAGCTTCTCTGCCCAACCTGTGCCAGGGCCTGCCCACCCTCACAGCCAAGAATTTCTTCTAATACCCAATGTAAACCTGCTCTCTTTCCTACTGCCCTCAGGTTTGGACTCCAGCAGCTCCCAGGATGATTTGATTGACAGGGAAGGTATAAATTTCTTCTCTCCATGCACCAGCAGCTGCTGGGATTTCACATCCTGATCTTATTCCTGTGCCCATCACGCCCTGATCTGCTGCTGCTGCAGAAATGGTACCATCTGGGGCTGGGCTTGGCATCTCAGCTGGAAATAGCACAAGGAAGAGACAGCTCAGCACTCTCACACCCAGAGCTCTGACCCCTCCCTCAGGCTCTGCCTTAGGAAGAGACAGAACACAACCAGTTCAGCATCCAAGCCCCTGGAATGTGCTCCTTCCTCTTTGCCCAGCGAGGGAAGGGCCCTGAACACAACTCCAGGGCTATGGATCACACTTTGCTGGGTTAATTCCGCTCTATCCAGTACCACACTAATCCCCAGGCACTCCAGATGTTTACAGCTCTCCCAAGCTTGCTGGGATTTCTGGGGACTGGTGATGACCTGCTGAGAATGGGTAGCCTGAGAAGGGCTGGTGTGCTCAGAAAAACCAGAGCTGCAGATCTGGGGAGTTTGCTGTGGCAGCAATTGGTTGAGGCACACCTCATTACCTGTCAGAATTAACACACAGCCCAGCCCACTTACCCTCTGTGCAGCCCACGGGAGGGCAGCAAACCCTCTCTGACCAACACAGGGAGCCTTTGCCCCCGGGACTGAGACCAGCAGCACCCAAAATCACCCCCCAGCACCTCCTTCACTAGAAAACAGAATCACAGAATCAGAATCACAGACTATTCGGAGCTGGAAGGACCCACAAGGATCATCGAGTCCAGCTCTTAAGTCAATGGCCCACACAGGGGATTGAACCCATGACCTTGGCATTATTAAAACCAAGTTTTTTAACGAGCTGAGCTAATCTCAGGGTCTGCTCTTTGTAAGGAAAAGGAGGCACTCTGGGCCACTGAGGTGGAATCCAGCCCTGCTGTGGTTGGTGCAGGTGGGGCTGAGCCCTGAGCCCCCTGTCCCTGAGACACACACTGGGGAAAACATCACCAGCAACAAGGTGTCTCCTACATGAATCCTCAGGGATTCAGTGTCCTGTGGCCCTCCATGACCCTCTAACAGCTGGATTTGCAGAGGACACGTAGGCAATGTTCCTTCTGCTCCAGATCACCCTGGGGAAAGTCCCGCGGAGGCCCCGGAGATGCTCCAGGACTGCAGCCCCTCTGCTCTGGAGCCAGGCTGGGAGAGCTGGGGGGGCTCACCTGGAGAAGAGAAGGCTCCAGAGACACCTGAGAGCCCCTTCCAGGGCCCAAAGGGGCTCCAGGAGAGCTGGAGAGGGACTTGGGACAAGGGATGGAGGGAGAATGGCTTCCCACTGCCAGAGGGCAGGGATAGATGGTATATTGGGAAGGAATTCTTGGCTGTGAGGGTGTGGAGACCCTGGCACAGGCTGGGCAGAGAAGCTGTGGCTGCCCCATCCCTGGAAGTGTCCAAGGCCAGGCTGGACAGGGCTTGGAGCAACCTAGGCTGGTGGGAGGTGTCCCTGCCCATGGCAGGGGGTGGGACTGGATGGGCTTTAAGGTCCTTTCCAACCCAAGCCATTCCATGATTCTATGACAAGAGGTGATTTCCAAGGGTTTTGCCAGCACAAAATCCAGTGCCCTGGGTTGTGGTTGGCAGTTGGTGACATGCTCCTGTCTCACTCAGGACTGCTGTGCTACCAAGGGCACCAGGCAGGACCATCTGGAGCCATAATCCAAACCCTTTGGACAGCCAAGAGCTGTGCCCAAACTGAACCCTCTGTGCCAGCCCTGGGTGCCAGGGCCATGCTGACTTACGGGCATGGGGATCTTGGAGAGCTCTTTGCCAATGCAGTTCTTCATGATGCTCCAGAGGTTAAGGCTGTAGTTGGGTTTGTCAGGAATGCGAGTCCGTCTCCTCTTCTTTGGCAGGAGATCTTTGCACGTGGACTCATTGTAGCTGCTTTGATTTGAGCTCTCAAAGACCTGTGGAAGCAAAGCAGAAAACACAGGTTTGAGCTGGACTGACCCAGCAGGACCCAATCAGATCCAGCACCTCCCAGGAGCAGCAACCACACCTCAAGAGACACCGTGTGCACTTGTGCTGGGGAGCACTGATGGATGTCTGTTCTCCAGGGAAAAATGGGTAAAACTGTCCCCCAACACCCTCCTGTTTCCCTGAGGAGAATGTTTAGGATGCTCATGGAAGACTGTTGACATCTATCCCCCAACTGTGGCTCACGGAGCAACCACCAGAGAGCACCTGGGACCCAGCTGGAAGGTCCCTCCACAACCAGCTCCTCTGGCTGGTTTCGTGCCACCGTCCCTCCCGCTCTGCGCAGCCAACTCACACTGTCCTCCAGGTTCCAGTCCTCGGGGTGGCCCTCGCTGGCCCCGCTCAGGTTACTGCCCGAACGCCTGTGGAAGGAAACACTGGCTGGTGAACATGGGGAGGGCAGAGGAGGGGACAGGAGAGATGGGGCTGTTGTAGCATCACCTGGAGCATCTCTGAAACACCCCAGAGAGCTGCTGGGATGGAAACAGGGTGACAGAGGCCGTGCAAAGCTGCTGGGAGGGGATGCTCAGGATGGGACTCTCAGTGCCAGCTCTGGGGGCACACACAGACACTCTGCTTTTGTCACCAAGCCCACTGATGTGACCAGGGGTCAGACAACAGGTACCACCAGCCCAGAGGCCCAGGGAGGAATAAGGGCAGGTGACACAGCTGCCACAGGGCAGGGTTAGATGGGATATTGGGAAGGAATTCTTCCCTGGCAGAGTGGGGAAGGCCTGGCACAGTTTCCCAGAGCAGCTGTGGCTGCCCCATCCCTGGAGTGTTCAAGACTGGGTTGGACAGGGCTTGGAGCAGCCTGGGATAGTGGAAGGTGTCCCTGTCCATGGTGGGGGGTGGGACTGGATAACACCTCCTTAAATACATCTTCACCTCTGTTTGTCACTGTCTAATTAAAAGGGCCCTGGCACAGGTTGGGCAGAGAAGCTGTGGCTGCCCCATACCTGCAAGTGTCCAAGGCCAGGCTGGACAGGACTTGGAGCAATCTGGGATAGTAGGAAGTGTCCCTGCCCATGGCAGAGGGTGGAAGGAGATGGGCTTTAAGATCCCTTTCAGCCCAAACCATTCCATGATGCTGTTAAGGCCAGGTGCTCCCTGCCCCTGCCCGATGCTCTGAGGCATCTCCCTCCAAGTCGCTGCTCCCATCAGCTGCTGGAGCAGAGGACTCAGCTTTCCCACAGCACAGGCTTGACACCTGCCCTTCCTCCCCTTCTTCACTTAAGCTGGTGCCATCCTGAGCGTGGGTCACTCCAGCAATGCAGGAGTAGCCAGACAGGGAGCCCTGGGCAGAGGCTGGGAGGAGTTTGGGAGGGGTTTGCTGGGTGACATGCCCGCAGAGTAACCCCGTGGGAGAGAGGGGATGCTGCCCTGGGGCCTGAGGCAAATGCCAGGCAAGGCAAACCAGCCCCCCCTGTGCTCCCAGCCAGGCTGGGGGCTCCTACCTGTGGTGTTTGGGGTCTGCAGTTACAGTGATAAAAGCTGGTGCGTCCTCCATGGCATCGAAATATTCTGTCTCCTCATCTTCATCACTGGCCTCTCCCTTTGCAGACTGCACACTCCCTGTTGGCACAAACGGTTTGAGGCACTCAGGGCTGCTGGTGCCCTTCAGAACCCATCGGGCACGGTCTGTACCCAGAGCACCTCCTGTGTCCCCTCCACACTGTTCTCTCCTCTCCCTCCCCTCCACAACGAGAGGATTCCATATCAATTTCCAGCTCCTAAAAGCAAGGATGTGCCCTGCTCCCCACTCCAGGCACACAGGACTCCCCTGCCACGCTCAGCACCCCCAAAACTGTCCCCAGCTGCCTGGGGCTGCCCCAGGCGCAGGACTCCAACACCCACTCCAGCACCGCCCCGTCCGCCGGGAAATCCGGTTTGCATTAGAGCAGGAAAGGAAAGTCACGTGTTTCAGGTGATGCTCAGGGAGATTTTCCACCCCTTGGGGTTTCCACCCTGCATTTATAAACATTTCTTGGCTGCAGTGGGAGAGATCGATTGCTGTGACACTGGGAGCAGACAGTGAGCAGAGCCCCTGCTGGGGGGGTGTCACCAAGCCCCTCCCTACTCCTGCCCCTCCTGGGGGGGTCACCAATCCCCTCCCTATTCTTGCCCCTCCTGGGGGTGGTCACCAAGCCCCTCCCTGCTCCTGCCCCTGCTGGGTGGGGTCACCCACCCCCTCCCTGCTCCTGCCCCTCCTGGGGCGCTCACCCACCCCCTCCCTGCTCCTGCCCCTCCTGGGGGGGTGTCACCCACCCCCCTCCCTGCTCCTGCCCCTGCTGGGGCGCTCACCAACCCCCTGCCTGCTCCTGCCCCTGCTGGGTGGGGTCACCCACCCCCTCCCTGCTCCTGCCCCTGCTGGGTGGGGTCACCCACCCCCTCCCTGCTCCTGCCCCTCCTGGGGGGATCACCAACCCCCTGCCCACACCTCTCCCACACTCTGCACAGGAGCAGCGTCACCACCTCAGCAGGATTTGTGCCTGTCCCTGCAACCATTTCCACCCTGCTCTCCCCAGCTGTGCCACAGAATTGTTCAGGTTGGAAAAGCCCTCTGAGACCACAGTCCAACCATTCCCCCCACACTGCCAAGGCCACCACTGACCCATGTCCCCAAGTGCCACATCCACAAGGCTTTTAAACCACCCCAGGGATGGGGATGGCACCACTGCCCTGGGCAGCCTGTTCCAATGCCAGACAAACCTTTCCATGAAAGAACGTTCCCTAATATCCAAGCTAAAACTCCCCTGGCACAACTTGAGGCCACAAGGAAAGAGGGCACTGCCTGGCACAACCCTCATCCCCAGCTGCGGCTGTTCTCTCCCTTGGGTCTTATATCCTTTAAAAATAAGACACAGCACTATTTGCACTTTGGGCAGCTGCAACTAATGCTTCCCTCAGGGAAGGACATTTGGCAGGAATCTGCAAAGCTGTTGGATCTTGTTGCAAAGAAGCACTGGTTGTTGCACTGCCACCCCACGCAGCCAACTCAGCAGTGCCAGGGCACCCCGGGCTCCCTCCCAGCACCGTGGCTGCCCTCCAGCACCCGGAGATGTGCCCACCCATGAGGCTTAAAGCTCCCAAAATACCCTGGAATAGTGTGAGTGAGCTGGGGATCCAGCCCTCTCCTGCATCTGTATCCTGGGGGCATCCAAGTCCCCGCGCAAGGACAATTAGGAATAATTATGGCATAATGGGATCCGTTTAAATGTGCACCACGGGCATGGAGCACCACGGGCATGGAGCACCAGGGGCATGGAGCACCAGGGGCATGGAGCACCAGGGAGCACCATGGGCATGGAGCACCATAGGCAGGGAGCACCGTGGGCATGGAGCACCATGGAGCACCAGGGGCAGGGAGCACCATGGAGCACCAGGGGCATGGAGCACCATGGGCAGGGAGCACCGTGGGCATTGAGCACCATGGAGCACCAGGGGCAGGGAGCACCACGGGCAGGGAGCACCATGGAGCACCAGGGGCAGGGAGCACCAGGGGCATGGAGCATCACGGGCAGGGAGCACCATGGACATGGAGAGCCTGGTGTGCCTGTCCCAGCCCAGGGTCCCACAGAGCCCGGTGTGCCTGTCCCAGCCCAGGGTCCCACAGAGCCCGGTGTGCCTGTCCCAGCCCAGGGTCCCACAGAGCCCGGTGTGCCTGTCCCAGCCCGGGGTCCCACAGAGCCCACTGTGCCTGTCCCAGCCCGGGGTCCCACAGAGCCCACTGTGCCTGTCCCAGCCCGGGGTCCCACAGAGCCCGGTGTGCCTGTCCCAGCCCGGGGTCCCACAGAGCCCACTGTGCCTGTCCCAGCCCGGGGTCCCACAGAGCCCGGTGTGCCTGTCCCAGCCCGGGGTCCCACAGAGCCCGGTGTGCCTGTCCCAGCCCGGGGTCCCACAGAGCCCGGTGTGCCTGTCCCAGACCGGGGTCCCACAGAGCCCGGTGTGCCTGTCCCAGCCCGGGGTCCAACAGAGCCCACTGTGCCCTGCCCAGCCCGGGGTCCCACAGAGCTCATTGTGCCCTGCCCAGCCCGGGGTCCCACAGAGCTCATTGTGTCCTGCCCAGCCCGGGGTCCCACAGAGCCCGGTGTGCCTGTCCCAGCCCGGGGTCCCACAGAGCCCGGTGTGCCTGTCCCAGCCCGGGGTCCCACAGAGCCCGGTGTGCCTGTCCCAGCCCGGGGTCCCACAGAGCCCGGTGTGCCTGTCCCAGCCCGGGGTCCCACAGAGCCCGGTGTGCCTGTCCCAGCCCGGGGTCCCACAGAGCCCGGTGTGCCTGTCCCAGCCCGGGGTCCCACAGAGCCCGGTGTGCCTGTCCCAGCCCGGGGTCCCAAAGAGCCCACTGTGCCCTGCCTAGCCCGGGGTCCCACAGAGCCCTGTGTGCCTGTCCCAGCCCAGGGTCCCACACAGCCCACTGTGCCTGTCCCAGCCCGGGGTCCCACAGAGCCCGGTGTGCCTGTCCCAGCCCGGGGTCCCACAGAGCCCGGTGTGCCCTGCCCAGCCCGGGGTCCCACAGAGCCCACTGTGCCCTGCCCAGCCCGGGGTCCCACAGAGCCCGGTGTGCCCTGCCCAGCCCGGGGTCCCACAGAGCCCACTGTGCCTGTCCCAGACCAGGGTCCCACAGAGCCCACTGTGTCCTGCCCAGCCCGGGGTCCCACAGAGCCCGGTGTGCCTGTCCCAGCCCGGGGTCCCACAGAGCCCTGTGTGCCTGTCCCAGCCCGGGGTCCCACAGAGCCCACTGTGCCCTGCCCAGCCCGGGGTCCCACAGAGCCCGGTGTGCCTGTCCCAGCCCGGGGTCCCACAGAGCCCGGTGTGCCTGTCCCAGCCCGGGGTCCCACAGAGCCCTGTGTGCCTGTCCCAGCCCGGGGTCCCACAGAGCCCACTGTGCCCTGCCCAGCCCGGGGTCCCACAGAGCCCACTGTGCCCTGCCCAGCCCGGGGTCCCACAGAGCCCTGTGTGCCTGTCCCAGCCCGGGGTCCCACAGAGCCCGGTGTGCCTGTCCCAGCCCGGGGTCCCAGCACGGTGGGCGCGGTGCTCACCCTTGGCGGCGCTGGAGATGCTGGCGGTGGCCGAGCCCAGGCCGGGGGCGCCGCGGCAGGCACGTTCCAAGCTGTTGTGCTGCTTGGCTAACTGCTCGATGGTCTCCTCCAGCCGGATGCGCTGCTCCCGCTCATGCTGCAGCAGCCGCTGCCATTTGCGGCTGTGGCTCTCGGCTAAGTCCAGGAAATCACGGCAGGCCTGGGTGGGGAGGAAGGCACAGAGAGACAGGTCAGCCCCGGCACAGCTGGGAGGTGTCACCCAGCCAGCACACGGTGGCCACAGAGCTGGTGCCACAACACCTCCACCCTCCTCCTCCTCTTCTCTGGGTCTCTGGTTTCCTGAAATGCAACTCCACAGCTCTGCACAATTCCCACACCCACGGGGCCAAGGGCAGCTCAACTCCAACCATCCAAACCTGAACCACCTCCAAGGAGATGGAGGATGCAACATGGACAACTGTCCTGAGTCCATGGAGCCTCCATGGTGTCCCATCTCTAGGGCAGTCTGGCCTGATGTGTCCCCACCCCACCTCCTGTCCCTGTCCCTGTCCCCATGAAGCCCAGGCTGGGTTCTCACAAACCTCAGCCAAGCAGCCACTTCCATCCACAATCCAGCAAATGAGGAGAAGCTGGATAGGACAGTGGTGCCCAAGGTGACAGCCATGGACAGGAGAGGATCATAGAACCATGGAATGGTTTGGTTTGGAACAGACCTTAAAGCTCAGCTTGTTCCAGCCCAGGCCATGGGCAGGGACACCTTCCACTAGCCCAGGTTGCTCTAAGCCCTGTCCAGCCTGGCCTTGGACACTCCCAGCTTCTCTGGGCTGCTCAAGGCAGAAGCCAGAAATCTCTGTGCTCCAAAGAGGCAGAGAGGGAGGATGCCCAGCTCCTGCCTGGAGCTGCACAGCCCAGGACACAGCACCCAGCCCTGTAACACGTCCCCATCCCCTCCCCAGCAGGCCCTGGGGAACCCTCAGCCATGGGGACACCCACAGACACATGGGGCACAGGGAAGGAGGGCTTAGGGGATGCTCCAGGGCAGGGAGCACCAGGCAGGGGACAGCCAGGACACCATGGCCCAGCCCTGGGAGCACCGGACACCCGGTGGGAGATTTCCTGGAGCAGGATGTCCAGCAGGGCTGGAATGCTGCTGGCTGTCCCACACTGCCTTGTCCCAGACAATAGTCTGACAGGACAGAGCAGGCCCTCACAGCTCTATTTTTAGGTTCTCTTCCATCCTGGATGGAACCCCATGGCTTCGGCACATCCTCTGCCACCCACCCCACGTGCAGCTGAGCACAGAGGCAGGGCTGCTGCTGCTCCTCCTCCTCCTCCCTCCAATCTCTGTGAGGTGGGATGCACTAAATGTTTTTCACCTTACATTTATAAGTAGGAAAATATGATTTTTATGGAAATTCTCCAGGAGTCTGGAGGCAGCTTGCAGGCAAATTAACTGTGCTTGTGCTGTGGCTGGTAGGTCCTCTGGATAAATGCTGGATGAAGAGCTCAAAACTACTCAGAAGGGCTAAAACCAGAGTTTTGGATGTCTGACAGACTTTCAGCCCTCCCCAGAACTTGGTTATTTTCTGTTTCCAGCTATTTGGATTCCATATGTGTTTTATTCAGCTCTTGGCAGGTTACTCAGAATTTGGGCTGCAGGTGGCACCTGACTATCGAGGTATCTCCTGGTCAGGTAACAGGTTCAGGGCTACAGCTTCCATGACCTGACCTGATTTTACCAGGATTTGTTCAAGAAAAGCTCCAAATCATCAGTTCTTCATCAAATCTTTCCTTTGGATAGGAGCAAGATTTGAGAATCATCCAGGGAAAGCAGTTTCTCCTCTAATAACCTGAGCAATGATGATGACAAAGCATTAGGCTTTCATCTCTTAGGTGGAGAAGCACAAAGCAGAGGGAATGAACATATCATCAGAAAGAAAGATGCAGGGGGTGGGCACAGGTGGCTTTGGTGACAAACCTGAACACTGCTGTCCCCTGTCCCCAGCCTCACCTCGAGGATCCCCTGGTCATGGGAAGAGGCAGAAACCAAACTCAGATCAGTTAAACAAAGGATAAACACATCAAGTTAGGAAAAAAATAAATAAAATCAGTGTAACCCATCGTATCTAAGAGGATTTCCTTCCCATACACTTGCAGCCTCAAAGGACCTGACCCTACATCTCTGTTCCCTCCATCCCCCCTTTGCTGCCTCTCCAACTGCAAAGAGGGGTCAGGGTCCTGCCCCCCCAGATTCCTTGCTGTGCTCCCATCCCCCACATGTGTTCAAAAGCAGGGGCAGTTCTGGGCCCCTCTTGACAAGAAGGACATTGAGGGGCTGGAGCGTGTCCAGGGCAGGAAACGGAGCTGGGAAGGGGCTGGAGCAGCAGGAGGGGCTGAGGGAGCTGGGGGGGCTCAGCCTGGAGAAAAGGAGGCTCAGGGGGGACCTTCTGGCTCTGCAATCCCTGCCAGGATGGGGGAGCCAGGGTGGGAGTTGGGTTTAGATTGGATATCAGAGAAAATTCCATCATGGAAAGGGCTGTCCAGCCCTGGCACAGCTGCCCAGGTCAGTGGTGGAGTCCCCACCCCTCAGGAGATTTAAAAGCCATGTGGATGTGGCACTTGGGGACATGGGCAGTGGTGGCCTTGGCAGAGGTGGGGGATGGTTGGACTCGATGATCTCAGAGGGCAAGACAAGACCTGCATTCTCAGGATGCTTTGCACTGAGTTTTCACCTTATTCTCTGGAAATAACCTCTCTCCCCACCCCAGAAAGGCCTGTGGGCAGCCACCCACAGCCCCAGAGCCCACGGGGTCCTGCCCTGATGCTTCACACTGAAGCCTCTGGCAGTTCAAACCTCAAGTTGGCTGCCTCTTCTTCTGTCCCACTGATGTGCTGCACTAGGAGGATCCAACAAGGGCAAGTAGTGGGATAGTGGCCATGACCTTCCCAGCCCAGCAAAGCTCATTATGTGCTCCGAAGGTCCCTCTGCAGGCAGAGGGCTCAGGAATGCCCCTTCTGGCACCGAGGGTGGAATCTGATGGCTGTTCCCGGCTCAGGGGTGAGAGCTTTAAAACCATGCCCTGGGAGATGACCTGTAATTATCCTACTGCAATTAACGACGGGTTGGAAGGTGTAATGGGGAATTAGGGGGAATGTGGGTAATTACAGAGCAGAGCTTCGTGTGGGCTGGGAGCTGGAGTGGAGAAAGTGTTCCATAAACTGATGGGAATCAACATCCTAAAGAAAAATCACAGCAAGTCACACCTCAGATTCTCCCATCCCAAGGTGGTCAAGCTTTGCTGAAGATCAGTGCTGCATCCCAAAGGGAAATCTGCACTTACAGCCATATAAAAAAATCCCAGTGATGGAGCACATTTTTCAGTGTGGCAGAGCATGGGGATGTCTTGGCAAGATGACCAGGATGGTCCTTACATGGCCACAGATCCCACCACAGGCTGCAGAACCTCCATGGAGCAGGGCAGGGTGCTCCAGGCAGCATCCCACAGCTTGTGTCCATATGGATTTAGGAGCCATCTGGGGCATGTGGAGGGTTTAGTCTCTGTCTCTGAAGGCTGCAGGACCCCCCCTCTCTGCAGCCTGTCTATAATTCAGACACTGGTTTGATCCAAACCCTGATCAAAGGATCCAGATTCACCCAGGCAAGGATCATGTTTGCTCCTTGGGAGACAAGTGATGCCAAGGGTGGAAAGGGGGAATATCCTGCAGGAGGGATCTCCCAAGCCCAGCCCCACTCTGCCAGCAGCAGCCAAGCAAATTAACATTATTAATTTAGGTTTGTAGCCCCTACAGCCAAGACAGCACAGAATTCCACAGGGATGCTTGCCAGAGGTGGAAGCAGCACCAAACAGGGCTCAGGGAGTATTTTTTCACTGTCTCTGTCAACTGAGCTCAGTCCTAAGCCAGAACACAGCCCAGAGTCCAGTGTGGAGCAGGGGCAGCACCAGCCTGTGGGCTCCCCAGGGCTGCAGGACACTGGGGTGAGTAGCTCAGACAAGAGTATCCCAGCTCATCCCTGGCTCCCATCGCTAATCCCCCTGGCTCAGTAACAAGGTACAAACAATCCCAGGCACTGAGCAGGAGCAACACCTTGAAATCCAGCTTATAAAATTCTCATGGAGTGGTGGCTAAACTGAGTTCCAGCTGAAGCTGCTCAGGGTTGCAAGCAAGACACAGCCACAAATCCATGCTAGGCTGGCACAGGGACACAGGGCAGTCCAAAGGACAGCAGTGCCCAGCTGCAGGATGAAAGCACAGCAGAAGTGATTCCCCAGTGAGCCTCAGGGCTGTGCACCTGAAGGTACAGCCTCAGGAGGTGCTGCCCTCCCCAGAGCTCTCCCAGGACCAACCCTCCAGGAGAGGATGCCTTGCCCATCCCCACGTGCTTCCCATTCCACCAGGACACTGGTTTTAGCCCTCACAGGAGAGGGTGGCAAGCACAGGAGGTAACACAATGTGACCTGGATTTTGCCCCAGGCCAGAGCTGGATGAAATCCCCAAGTCCAAAGGCTGTTCTGTCTCACCATCAGCAGCACAGTCAGGGCTGGAGAGCAGTGGCCAAGTCGACAGGTGACCAGTGACCAGAGATAAAGCCAAGCTCCATCCACCTGCAGTCCCAGAGCCCAGGGAATCTCAGTGTTACCTGCAGCCAGGTAGCAGGAGAGACAGAGGTGGTTTCTCCTCCTCTGTGTGTCTGGACCAAGCTGTTGTAGCAGGTCCTAATCCAGCACTGGGCAGTGGAGCTGTAAATCATTGCCAAGGATGGGCAAAAGAGCATGTTTTCATGGAAAAATACCATCAAGGCTCCTGCAAATTCCCATGAAGGAAAAGGCAAGGTGCCATCAAGACCCTGCTGGGGAGCAGGATGTGAGAGACAGTGCCACCAGCTCCACAGTCTGTCCCCATGCCCAGGAACTGCTGCCACCAGGGGCACATTTAGCACCTTTCACACATTTGTCACGGCAAATATACCCGATTTCACAGCTTGTTGCAGGCTAATGGGAACAGCCTTAACAGGCCAGGGATTATTTATGCAGAGGAAAACGATCACCCGAGGTCATCAGTGTCCTGCCAAGGTGGTGTTGTCACACACCCGAGGGGATCTCCTTCCCCAGTGCAGCAAACAGTCAAAATCAGATGTAAGGAACAAAGAGATGAGGTTAATTAGCTTGAAAGGGTAAATGATCACAGCGAGGGCTGCCAGATTTCATAGAATCATGGAATAGTTTGGATTGGAAGGGACATCAAAGCTTATCTTGTTCCACCCCCTGCCATGAGCAGGGACACCTCCCACTGTCCCAGGCTGCTCCAAGCCATGTCCAACCTGGCCTTGGACACTTCCAGGGATGGGGCAGCCACAGCTTCTCTGTCCAACCTGTGCCAGGGCCTCCTCATCCTCACAGGGGAAAATTTCTGCCTGGGGTTGAAGCACAGGAATGAAAACCTCTGGAGCAGACCCAGAAAGGCTGAGCACATGCTCAGAGCTGCAATCCCAGCTGTCCCCAGAACACGGGGGAACAGCCCTCCAAAGCCAACCTTTGGGGAGGGAAGAGCCTACCAGTGAAGTGCTTGCTGTTGTGGGAGTGCCATCTCCTGCTCCTGAACCCTGGGACAAGGAGCACTTCATGGCCCAGGAGTGACAGGAGAGGAGGCAACGCCAGATGCGTTCAATCATCTCTTCTTCATCAGGGAATAATCCAGCAGGAGCATCACTTCCCTCCCCAGGGACAGAGCGAGGTGCCACGTCTGCTGCCTCTGAGATAAGTGCTCCCTTCCTTCCTGGAGTCATCAAAACCCTGGGACACAGCTGGCTGCTGCTTTGTGCAAAACAGTCCCCGAGGGAAGGGCGATTTCGGAGCCTCTGTTTAGAGCTGAACACACTCACACCATGCCAGGCATAAAAATCAGAGAATCACAGAATCGTGGGGTGGTTTGGGTTGGAAGGGACATAGAAGTTCATCTCGTTGCACCCCCTGACATGGGCAGGGCCATGTTCTACTAGACCAGATTGCTCCAGGTTTATCCAACCTGGCCTTGGTGAGAATCACAGAATGTTTGCACCCAGAGAGGGTTAATTTGTCCTTCCTCCCCCCAAAAATACTCTGAGCAGCCAGAAAAAGGGGAAATAAAAGGACAGAGCCAGCCTGAATCCGAAATCATCCTGCACAGACAGTCAGATGGCACCGAGACATGGTTTGGAGTGTGGTCATCTGCTCCACAGTGAGGGTCCCCAGGCCAGGCTGCTGGTCACAGACTGCTTAAATAACAGCACATCTCTCCCAAATCCTTAGAGTGACCCTCAGCACACTCAGGAGCATCCTGGTTATCTGAAACACATTCAGGGACACTGGGAGCTGCTTCCCCCAGGGCAGGGCTGGTGGGAGAGCTGGGCTGAGCCCCATCACATCATGACACCCCGAAAAACCTCGGTGATGTTGCATAAAAACCTGTGAGGGCAGTAGGTGCAAGTTTGACACTGAAAATCAGCCCACTCCCTTTGCATCCAGGGAAAATGAGTGCTGCAGGAATGCACAGACATGGAAAAGATCCTCCGTGCCCCAGCGAGGAGCAGGAAGATACCAGTGCAGAGGAGACTCCAGCCCACCTCAGTTGGTGCCAGAGTGCCACCATCAGCAGCTCACCAGACACCCAGCACCTGTCAAGGTACTCCCAAAATCCCTGACTGTCCCATTCCAGGTGGTACCTTGTGCCCTAGAAGTGCCTGCTCGTCTTTGAGGACTGGGGATTCCATGAGAGCCAGAGCTATACCAAGTTGGAAAGGACTCACAAGGACCATCCAGTGCAACTCCTGGCCCTGCACAGACACCCCAACAATCCCACCCTGTCCCTCAGAGCATCATCTAAACACTCCTGGAGCTCTGGCAGCCTTGGGGCTGTGCCAATGCCCTGGGGAGCCTGCTCAGTGCCCAACACCCTCTGGGGGAACAACCTTTACCTGAGATCCAACTTAAACCTTCCCTGGCACAGCTCCAGCCATTCTCTGGGTCCTATCACTGGTCACAAGACTGAAGAGATCAGAGCCAGAGATGTCCAAGATGAAGATGTCCAAGATAGAGAAATCCAAGGTGGAGACATCTACACTTCCCTGGAAGTCAGATCTGGTCTCCTGCTTGTCTCTCTGGGTGTTTCATCACTTTACCATGTTATTTTGGGCCATCTGCCCAAACACCACAGACACACCAGTGCTCCCTGCCATGAGGCTGGTGCAGCACCACTGACCCAGCCAGACCCACCCTGCCCAGGGGCTCCTCAGAGCCGAGCTCGTCCCGAAGCACCGAGCCCGTCCCGAAGCACCGAGATCGTCCCGAAGCCAGCCCAAAGCACTGAGCTCATCCCAAAGCACCGAGCTCGTCCCAAAGCCGTCCCGAAGCACTGAGCCCGTCCCGAAGCACCGAGCTCGTCCCAAAGCCAGCCGAGCCCGTCCCGAAGCACCCAGCCCGTCCCGAAGCACCCAGCCCGTCCCGAAGCACCCAGCCCGTCCCGAAGCACCCAGCCCGTCCCGAAGCACCCAGCCCGTCCCGAAGCACCCAGCCCGTCCCGAAGCACCCAGCCCGTCCCGAAGCACCCAGCCCGTCCCGAAGCCAGCCCAAAGCACTGAGCTCATCCCGAAGCCAGCCCAAAGCACTGAGCTCATCCCGAAGGACCTCAGCAGGATGAGCCAGACCCTGCCTACAGTGCTGTGTAATCCACCCCACGCAGTAACAGGAGGATTAGTGGGAAGCAGAGGCAAATGCCTGTGCTGACAGGCTCTAATCCCAGCCCCACACAGCCCCCACGGAGGCGGCCACGGCCAGAATCGCTGCACAGTTGGCACAGCAGGAAGTGGAATGAACCAGTGGTGCCCACGGGTTATGACCAACGCAATGCCAGCCTGGAGCTGTAGGAGAAGGATCTGGATCTGGGGTTTGGTGGATAAACAACTAAGGAATTTGCTGGATGCTCCGGAGTGCCACAAGTACTGACCCCTCCATCCAACCCTCACTGAGCAGCACCCAGTGGGCTGTGCTGGCCACACCAGGGGGTTTGTGGGGGCACTGAATGTGACAAGAACATGCTGGGACCAGGACAGAAGATACACTGGGAGCTGAGACTGTGCTGGGGCCTCCTGCTGCAAAGTGGCCATCCCAGAACTGTGCCCTATAGAAGGACTTCCCTGCTCTCCTCCATGAGCATGTCTCAGGCTTGTCCTCCTGAAGCTCTCACCTGCCTGGACAGCAGTGGGGCCTCCCCACTGCCACCTGTGCCAAAAATCTCCTCCCTGGGAAGCTCCCAGCACTGACTTTTCCCCCACAGGTTATCTCCAGGCAGCTGCTGCAAGTTCTTCCTTCCTCTTCCAAACCCACCCCAGGAGCAGGGGGACCCTCCTGGGGTCTGCAAGGAAGATCCAGCACGAGGAGCAGCCAGGAGGAGCAGCCAGGCAGAGCCCTGATCCCAGTGCTGGTGTGCTCTGTCCTGCTGACATCTCCCACGATGACAGATTTAATGAGGCTCTCACTGGCCCTTTCCTCATGCACCCGATGGAGCAGATTCCAGGCTGGAGGAGCATCTGTCCAAGCACACGGCAGCAGGAGCAGCTGGCACTGCCCGCAGGCACCTCCGACCCCAGGATCTGGAGGGAGCTCAGACTGTACCTCGTGTGATGCCTCTGCAAAACTCCCCATAGCACAAGAGGTGCTGCAAGAGCAGCTCATCTGGCAGCAACACCCCCAATCCCACTCATCTCCCTATGCCAGAACTTCTTCCTGGGTAAATCCTTGGGAGAACAGTGCTGCCATTCCAGTGCCCCCTCCCTCAACAGGCACTGGAGGAAGGAGCTGGAGTGAAGCATCTCAGTGCACGAGCCCAGGGAACAGGTGAACACAACCCTTGTAACAACAGGGGCAGCACCCCAGAGGGATTAATCCACTTCCCTGTGGCCCCATTCTGCCCCAAGGTGCCAAAAAGCTCCAGGCAGGGACGAGGATCCCAGGAGGAACAGGCAGGGCTCACCTGGGCTGGTAATGCCTGGCTGGGCTGTCTCCTGGCTCAGCAGAGCTGCTGATTAACAGCAGGCACTGCTGACAGGGCAAGGCCTGTGCTGAGCCCACCAACACACAGCCCTGCTGACCCAGCAGCCTGGGAAAACATTCCCAGCTCTCCTCTGAAGCTGCAATAGAAAGGTTATTGCTCTCAGCCAAAAAAAATCAGGAGGGTGGAGCTGCAAGAGGCACCCTCAGGTGCTGGGGACACACCAGTCCCCCCTCTTCTCACACGAGGTTCAAGGGGAGCACCAGGACAGTCTGAAGCCTCCTGAGGATCAGATGGACATGAGGAGAAGGAGCAGAAGGAGGAAGGGGAGGAAGAGGAGGAAAGGTGAGCAGTTCCAAGGCACAGTGAACAGCCAAAAGCCCCGACCAGCACAAGGGTCCCACAAATACAAATGAGGTCTGAGCACCCACACACTCGAAATAATGCAGCTGGAAGGACTCAGCAACCACGGGGAAGGATGATGATGATGAGGGGAGTGGGAGGAAGGCACTGCCTGTCTGAACAGATCTGATCAGAGACACTCGCACACCTCTAAATTAAAAAAGCCCTCCAGGATGCTCCGCAGAAAGGCACAGCAGCTCTGAGAGCAGGGCCAGGCTCGATCCCGTGTCTCTGCTGCCCCGTCCCCCCCTGGAAGGGACAGACCCCGGGGTGGCACCCACCACCCTCCCCGCACCCACCACCCTCCCCGCACCCCCCAGCAGCAGCAAAGCACCCACCAGTTGTTTCCTGGTCCAAGCGGCACCTCCGCAGCAGGACACAGGGAGCCCTGGCTCCAGCCCTCCCATCCGAGGGGATTAGGGCTGGGTTAGGGATTTAATCCCACGGCCGGGGCTTTTCTGGGTCAGTGACATGGTTTGCAATGCGCTGATTAGTGCACGTGTTGTTAGCGCCGCTCGGATAATTAACACAGGCTGTGCCACGTGGGAACGAGCTCCTCCTGTGCCACCCCCTTGCAATGGGCACAGGGGGCCCAGCCCGGCCCCTGCGGGGGTTGGCTCGGATTTTGGGCAGCACAGCAGCTGCCTGAGGGTGCCTGGGGCCAATGCCTGCCCTGAGGAGGCAAATCCAGGGATGAGAGATGGAGCCTGCAGTTAACCCCTGGTTATAAGGATGCGCAGGGCAGAGAGCTCCACTGGCCATACTGGGCTGAACTGGGGGCAGCCCAGCAGGATGCTGCTCCCTCCCTACTGCCTGAGGCACTCTGAGGGTGGAGAACATCAGGTCCATCGTCCTACCTGTGTCATGATGGGTTTGGGGACCATCACATGTCCATCCATCCCAGGAAGCAGCTCTGCACTGGGACACAGCTGGGTGTGCACCCCAGGGGTACCCTGGGCAGGACATCCCAGATCCATTTCTTCCCAGCTTTAAGCAGCTTTCCAAAGCAGACATGGATACACACCAGGTTTATAAACCATTGGAACTCACACACCAGGCTGGAGACTGCACTGGGGAACCTGAGGCAGCTCAGAGCAGGTGCCCAGCACAGTCTGATTGAATATGGAAACAATTCTGGGAGTATGGATTAATCACAGCAGCATTCCCAGGGGGCAGAGGGGGCTCAGTGCTCCCCAGAACAGCAGAGAAGCTGGGACATGAGGAGGCACAGGAGCTGCTCTGAGGCAGAACATCTTGTGCCCAAGCAGCTGCTCCAGCTCAGTCACTCCAAATACACTGACTCCACTGGGCAGAGGCCACTCAGTCTCCAGCATGGCTGCAGAGAGGTTGGCAGCTCCTTGGACCACTGGCACAGGGTACAGGGCCACCCAAAACTGCTGCTGAGCCAGAGCATGGCCCCAGAGAGGCCCACAGGGAGAAATCCTGCTGGGGCAGGAGGTGCAGCCTCTGCAACATTGCTGGGTGTCCCAACAAGTGTTACATCAACAGCCCGTGGCCCATTCCCCGGAGGAGCAGCACATGTTCTCCATCTCACTCTGGTTCCAGCCCTGTGTTTCACACTCCCAGCAGGTTTGGAGGCTGAAGGGTGCTCTGTGCTGATGTCTCAGCTGCTGGTGCACCACAGAGGTTCACTCCCATGGGAAAGGAAAATTTAAGAGGGGGATCAGTCTGCCTCAAAGGGGGTACCGGCATCCCCTGCAGGACAGGCTGGGGTGGCCACTGGTGCCTCCCAGAGGCAGGTGAGTCCCTCATATCCCCAGCACCACCTGCTCCAGGCAGCCCAAGGGCTCCCCCCTCCCCAAAACCTGCCAGAGAAGCACCTCCCACCCAGCACCACAGCACTGCCCTGGCCACCTCTCACTGCTCCTGCCAGCCTGGCAGAGCCTTCCTCCACCTCTGCTCCTCCACTACCTCAAGGAAAACACAAGCTCACCCAGGAATGACACAGGCAAGCCCAACTGTGCTTCTCTCCGTGCTCACATTCCTGGAAGAAGCACAAACCCAGCCAGGAGCAGAGCAAAGCAGTCACACACTCGCAGCTCAGCCGCCTCCAGGCTCCGTCGTAGCTTCCCCATTCCCATTAAAAACCTATTTCCAGCACCACCCACAGCCCTGGGAGCTCTTCCCGACGCCCAAACTGGCTTCCTCAGTGCATCCACACATCCCTCCTGCCTGCTGTCTGCTGCTGATTTGTGAGAGGGAGCTTTCCCCGTTCCTTGAGCGAGTCTACTCCACTCAGCACTGCACTCCCGATCCGGCTCTGGGCTTCTCATTATCCCCTTGATTTGTTGCTTCTTATTTTCAAACCCCTCCCACTCCTCCCCCACGGCACACTGTGACTTGCCTTCCCGAGTCTGCTCCCCAGCCCTGCTGACACCGGGCTCCTTGGTCCCTGCCAGTCTGGGCTTTTCCCAGTGAGATTCCAAGCAGAGATGGAGCAGAGCCAATGGGCGAGTCACAGAGCTCTGGCCTTAAATGAAAGCCCTGCAACAGCCGGTTCCTGCCCATTTTAAATCCTCACCTGTAACACAATCATGTGGCACCTCCCGCTCTGCCCCTGCCCAAATCCTTCACCCTCCCAGCATCCCCGGCCCAGGTGATGCTCCCGAGCTCCGGAGGAGAAGCACCCGGAGCCGGCAGTGGCAGCACCCAGAGCACGCAGAGAGGTCACCTTCACAGCAAAGCTCTTGCATTTCCATGGATATTTATTCCTTTGCTCCTGCTCGCGCGTTCCCCGCGGCTCCGGGACATTTACATAATCGGATCACAGGCGGCTGGATGGAAAGTGCACATGCGGCCCCGGAGCAGCCATCCCTCCTTCCCAGGAGCACCTACGCCTTCCCTGGAGCACTCACTCCCTCACCAGAGCACTCATCCCCCCTTCTCAGGAGCACCCATCCCTTCCCTGGAGCACCCATTCCCTTCCTGGAGCACCCACTCCTTCAGCAGAGCACCCATTCCTTCTTCCCAGGAGCACCCATCCCTTCCCTGGAGCACCCATCCCTTCCCAGGAGCACCCATTCCCTCCCTGGAGCACCCACTCCTTCAGCAGAGCACCCATTCCTTCTTCCCAGGAGCACCCACTCTTTCTTCCCTGAGCACCCATCCCTTCCCTGGAGCATTCATCTCTCCCCAGGAACACCCATTCCTTCCCTGGAGCACCTATCCTTTCTTCCCCAGAGCACCTATCCCATCTTCCTTGGAGCATCTATCCCTTCCCTGGAGCACCCATCCCATCTTCCCTGGAGCATCTATCCCTTCCCTGGAGCACTCATCCCTTCTCCAGTGTCTTCATTCTTTCCCCCAGGCACCCATTCCCTCATCAGAGCACCCATCCCTTCCCAGGAGCAGTCATCCTTTTTCCAGAGAACCCATCCCTTCTGCTCACAGCCACAGCATCAAACCTCACTGACCTCCATCCACTTCCATGGGATGGATCCACAAGGTTTGGTGGCAGAGCACAGAGATGGAGCATCCATGTGCCAGCACCAGCTGCTGGCTGGGATCTCTGGGGAACACCTGGGGAGCAAGGACAGTTTTATTGCTCCTGCAAGGAATTGCTGGCCTGTTAAAAGCACCCTGTGGTCCCATGGGATATGTGCTCCTTGGAAGTCTGGGGAGCAGGCACTCCATGTGCTTCCCTGGGGCAAAATTCCATGCTCAGTACAGAAGATTTTGGGACCTTTGCATTGGACAGAGCTCTCCCCATCCATGAGGCACTCCCTGGCAGGTCCAGAAGGCACCACCCCATGCTAAAAGGATAAATCAAGGCACAAAATGGGATCCATGCTGGGAAAGGTGACAGCGTGGCTGGGAGCACCAGACCCCATGACGGGGGGGCCAGGCTGGTCCCACCTGCCTGCCTTTCTAACCCACACCCCCAAAGCATTGCTGCTTTCTGGGGGTCTGTGTTCCCCTGCCCACAGCTCCATCACTCCCCCCAAAACAACAGGCTCAGCAGTGAGCTGGGAGAGCCACAACCACCCCGTGGAGCTGCCACGCTGCTCCAGCCCTGCTTCTTCCAGCCCTGCTCCTTCCAGCCCTGCTCCATCCAGCCCTGCTCCTTCCAGCCCTGCTCCATCCAGCCCTGCTCCATCCAGACCTGCTCCATCCAGATCTGCTCCTTCCAGCCCTGCTCCTTCCAGCCCTGCTCCTTCCAGACCTGCTCCATCCAGCCCTGCTCCATCCAGCCCTGCTCCATCCAGCCCTGCTCCTTCCAGCCCTGCTCCATCCATCCCTGCTCCTTCCAGCCCTGCTCCATCCAGCCCTGCTCCTTCCAGCCCTGCTCCATCCAGCCCTGCTCCATCCAGCCCTGCTCCATCCAGCCCTGCTCCATCCAGCCCTGCTCCATCCAGCCCTGCTCCTTCCAGCCCTGCTCCTTCCAGCCCTGCTCCATCCAGCCCTGCTCCATCCAGCCCTGCTCCTTCCAGCCCTGCTCCTTCCACAGCTCAGCCTTTCCCTCCAGCATCTCCTCAGGATGCCCAGCCATGAGCTGAAGTACCAAAGGGTGCTGTTGGAAATGGATCCATGGTATCCACATGAGAACATGCCCAGCCACCCCCCTGGCCCCTCTTACCTGCTCAGAAGTTTGGACAGATCCTGTTTCTGCTGTTTTATCCTGGCACAACAGTTTCTGTGCTATTTCCCACCCTCCAGACAAGCCTCCTTATCACGTCGCAACCACCACGACCTCCTCCTCTTCCTTCTCCTCCTCCTCCTGTCTGGGCTGGACACAGCAAATATTGCTCTGCTCATCCCTTCCCAAAGGCTGCTGGAGAAATCCTCTCCCCAGCAATTCCCTGTCCACATTCCATCATCATTCTGCCTCCTGACAGCACCGGGGGTCTGTCGGCACCTCCCATCAACCCCAAAAACTTCCCCAAACTCTCCATGAGGAGGGCACTGCACAGGCACTCCCAAACTGCTCCAAAACACAAGACACCAACTCAGGAAGCCCTTTGCTCCCCCAGCTACAAAATCCTGCCACTGGGAATGGGGAGGATGCTGCAACCAGGGGCTCCAAATGCCCTCCAGCACCTGCTGGGGATTATTGGTATTTTTTAAAGCCCACATCAAACACCACCTGACCTCCTTCTGCTCAGGGCTGGGACAGCACAGCCACAGCACTGCTCCATTCACAATTCCCCAAGCTCTGCCTTCATACGTTATTCCAAGTCTGTGAGGCTTTGGGATTGGCTTTTTATTCTTTCTTTTGAATATTTTATTCAGTGTCACTCTCTCCCAGAGCTCCCTAGGGAAAACCAGGCTCCCCAGGAAGGGCTGTCTCACTGCAACAGGGGCAGATCCACACCCCAAACACAAGCTGTGTCCAAAAACATCCAGAAAGCACCGTGAGGCTGCACAAGGCAGGGAGCAGGGCAGTGCCAGTCCAGAAAGCACCATGAGGCTGCACAAGGCAGTGCCAGAACACACTTGCCAACCTCCACCAACCACTGGGAGAGCACAGCTGGCACGAGACTCCGAGGGGGTTAAATCCTGTGGCCGTGTGGAACAGGAGCAGCTTCATGGAAGCAGCTTCATGGAAGCAACGAGGATGTGAGGATATGGGTCTCAATCTGCAGCAGGCAACAATTGCTGTGCCAGTCTGAAACTCCCCCACCTCGGAACAGCAGAAAGCCCCTCAGCATTCCCAATGTCCACATTTCCCAGCTTTACACCCAAAACAACCCCAGAGGGCACAATGTAAGGACACAGCAGACCTGTGTTTCTCGGGGATGGTCCATATGTCCGTGCCCACTTCCCAGCTGCATCTTCCCAACTTCCCATCCCCTCACCGCAGTGCCAGCTGGCACCCAGTCCCACGGTAACACAAACCGACCCACAGAGGAGACACACGGGGAGGAACGGGGCTGTGCCAGAGGGACAGGGGAGGCTGGAGGAGAGGGAGGCGAGGGAGGAGGAGGAGGAGAGCACTCACGTTGATCATAGCATTGGAGGTGATGCGGAAGAGCGTGGCGCGCTCGTTCACCGCCTTGATCTTCTCGCCGCTCTCCGCCGGCAGCCGCAGACTCTCCAGCTCGCTCAGCGAGCGCTGCAGGGCCGCGCCGTGCTTGGCGATCAGCTCATTGCACGTGCTCAGGTCCTCCAGCTTACTCGACAGGCTCTTCAGGGGGCCGTGCAGCTCGCTCTTGTCTGACTGCGAGGCGGGCTCCTCGTCACCAGAGTCATCTGCAAGGGAGGGAGGGAGAACACAGAGTTTCCATGGTTACCCCTGGACCGTGCTAACCTGTCATCGCGGCGGGCACGGACCTCCTGCCTCCTTCCAGGGACCTCCTGCCTCCTCCCAGAGACCTCCTGCCTCCTTCCAGGGACCTCCTGCCTCCTCACAGAGACCTCCTGCCTCCTCACAGAGACCTCCGGCCTCCTCACAGAGACCTCCTGCCTCCTCCCAGGGACCTCCTGCCTCCTCACAGAGATCTCCTGCCTCCTCGCAAGGACCTCCTGCCTCCTCACAGAGACCTCCTGCCTCTTCACAGGGACCTCCTGCCTCCTCACAGAGACCTCCTGCCTCCTTACAGGGGTCTCCTGCCTCCTCACAGAGACCTCCTGCCTCGTCCCAGGGACCTTCTGCCTCCCCTCAGAGACCTCCTGCCTCCTCACAGAGACCTCCTGCCTTCTCACAGAGACCTCCTGCCTCCTTACAAGGACCTCCTGCCTCCTCCCAAGGACCTCCTGCCTCCTCACACAGACCTCCTGCCTCCTCCCAGAGACCTCCTGCCTCCTTCCAGGGACCTCCTGCCTCCTCCCAGAGACCTCCTGCCTCCTTCCAGGGACCTCCTGCCTCCTCCCAGAGACCTCCTGCCTCCTCACAGAGACCTCCTGCCTCCTCCCAGGGACCTTCTGCCTCCCCTCAGAGACCTCCTGTCTCCTCACAGAGACCTCCTGCCTCCTTCCAGAGACCTCCTGCCTCGTCCCAGGGACCTCCTGCCTCCTCACAGAGATCTCCTGCCTCCTCCCAGGGACCTCCTGCTTCCTCCCAGAGACCTCCTGCCTCCTCACAGAGACCTCCTGCCTCCTCCCAGGGACCTCCTGCCTCCTCCTGCAGGGTGGCAGCTTCACCAGGACCGGGTCCCAGGGGCTGAGGCCACCACAGCCCCCCAGAGCAGACCATGGTGTGGGGGAACAACGTGGGACACCACCAGGGTCCAAAGAGGCACCAAAGGGTTCCTGTGGCTGCCACCATGATTTGGTTCAGGTTTGAGTGATGGGGGTGGCACATGCTGGTGCCACCAGGCAGGACCACGTGCCAAAACTTGAATTTCCATGCACACCAGTGTCGATCTGCCTGTGCTGGAGTGAACTCCACGGGGGCACTGTGAGCTCCGCTCGGGGCAGGGTGAAGTGTCTCACCCAAGGAAAAGGTCACAAAAACACCAAGGAGAGTAACAGCTGTTACCCACAACCACCTCAAAGGGCAGAAAACTCCACAATCAGCACCTCAGCTACAGCAGAAATGGTTATTCCTGCAACTCCAGAACACTGGGGTGAATTAAATCCATGAAACCAGCACAAAATGACAAAGTGAGTATAACATGGCACTTCTGATCACTCCAGGGGAGGCAAAATCACCCAAAGCAACGAGCAAGAACAGAGCAAGTCCTGCACAGCATCTGTACCCCATCCTTATGCTCAAAGTTCAGCCAAGGGTCCTCCAGGTGCTCCCAAAACCCACTCAGGCAGTGGGGTGGGGGGCAGCCCCTTCATGTCCCCTCCCTCCATCATCTTTTTCTGGACTGTGGAGGGAAAGGAACCAGTAAATCCTGGCTGCAGCTTCTCTGCCAGGCCTGGGGGAGCCAAGGATGAGGGTATTCCCTGAGTCAGCCAGGCACAGAGCTCAGGAATGGCTCTGGTGTAACAGGAGGGGCAGCACATGCCCTTTGTGGGCTGCGAGGAAAGGAGGAAATCCAGGATTCCCTGGCAGGTGGGTGTTTGGTTTCAGTTCCTGGCTCATGGATGAGGGCTTTGGAAATGCTGTGGATACTGAGAGGGATGTTTGACCATCCCTCAGATTGAATCCACAGCTAAGGAGAGGAGAGGGAGAGATCCTTCAGTTACTGTGTTCCGAAGGCAAGAGCTGGAGTGACCTGGATAATGTAACAGGAACATTAACCTGGAGAGGAAACAGGAGCAAAGCTGCACCAGGGCTTGTGGCACCCAGGACAGCTGAGATGGGACAGGGAGCCACAGCCCAGAGACAAGGCTGATCCTCACAGCAGGATCCACCCCACTGCCCAGGGACAATAGGAGAAAACTGCCAGAGAAGATGTGGCTGCCCCATCCCTGGGAGTGTCCAAGGCCAGGTTGGACAGGGCTTGGAGCAACCTGGGACAGTGGAAGGTGCCCCTGCCCATGGCAGAGCGTGGAATGGGATGAGCTTTAAGGTCCCTTTGAACCCAAACAATTCTGGGATTCTGGGATTCCATAAAAATCAGAGGAAACAGAGCACAGAGCAAACCGCAGGCAGCTCATGAAGCACCAGGGCAGCATCTCCCAATGTCACCATTTGGTCCATCTGCAATCCAGCCTGGAGCATCCACAGCTCAGAGCTCTGACAAACACGAGGAGCAGCTGCTGGAGCCAGGAGAGGAAGTGGCCACCAAGGACAAAGGACAATCAGAGCACCCAGGGGAAGCAGCCAAGAGCTTCCCATGGAAGGCAGGCTGACAGCTGAGGTTCTGGGAGCAGGAGCAGAACCCACCCACAGCCTGGGGAGCTGCTGAGCTTGGCCAG